>NC_086449.1:630948168-632148168 GCF_028390025.1 Pseudophryne corroboree
CACCAGGGCATGGGTGCAGGTCAGGTTTTCCCTTAAAACCGTTTTACTAGTAGCCCACAGTACCCGGTGATTTTGCCAGCAGGGGCATAAGGCTTAGACCTGAAGCCCCAGCCCCAGGGCGCCATTTCCAGCAAATGCTCCCGCCCTGGAGCTGCATATCTGTCTCTCCCTCACTCCCTGTCAGTGTGTGGGCACCATTTCTCTCAGCTACACTGTTGCTGGAACTGCTTGGGCAAATCCTCCTGTGTAAAGCCGCCTGGTTGTCAGCGCTGTGACTTTACATGACACTTAAGTATTCTACATGTCAATCAGACAGTGTTAGTTAAGAAAGAGTGCATTTAGTCAGGGTTCTCTGGTACAAGTACCCTGTTATATACATCCAGTTCTTACTGTGCAGTGTTATATCTGTTGACTACATAGCTATATAAGCTGGTCCAGTGCAGTATTATTGTTAGTAATAACCTCTGCATTGTTTACATGTGACTATATGTGTGTGCATTAGCTTGCTGAGTGGTTTTCATTTTGTGTCTCTCACTCAACTTGCTATCCCTATATTCTATAGCCTGAGGAGGCTTGGTGTGTCAGGTTTTATAATTATATAGGATTTTCACAAGATATACTCTAATACGTATTTTTCTCCACGCTTCTACATACGCTAGTTACTAAACTAACACCCCCCATGGGACCTCCTATGCCGGTGCAACCGTATGTGGTCCCCGCAGCTAACCCGCCTTGGGCGGACAATTTATCTGCTCAATTGAAGAAGTTGAACCAGTCCTTGACTACTAAAAAGTCTGACCCTCGCTCTAAGCGAGCTCTTATCTCCTCACAATCCACTGCTGTCACTGACACCTCGTCTGATGAAGATGGCGCTTACAGTGACCCCACATATTCTGACACAGATACTGCTGATGGGGAGGCTAGTTCACATGTGGATGTTCCTGATCTTTTGGAGGCTATTAAGTTAATTTTACAGATTACGGACGATCCCGAGCCATCAACCCTTCCGAAGAAACCAGATAGGTTCAAGCATCAGAAGGTGGTTAAACAAGTTTTACCTCACTCTGACCACCTAGTGGATATACGTCATGAACCCTGGGGAAACCCGGGAAAGAAGTTTGTGCCTCAACAGAAGATGCTGGCTTGCTATCCCCTCGCACCAGAGCTGTCTAAAAATTGGGAAACGCCTCCTCCAGTAGACTCACATGTGGCTAGGATGGTGGTTTCCTCAGCTCTACCTGTCACTACCGTCACATCTCTGAAAGAGCCTACGGATAAACGTGTGGAGGGTTGTCTGAAAGCGATTTACACCCTCACGGGTGCTGCACAAAGGCCTATTGCAGCGACATGGGCTGCAGGGGCTATTGAAGCATGGGCCTTGGAGTTAGAAGCTGAAATCTCTTCTGACCATGCTAGACAATGCTTGTCATATATTGTCACAGCGTCTCACTATATTAAAGAGGCGGCTTCTGATGCCGGTATCCTAGCAGCCAAGGCCTCTACTACATCAGTCCTGGCTCGGTCAGGGACGTGCGGTGAGCTAAATTGCTCAGGAGGAACTGGCTAGCACCAGAGCCATATTTACATGCAATATATGAGCCAAAGGGTACATGTGGGCATTATACACAGGTGCAGTAGTATACACTCCTGAAAATCTTGTGAGTTTTGATTAGAGATGTGATGAAAAGATAGGTAGGTGAGGCACTGCCTCACCTGCCACTGACTTTTTACTCCACAGTTTTGGCTATAAAAATGATTAGAATAATGCAAAGAAGATATTTCAAACACATTCTTTGTATTTTTCATATACTTTATACAGTAAAAACTCTGGCATAAACGTTAGTGTGACAGGAAAGGCTCTGCCTCACCTGCCTCACCCCACCGCACGTCAGTGCGTCAGATATTGTGGCTGAGATCCTGGTCTGTGGATCTGGACTCTAGAAAAACCCTGGAGGTACTCCCTTTCAAGAAAGATATTCTGTTTGGGGAGGACTTAAATAAGATAGTGGCTGATTTGGCTACTGCCAAAACTGCCTGTCTGCCAAGTACCGCTTCTTCTGTGTCGAAGGCTAAAGGTACTTCCTTTCGTCCTTCAGGTGAAGCAAAAGGTCAGGTGTACAACAAGCAGGCCCGCACTTCCAAACCCGGTAAGCCGAATCCCAAAAAAGCATGGACTGCCCGTCAGCCAGCTTCCAAGACCGATAAGCCTGCCGCATGACGGGGCAGGCCTCCCCCTGGGGGATCCCAGGGTCGGGGTCAGCTTCTAGGGTATACCCAGGAATGGTTGAAGACCACTTCAGATGCCTGTGTAAGGGAAGTCGTCACTCGAGGTTACGCCATAGCCTTCAAAAACCGACCCCCTCATCGATTTTGCTGGACAGACGTCCCGTTGGACCAGACAAAGGCAAACACTCTACATTCGGTTGTACAGACCCTCCTGGATACAGGAGTCGTAGTACAGGTGCCTCTTGCTCAGTGGGGCCGGGGGTACTATTCTCCGCTGTTTCTGGTCCCGAAACCGAATGGGTCCTCCCGGCCCACTCTCAACCTCAAGGCATTGAACAGGTTTGTGAAAATTTCCAAGTTCCGTATGGAAACCCTTCGCTCTATAGTTCTGGCCTTGGAACCTGGGGACTACATGGTCTCCCTGGACATACAGGATACTTATCTGCATATTCCTATAGCAGTGTCACATCAGCAATACCTGAGGTTTGGGATTGGCAACCTTCATTACCAGTTTCAGGCGTTACCTTTTGGTTTAACTATGGCTCCGTGAGTCTTCACCAAAGTTATGGCGGTGTTGACGGTGGTACTCTGCCGTCAAGTGGTCAGGATAATGCCGTATCTGGACAACTTGTTAATCCTGGCAAATTCCCCAGAACTTCTATGTCATCTGGATATGACTGTCCAGTTTCTACAAGCCCACGGGTGGCTCATCAACTGAAAGAAATCCTCCCTGGTCCCTGCTCAGAGCATGGTGCACCTGGGAGCGCTATTGGACACTCACAACCAACGGTTGTTCTTGTCTCAGGAGAAAGTCCTGAAGCTTCAGGACAGGATTCATTGCTTCATTTCTCGTTTGCAAGTGTCGATACATTCGGCGATGCAGGTGCTGGGCCTCATGGTGCAGCATTCGACATGGTGGAGTATTCTCAATTCCATTCTCACCCCCTCCAGAGGCTGATTCGAGCCCAGTGGGACGGACTGCCCCACCGGATCAAGTCTCAAATGATCGCACTGACTCCAGAGGTCCGTCTGTCGCTGCACTGGTGGCTTCAGGACCAACGATTGTGCAGGGGTCGCCCCTTCTGGATATCCGACTGGGTCCTGTTGACGACAGATGCCAGTCTAAGAGGTTGGGACGCGGTGCTGGAGCAACACTCCCTTCAGGGTCGGTGGACCAAGGAGGAATCTCTCCTCTCGATCAACATTCTGGAATTGTGGGCGGTCTTCAATGCGTTGAACCTGGCCCAGCATTTAATTCAGAACCATCCTGTTCAAGTACAGTCGGACAGCGCCACCACAGTGGCTTACATAAATCATCAAGGCGCCACTCGAAGCCGTTTGGCAATGAAGGAAGCCTCACGGATTCTACATTGGGCAGAACGCCATCTACCGGCCATATTGGCGCTATTCATTCCGGGAGTCCTGAATTGGGAAGCGGACTTTTCAGTCGTCAGGACGTACACACCGGAGAGTGGGGCCTCCATCCAGAAGTGTTTCAATTCCTAGTGGAAAAGTGGGGCCTTCCAGACGTAGATCTGATGGCGTCTCAACACTATCACAAGGTTCCGGTTTTCGGAGCAAGGACAAGGGATCCTCAAGCAGCATTCGTGGATGCGCTGGCGGTGCCGTGGAGGTTTCGGCTGCCGTACGTGTTCCCTCTGGTGTTACTCCTGCCCAGGGTAATTTGGAAGTTTAAGCAAGAAAGAGGAATTCTGCTTCTCATATCTCCAGCGTGGCCCAGACGGCACTGGTTCTCAGACCTGCAGGGCCTATCGTCAGAGCGTCCACTTCTACATCCACAACGCCCAGACCTCCTCGTTCAGGGCCCCTGTGTCTACCAGGACCTAGCCCAGCTGTCTTTGACGGCGTGGCTCTTGAAGCTTCCGTCTTGAGGGCTGAAGGGTTTTCTGAGGCGGTCATTCAAACTATGTTGCGGGCCCGGAAACCGGCTTCTGCTCGGATTTACTATAGGGTCTGGCATTCTTACTTTGTTTGGTGCGCATCTAACCGTTATGATGCTTCCAAGTTTAGTATAGCCAAGCTGTTGGCCTTTCTTCAGCAGGGCCTAGACTTAGGCCTGCGTCTGGCCTCCCTCAAGGTTCAAATATCTGCCTTGTCGGTGTGATTTCAGAGAAAGATTGCGACCTTACCTGATGTGCATACCTTTACTCAGGGCGTGTTGCGTATCCAACCTCCCTATGTCCCGCCTGTGGCTCCTTGGGACTTGTCGGTGGTTTTGGAGGCGTTACAAGAGTCTCCGTTTGAACCTCTTGGTTCAGCTGATCTTAACTGGCTTTCCCTTAAGGTGGTGTTTCTGCTGGCTATTGCTTCAGCTAGAAGAGTGTCGGATTTGGGTGCCTTGTCTTGTAGTTCCCCATATCTGATATTTCACTGTGACCGGGCGGTTCTTAGGACTCGTCCCGGATATTTACCTAAGGTGGTTTCTTCGTTCCACCTTAACCAGGAGATTGCGGTTCCGGCACTTGTTTCTCCTGATCTGTCTCCCAAAGAGCGGCCTTTGGATGTGGTACGGGCTCTCCGTATCTATGTGAAGAGAACTGCTTCTATTAGGAAATCTGATTCTCTCTGTGCTGTTTGGATTTGACAAACAGGGCTGGCCTGCTCACAAGCAAACTTTGGCCAGATGGATTAGAATGGTGATTGTACATGCTTATGTGAGGGCTGGTCTATCAGCTCCTGCTCACATTACGACCCATTCTACTCGGTCTGTTGGACCTTCTTGGGCGGCCCGCCGTGGTGCGACCCTTGAACAATTGTGCAAGGCGGCTACGTGGTCCCCTGTGAACACGTTCATAAGGTTCTATGCCTTCGATACTGCCGCTTTCCAGGATGCTTCCTTTGGACGCCGGGTTCTTGTGCCCGCTACAGTGCGTCCCCTCCCATAAGGAACTGCTTTAGGACATCCCCTATGTCTTTCCTTGTGGAGCCCAGTGTACCCCGCAGCAGAAAACGAGTTTTATGGTAAGAACTTACATTTGTTAAAACTCTTTCTGCGAAGTACACTGGGCTCCACAAGGTGCCCACCCTGACGCACTTAGCTTCTTTGGGTTGGTATGGCATTAGCCGCTGACACTTCTCCTATCGTGAGAGTGTGGTGTATGTGGCTACTAACTGTTGTCATCCCTTTTTCTGCTACTGCATTGGGCTGGTTAACTAAAAACAGCTCCTGTGCAGGGAGGCGGGGTTATAGAGGAGGCGGTGCTGTGCATTCTGGGAACAGTCAAAGCTTTTGAGCCTGGTGGTGCCTCGGATCTAGATCCTACTCCACACCCCTATGTCTTTCCTTGTGGAGCCCAGTGTATCTCGCAGAAAGAGTTTTAACAAAGGTAAGTTATTACCATAAAACTAATTTTTCCAGCTGAGGAATGTTTAAAAATGGGAAATGCCTCCTATAGAGATATGCATATCATTTGAAAATACATATGGCCTTTGCCGTCGACGTCAAAAGAGGGATTGTTTTCTGAAAACAATATTGTCTCTGGGGCAGTCATAAGGCCAGCCATGACTTCACCTTGCAATCTACAGCACACCACACTGGATGGGCCCAATCTCACTAGATCTTGGAAGCTAAGCAGTGTTGGGCCTGGTTAGTTCTTAGATGGGAGACCACCTTGGAATACCAGGTGCTGTAGGTACACTGGGCTGAGGTACTGGAAGGCAGGATTTTCAGCGCCTGCAAGGGAGCAAGAATCCCATATAGCTCATATGGACACTAATGTTCTGGGGCATCAGCATTAACATTAGTTGCTCGCTAAGCAGTGTTGCTTACATACATAAAAATCTGATTCAGAATCAAAGAAGGTTATGGAAAATTTGCCTTTGGCTGGACGTTTCTGTTTGGTATGGAGTTAACAGATATTCTGGAGTCAAAATCAGACTCCAAGAAGGTCACATTTCCTTACACATATAACCCCAAACATAGGGGTCCGGTTTACGGCCTTGTCGGTCATAAAGGAACATAGCCCCAATACAATAAGTTTGGTAAGGCAAAGAAGCAAAGGCAACCAGAGGGCCAGCTTCCAAACCAGAGGATAAGCCATCACCATGATGGTGTGGGCCTCCTTCTGGGGGACCCCAGATTAGGGGGCCAACTTCTTCTGTTTGCACAGATCTGGTAACAGTTTACAAACAGATGCCTGGGTGCAAGAAGCAGTATCTCTAGGTTATATTTCTCTTAAAGAAGCATCCTCAAAGTTTTCTGTTCCAGTCCGTCTCAGGTAGAGGCGAAGGACAGGGGTTTGCAAGAAGCAGTTCAGAAATTGCTTTGGTCAGGAATAGGCATTCCAGTAACCCCTGCACAATAGGGACAGGGGGTTTTACTCCAACCGGGTTTGGGTTCAGAAGGATCCTTTCACCTCAATATCAAAATCCTAAACAAAAAAGTTTGGGTACCACGGTTCATAGGGAGACGTTGCGCTCCATAGTTTTGGCATTGAGCCAGGGAATTACAGGGTATCCCTGAATAGTCAGGATGTTTGCCTACTGGTTCCTATAGCACTGTTCCATCAGTGTTATCTCAAGGTTCAACATCCTCTAGCAACAGTTTCAGTTCCAGACCTTACCCTTGGGGTTAGCCACAGCCTCCAGAGTATTTACCAAAATTATGATGATTATGTCAGCTTATCTCCGCAAGAAGGGGATAAGAAAGTTGTCATACTTCGACCACCTTTTTTTATCCTGGCACAGAAAAGGTTTTTGTGCCATCTCCAACATTCAATGACTTGTCTGCAGAGTCACTGGTGGTTAAAAATTGGGCAAAGTCATCTCTGGTTCCATCACAACGGATGACTCACTGTGGGGCTGTACGGAATTCCAGGCTGCAGAAAATGGATTACCTCGGAACAAGATATCCAAGGTACAGTCAAGTACTCAGGAGTTGTTACACAGTCAAACGATATCAATGCACACAGCTATGCAACTGATGGGTTTGATGGTGTCAACATTCGACATGGTGGAGTATGCACAATTCCACCCAAGACTTCGGCAGCATCTGATTCTAGACAGATGGAATGGAATACATCAGACAAGAAAGAAACAGACTATGGTACTTTCACACAAGGTAAGAAAGTCATCAGCCTGGTGGCTATAGACATCCCATCTAGACAAAGGGAGAATCTTTTGGATATCAGATGGGAGATCCTGACAACAGATGCCAGTCTTCAGGGCTGGGCAGCAGTGTCCGGAAGATTATGGTTCCAGGGACAATGGACCATAGAAGAAAGTTGCCTGCCAATAAATCTGTTAGAACTTCGGGCCATATACATGGCACTGATTCAGGCAAAAGACACTCTTCAAGGAAGACCAGTCCAGATCCGCTCTGACAATTTAACAGCGGGGGCGTACCTCAACCATCAGGGAGGAATGCACAGCCAAACATCAATGAAGGAGGTAAGTCACATACTAAAGTGGGCAGAACTCCATCTTCCAGCATTGTCCGCAGTATTCGTACCGGGAGTCCTAAACTGGGAAGCGGACTTTCTCAGTCGACACGCCATTCAAGCAAGCGAATGGGCTCTACACCCAGAAGTCTTTCAGACTCTGTTAGACAAGTGGGGTTTGCCAGAGATAGATCTCATGGCGTCTCGTCTGAACAACTAAGTGCCCGCATACGGGGCAAGAACAAAGGATCCCAGAGCGATCTTTGTGAATGCCTTTTCAGTAAAATGGGAGTTTCATCTGGCGTATATATTTCCTCCGATCATCCTGCTACCAGGTTGGTGAGGAAGATAAAAGAAGCAAAGGGTGTCAAGATTGTAATTGCTCCAGCTTGGCCCAGAAGGCAATGGTACACAGATCTACAGAGAATGTTTATGGATGCTCCACGTCTGCTCCCTCAACGTCCAGATCTACTAATGCAGGGTCATTGTTATCACAGGCATCTGGATTGACTATCATTGACGGCATGGCTCCTGACACCTCTATCCTGAAGTCAAGAGGATTCTCGCTACAGGTAAATTCAAATATTGCACAGAGCAAGGAAACCCTCCTCAGCTCGTATTTATCACCGAATATGGCAGGCCTATATTCATGGTGCAGTAAAAGAAATATGCACCCGAAATCTTTTCAAGTTTCCTGGGTCTTCGATTTCCTTCAGGCAGGAATGGATAAGGGTTTGAAGGTGGCTTCCTTGAGAGTACAAGTATCAGCATTGACTGTAGGGTTCCAAAAGAATTTACAAGATGTGCATACTTTTTCCAGGGAATGCTGCGCATTCAACCTCCTTTTGTTCCTCCTACAGTGCCTTTGGACTTAGGTCTAGTCCTCAAAGCCCTTCAAGTTGCTCCGTTTGAACCACTTAATAAAGTGGATCTTAAATGGTTGACAGCTAAAATTCTCTTTCTACTGGCTATGGCGTCAGCTAGAAGAGTATCAGATTTAGGAGCGCTGTAATATTGTTCTCCTTTTCTGTTTTTTTATCCAGATAAAGCAGTTCTCAGAACTAGGTCTGGGTATCTTCCTGAGGTGGTGTCTAAATTCCACCTTAATTAAGAAAATGTAGTTCCGGTTTTTCAGGTATCAGGATCTTCTGCGTGAGATGCGTTGCGGGACGTAGTCCGAGCATTAAGGATCTACATGGATCACACAAATGCCATCAGAAAGACAGATTCTCTCTTCATTTTCTACGGAATTCACAAGAGAGGATGGCCTGCTACTAAATAGACACTGGCTAGAGGGCTTCGAATGACGATTTCGGAAGCATACTCTCAAGCGGATCTCCCTGTTCCGGCTAATGTCTCTGTTCACTCTACTCGTAAGGTAGTTCCTTCATAGGCAGCACAACATGGTGCTTCAGCAGAACAGATATGTAAGGCAGCCACATAGTCTTCCATTAACACATTAATTAGACATTATGCTTGTTTACTTTTGCCTCTCATTACGCTGAATTCGGGCGTAAGGTTCTCCTGTCCAATCAGGAGCCCACCACTAAAATAGCTTTGGGAAATCCCATTGTTATCCTGTGGATAACCTGTGGACCCAACCGGAGAAATTTACGTTATGGTAAGAAGTTACCGTGGATAACGGTATTTCTCCTAAGTCCACAGGGATCCCACCCTGACGCACCTGATTTGAGGATCTTGCTACTCACTAACCTCTTCCTTATTGTACGGAAGGGTGTGCATGTGTGTTCTTTTTGCCTGATTAGGGCTCTACATGATGCTCCTGCCTAGATGCTTTGGAATCCAACTGATTTGACTGAGCCTGTTGCATCCTGGGAAGCCTGAAAGCTTGTGATCGTTTGGTGCCAATCCGCTGTCGCTCCATCATATCCCATTGTTATCCTGTGGACTTAGGAGAAATACCGTTATCAATGGTAAGTTCTTACCATAACGTATATTTACACAAGCGTCCCGTGCTATAACCATATTACTGTATAACAAAGCAGAAAGGAGTTGGCTGCTACAGGTGAAGGCTTAGAGAGCCCAGTCACTGCTCTAGCACAATGTTAGTATGTTTGTACTACTCTACTTGCAAATATGACATATTACTCAGTTTTAACTTTTGCAAATCCATAAAGTGTAAGCCTGCCCCAGAGCACCAAGTTCTTCCACAGTTTAATGAGGAACATTATCTGCTAATGGAGCACAATGTCCTGTGTTTATGCAAGTAAATTAAAATGATTACCTGCTCAAATGAGAACTAATTAAATACAGAATTGTTCCCCTAATATATTTGAAAGCGCAGACTGTTTCTTTTGCATACTTGGTTCTCAAAAATTAATATGGCTTTTTTGAGAGCCAGATTAATTATGTTTACCTCGTGCATATAAATGTTTTAGCAAATTAATTATTATTTTGTTGAGTGATATTAATTGCATATACAACTGATATTCAAATTGCTTTTCTGATAAAACATAAGGGAAATTGCTGTTCTAAGTAAAGTATTACGGTTTAGTGTTTGCATGTTCCTTACTGAAGGTATTTACATTGCTTATATATAATTATAAAATCCAGATGCAAATACAAAATCAAAGTACTAATTGAGTCAAATTAATTGCAAACATCCATTGTCTTCCTATTTAAAATATCAAATTGGAATCTGCTTTTGTGCTGCGAACCGATAATGAATATTAAATAATGGGAATAGACAACAGCAGACATATTAGCATTAATGATTATTGGGTGGAAGCAAGAGGCCAATCAGAAATGGATGCTGTTCATGATCATCATAATCAGTTTGTACATGGCACCAGGGGCTGAGCACCCACAGGGGTACACCACCTTACAGGAGGTGCATATATATCACTGTTGTGGTTGGTGTGAAGTCACCCTGATACCGCTTGTATACTAAAATGACAGGTCGCATCCTGTTGCTTCCTGGGTGCAGCTCGTCAAGAGACTCCTTTCTGACAGCGGCCAACATGGCATATTGCTGGGTTGGTGATGTTACAGCTGACGTGTGGAGGCGGCGCTTGAAGATGAAATGATCTCTAAGTGCCACCTCTTCACTATGAGTGAACTGGTCCCGGGTTGCATCTGCTCGGCTAACCCGTTTACACTGCACCGCGACCCTGGTCCTTCCCAGGTCCAACCCTGCAAGCTGACTGGACCCAGGATAACCACTTTTACACTGAGCCACTGCCGGGTTATCACTGCAATAATCCACGTTTTTAATGACTGTGAAAAATGGCTAAATTACTGTATTGAGCCATCCCTTGCATTTCCCTTCCATTTAAGAAGCTGCACGCACAAAACGAATCCAAATCTACATATAGATAGGCAAGAATTTTTTCTGCCTATATTCCACACAAAACAATGTGCTTACATCCAACTTTACATGATCCTCATAGTATGCATGCATGCATGTCTGTCTGCAATCTATACTGCACTATTGTTGCAGTGTCCAGTATTTACTTCTATGACAGCTCACATTTCTGAAATATATATATATATATATATATATATATATACACACACACACACACCCATATCTGTCACAACTGAGGGCCTGAGCTGACGGGAGGCAGCCTCAGTTGTAGGGGCTGAGGTGTAATGGAACCTGGCAGGTTGTATCAGACCCCTAGACATATAGAAGAATTTTCCGAAGGCGTGACCACGACAACCAGGAGTAAAAGTCAATGATGTTTATTTATGACAAACTCCATGCATCACAGTAGCAGAAAAAGAACATAAAAATCAGCAGAGAAATAATAATACAGTTCCTGGGTACTACAGGGTGGCAGGGGCCACAGAGCTCTGGTGGTATGAGACAGTTCTTATTATCTGCAAGTTGGAAAGTCCTTACCAGGCTCAACTGTAGCAATGAGGAAAGCCCAGGGTCGTACCAGCTGGTGTTCCAGGGAAAGCTGGACTGCTGTAGATAAAATGCTGCTGTGGGTACTGGTTAGAACCAGACAGGTGTTGGCACGGAGTGGATACTGGCTGGAACCAGTTAAATAGTAAATAAAGCTTGAGAGCGATGCAATATAGATGAAATGTAGAATTTGAGAACGGAGAAATAAATAAGACCGGTGGAGAGAGGTAAACTGCAGAAAGGACACCGGCCCTTTAAGAGAAGCTGTACACTGCTGGAAGCTGGGCTGGAAGCAGGTGATTGTTGTAGCTGGAAACAGGTGAGTCCAGAATGGATCGGAGAGTCAGGCTACACCGCAGATGGAATGCTGGTACACCGGCCCTTTAAGAGAAGCTGTACACTGCTGGAAGCTGGGCTGGAAGCAGGTGATTGTTGTAGCTGGAAACAGGTGAGTCCAGAATGGATCGGAGAGTCAGGCTACACCGCAGATGGAATGCTGGTGCGGGTCTCTATAGCAGAAGTCTGGAGACAGGAGCTGGAACCTGGAAGATAATCACAGGAGAGAGACAAACTGGAACTAGGTTTGACAACCAAAGCACTGACGCCTTCCTTGCTCAGGCACAACCTATTTATACCTGCAGCAAGGAAGGCATTGGCTAGGCAATTATGCAAATTAATAATACTGACAACGGATTGGTAGGAAAGATCAGCTGACAGAATCCAAGATGGCTGCGCCCATGCAGACACTTGGAGGGAAGTTTGGATTGTAATCCATGTGGTCTGGAAAACAGTAATGGCGGCGCCGGCCACCGGAGACAGGGGACGCCAGGCTGACAGATGCACATCCAACCACGCGGACACAGCGGAGGCCGCGGCTGACGTAATCGCCACTCTGAATGCAGAAGCTCAGGGACGGCGGCGGAGGCCGCGGGAGACGCCATGCCAGATGTATAAGGCGTTACTGTGACTGCGTCCAGAGAAACAGGAGAGGATGCGGGAATGTGCACATCAGGATAACAGATGGGATCCGGTCCTGGAGCGCTGAGCCAGCCTTAGGAGGCATCTGATAGGTAAGAAATGGCGTCCAGATACCCGGATCGTGACAATATCCACTATATTCTGAAATACGGAATATTCCGAAATACAGAATTTTTTGAGTAAGATAGTGAAACCTTTGTTTTCTGATGGCTCAATGTACACAAACTTTGTTTAATACACAGTTATTAAAAATATTGTATTAAATGACCTTCAGGCTGTGTGAATAAGGTGTATATGAAACATAAATGAATTGTGTGTATGTACACGCACTTTGTTTAATGCACAAAGTTTTAAAAAATATTGGCTAAAATGACCTTCAGGCTGTGTGTATAAGGTGTATATGAAACATAAATGCATTTTGTGCTTAGACTTGCGTCCATCACCATGATATCTCATTATGGTATGCAATTATTCCAAAATACGGAAAAATCCGTTATCCAAAATACTTCTGATCCCAAGCATTTTGGATAAGGGATACTCAACTTGTATGTACTGTATATCTCCCTTTGGAATCACCCTTTAAAATTACGTTTTATGTCTATACAGCACTACTTAATTTACATTGCAATTCAAAAATAGTTTGCTTTTACCTAAAGAATTGCAATCAATTATTCATTGTACACGTTCATTATAGCCAGACCAGATTATTTACAAGTGTGTTATACACTGAAGTGCCAAAAGTACTGGGCTAGGTCACTAGTATCGTATTGGAACCCCTCTAGCCCAGCCAAGTGCAGCAATTCGACATGGCATCGATTCCACAAGTGGACAGACGACCTCAGGAGAGATTTAGACCCAAACTGTCTGGATAGCTGATATTTGTAGGTGCAGGATCTTGGGTGCAAATGGACCTCTCCACCACGTCCCATTAATGCTCGATTGGGTTCATGTCTGGTTAACGTGGTGGCCACATAATTTGCTGGCACTCCCCATGATGCTCCTCCAACCAATTATGGGAGCAATGGTATGGTGCATTTTCCTGCTGGAATATTCAGTCGTTGTTAGGGTATATGAATTCCATGAAGGGTTGCAACTAGTCACCAAGCACTGCAACATACTGTAGCTGCCACTGATCAATGACCTGTTCAGGTAGACCCAACCCATGTCATGTGAACACATCTTGCCTTGATGACAACTGAGGGTCATGGCATCATGGGGTCTGCGACACACCCAAACCCTACCATCAGCCCGAAAATACTGGAACCGTGAATAATCGGACCACGCCACATTTTGCCAGTACGCCAAGGTCTAATTATCTGCATCACAAGCAAGGTACTGTGTTCGGTGTCATAGTGTTAACTGAAGCACTCTGATGGGTCTTCTGCTACCAATTTCCATGGAAGCTAAACAACTCTGCACTTACCTGCTGGATATGCATCTGGTACCTCCTTCATTGAATGTTTATATGTTTTGAGCCAGTATCATTTGTCTGCTACTATGGATAGTTCTGGGCAGATGCTGCTGGTCACGACCATCCGTCGTTGGCCACTGAGCTGTCCTCAGTGGGTAGTAAAGCTTCAATGAGTACACTTATGACACCATAGATCAAGGAATGCTGAATATCCATACAACTTTGGAAATGGAATGTCCTATCCATCAGGCCTCATCTGAATTCCAATAATTCATGTCGCCTTCCCATGAGCAGCCTAGGTGATGTTCAAACTGACTCACGAGATGTCAGATTACAACTGATACAGGTCTGGACATTTCCAAGACGTCACAGTATGGTGGCACAACCTACCATTACTTTTGCATACTGCTATCCCATGACTTTTGGCACTTCAGTGTTCATTAATCAGAATTTATTGCAGAAAACAGAACATCTTTATAAATAATGTTACCGTTTTTCCATTTAATATATTCAAGCTATTAATAGGTACAGATGTGTCTTCATACATCTAGCCTCAATACGCCATGCATTGTGATATTCCTGGTGTGAGTGAACCACCAGGTCCCATTCAACTCCTCTTGCTTTGGATGCAATGTGACTAGGACGCATGAGGAGACTGTGCAGACTAATTTGATGTGACACTTCTATATTGTGTGTGACTGAGTCTGTTGGGGTTATTCAGAGTTGTTAGCAAACCAAAAAGTACACTAATAGGCAAAACCATGTTGCACTGCAGGTGGGGCAGATGTAACATGCACCACGATTACATTTGGGTGAGGTTTGTTCAAACTGAAATCTAAATTGTAGTGTAAAAATAAAGAAGCCAGTATTTACCCGGCACAGAAACAATACAAGCCACCCAAATGTAAATCTCTCTGCACATGTTACATCTGCAATGCAACATGGCGTTGCCCAATTGCTATTTTATTTTGGTTTGCTAACAACTCTGAATAACCTCTTGTATACGCAGCAGAACACTACGTGTATTGGAAAAAAGCTGTGGGTATTCAATTGCAGTTGGAACTGCCATCTTGTTGGAAAGACTACAGTTCCCAACTTTTTTAGGTCGGAAACTGTTCTGACCTATTCAATCCCCCTGCCGCAATTCCGACTTGTCAGAAAGCACATGAATCGGCGGAATAGCCGAGAATCCACGTCTTTTGAAGGAAGCGCTGCCAAATCCAACAGGTTTTAGCCCCATTTCCGACAATGTCAATCCGACTTTTAAAAAAAGTCGGATTGGCATTGTTGGGAACGATCAAATACTATGGGATTTGGCCGCTCATTGAATACTGAGATTTTGGATCCTTTCCGTTGGAAAGGATCCGACATCAATTGAATATACCCCAAAATGTACAAATGTCATATATACAATTAATCAGCACAGTCTTCTTGTGCTTCATAGTTACATTCTGTTGCAATAAAGATGCATTTTCACGTACTAAAACGCCCATCTCTAGAAGATTCTCATGCGACCTGGTGTGCCAAAAGGGTATGTTTGGCGTGACTGCAGCAAGGATGTATGAAGACACATCCGTAAAGTAATCGGAGATCTGTCAGAAGATTGCACACCTACTGTACTTCACATACAGTAATCCTTAGCCGTGTATTGATTTCAATACACCCTGCTCCACCTGTATATGTATAACATGGAGACCTGCCACTCTACTCTTGATGTCTCAATGCTCTATTGCTCCTGCAGTTGGTAGAATGAATGTTACAGGATATAATATTTTGAATATCTGCAATGTCTTAAATTAATTCCAAGATTTGCCATTCCTAAAGAAGGACACTTTTGTAATTAACATGCTCTGTGCTAGATTAACTGGCTAAGGTTTTGTACTGTACTCCTAATTAATATAGTCCATTAGAAATTATTGCAATATACAGTATCACAGCATTTCTAAAAATATCTCCTATATAATAGCCCAGATCTGTGACTTTGTGACTCATTTGCTAACGCTGGGCGGAGTCACAACACTGGGTGGAGTTAGTCAAATGAGTCACAGATCTGGGCAAATCTATAGGAGACTAGGAGCAGAAGCAGATAGTATGGGCATGGCACAGGCAGGGGTGCATACCTCCCAGCTTTCTTCAGGCAGACAGGGGTGCATACCTCCCAGCTTTCTTCAGGCAGAAGGAGGGACACACGCACGGCGAAAAAAGGGCGTGAACAACGAAAAGGGGGCGTGGCTTCACGGGAGGGCCCCCATTTTCGTCAGTGAGGGGGCATGTCCAGCGCTCTGTGAGCTGCTGGCATGCCTCCAAGGGCGGATTATGAGTCCGGGGGGCCCAGGTCACTTGAGACAGGGGAGCCCTATCTCATTGCTGTGCCTACTGTGGGGTGGGGGGCGTGGCCTAATCGCGCCCCGTGTGGCCACATCCCCCTTATGCAAATTCCGGGTTTTTTTGTTTTTTTTTTAAAGGAATTTTGGCCCCTCAGCTAGGGCTAAATCCAGAGGAGGTGGTCGCTCCCCCCTACACACCCGCACAGGCAGAAGAAAGCAGGGAGACTGCTGCCTCCCTGCAACACCACAGACCTGCCAACACGCAGCAGCGTGTGCTGACTGTAGCACAATGCTGTTGCTGGCAGGACGGGGGAGCTTCTGAGCTGGGACAGAGCTACTCCAGGTGGGGGGGCAGCCCTAAAACTGTGGGGCCCACGGTACGTACCCCATGCCCCCCCCTTAATCCGGCTCTGCTGCCGGAACCCCACCTTAATCCGTACCCCCTAATGCCCCCCTCCCCCTCTGTCTCCACTAAATAGACGCTGTGCGCATGCGCACAGCGTCTATTCACCGCTGCTCTGCTAAGCAGAACAGCGAGTACAGGAGCTTTCCAACTGCCCCCACCACGGGACACTGCGACCCGCGGGTGGGACAGCGGGACAGACCCCCAAAAATGGGAGGTATGCGGGTGTGTGAGGGGGTATGCTGTACAGACAGACGGGCACCGGCTCACTGTGTGCTTGACCCCCCACATCAGCATACTCAGCAGGGTCTCTCTGGCGTGGAGGAGCGTCACTTTCTAGCACACTCCACGCTTCTTAGCTGCAGTTTTGTAGGGCACCTGCCGCTGTGCAGGTTCCGTACTACCTCTCCAGCCCCGGCAACCCCACCGCTAGCTGCAGCGCTGCCGCCCGCAGTGAGGTGCGCCCAGCTCCTTCACACACTTTAGCCCGCGGGTAGCCCTACAGAAGTCCGAACTGCTTGCAGGCTCCGACCCCCTCCTCCCTCCAGCCGCAGCGTCTCCTGGGAGCTAACCAGTCACTCCCAGTCTCCCAGTGGCGTAACTAGAAATTTTTCTCCCCCAAGCCAAAAAATCCTTTGGCGCCCCCCCCCCCCCCCCATACCTCCCATAGTTGGCACTAGTAAAGGGACAAATATGCGCGCGGCGCCAAAAAGGGTGTGTGGCTTTGTTGAAATGGGCGTGGCTTCGCGTAAAGGGGCGTGGTATTGCAGGAAAAGACTACCTTATACCCCAGTTTTGCAACCTGCACGCCCAAACGTTAGCCACCACAGGAAAGAAAAATAATCCTGATTCATGCCCCTTACATTATTTGTCATTTTTCCTCCTTATAGTAATGCCCAGTATACATTATGCCACATAATGCAATGGCCCTTAGACATTATTCCACACACAATAATGCACATGACACAATATGCACACACTGTAATGCCCCCGACACATTATGCCACACACCGTAATGCCTGTGACACATTATGACAGGAATCGCAATGCCCGTTATACATTATGCTACACACTGCAATGCCCCTGATACATTATAGCACATACAATGTCTGTGACACAGTATGACACACACCACAATGATCCTGAGACATTATACCACATACCACAATGCCCGTGATATAGTATACAACACACCGTAATGCCTGACACATTATGACACACACCGCAATGTCCGTGATACATTATGCCAAACACTGCAGTGACCCTGAGACATTATACCACATACCACACAATGCCCGTGATATAGTATACCACACACCGTAATGCCCATTACACATTAAGTTCTACAGTAAGGCTTCCAATTACTTTTAAATTACCTGCTCGTTGCCAGGGGTTTCATGCTCTTGGTTCCATGCACGGTGCCAGGGGTTTTCATGCTCAGGGTGTCATGCTCGTTGCCAGGGGTTTCATGCACTGGGTGTCATGCTCGTTGCTAGGGGGTAGTGCTTGTTGCTAGGGCCGTGCTCCCAGTGCCACATATGCCCCCAGTGCCAGATATTCCCCCACAGTGCCAGGTATATGCACCCAGTGCCAGATATTCCCCCACGGTGCCAGGTATATGCCCCCAGTGCCAGATATTCCCCCACAGTGCCACATATGCCCCCTCAGTGCCTGCTCCCCCCAGTGCCAAATATTCCCCTACAGTGCCAGGTATATGCCCCCAGTGCCAGATATTCCCCCACAGTGCCAGGTATATGCCCCCAGTGCCAGATCTTCCCCCACAGTGCCAGGTATATGCCCCCAGTGCCATATCTTCCCCCACAGTGCCAGATATATGCCCCCAGTGCCATATCTTCCCCCACAGTGCCAGGTATATGCCCCCAGTGCCAGATCTTCCCCCACAGTGCCAGGTATATGCCCCCAGTGCCAGATATTCTCCCCAGTGCCAGGTATATGCCCCCAGTGCCAGATATCCCCCCCCCAGTGCCAGGTATATGCCCCCAGTGCCAGATCTTCCCCCCCAGTGCCAGGTATATGCCCCCCCCCAGTGCCAGATATTCCCCCACAGTGCCTGCTTCCCCCCCAGTGCCAGATATTCCCCCCCAGTGCCAGGTATATGCCCCCAGTGCCAGATATTCCCCCACAGTGCCTGCTTCCCCCCCAGTGCCAGGTATATGCCCCCAGTGCCAGATATCCCCCCCCCAGTGCCAGGTATATGCCCCCAGTGCCAGATATTCCCCCCCCCCCCAGTGCCAGGTATATGCCCCCAGTGCCAGGTATATGCCCCCAGTGCAAGATCTTCCCCCACAGTGCCAGGTATATGCCCCCAGTGCCAGATATTCCCCCCAGTGCCAGATATTCCCCCCCAGTGCCAGGTATATGCCCCCAGTGCCAGATCTTCCCCCACAGTGCCAGGTATATGCCCCCAGTGCCAGGTATATGCCCCCCCCCCCAGTGCCAGATATTCCCCCACAGTGCCTGCTTCCCCCCCAGTGCCAGATATCCCCCCCCCAGTGCCAGGTATATGCCCCCAGTGCCAGATATTCCCCCACAGTGCCTGCTTCCCCCCCAGTGCCAGATATTCCCCCCAGTGCCAGGTATATGCCCCCAGTGCCAGATATTCCCCCCCAGTGCCAGGTATATGCCCCCAGTGTCAGGTGTATATGCCCCCAGTGCCAGGCATATGCCCCCCCAGTGCCAGGTATATGCCCCCAGTGCCAGGTATATGCCCCCCCCAGTGCCATGTATATGCCCCCAGTGCCAGGTATATGCCCCCCCAGTGCCTGCTCCCCCCCCCCTCCCTTGTGTTGGAGGGACACGGAGCGCATAGCACGCCTCTCCAGTGTCCCTCCTGGCTCTCCCCCGGCCCGTCTAATAAAGGAAGTGCCGGTTCGTGAGCCAATCAGAGCTCACGAACGGCACTTCCTCCATTAGACCGGCCGGGGGAGAGCCAGGAGGGACACAGGGGGGCGCGTGATGTGCGCTCCGTGTCCCTCCAACACAGGAGGCAGCAGCGGAGGGAAGGAGGGAGAGGAGACCGCAGATTGACATGCGGACTCTCGTCCGCATGTTAATCTGTTCTGTCAGTGGCGCCCCCGCAGCCCCTCGCCCCCAAGCCACCGCGAGGACTGCGGGGGCAGTAGTTACGCCACTGCAGTCTCCCCTTACCACAGTGCCCAGCAGCCGCGAGGTCCGCGCCGCGTGCATGCTATGACCCCCTCCTCCCTCTAGTCGCAGCATCTCCTGGGGGCTAACCAGTCACTCCCAGTCTCCCCTTACCACAGTGCCCGGCAGCTGCGTGAGGTCTGCAGTGTGTGACAGGAGGGGGGGAGGGATGCTGACTGGCAGAGGAAGCAGGACTCCAGCCTGAGAGAATCAGCCATGCCAAGTCTCCACCAGCAGCAGATTCCAACAGGTTGGAGTGGAACAGCAGCAGCCAGCAGCAGTGACTCCGGTAACACACATCTGTCTGTCACCACTGATTTGTCCCTAATACCAATCTCTCCCGTGACCTGTGTTCTGTCATGTCCCTGTCACCCCTGGCCTTGCCCTGTCACCCTTATCCTGGCCCTTTCACCCTTATGCTGGCCCTGTTACCCCTATCCTGGCCCTGTCACCCCTGTGCTTGCCCTGTCAACCCTATACTGGCCCTGTCACCCCTGTCCTGGTCCCGTCTCCCCTGTCCTTGCCCCGTCGCCCCTGTCCTTGCCCTGTCACCCCTGTCCTTGCCCCGTCACCCCTGTCCTGGCCCCGTCACCCCTGTTCTGATCCTGTCACCGCTGTCCTGGCCCTGTTACTGCATACCCTCCAAATACCTTTTTGGCAGGTACAGTACCCGCAGCGCCTCCAGATCCTTTCCCAATGCACCACACCTCCGCACCTTCCCCTCCACCACATGCGGCACTCCACACCCTCCCCCACACGCCGTGCCTCCAGACCCCGTACACCACCCGCGGCTCCCACTCCTCCGCCCCTCCACCACCCACAGCACTTCCAGACCCCCTCCACCATCCACCCCCAATATATGTCTCCCCCACACCTGCCCCCCTCCACCCGCAGCATCTGCAGACACCCTCCTCCATCCGCGGTCCCCCCCCTCACCCACCCCTCCCCCACCATGGCACCCCTGCACCTGCCCCTCCACCACCTGCAGCGCCTCCGGACCCCCTTCCCCATCCGCCGCACCACCCGTACCTGCCCCTCCCCTACCCACGGCGCCTCCGGACCCCGTACCCCACCCCCGCCCCTTCCCATCCCACTGCACCTACGGAACCCTTCACCCATCTGCAACATCCCCGCACCTGCCTCTCTCCCACCCGTGGCACCCCTGCCCCTCCCCCACCTACAGTGCCTCCTGACCCCTCCCCCATCTGCAGCCCCCACTCCTCTGCCCATCCCCCACCCGCAGCACCTCCCGACCCTTCCCCATCCGGTCTCCCCCCGCTTCCGCCCCTCCACCCGCAGCATGTAGACACCCTCCCCCATCCGCAGTCCCCCCCGCACCCGCTACATTCTGTACATCGTGCCCTGCAGGTGCTGTTCACGCCGTCGCAAGGGGCTGCGTCTCCTTCACCATCGCACGCCCTTTCATTGTGCAATATTTAACCACTAACAAAGGAATGCAGGTAATACTCCATATAATACAAATATTGAACCCCAGAAAGGCATGCAAGGGTTAAGGGGGCGTAGCCCCTTGCGACGGTGTGAAGAGCGCCCTTATGGCGCGATGAAGCACCTAGTATTTATTATAATAGTATACAGTCTATGACCACAGTTAAAACAAATGAGGTCCACTTATTTTAAAACAACATTTAATATATTTGAATGATACAGCCACAGCTATTTATTTATTTTTTAAATGTAATCCATCTTTAATGCTCATTATGTTTGTAAGACCTTTCTTATTTCCTGAAAAGTGAATCTGGCCTCCACACCATTAATCAAACACATCACCAACTGTGCGGAATAATTCAACTTCTAATCACTACCATTCATATCAGGAGGCCAATGTGGACTTCCCGATGCCACTATTACCAGAACTCACCTTCCCAGGGAGCTACTCTCTGCCTGCCAAGGAAAGGAATTAATTGTCTGCCAACATAAATTCAACCCTGGTTAGCAAAATTCTGAAATAGTTTCTAAGGACACATCACATCCAAAAAGGTTATGTCTTGCGGTCATACTGTGACAGCAGGTCTTGAGCATGAAATCCCCATTATAGTATGTCTACTCACTTTTTTAATAATGTAATTTTGTGCGTTGAAATTACTTTTTTCTCTGTTGTGGCAATCAGGAGCTCTGCGTCCAACACAATTCCTAAGCGGTTTGTTTATATGTCTTCTTCTTTCTTATATACTGTACATGTACTCCCAGATTTACATTCACACACTGAAAATGTTAGAAGAGCATTTACAGTAATTCCCTGGATGGCAAGAGTATTACATTCAACAATAGATTGAGGTCATTAAAAACTGCTGGAAAAAAACACACATCACCTTTAGGCCACAGAGCAGACTATCTCCAGCTCACTTTTCTCATTTCTCATTTGTCTTTGCTTACGAAAGGTAAAATAGATTTAAAAAAAAAGAGCTTGGCAGTCATTTTCTAAAGGGAACAAAGTCACTGTGCTACTGCTGTATTGTTGTGCCTAATATAAATTCTCTCTCTTAGGGTCAGATGTATTACCCTGGAGAAGGGATAAAGCAGTGATAAGCGCAAGGTGATAACGCACCGGCCAATCATTACGGATTTGAAAAATGACAGTTAAGAGCTGGCTGGTGCTTTATCACCTTGCACTTACCACTGCTTTATCCCTTCTCTAGGCTTAATACATCTACCCCTTAGTTCTTTCAACCTTATTTAGTATTTGTAGGCGGTAGGGGTGTCCACCCAAATGCAGGTGTGTCACAACAGTTTCAGGGGGGGGGGGGGGGGTTGCAACTGCAATCCCATATGCAGTTAAAATGTCTTCAATGGCTAAGCTGCGTAACCATAAGGTTATTCATACAAATCCCAGCAGCTGCGACATTGCAGATTTTCGCACACCCACTGCATACTAAATCGCAACTGCTCCCATCTCTAGATCAGGCCCTATGTATCTAGTCCTGTGCAGCTTAGTGTTGTTGGGCGATCAGAAACTCATCTCTGGGTAGTTTATGCAATAGGTCAAAATATTTTATAACCAGAAGTTCGTTATCTCACTTACTTTTTCTAAATAAACATCTTTCATTTTTATATATTCAGTAGCTGGTTCCAATGCAAATTGTCACTAAGTGGAGATAATGCATAAGATTGGCAAAGAACTTTTGGTTATCTGGCTCATTAATACAAGCGCAGATGAAAATATTGAAATTCAAGCTTGGCTGAAACGTTCCAAAATTTTTGTCCAAATTAAAAGTTAGCAGATCATGCAAGGTGACATTTTTATTATATATCTGTGATTGATGGTTTTATGCATGAAATGGGGCATTGATACTGTATGTGCAAGGTGATAAAAGCACCAGCCAATCAGCTCCAATATGTAAATTAACAGTTAGGATCTGATTGGCTTCTGCCTTTATCACCTTGCACGTATCACTGGTTTATCACTTCCTTATGCCTTCTCCAGGTTAATACATCTGCCCCATTGTGTCTAAATGAAATCTAATCTAAGCAACACATATATACAAATGTTTCTACAGCAGGGTACACTGTGTTCCACAGGGAAAACATCGGGTGTAGAGTGGATCTTGATCCAGAGGCACCAACAGGCTAAAGCTTTAGGCTGCCCAGGATGCATTGGGGCCTCCTCTGTAAGCCTGCCTCCAGGCACTGTAAGCTCAGTTTTTCAGTTGGTGCTGCAGCAGCAGGTCACCATAACAGGTGGGCTGCACTGGGCAGCCGTAAAAAAGCTTTTTCTGACAGAAAATGTCTTCAAAACTGGGCTGTCAGCGCTGTATGTCATGGTGACACTTCAGCGCTGCAGCTTCATCACCTCCCAAGCGGCATTGCATACTCCCGCGGCCTGTTCCCGGGTACTTGCGGAGTAGACTCTCCAGCTTTAGGCACACAGTAACAGACGCTCTCCTGGTTCGCATGGCTGCTACGGGGAGGAGATAAGAGGGTCCCCCAGGCGAGACCCGCCATTAAATCACGTCCCGATCGCATGACTAGGGAGAAGGACTGCGACGCTGGCGTGGACACTGTCATATATATATATATATATATATATATATATAGATATAGATATAGATATAGATACATATATTAGTTCAGTGCAGTTTTATTGTAATGTAATAATTATCTGCATTGCTAATGTGACTGTGTGTGCCTGTATCTGCTGTGAGGTTTCACTTTCAGTGTTTCCCAGAGATTTATCACTACTATATCATGTACCCTAAGGGACTAGGTGCATCAGGGTCGTTTATATAGTGCATCACAGTATTTACCTATTACGTGTATTCTACTGTGTACTCAGTCACATAATACCGGATTTATTCGCAGGTGTTGTGTACTGGGGACTCAGTCACATACTATCGGATTTATTTGCAGGTATTATACTCTGTCTGGCTTCATCGTACTAAACCGCTCTGTGTTGCATTTGTGTACAATGTCTAACAGAAAGGGCAGTAAGTCTGTGTACACTCCTGCACCATGCAGAGCATTTGCCAAGGATTTACCAGAAGGGGGAAGCTGTGTATGATGGCCTGTGTACTATGTGCCATACACCCCCTAGTCAGTCCGCGGCTCCTGTAACCAATCAAGAGCCACCCTGGGCTGTGTTCTCAAACCTACTGGGTACTCTAGTGGAATGCCTAATGCCCCCTATGGGACCACCTGTACCATTACAGCCTCAAATAGTCCCTATGGTCAATCCGCCTTGGTCAGACAACCTGTCTAACCAGTTGCAGCAGTTGACTCATTCCTTGGTCTGACAGAAATCTACCCCAGGTCAATCCCGTGTCTCTGGGTCATCTAAGCGGGCTACTTCCTCACAATCCACAAATCTCTCAGATGTTTCATCTGAAGAGCAGGGGGATCATACTGTCCGCTCAGACACTGAATCAGGCGTTTCTGACGAGGATTCTACATTGCAAGTCGACGTCCCTGCTCTAGTGGTTGCTATTAAGCAAATCGTACAAATCACTGATGATGAGGATTCCACTACTGTCACCAAGAAAACTGACAAGTTTAAATGGCAGAAGGTGACTAAAAATCTATTACCCCATTCTGACCATTTGGTAGACATAAGGCAGGAACCTTGGTCTAAATCCAGGGAAAAAAAATCCCTCTCTCCAAACGGGCCTTAGCTCGCTATCCTCTCCCGGCAAAGTGATGTAACAAGTGGGAAAATTCACCACCGGTGGATTCTCATGTCACCCGCCTAGTGATGTCATCCACTCTGACTGTCACCAATGTCACTTCACTGAAAGAAGCAACAGATAAGCATGTGGAGGGGTGCCTGAAATCTATTTACTCCCTGACAGGTGCTGTACATAGACCCACTATTGCTGCATCCTGGGCTGCTAAAGGTGTTGAAGCATGGGTTCAGGCATTAGAGGGAGAGCTGCCCGAGGATATATCTGACAAAGCCAGGCAACACCTGTCTCACATCACCATTGCCTCTTATTATATTCAAGAGGCGTCCTGTGAGGCGGGTGTGTTGGCGGCCAAGGCGTTGACTACGTCTGTCCTGGCTCACCGCATTCTGTGGTTGAGGTCATGGAAGGTGGACCTGGACTCCAAAAAGGAGGTACTCCATTTTAAGGGAGACATCTTGTTTGGGGAAAACTTAAATAAAATTGTGTCTGAACATGGCGTCTGCTAAGACTGCCTTTCTCCCAAATACTAATCCTTCTGCACAGAAGGCAAAAGGTACCACTTTTCGTTCCTTTCGACCTCAAGGGAAAGCAAAAGGTCAGGCATAACCAAACAATCTTGTGCTTCCAAAACCACTAAGCCCAAGGCAAAGCAGTCCTAGGAGGCCCGTCAGCCTGCTTATAAACAAGACAAGCCTGCCGCATGATGGGACGGGCCTCCCCCTGGGGGACCCCAGGGTGGGAGGCCGACTACTGCTGTTCACCCAGGTCTGGTTAAAGACCACTTCAGACGCATGGGTGCGAGAAGTTGTCTCACGGGTATGCAGTCTCTTTCAAGAGACGTCCCCCTCGTCAGCTTTGCACCACAGTCATCCCTTCGGATCCACTAAAGGTGCAAGCTCTGCAGCAGGTTGTGAGGTCCTTCCTGGATACAGGAGTGGTAGTGCCGGTACCTTTGTCCCAAAGAGCCAGTGGTTACTACTCGATCCTGTTTCTAGTACTGAAACCCAATGGGTCATTCTGGCCTATACTCAACCTCAAATCACTAAACAAGTTTTTGAGAGTGTCCAAGTTCCATATGGATACGCTGCGCTCAATTGTGCTGGCGATGGAACCCGGAGACTATATGGTATCCCTGGATATTCAGGATGCGTACCTGCATATACCTATTGCCAAGTCACATCAGCAATATCTGTGGTTTGCTATTGGCAACCTACACTATCCGTTCCAGGCTGTGCCATCTGAACTGGCTACGGCTCCTCCGATCTTCACCAAGGTCATGGCCGTAACGACAGCACATCTCCATCGCCAGGGAGTCAGGATCCTGCTGTATCTGGATGACTTGCTGATCTTGGCAAACTCCCATGATGTCCTCCTCAGTCATCTACAACTGATGGCAAGCTTCCTACAAGCCCACGGGTGGTTCATCAATTGGATGAAATCCTCGCTGGTCCCAGCTCAGAGCATGGTGCACCTGGGGGCACTCCTGGACACACACAATCAACGTCTGTTCCTGTCTTTGGAGAAAGTCCTGAAGCTTCAGGACAGGATAAGATGCTTCCTCTGTCGCCCCAGAGTGTTGATACACTCGGTGATGCAAGTACTTGGCCTGATGGTGTCGACATTTGACATTGCTCAATTTTATTCCCGCCCTCTGCAGAGGTTAATCCTTTCCAAGTGGGACGGATCAGATCTCACATTATTACCTTGACTCCGGAGGTTCGTCAATCGCTGACCTGGTGGCTCCAGGACCAGCAATTGAGCAGGGGCCGTCCCCTCTGGTTCCCCGACTGGGTACTGCTGATGACAGATGCCAGTCTGCGGGGATGGTGTGTGGTGTTGGAGCAACACTCTTTCCAGGGTCGTAGGACCAAGGAGGAGTTCCTCCTCTCGATAAACATTCTGGAACTGCAGTGTTCAATTCATTAACACTCAAGTTCAAGTATGGTCAGACAACGCCACCACGGTGGCATACATCAGCCACAAGGCAGCACTTGAAGCCGCATGGCAATGTTGGAAGTGTCAAAAATCCTTCAATGGACAGAACAACATCTGCCAGCAATATCGGCAGTGTTCATTTCAGGGGTGCTAAACTGGGAAGTGGACTTCCTCAGTCGCCAGGACGTACACGCCAGAGAGTGGATTCTTCATTCGGAAATCTTTCAACTCCTAGTAGACGTGGGGCTTACCAGGTGTAGACCTGATGGCTAAGAAATTGGTAAATCTGCACAGAATACGGTATTAGTAATGTTTATAATAATTTAGTAATTTGTTAAACCAACATTATGCTTACTATACAAACAAATAAATTCAGCAAAGGGTTGGTGGTGCTCCCGGAAAATAGTTCAGTAAACTATATGGAAAAAGTGGTCTTTAGAAAGAGCAAAAGACAAAAGCAGCTATATGCCTTTTCCAGGGCACACTTAAAGAAAAATATAAGAAAGTGATGAATTATGAAAATATGAGTATATTAATACTTAACTTTTATTGAGATATACTTGATAAAAGGGAAAAAGCGAATATAGGCCCTCATTCCGAGTTGTTCGCTCGTTCTTTTTCATCGCATCGCAGTGAAAATCCGCTTAGTACGCATGCGCAATGTTCGCACTGCGACTGCGCCAAGTAACTTTACTATGAAGAAAGTATTTTTACTCACGGCTTTTTCTTCGCTCCGGCGATCGTAATGTGATTGACAGGAAATGGGTGTTACTGGGCGGAAACACGGCATTTCAGGGGCGTGTGGCTGAAAACGCTACCGTTTCCGGAAAAAACGCAGGAGTGGCCGGGGAAACGGTGGGAGTGCCTGGGCGAACGCTGGGTGTGTTTGTGACGTCAACCAGGAACGACAAGCACTGAACTGATCGCACAGGCAGAGTAAGTCTGGAGCTACTCTGAAACTGCTAAGTAGTTAGTAATCGCAATATTGCGAATACATCGGTCGCAATTTTAAGAAGCTAAGATTCACTCCCAGTAGGCGGCGGCTTAGCGTGTGTAACTCTGCTAAATTCGCCTTGCGACCGATCAACTCGGAATGAGGGCCATAGATAATTGCTACTTTTTTTTTTGTACGTACGTTTCGCTCTGGGAGCTTGATCACCTGATCGCCTGCTCCCAGAGCTCACTGCCGCCTTACTTATGCTGAGGACCAGCCTACCAGACACAGAGGTGTGTGTGGAGGCGTGTGTAAAAACGGACCAGCTGGGGCTGACGTCATAATGTAAACTGTCTCCTGCTTTGTGTATGCAGACATATGCAGGGGATGTTTGGAAAGGAAGTTAATATTATTAATTGGTATAAATACATGTAATTTGTGATCTTTGGTTTAGAGAGTTGTAAAAAGGCGCTTGGAGAATTGTAAAGTAAGTAGGGATATAATTAAATAATGATTCGCCGGGATAGTACTAAAATCCATTTGAACATGGAAAGAAGGGTTTATTAAAAAGGGGGGGCTGATAAAATGATGTTTTTAATCTTTTAAATACAAGTTATTTTTTCACTTAGGATATTTGGTTGCTGTTACTTATGATATATGGTCTTTGTTTGTACCAGACCAGATATTGATTTTATTGATGAATAGGTGTTAAAGTGTGGGTTTGTGTGTAAAGAAATAACTGTGAGTGGATAGAGAATCGTGAAGGGGTGAGGGCTGTGATATGGAATGTGGTGACTGGAAGTGTAGGTGGTTCAAATTGGGTTGAAGAATATGGGGACAGGGATGTGATTGAGGGAAAAGGAGGGCGGAGGGGTGGGTTTTTTTGGGAAGGGTGGGGGGGTTGAAAAAGGGGGGGGAGTTGTATGATGTGTATGTAGATATGGATGATAGAGAATTGTGTGTGGGGAAAAAAGAGGAGTGAAGGTGTAAGTGTGTGTGTGTGTGTGTGTGTGTGTAAGTGTGTGTGAGAGAAAAGAGGGAAAGGGGCGGAGGGGGGTTCGTGTGCATGTGTAGGTAAAAGGGAAGGCGAAAAGAGGAGGGTCAGATGGGGAGGGGGAGGAATGTGCAGAAAAAGGAGGGAGGAAAAGAAAAGGGGAGGGGGGGGTTTGGGATGTTGAGGATTGTGGATGTGTTTGATATGAAAAATGGTAAAATTGTGAATGTAACGAACTATGGAGTTGTGTATGATGGTATGAGTGGGAAGGGGAAGGGGTTTTGGTGGGAGTGTAATAGGAAATGTGGGTGTATGGGGGGAGGTGATCGGAATAGTGGACGGGTATGCTAAGGGTGCCCTGAGGAAGAGTTAGATACAACTCGAAACGCGTTGGCGGCACTGAATGATCCATCTACCTGCATTCAGAATACTAGGAGAACCATACCAGGTCCTGTTGCCGGTGTTTTGCATGAAGGGAGGAGGGAGGAATTCCGGAACCTTCCAATTTTACTCTTTTCATTGCTCCATGCTGGGAGCCTGACACGGTACGGTTCCAGTTTTACTATATAGTGAATGTGTCACTTTTATTGGATATGAGCACTTCATGTATTTTAATTCAATAAACTCACTTTTTATGTGAACTACTACACTATATGTGCTATTTCTTCTCTCTATGACGAACACCTCCACATGAGGAGAAATCTCGAATTACATTTGGGAGAAGAATTAAGAATTAAGAAAGAAGAATTTTTCAAGTGAAACATAGGACTCATTTTGGGACTATCACGTGACTTTGGTTTTGTTTTTTGGGTGGGAGCGCCAACGGTGTATTCAACATATATTTGCTGTCCATTAGTCATTTAGGTGATTGGGAGTCACCAGAATACACCCAGGCTGCCTCCATTTTTACCAAGCGCTATTCTCTGTTCCACTTACATTTTGCATGCTAAGGGTGAGGTGCACAGTGCTAAAATTGAAAAAACTTAAATCTATTGGGGTGTTAAAAAAAGGGGGGTGAGAAAAAGCTTGCTGACCTGTCGCTACCTTATTATGTAGGGTTAGTGAAGGTGATGGTGAGTGAGTTTTCATGGAGAGACCTGGGTTTGACTATTCAGTTATGACATTATTCCTGCAAAAAAACACTGAAATTAAGATATTCATTAAGTCCTTTTGGAGCCACTGTATTGAGTTTAAAGGTCCATTCACTTTCTTTTCTAAGGAGCATGCGTGTAATATCACCACCTCTTATTCCTGGTCTGATCTGTTCAGAGCCATGTATTCTGAGATCCTGTACTGAGCCGGAATGGTGTGTCAGGAAATGTCTTGATATGGTTGTCAGCTGTTGCATCCTTTGTTGATTCCTTTCAGCATTCCTGATGTTACTCATGTGCTCTAGTGTCCTAATTTTCAACATTCGTGTTGTCATCCCTATATACTTCAAGTCACATAGGAAATACAGTAGACGACATTTTTGCTTCTACAATTAAAGAAGTCATTTATTTTCATGTTTTCACCATATCTGTCCTTTAATTCTTGTTTGTTGATCACATGTTGACAGATTTTACAATTGCCACATGGATAGCTTCCTTGCTTTATCGGGTCTCTCTCTGATTTTTGTACATAATGGCTGTTGACAAGATGGTCCTTTAGGTTAGGTGATCTTCTCCAACTTAAATCTATTTTGGTGTTAAGTTTTTTGGCTAGATCTTCATCTGAGAGTATGATGGGCCAGTGTTTTTGCAGGATTGATTTAATCTCCCTCCATTCTTCGCAAAAGTCCCCCACAAATCTTATGGTATGGGATTCTTCCGTGGGTGTTTTAGTATGAAAAATTAAAGATTCTCTCTTAGTATGGATAAGTGTTCTCTTGGCTTTTTTGATTGACCGCATACTGTATCCACGTTCGTTCAGTCTAAGTGTTAGTTCTTGACTTCTTTTCTCAAAGATTTCATCACTGGAGCAATTTTGTTTGAGGCGTAAAAATTCTCCTTTGGGAATATTCGTTATGGTCAGAGGAAAATGCGAGCTAGTTTGATGTAGTAGAGTGTTGGTGGCTGTATTTTTTCTGTAGATTTCTGTGGAGATCATATTGTGGCTGTCTCTGTAGATTCGGAGATCCAAAAATGATATGCTGTCCCTGTCATATACACAAGTAAAGGTGAGGTTGAGGGTGTTGTTGTTTAGTTTCTTGATGAAATCCAAGAGTTCATCCTGTGTGCCATCCCATATGATGAGGATGTCATCGATGTAACGTGTCCAGAGTGTTATATGTTTGGTATATTCTTCTTGGTCATCTGAGAAAACAAATTCCCTCTCCCACCATCCAAGGAAGAGGTTGGCGTAAGTGGGGGCACAAGCTGCCCCCATCGCTGTCCCCCTTACCTGGGTGTAGAAGAGGTTGTTGAAAGTAAAGTAATTTTTATTTAGTACAAAATGAAGTAATTGTATTAGAAATTTATGAAAGTCATCCATCCCCTTCATCCTCAAGAAATGCTCAACTGCTTTGATGCCCAAATCATGTTGTATAGATGTGTACAATGCCTCAACATCGAGGCTGACAAGTAGATGTGTGTCTTCTAGTTGTATATCATGGATTTTCTTTAGGACATCAGTCGTGTCCCTCGTATATGATGGAAGTTCTAACACATGGTCTCTAAGATGTGTGTCCAAAAAGATGCAGGCCCTTTCAAGGAGGCCACCATTGCCAGAGACAATTGGTCTGCCTGGGGGATCTCTGAGATTCTTATGTACCTTTGGTAAAAGGTAAAATGTCGGTACTCGTGGATTACTGACAGAAAGATAATCATGTTCTGATTTGGTGATGGTGCCTTCTTGATAGGCACTATCAATGATATTCATGTAAAGTCTTGTATAATTTTCTGTTGGGTCAAAGAGACTCTTCTGGTAGCATGAACGATCGTCCAGTTGTTTTTTGGCTTGTTGTAGATATTGGTCTGTTGGCCAGATTACTACATTTCCTCCTTTATCTGACGGTTTCAGAACTATGTCAGTCCAAGATTTAATCTCCCGGAGTGCTTTACGTTCTTTAATTGAGAGATTTCCTGTCGATCGACGATGTTTTCTGCTTAAATATAATTTATCTAAGTCCCGTGATACCAGATTCGTGAATACTTTGACCTCTGGACATGTGGTGTCTTTTGGGAAAAAGGTAGATTTTTTCTTTAACATAGCTCTTTTGCTGTGTGCTGAAGATGTTGGTTCAGAGGATCCTGCAAGTTCTTCTAGTGTCATCAGGGCATCCCTCTCTTGTGATGAGAGGTTTCCAGGGTCAAAGGTTGACTCTGGTGATTCTACATTTCCAGAGAAAAATTTAGCCAGTAAAAGTTTACGTCCAAATAGTTGTAGATTAACTTGCCACTGAAATCTGTTCAGTTTTTTAGTTGTTGAGAATGTTAGGCCTTTTTCCAAGACTGTCTTTTGTTCCACTGTCAGAATGTGATTTGATAGGTTTATTATTTTGAATTTGTTGTGATCAGAGATCAATTCTGATTTCTGCGGCTGGGATATCGGTTTGGGGACGGTGAGCCCCATTTTTCCCTGCCTCTTCTTCTTACTACGTCGCGTTTTTCTTTTCCTCTTGTTGAGTGGCCTCGTGATCCCCTGGTTTGTTCTAAAAAAACAGTCAAAGAGTCCAATCTTGACGCTGAGTTATTTCTGCGGTCATGGGTGTAGCATTCGTTCTCATCCGTGCTGGATAAATCCACCTCCGATGAGGAGGGAGTATTTGAATGACCCACAGATTGTTCTTTTCTAATTGGTCTAGTCCAATGGAAAATTTTATGATTGACAAAGTCCCTATTGTCCCTTAGGAATTTGTTCTTCTTTCTGTCGATTATAGTTTGTTCATATATTTTGAGTTCTTTCTTGATTTTATCAAAATTACTTTGGAATCTTAGGTCTTGTTCCCAAGGTTCTAGATTTTTGGCTATTTTGTCAATTTCTTTAGTGCAATCATCCAAGACAAGATTGTTGTGTTTAATTAGAATGTTAATTAACTCATGTGAGCATTTTAATAATGTAGTCTCCCATTCCTGTCGGAGACTATCGGTAAATAATTCAAATGCCGGAAAGAGTTTTGGCCTAAGGCCTCTGGGTACAATTTTTTGTTTTTGATAATTCTCCAAGCTTGTTAAGTCCCAGTTGGTACGAGTTTGTCGTTGTAGGATATACTTTAGTTTAGAGATCTCCTCTTCCCAATTTGGGTCTGGGTCACTGGTATTATCCCCGGTTGGAAAAATGTTTTCTAAGTCATCTATTCCGCGCTTTGCGCTCAATTCAGTTTTTAGATTGAAACTGGTCATAGTATGGCGGTGGAGATAGTGAGTATATCTCTGAATGAATCTAGATTCGTGCTAGATTAAGAGCTGAGATAGACCTCAGTGTCATCAACTTGCTAAGAAATTGGTAAATCTGCACAGAATACGGTATTAGTAATGTTTATAATAATTTAGTAATTTGTTAAACCAACATTATGCTTACTATACAAACAAATAAATTCAGCAAAGGGTTGGTGGTGCTCCCAGAAAATAGTTCAGTAAACTATATGGAAAAAGTGGTCTTTAGAAAGAGCAAAAGACAAAAGCAGCTATATGCCTTTTCCAGGGTACACTTAAAGAAAAATATAAGAAAGTGATGAATTATGAAAATATGAGTATATTAATACTTAACTTTTATTGAGATATACTTGATAAAAGGGAGAAAGCGAATATAGATAATTGCTACTGTAGCAATTATCTATATTCGCTTTCTCCCTTTTATATTTTTCTTTAAGTGTGCCCTGGAAAAGGCATATAGCTGCTTTTGTCTTTTGCTCTTTCTAAAGACCACTTTTTCCATATAGTAGACCTGATGGCGTCTCGACACAATCACAAAGTTTCTGTCTTCATATCAAGGACCAGGGATCCTCAAGCAGCGTTCGTGGACGCACTAGCCATTCCATGGAACTTTATGCTGCCTTATGTGTTCCCTGCAGTGTCACTCCTGCCCATGGTCCTGCAGAACTTCAAGCAAGAAGGAGGAATACTACTTCTAGTTGCTCCGGCGTGGCCCAGACGGCATTGGTTATTAGACCTGCAGGGTCTATTGACAGAGCGTCCTCTTCTACTTCCTCAATGACCAGACCTCCTCGTACAGGGCCATGTCTCTATCCACTTTGACGGCGTGGCTCTTGAAGCATCACTCCTGAGAGCCAAAGGATTCTCTGAGGCGGTCATTCAAACTATGTTGAAAGCCCATAAGCCAACGTCTGCTCGGATCTATTATAGGGTCTGGAATTCTTACTTCACCTGGTGTGCTGATAAGAATTATGATGCGTACAGATTGAAAACATCCCGAATCCTGGCTTTCCTGCAACAATGCCTGGATTTAGGCCTTCGTCTGGCCTCCCTCAAGGTTCACATATCTGCCTTGTCGGTGTGGTTTCAGATAAAAATTGCGTCTATACCTGACGTTCATACATTCACTCAGGGTGTGTTACGGATTCAGCCTCCCTATGTCCCTCCTGTGGCTCCATAGGATTTGTCTGTTGTCCTGAATGCCCTGCAAGAGTCTCCATTTGAACCTCTTGAGTCAGTGGACCTTAAATGGCTCACAGCCAAGGTCCTGTTTCTGCTGGCTATTGCATCTGCTAGAAGGGTGTCGGACTGAGGCCCTTTGGGGGTCATTCCGAGTTGATCGCTAGCTGCCGTTGTTTGCTGCGTATCGATCAGTGAAAAAACGGCTAATCTGCCCATGCGTATGTACCGCAATGTGCACGAGTGTCGTACGGGTACGAAGTCCTTTGTGATTTTGCACTGGTTCTAGCGACGATTCCAATCGCACAGCCGCACGCAAGGAGATTGACAGGAAGTGGGAGTTTCTGGGTGGCAACTGACCGTTTTCTTGGAGTGTTTGGAAAAATGCAGGCGTGGCCAGGCTTTTGCTGGGCGGGTATCTGACATCATCAACGTGTCACTCGTCGCAGCAATCATCGCACAGAATAAATAACTACAGGGCTGGTCTTGTTCTGCACAAAATGTGTTTGGTGCCGCGTGGCTGCACAGGCGTTCGCACTTCTGCAAAGTGAAAATACACTCCCCCGTGGGCGGCGACTATGCGTTTGCACGGCTGCTAACAGTAGCTAGCGAGCGATCAACTCGGAATGACCCCCTTTGTCCTGTCGTCCACCCTTTCTAATATTCCATTGTGTCTGGGCAGTTCTGAGAACTCACCCAGGTTACTTACCTAAAGTGGTGTCATCTTTTCACCTTACCCAAGAGATTGTGGTTCCAGCCTTTATCTCCTCTGACTTGTCCCCCAAAGAACAGTTGGATGTGGTAAGGGCTCTCCATATATATATGGAGAGGACTGCCTCTTTCAGGAGGTTAGATACCCTTTTTTGTCCTGTTTGGTTTCCACAAACGTGGCTAGCCTGCGAATAAGAAAACCTTGGCCAGATGGATTAGAATGGTGATTGCGCAAGCTTATGCGCAGGCTGGTCTCCCAACTCCTGCTGCTATTAAAGCCCATTCTACTCAGTCTGTTGGACCTTCTTGGGCTGCCCGCCGTGGCGCGTCCACAGAACAATTGTGCAAGGCGGCTACGCGGTCCTCAGTGAACATGTTCATTAGGTTCTATGCCTTTGATACTTCCGCCTCCCAGGATGCTTTCTTTAGATGCCGGGTTCTCATACCCGCTAAGGTGCTTTCCCTCCCATGAGGAACTGCTTTAGGACATCACTCGATGTTTTTCCTATGGAACACAGTGTACCCTGCTGCAGAGAAGGAGAGTTATGGTAGACTTACCATGGTTAACTCTCTTTCTGCGAGGTACACTGGGTTCCACAGGGCGCCCACCCTGACACACCTAGCTTCTATGGGTTTGTATGGCATTAGCTGCTGGTCCCTTCTCCTGTTGTGAGAATGTGGTTCTATGTGACTAACGTCTGCCTTCTCTCTTACCTGCTCCTACATTGGACTGGTTAACGAAACTGAGCTCACAGTGCCTGGAGGCGGGGTTACAGAGGAGGCCCCAATGCATCCTGGGACAGCCTAAAGCTTTAGCCTGTTGGTGCCTCTGGATCAAGATCCACTCTACACCCAATTTTTTCCCTGTGGAACCCAGTGTACCTCGCAGAAAGAGAGTTAACCATGGTAAGTCTACCATAACTCTCCTTTTTTGATTTTAAAGGGAACTGGGGGACTGATTCAGCAGTGCAATTGAGCGATTATCGGTGATCTGCACATGCATCACTGCCGCAATGCGCATATGCAGTGATTTATTTACGATTACACTCACAGTGAGAATGAATTTGCAAGTGACAGGAAGCAGCCGTTTTGTGGGAGGTAACGAGGCGTGGCAGTGAAAATGCGAGTGTGTTAGGACTGTTTCAGGGCATGTATCAGCCACTGACTATGATCCTGTACGCAGTAATCACATCTCTGGCGTCTCAGCTGTGGCGTCATTTTGAGTGATCATAGACTTACTCGAGGAGTCAATGTTTTCCATATCTGCGTCAATGCTGTGAATGTGTTGCAGGCAGCTGTGAATGCTCCGGCGGGCGTCTCTATACAGATCCCGGCGGCAGTTCAATCAGCGTATATTTTCACACATCCTCTCAGTCAAAAAGCGCATCTGCAGTAGCATTAGCGTACAACTGGGATTCAGACCCATAATGAGGCTCCAACATGGATCTTTGCTTGCAGGACAATACAATAGCTCTACAAAATATTGAAAATACTAAAGTATCTAAGAGTGGTAACCTACGACAGGAGATAAAACATCGTGCAATTTTTTATGATGTTTCACCAATGTTCATTTATGGGATATCCAATTAGGATTGCTCATAAAAAAAAACAGCTTTCCTCTCAAAAACACACAGGTTTCACTGAACCTTGGTGTTTCCGTGAGCAACAGCCCTGTTCTCATTTGAAAACAGGGCTGTTTCCGAGAATTTGTTTTCGCCTGCCCGAGTTAAGTGAAACAAAATCCCAGATAAGCCACGGCAACCTACAGTGAGGACGCCGCAGCCTGGGAGCCGGCACTCGGCACTGGGACCCCAGGTGGGGAAGCCGGAGCAACGCCGTGACCCGCATCCCCCCTTATTCCCCGCCCCCCGGTGGCAGTAATGTGACGGGAGAATGGTCATGTGACCATGGGGAGCCAGAGGTGGAGCACTGCACCAGGAGCTGTCAGGAGCCTGCATCCAGTGCAGTACAGAAAAACCCAGATAAGCTGCAGCTCATGCCGGCTTACCGGGGCTAATAGGATAGCCCTGGGCGATATCATTACCCACGGTAAAGTACCGCGGGTATTTGGATATCCCCCTATGTCTATGCTTCAGTATATGCCAGATCAATAACTATGACTTAATTAATTAGATCTCACAGTTTACTTTAGAATATAAAAGTAATGTAACCTAAAAAGATTAAACTCACCATTCTTATTATATAACTGGAATCCTGTATATTTTGATTTGATTTTTTTTTCTGGTCGAAACACTGCTAGTCCTTGGTTTAGCAATCGCATCTATGACAATAGTCACCAGGTTTATTTGCTTTGATATTCATATATTACCTGGCCAGGAACCACGATGGGGACTACAAATGTAGATATTGCAGCTACCAACTATTTGTAACCTTTGATCTTGTTGGTCAGCATATTTTTGACAGCATGTGCTATAATTGTTGATAATGGATGAGTAGAACCATAAGAAGAGTAATAACATGCTGGTTATTGTGTGCTGGTTAAAATGTTGGTCAGTGGTGCAGAACATGGCGATAGAGGTTATTAGTGGTTACAGCAAGAGGTAACATTTGCTTAGATCTATAGCAGGGACGTGCAGTGAGGTAAATGACTGAGGAGGCACTGGCTATTACCAGAGCCATATTTACATGCAATATATGAGCCAAAGGGTTCATGTGGGCATTATCAGTAGTAGATTTGCCGCTAGGCAACTAAAGCGGTTGCTTAGGGACCGCAACAGGACCGAACCATGGTGGATTACATGCTCCGCCGAAAATGCCCTAGCGCTGTGTGATTAGACAGCTGCTGGGTGCGGGTTCCAGCACATGCCTGCTGTGTTGGTATTTTTTCAGTGTGTTGTGCCGTGCGTGTGATCCGTCATGACATCACACGCACAGAGAGAGGAGCCATCCCGTGACGAAGAGGGTGAGGAGGGGGATGTCACCTGACGGGCGGTCAGAGGAGGGGGTCACAACACTAACACTGACAGCAAGGGTGTGTGTTGGGGGTTGCGCGCCATTGTACATTAAGGGTTTTTTTTAGTACAGGAAGTGTGTGTGCAGCATTATACACTGACTGGGGTGGGGGTTGTGATGGTAAACACTGACGGGAGGGGAAGTTTGAGTGCGCAGCATTGTACACTGACAATGGGGTTTAGGTGGCATTATACACTGACCAAAGGGAATGTGCAGCATTATACATTGAGCTGATTTGGGGGGAGTGGTGCTTCAGCATTACACACTAATGGAGTGGGGTTTTGGGGGGGTGCAGCATTGTACACTGATGGTGAGGAAATGTGCATGCGATATAAACTGACCGGGAAAGGGGAACAACATTATACACTGACTAGGTGGGGGGAATGTTTGGCGGCACACACTGACCGATGGGGGGAGGGTTTGGGGACAAAAACATAGAGCTATGGATTGTTTGAGGAAGGGGGCCCCCAAATCGGTGTTGGCTTAGGGCCCCATGTAGTCTAAATCTGCCTCTGGGCATTACACAAAGGTGCAGCAGTATATACTGCTGGAAATTTGGTGAATTTTAATCAGATAGAATAATACAAAGATATTTCTAGTATATTATGTGTATTTTTCATATACTTAATATAGTCAAAACTCTGGCATATACGTTAGGTTGACAGGTAAGGCTCTGCCTTACCTCAGCGGATGTCACTGATCTATAGGTACTCTACTAACTATTTCTCTTCTAAGGACACAGCCCGGCAATCACAACGTATTCCAATAAGACATATCAAAAACAAGCAAAATTCCCAAACTCAGGCAATATCTCTTTATTGTCATTAATTTACATACAATTTACATACAATTAAGTCACCATATCAAAAAAGAAATATGTAAAATGCATTCGCAAAATAGAAACAAGTTAACATAATAGTATACATTTACTGAACAACTTATTTTAAAAACAAAGGCTTATTGGCCATCACAAAACAAACAAGAGAAAAGGTCAGTTTCTTTCAAGTCCTAAAAAAAATAATTGACAACACTAGGTCATATGCATGATTTGACGTTCCGATATGGCAAATCGTGCTGATATCGCTCTAGTGTGTATCTGGCCTAAGGGGGTCATTCCAACCTGTTCGCACGCTGTCATTTTTCGCAGCTCAGCGATCGGGTCACTACTGCGCATGCGTATGTACCGCAATGTGCAGGCGCGTTGTATGGGTACAAAGTGGATCGTTGCTGAGTGATGAATTTAACGAAGAATCCAGTCGCACGGCCGAGCGCAAGGAGATTGACAGGAAGAAGGCATTTATGGGTGTCAACTGACCGTTTTCTGGGAGTGTTTGGAAAAACGCAGGCGTGTCCAAGCATTTGCAGGGCGGGTGTCTGACGTCAATTCCGGGACCAGACAGGCTGAAGTGATAGCAGCGGCTGAGTAAGTTCAGACCTACTCAGAAACGGCACAAAATGTTTTTTCAGAGCTCGGCTGCACAAGCGTTTGCACACTTGCAAAGCGGAAATACACTCCCCTAGAGGCGGCAACTATCTGATCACAGCGCTGCAAAAAGTAGCTAGCGAGCGATCAACTCAGAATGACCCACTAAGTCTCTTCCCAACTCCGAAGCCTAGTCCTAACCAGAATGTCTACATTTTGATTCTGTCCAGCTAACACAACACATGTTTCTACTGTCATTATAAATTTAAAAGTCCTTCTGGGCAACAAGATCCCCTGTGCTCCATAAGTTTTGGAACCTCATGGAACTTGAAATATTGGGTAATGGTCATTCCACGACCCCAAATTCCAAATGGAATGTACATGGTTATTGGTTTGAGTTCCAAGTGATTAATCTACATGTATCAAAATGTTCTTATTGGGGAGATTTCTAAACATCTGGATGGATTGATAATAATAGATACCTTTAAGATCTAAAAAGTGTTTGACTTGAGTGAGAGCTCCAACACTCCGACATGTGAAGTGAAAGTGCAAATAATGAGTACATAGGAACAATGGCCCTCATTCCTAGTTGTTCGCTCGTTCTTTTTCATCGCATCGCAGCGATTTTCCGCAAACTGCGCATGCGCAATGTTCGCACTGCGGCTGCGCCAAGTAAATTTGCTAAGAAGTTTGGTATTTTACTCACGGCATTACGAGGTTTTTTCTTCATTCTGGTGATCGTTGTGTGATTGACAGGAAGTGGGTCTTTCTGGGCGGAAACTGGCCGTTTTCTGGGAGTGTGTGAAAAAACGCTGCCGTTTCTTGGAAAAACGCGGGAGTGGCTGGAGAAACGGGGGAGTGTCTGGGCGAACGCTGGGTGTGTTTGTGACGTCAAACCAGGAACGAAACTGACTGAACTGATCGCAGTGGCAGAGTAAGTGTCGAGCTACTCAGAAACTGCTTAGAAATTTCTATTTCGCAATTTTGAGAATCTTTCGTTCGCAATTTTGCTAAGCTAAGATTCACTCCCAGTAGGCGGCGGCTTAGCGTGTGCAATGCTGCTAAAAGCAGCTTGCGAGCGAACAACTCGGAATGAGGGCCAATGTATTTGTCTGATTGTCTCACAGGATCCCAAATGATATGAGAACATGAACGACATCAGAAAAACAGGATGCATGAAAGCTGATAAAAATGGTCAAAGGTGAAATGTATGTGAAAGAATGTACATAATGCCTGGTCTGTATCAGGAGCAACTGAAAGGCACATATCCTGTTCTGTACTGTAAACTACAAGTCGATTCACCATAAAAATAGACATATTGGTCCTAATTCTGAAATACGTATAATGCTGCCACAATTCCAGAATACTGCTATATACTCTGCACATATCCGCTCATATTCTGAGTCATACCGTCATATTCACCCATGCCACAGCACAACCCCAGCCCTCCGGTCACAGTAGAAGCTGATATCACCTACCACCTTTATGCTCTGTGCAGAAGTTGTGCTGAACTAAGAATAGGTCGCAACTCAGACTACACGCCCATGGAACACATGGGCGTGTAGTCTGTAGTCACCAGTTGCCACCTAATAACACCTATTCATCCATCTATGAGAAGCATCTACAAATTGACTTATGTCAGCTGCGGTGAATGTGCAGTTTGCTAAATATCACAAGATGCGGGAGCATTCAGGCTTGCATGCAAATTTGAAACAGGCCCGTTGTACAGTGCCGTAACAGGGCTTAAATGTGCCCTGTGTCGGCCAATCCCCAACCACACAATGTAATGATGTAGCTAGAAGGGGTAGGGCTGGCAGCACCGGTAAGTGCAAAGATGACCATAGCAATCTGAGGAAGTTCCGATTGGCTGCGCAGACTTCAGGGTGCCTGCCTGGAGCATCCAAAGGACATTCGGGCGGCACTGCAACAGTGATCCTGGCTGCACGGTGCTGTCGCACTCCCTACTAGCAAGAAGCAAAGGCCTAAGGGCAGTGACAGTGTCATCCACAGAGCAATGTGCCCTGGGCAGTGGCACCTGTTGTACACCCCTAGGTAGGGTCCTGGTGTTTTAAAAATCACAAATATACAATTTATATACTGCACAGGTCCTAAAAATATCACAAATGTTGACTTCTAACAAGTGAAATTTGTAATTTATGTTTGACTGTCACGATGAGAGGTCTGTTATATTAAGCAAACTTTATTTTAAATTTTAAGATTTAATATATTACTTTCATTAGTTAAGGGCAGCAGACTGTGACCATATGAGCACTGCATGAGAGACTTGAAGATTTAATGAAAACAATAACGAGAACAAACTGGTTTTATATTGCAATTATATTTGAAATATTAATTTCAATTGCATGGATTAACAATATAATATCTATATCACCATTTCATGAAAAAGGCAGAATATAATTTGCATATTACAGACTAATTCTTGTTTAGATATAAGAAAAAGTGTCAATTCTATGATACTGTAACATAAATACAAAATAATTAGTAATAAATATGTAGTAGTCCTGTAAAAATGAAGGCTGTGAAAAAAGTAATAATTTAGCAGTAAAATTTTAAGTCATCAGTGACCTTATATTGTGAATGCCAAATTTCAAAGAGGCAAGGAGGGTCACAGCATATTTTTATTAAAAATTGTTTTGCTTGTTTAATTATCCGGCAAATGCAATCACCTTGTGTTCATCAATATACACAACTACAGTACAAAAGTAAGAATGCATATTATAGTATACACGGTGGATGCAATTTTAGAGACAAGAGACAAACAGACATATTGGGAACCAAATAGACCTTTATATTCATATACAGTAGATATGGTACATACATTAGTCCTAAGCATTTGGAACCCCCCCTTGTAGAAAGCCTATGTCTGCCCCTGAAGGGGAAGGATAGAGAGACATACTAAAGGCTTGAGATGCAAGTCGCATAAGAGGCACTAGGGAGGGAACAGCAATAGGTGAGCCTGTACCCACAACGTAGGTGAACAAATAGGATCAAAGTCACTGGAAGAGACAATGGAACAGATGGTAATAGGGATAGTGCTACAAGGAGACAATGAGGGAAGAGTGATCTGCCCATGAGAGCTTACAATAACTAGTAGAGTATCAATAGCATCAGATAGGATTGTTTGGAATATTTAGGTCCTACATTTTTAGATATTTTATGTTCCAAGGTAGTGACTTGGGAGCAGTGTAAATCAGTATTGTAGTCTATTGGATGGAAACAAGAGGGTGGCAGGAAGGTGAGGTCAGGGGTGGCTTAAGAGTCGAGTGGGTCCGTGTGCAGTTTCATATGAGAGCCCCCCTCTCACCGGCACAGTTATGTTGTAGACTATAATGCAATAGGGTTTCAAGAATAAAACTCAGTGCGCATGCGGTGAGCAGCTGGACACGCCCCTTTCCAAGAAGGTTCCCAATCCCTTCACCAAAAAGTGCAAACAAACAATGTAAAATAAGGGGACTTATCCTGCGCTCCACAGATAGTTTCACCAGTTCCGGGAGTAAGTACTCCCATGGGTGACATGGAAGAAAAAGATGGTATATATAGTGCAGTACAGTTTTTAATAAACATTACCATACAAGTTATTCCGTTAAAATACAATTGAATGGCAAAATGCAAATTAGCAACATGCACCATAGGAAAACACTGGATCCCGTTGTCTTTATGGGAGGCAGTGTATCATTATATGACAATAGCACAATTTTCGGACTGATGCATATAACGGAGCAATGGAGAATTACCAGAATGTGAGAACTGTTAGAACAGTTCAAAGCCGGCTTGCGGGTTTTTTTGGTATAGGGAAACCCGGGAATCCCCCACACCACGCTGTACCGGAATGGTCCGTCCTCCGCTGCTCCCTCGTTCTCAGTCCCTGTTGTCCACCAACGCGTTTCTACCTCCTGCCGAGGTCTTTGTCAAGGTGAAGAATGATAGAATGTGCTGTTTGAAATTGGTCCATTTAAACTACTTCCGCCCAATCCATGAGCAGTGGCCACAGCTGGACCCTATACAACTGATTACTAACATTGTCCCATGGTCCTTTGCTAGCCACTGCTTTTTCCTGTTGCCATGTGTTACCATGGCAACCGGACGTGTACTTCCGGTGACGCGTCGTCCCGACTCTTCTAAAATACATTACCGTCCATAATACCACAGTCCGCCGGAGTCCCGATCCACAGTCCGGAGGTACAAATCCGTCCAGTGCCCGGAAAAGTGTCCCAAAAGCCCCAATGTATGTCTCCTCCAGCACACTCATTGCGGCCGGGCGCGCTACGTCACTTCCGGTCAGCGGTTTTGTTGTGTGCATCCAATTTACGTCTTCTGGATGGCGTCACGTCACATCCTGAATTGCTGGCAGATGAGCAGATTCTGCACGTTGCTTCCCAAATGAAAACAGGGAAACAGTCAAAATGAATATTCATCAATTCATTACCCATAAATAGATTATCATCGATTAAAAATTAAAAAATTTAAAAATTTTAAAAAAATTAAAAAAGACACAACAAAAAATTGTCACTATATTTAAAAAGGCATTATAAATAAATAATGGTGGTGGATGGTTCCTACTATAGCAGAGGGAGAAAATGAAGAACAATGATTTCTAAAGGAACCACTTGATCTCAAAATCGCTGTTCAGACCTTCTGGTTTCAGTGTCCCTAAATCGTAAATCATCTTCATCTCTGCCTTAGCCAGCTGTGTTGCCACATCTTTACGTCTCCAATCCCCTTTTATATGTCTTAGCCCGCAGAACTGTTTAATTGAGCTACATTTACTTTGATGTACCTTACGGAAGTGTTCAGATAGGGCATGTGTAGTGAGGGAATTCCTAACATTTCTAAGGTGTTCCCCCAATCGTGTTTTCAGGGGTCGGGATGTCCTCCCTATGTACCAGAACCCGCAATCACATTCGATTGCGTAAATCACATTGCTGGTATTGCAAGTGATAAAGTCTGATATTCTAAATTTGATCTTATTGATAGTTACCTCTGTGACTTTATTACCCGTCCCTTTAATGCCTCTACACCCTAGGCAGCTACCGCATCGGAAGAAGCCTTTGGACTTAATGGTATTCATCCTTTTGGCACCTGGCTGGGTGCTCTTTACCAAACTCATCTTTATATTCGGTGCCTTTTTAAAGATGCATTTCGGCCTTGTCGGTAAAAGACTACCTATTATTGGATCTTTTTTGAGAACCTTCCAATGTCTATGCAGTGAACTTTCCAGGCTTTTGTACTGGCTACTAAATGAAGTAATGAACGACCAATCATAACTTCTGGTGTCTGTTTTTTTCTCCTTAATGGCCAGTAAATCTTTCCTATCTGTATCTGATGCCCTCGTCAGTGCGATAGTGACTTTTTCCGAGTTATAACCTGATGTTCTAAATTTGTCCTGTAGTTTCTTTGCCTGTTCTGCAAATACCTCGTGTTTATTGCAGTTGCGTCTCAGACGTTTGAATTGGCCCCCCGGGATCGAGTTCAGCCAATCTGGGTGATGACAACTTGTTGCATTAATGTACATTCCTGAATCAGTCGGTTTAGTAAAATTCATGGTATTCAAACCACTCTCGCCCGCTGTCAGTGTAATGTCAAGGAAATTAATGGCTTGGCTGCTGCTTTCAAACGTGAAATGAATATTCTTGGTGTTCGTGTTCATGTATCTGAAAAAATCTTGTAGGCCTTCCTCATCCCCCTTCCAAATGAAAAAGACATCATCGATGTACCTCTTCCAGGTCACCAGGTTCGCCCCAAAGGGACAGTGGTTCCATATTGTCTCCTCCTCCCACTGTCCCATAAAGATGTTAGCGTAACTTGGGGCGAACCTGGTGCCCATCGCTGTGCCGACCCTTTGCAAATAGAAGGTATTATTGAAGGAGAAGTAATTATTTTCTAATATAAATCTCACCCCCTCTTTAACGGAATAACTTGTATGTTAATGTTTATTAAAAACTGTACTGCACTATATATACCATCTTTTTCTTCCATGTCACCCATGGGAGTACTTACTCCCGGAACTGGTGAAACTATCTGTGGAGCGCAGGATAAGTCCCCTTATTTTACATATGTTGTAGACTATGCCACTGTTCCAGAGTCTACTGTGCATATGCAGATCTCTGGGAACATGGCACAATCACCACATTCCTCATGATTTCTCTATTGCGCGGTTCTTCAGCAAAATGGCGTCCATGCCATTTTCACAGTGATTTCTGCACACCAATGCAGGAGTGGTACGTATAATCACAGCCTGCATCCATTATAGATATGGGTGTGGTGAAAGAAGACAATGGTAGCAGAGAAGAACAGAGGGAACAGAGAGGAACACATACAGAGAGACAAGTACACATGCAGATTGCAGATAGAGTGACCAGCACAAAGATGGTAACACAGACGGGTAACAGTGATGCAGAGGTTGGGAAAAACATTGGGGGAGGAATGAGGACCCTACTTACACAAAAGGAGCCTGGGACTCTTGCGCATGGCAGGATGAGTAGAATGGTGGGGCAGTGGAGGATGGAGCGGACCACACAGGAAGTGCAGTCTATGAAATTGGACAAGTCCTGCCTTTCTAGGGCCACACAAAACAACTACCCAAGCCTTCAAAGATGCTGTCCCAAATCATTTGGTTTATGACCAGACCATCCATGGTACATCTGAGAGTGCGCTGCACCACTCCAGGGTACCTTGGCACACAGTATTGCAAACACTGGCAATTAGTGGCAGTATTATCTCCCCCTCTTCACTTCCTTGCTATGCCACTGCAGTAAATGGAGTTAAAGAAGCAGAGGGGATACTAAGCCCAGCATTCTTAAAGGTAAAACTATGATGTAACTGCACTAATGCCATCTGTTTGAATGGGTCAATGTGCATAGTTCTAAATAGTTTCAAAATTAGAATTTAAAAATGAAGCTGACTTTAAGTAGTGCCAATAGATTCTATTTCAAAGTTTATATTCAAAATTTGAGCCTCAAGTGTCATTCAGAACTCAACAGAACTATCTGTTCCACTGAAGGAGGGACATTGGGAGTAATTCCAAGTTGATCGCAGCAGGATATTTTTTAGCAGTTGGGCAAAACCATGTGCATTGCAGGGGGGCAGATATAACATGTGCAGAGAGAGTTAGATTTTGGTGGGTTATTTTGTTTCTATGCAGGGTAAATACTGGCTGCTTTATTTTTACACTGCAATTTAGATTGCAGATTGAACTCACCACACCCAAATCTATCTATCTCTGCACATGTTATATCTGCCTCCCCTGCAGTGCACATGGGGGGTCATTCCGAGTTGTTTGCTCGCAAGTGGATTTTAGCAGATTTGCTCATGCTAAGCCGCCGCCTACTGGGAGTGAATCTTAGCATCTTAAAATTGCGAACGATGTATTCGCAATATTGCGATTACACACCTCGTAGCAGTTTCTGAGAAGCTCCAGACTTACTCGGCATCTGCGATCATTTCACTGCTTGTCGTTCCTGGTTTGACGTCACAAACACACCCAGCGTTCGCCCAGACACTCCCCCGTTTCTCCGGCCACTCCTGCGTTTTTTCCGGAAACGGTAGCATTTTTTCCCACACGCCCATAAAACGGCCTGTTTCCGCCCAGTAACACCCATTTCCTGTCAATCACATTACGATCGCCAGAACGATGAAAATGCAGTGAGTAAAATTCCTAAGTGCATAGCAAATTTACTTGGCGCAGTCGCAGTGCGGACATTGCGCATGCGCATTAAGCGGAAAATAGCTGCGATGCGAAGATTTTTACCGAGCGAACAACTCGGAATGACCCCCATGATTTTGCCCAACTGCTAAAAAATGTCCTGCTGCTATCAATTTGGAATTACCCCCATTGAGCGGTTTATTCATAAAGCAGTGAAAAGAGTGGAGAAATGAGCCAGTGGAGTCTGATGCTTCATATAATTTTATGGAGTGCATTTTAGAAATATTACCTCAACACTGATTGGTTGCCATGGACAATTTCTCCACTGGCTCACTTCTCTACCGTCTTCACTGCTTCATGGATAGATATTTTTATTTATGTATCCCTGACCTGAAAGTGTGCTGTCATGTGAGATTAAACTGGGCCCAAAACATTGAATGATTCAGAGGTGGACGCTAAAGCAGTAGCAGCTGCAAGTTTTTGTCGCAGGTGCTTATGCAAATTTATGCTAATGCTGAAGCTGATGGGCTGTCTACTCACTCAGACACCCACTGAATGCTGCTGTAATCTGTCATGATGCGCACAAAGTGCCTAATTCAGACCTGATTGTAGCAGCAAATTTGTTAGCATATGTAACATGTTCAGAGAGAGTTAGAGTTGGGTGGGGTGTGTTCAAACTGAAATCTAAATTGCAGTGTAAAAATAAAGCAGCCAGTATTTACCCTGCACAAAAACAATATAACCCACCCAAATCTAACTCTCTCTGCACGTTATATCTGCCCCCCCCCCCTGCAGTGCACATGGTTTTGCCCATCTGCTAACAAATTTGCTGCTACGATCAACTTTGAATTACCCCCAAAGTCTTTTGATGCAGTCCCTGATACCAGCACACCCTCTGATACCAGCAACCCCCGTCACCAGCCTGGAACGCATATCAGAATTGTATGGATTGCCATGCAATTCTGACCTGCGTTCACCGACGGCACCCATTGGAATGCATGTACATTGCCTCTCAGATGCACATGTAGATGTAGATCAACGAGATTTGCTCCAGATGTTCTACATCCATCCACCTACAGTATGACTTAGGCCCTTAGAAACAATTCTGGACAAGATATGATGCCTACAATCAGGTCATTTTATTCTATACCTCTATCTTACATCCAACATAAGCCATGGAGATCTGTAACATACCGTGCATCCGGAAAGTATTCACAGCGTTTCAGTTTTTCCACATTTTGTTATGTTACAGCCTTATTTCAAACTAGAATAAATTAATTTTTTCCCTCCAAATTTTACACACAATAACCCATAATGACAACGTGAAAAAAACAAAACTTTACAGATGCACTGTATATTGCAAAAACAAGTGCAACTCTATCTCTCACTCTGTATATAAAATGTATAAATCAGTTTCTAGTAATATGTACAGTGCATCACTTTTTCCACATTTTATGTTCCAAAATGGAATAAATTAATTTTTCCATCAAAATTCTACACACAATACCCCATAATGACAACATGAAAAAAATGTTTTTAGATTGTTGTACATGTATTAAAAATAAAAAATGAAGAAATCACATTTACATAAGTTTTCACAGCCTTTGCTATGAAGCTCAAAATTGAGCTCAGGTGCATCATGTTTCCACTGATCATCCTTGAGATGTTCCTACAGTTTAATTGGAGTCCACCTGTGGTCAATTCAGTTGATTGGACATGAGTTGGAAAGGCACACAACTGTCTATATAAGGTCCCACACTTGACAGTGCATGTCTGAGCACAAACAAAGCATGAAGTCAAAGGAATTGTCTGTAGACCTCCGAGACAGGATTGTCTCGAGGCACAAATCTGGGGAAGGATACAGAAAAATATGTGCTGCATTAAAGGTCCCAAATGAGCATAGTGGCCTCCATCATCCATAAATGGATGAAGTTCGGAACCACGAGGACTCTTCCTAGAGCTGGCCGGCTGTCTAAACTGAGCGATCGGGGGGAAAGGGCCCTAGTCAGGGAGGTGACTAAGAAACCGATGGTCACTCTGCCAGAGCTACAGCATTCCTCTGTGGAGAGAGCTGAACCTTCCAAAAGGACAACTACTGTATCTCTGCAGCAATCCACCAATAAGGCCTGTTTGGTAGAGTGGCCAGACGGAAGCCACTCCTTAGTAAACAGCACATGGCTGCCTGCCTGGAGTTTGCCAAAATGCATCTGAAGGACTCTCAGACCATGAGAAACAAAAGTCTTTGGTCTGATGAGACAAAGATTGAACTCTTTGGTGTGATTGACAGGCGTCATGTTTGGAGGAAACCAGGCACTGCTCATCAGCAGGCCAATACCATCCCTACAGTTAAGCATGGTGGTGGCAGCATCATGCTGTGGGGATGTTTTTCAGCGACAGGAACTAGGAGACTAGTCAGGATAGAGGGAAGGATGAATGCACAAATGTACAGAGACATCCTGGATGAAATCCTGCTCCAGAGCGCTCTTGACTGGGGTGTCGGTTCATCTTTCAGCAGGACAATGACCCTAACCACACAGCCAAAATATCAAAGGAGTGGCTTCAGGATAACTCTGTGAATGTCCTTGAGTGGCCCAGCCAGAGCCCAGACTTGAATCCAATTGAACATCTCTGCAGAGATCTGAAAATGGCTGTACACCGACGCTTCCCATCCAACCTGATGGAGCTTGAGAGGTGTTGCAAAGAGGAATGGGCGAAACTGTCCAAGATAGGTGTGCCAAGCTTGTGGCATCATATTCAAAATGACTTGAGGTTGTAATTGCTGTCAAAGGTGCAACAACAACAGTGGTGCAAGTAGAAATATTTTCTCAGTGGTACTGAGTGCCGAAAAATAGGCGTGGTTATTTGTTGTCAGTGGGCGTGACCACATGCCACTAATGGGTGTGGCTACATGACACTAGCGACATTGCCACATGACACAGACCCTTTTCTTTGCACTCTGGAGGCAAGGCTAGAAATATATTTAGTAATGCCTCCAGTATAATAGAAATGTATAGTGATACCCTCAGTATAATAGAAATATATAGTGATACCCCCAGTATAATAGAAATATATAATAATACCCCCAGTATAATAGAAATGTATAGTGATACCCCCAGTATAATAGAAATATATAGTAATACCCCCAGTATAATAGAAATATATAGTGATACCCCGAGTATAACACATTTATGCAGTAAAGCCCCCAATTTAATAACATTATATAGTAATGCCTCCATTATAACAGGAAATATACTGTAGTAGTGCCCCTGGTATAACAGAAATATATACTTATGTACACATTACAATAGAAATATATAGTTATACCTCCATAATAATAGAAATATATAGTAGTACCCCTATAATAATAGAAATATGTTGTCTCCACATTATATTAGAAATGAATTACCCCACACAGTTATGCCAGAGACATGCCGGCAGCCCAGCTTGTGCAGAACAAAAGCCGCTCAGTGCTGATGCATCACATGAGCCGAGTGAATGGAAACAGTTGCACTGCTGCTCCCAGCAAGGGATGCTGTGGGAAAGTGCAATCAGGCTCATCTCTTAACCCCATCCATAGCCGCCAGAGGAGGAAGCATGATGTGACATCATGATGTCACCATCCTGCCCCAGTAAACCTGACAAAGTGGGAGGCGTCGTCATGCTGCCAAGCACCATGGTCTTGTTGCTTTGTGGTGCATTATAATTGTGGTAGCCATTACGGGTGCGGCAAAGTGTGTGGCAGGTGGTACTGAGTACCCACTGCCAAATTCTTAAGGGTACTCCGTACCCGGGCGTACCCGCATACTTGCACCACTGATCAACAAAGTGTTGAGCAAAGGCTGTGAATAATTATGTACATGTGATTTCTTAGTTTATTATTTTTAATACATTTGCAAAAATCGAAAAAAACATTTTTTTTCACGTTGTCATTATGGGGTATTGTGTGTAGAATTTTGAGGGAAAAAATGAATTTATTCTAATTTGGAATAAGGCTGTAACATAACAAAATGTGGAAAAAGTGAAGGCTGTGAATACTTTCCAGATACACCGTACATATTACTGGGAACTTATTTATACATTTTATATACAGAGTGGGAGATAGAGTTGCACTTGTTTTTGCAATATACAGTGCATCCGGAAAGTTGTTTATTTTTTTCACATTGTCATTATGGGGTATTGTGTGTAAAATTTGGAGGGTAAAAATGAATTGATTCCAGTTTGGAATAAGGCTGTAACATAACAAAATGTGGACTAAGTGAAGCGCTGTGAATACTTTCCGGATGTACTGTAACAACAAACAATAAACTGTTCTTCTATGCGCACAATGTTCTTGTGAATTTAAGTTATCTAGATTTTGGGATGGATCAGTTAAGTCATTTATTTACATATTGTCACGATTCGGGTAACTGGACTCCATTATTTACCTTTCAAGTGTCTCCTGAGGCTGGCTCAGCGTTCCAGGTCCGGATCCCAGCTGCGTTGCTGATGTCCTCACTTCACATCTCCTCCCTGTGATCCCGCAGAGCTGTCACAGCAGCTTCTTAAGTCTAACTTGCTAAATCCAAAAATGGCGTATCCTGCCCTCCGCGGCCTCCGCCGCCATCACTGTGGTTCCAGTGTGTATATATTCAAGAATGGCGTCTCCTGCCCTCTGCGGCCTCCGCCACCATTACTGCCATTTCTCCACATAGTTTCACAAACTGACTTTCCCTCCAAATGCTAACATGGGTGCAGCCATGTTTTTCCAGTCACATGCTATTGCTTCAACCTATCCGCTGCGCTGCTGGACTCTGCATAATCAGCCAGCCAATGCCTGCTCCCAGCAGGTATAAATATCCTGTTCCTGGGCTGGAAAGATGTCAGTGCTTTGGTTGTCAAACCCAGTGATACTAGTCTCTCCTCCTTGTGGTTGTTTTGCTTTGCTTCAGGAATTTCCAACTCCTGTGTTAAGCTCCACTACAGACCCGCACCAGTTACCACCTTGCGGTGCAGTCTGACTCTGCAGTGTTGTATCATTGCATCCTGCGACTGGCAGTTCCTAACACCGGCTTCCAGTGTCTAGCTTCCAGCGGTGCTCTGTCTTCAGTTACCATTGGTGTTCCGACATCGATCTCCAGTTACCATCAGTGTCCCGCCATCGATCTCCAGTTACCATCAGTGTTCCGCCATCGATCTCCAGTTACCATCGGTGTTCCGCCATTGATCTCCAATTACCATCGATCTCCAGCATCACCAGTGTCGCTCATCTGTTCTCCTGCTACATTGGTGCACCGGCACTCTCACACAGTTCACCACCTGGTCCGGTTCCACCCGGCATACCCGGCAGTTCACTCGTGCTTACCCAGAACCAGTGTTTCAACAGTACTTCCAGCTGCCAGTGTGACATCTGCTGGTCAGTTCCTATTCTCATTCCATTACTCAGCGGATGGGTGTTGGTTAAGGACTTACCACCTCTAGGTCTCTCAAGACTGTACTGTGATATTACCGCACCCAAAGGCATCCTAACCACTGCTGCATTCTAGGAACTGTTTACTTTTCCTATTTGTTTTATCATATACCTGAGCACTGCTACTTTATCAACTGCCGATGTACAACCTGAACTGTGCTTAAATAAAACTCATTAACTTTTCCTCTGTTGTCCTGGTCACGCCTTCGGGCATTGGTACTGCAAGCTTCTCTGCATGTCAAAGAATCCCATATTGCCTCCCAGGTTCATGTACACCTCAGCCCCTACAACTGAGGCTTTCCTGGACAGCACCAGCCCTCAGTTGTGACAGTAAGCACTGACCTAATGGATCCAGCTGGAGACCAGGTCCAAGTGACCAGGCCGATGCAAGAACTTGCAGCCCGTCTTGAACATCAGGAGGCTGCACAGGGCCATGTTATTCGCTGTCTCCAGGAGCTCTCCTCTCGGCTGGATGGAATTCAAACGACCCTCCGTGGTTCAGGGGGGTCCAGTGTGCCGACTGCAGTATCTGCGGTGGTAACCCCACCCACCATTCCCGTTGCTGCTTCATGACTCCATTTGTCGACACCTTCTAAATTTGATGGATCCCCAAAAGCCTGTCGGGGATTCCTGAATCAGTGTGAGATTAATTTCGAGTTACAGCCTGGCAGTTTCCCAACTGACCGCACCAAGGTTGCCTACATCATCTCCCTCCTCAGTGGCTCTGCCCTTGATTGGGCATCACCCCTATAGGAGAGATCGGATGCTCTGCTTTCGTCCTATACAGAGTTCGTGGCAACGTTCAGGCGCATCTTTGAAGAGCCAGGTCGTGTGACATCAGCTTCCTCCGAAATTCTCCGGATACATTAGGGGACACGAACAGTCGGTCAGTATTTGATACAGTTCCAGATTCTGGCATCTGAACTTTTCTGGAATGATAACGCTCTTTATGCAGCCTTTTGGCATGGCTTATCCGAACGTATCAAGGATGAGCTCGCTACCAGAGACTTACCTTCAAAGCTGAACAAGCTCATATCTCTCTGCACTAAGGCCAACCTGCGGTTCCGTGAAAGGGCAATTGAGCGAGTAAGGTCTTCGTTTCCTAAGACTTCTGCCACTCCTCCTCCTCGTCAACCATCTCAGCCCAAGGATGAACCCATGCAGATAGGTCACTCTCGTCTGTCACCAGCAGAGCGTATATGAAACCTATCTGAACGTCTCTGTCTGTATTGTGCTGCTCCCACTCATGTCATCACCGCTTGCCCAAAGCATCCGGGAAACTCCAAGTCCTCGCCCGCCAAGAAGAGGTCCGGCTAGGAGTAATGAACTCCTCTCCATCTTCATGTGATTGTAACCTCCCAGTTTCGCTTCAAGTGGCTCAGCGCTCCAGGAACCTCATTGCTCTGTTAGACTCTGGAGCAGCTGGGAACTTCATGACTGAGGAATATGTTAAGCAGTGATCCCTACCCACTGAGAGACTTTCGTCTTCCATATCCTTGACTGCCGTGGATGGCAGCAGGATTTACGATGCAGTCATTACTTCCAAGACCCTGCCTATCCATCTGAAGGTAGGAGCGCTTCATTCTGAACTGATTTCTTTCCTGTTGATTCCAAAGGCCACTCATCCTGTGGTTCTAGGCCTTCCATGGCTTCGTCATCATAATCCTCAAATTGATTGGAGAACGACACATATCCTGGCATGGGGTCCCTCCTGCTCTGAGACCTGTCTTTCTAAAGTGCTCCCAGTTTGTATATCCACCTCCAAGTCCTCAGATGTTCCGCCTCCTCCATACCGAGACTTCACAGATGTTTTCAGCAAGTCCTCTGCAGATATTCTTCCCCCTCATAGGGAATGGGATTGCCCTATTGACCTCATTCCGGGGAAGACTCCACCGCGGGGATGCAAGTATCCGCTGTCCTTACCAGAAACTCACTCCATGGAAGAATACATTAAAGAAAACCTTGCTAAAGGGTTTATCTGGCCTTCTTCCTCTCCAGCTGGCGCAGGCTTCTTCTTCATAAAGAAGAAAGATGGTGGCCTGCGGCCCTGTATTGATTACCGTGGTTTGAACGATATCACTGAGCCACTGTCAGTGGAGCCACTATCTTTTCAAAACTAGATCTGAGGGGTGCCTATAACCTCATCCGGATCCGGAAAGGGTGACGAGTGGAAGACCGCATTTAACACCTGTGACGGACATTACGAGTACCTCATCATGCCTTTCGGACTCAGTAACGCTCCAGCTGTATTCCAACACTTCGTAAATGAGATCTTCCGAGATATCCTCTATCGACATGTTGTGGTCTACCTCGATGATATTCTCATCTTTCCTAATGATCTAGAGGAACATCGCTTCTGGGTCAAGGAAGTCCTGTCTCGTCTCCGTGCCAACCATCTTTATTGCAAGTTGGAAAAATGTGTTTTTGAAGTCAAATCCATTCCGTTTATAGGCTACACTGTGTCTGGTTCCGGACCCCGAGAAACTCCTAGCTATCTGAGACTGGCCGATACCTACAACCCTCAAGGGTATCCAGAGATTCCTAGGATTCGCCAATTACTACAGGAAATTTATACGAGACTTTTCCACTATTGTGGCGCCTGTCACTTCCCTTACCAAAAAGGGTGCCAATCCTTCCAAGTGGTCAGAAGAAGCTACTTGAGCTTTCCACCTTTTGAAACAAAAGTTTGTCTCTGCTCCGGTTTTGAAACAGCCAGATACCAGCTCGCCCTTCACCATGGAGGTGGATGCCTCTTCCGTTGGAGTGGGCGCAGTCCTGTCTCAAGAGCCGATGATGGCCACTTACATCCTTGTGGCTTCTTCTCACGAAAGTTCTCTCCTGCTGAGCGCAATTACACCATTGGTGATCAAGAACTTTTGGCTATCAAACTCGCTCTGGAAGAGTGGAGATATTTGCTAGAGGGTGCTTCTCATACCATCACCATTCTGACGACCACAAGAACCTCCTGTATTCAAAAGGCGCTCAATGTCTCAATCCTCGCCAAGCCAGGTGGGCACTTTTCTTTTCCAGGTTTGACTTTAAACTTCAGTTTTGTCCAGGGTCACAGAATCGCAAGGCTGATGCCCTTTCCCGCTCCTGGGAGCAAGAAAATGAGTCTGAGTCTACTGACATGCAGTCTATTATTGATCCAGTGGCATTCTCCGCAGTGAGGATGGACTCTATGCCCCCACCAGGGAAAAGCCTCGTAAAGCCGGCTCTTAGAAGGAAGCTCTCGCAATAGGCACATTACTCTCGCTTTGCCGGACACGCGGGTACTCAGAAGACCTTAGAATTCATTTCCAGATCATACTGGTGGCCAACCCTGAAAAAGGATATTACAGAATTTATTGCATCCTGCCCTAAATGTGCCCAGCACAAGGTACCTCGCCAGTCGCCCGCTGGGCAACTGTTTCCCCTGTCTGTCCCTTATCGTCCGTGGACCCATTTATCAATGGACTTTATTACAGACCTTCCTGAGTGTAACAAGTATAATAACATCTGGGTGGTAGTTGTCCGGTTCACCAAGATGGCTCATTACATTCCTCTCACCGGTCATCCGTCAGCTTCCAAGTTGGCTCAAGTCTTCATCCAGGAGATCTTCAGACTACATGGTCTCCCTGAAGAGATAATTTCCGAAAGAGGTGTTCAATTTGTAGCCAAGTTCTGGCGAAGTTTATGCCTAGCACTCCAAGTCAAGTTGAAATTCTCTACAGCTTATCACCCCCAAACCAATGGTCAAACTGAGAGGGTGAATAAGGACTTGGAGGCCTTCCTCCGTGTCTATGTATCCTCTTCTCAAGATGACTGGGTTCAAATCCTTCCATGGGCCGAATTTTGTCACAACAATCAGTACCATTCTTCATCTTCTTCCACGCCATTCTTCACAAACTACGGGTTCCACCCAAAGGTCCCAGAATTTCAACCGCTTCCAGCAAGATCTGTGCCTGCAGCTGATATCACTCTTCATCAGGTTTCAAATAACTGGAAGAATGTCCGAGCAGCTCTTCTAAAAGCATCCTCAAGGTACAAGAAGTTTGCGGATAAGAAGCGTGGGGCAATTCCTGCCCTCAGAGCTGGTGATCGTGTCTGGCTGTCCACGAAGAATCTAAGACTGAAAGTTCCAAGCATGAAGTTTGCTCCTCGCTATATTGGTCCTTTTCAGATTGAACAAATGATCAATCCAGTTGCTTACAAGCTCAAGTTACCTCCATTCCTGAAGATTCCCAGGACATTTCATATTTCACTCCTTAAGCCAGTGATCCTGAACTGTTTCCATTCAGCGCTTCCCTCTGCACCTAAAGTTCAGACTCAACGTGGTGTTGTGTATGAGGTCGCCAAGATCCTGGATTCACGCTTCCGGTACGGTCATCTTCAGTACCTGATTTATTGGAAGGGCTATGGCCCTAAGGAACGCTCCTGGACTAATGCCTCGGATGTTCATGCTCCTAAATTAGTCCAGGATTTTCACACCAGATTTCCTCTGAAGCCTAAGAAGTGTCCTGGGGCAACTCCTAAAGGGGGGGTGCTGTCACGATCCGGGTAACTGGACGCCATTATTTACCTTTCAAGTGTCTCCTGGGGCTGGCTCAGCATTCCAGGGCCAGATCCCAGCTGCGTTGCTGATGTCCTCACTTCACATCTCCTCCCTGTGATCCCGCAGCGCTGTCACAGCAGCTTCTTAAGTCTAACTTGCTAAATCCAAAAATGGCATCTCCTGCCCTCCGCGGCCTCTGCCGCCATCACTGTGGTTCCAGTGTGTATATATTCAAGAATGGCGTCTCCTGCCCTCTGCGGCCTCCGCCGCCATTACTGCCGTTTCTCCACATGGTTTCACAAACTGACTTTCCCTCCAAATGCTAACATGGGCGCAGCCATGTTTTTCCAGTCACATGCTATTGTTTCAACCTATCCGCTGTGCTGCTGGACTCTGCATAATCAGCCAGCCAATGCCTGCTTCCCAGCAGGTATAATATTCTGTTCCTGGGCTGGAAAGATGTAAGTGCTTTGGTTGTCAAACCCAGTGATACTAGTCTCTCCTCCTTGTGGTTGTTTTGCTTTGCTCCAGGTATTTCCAACTCCTGTGTTCAGCTCCACTACAGACCCGCACCAGTTACCACCTTGCGGTGCAGTCTGACTCTGCAATGTTGTATCATTGCATCCTTTGACTGGCAGTTCTCTAACACCGGCTTCCAGCGTCTAGCTTCCAGCAGTGCTCTGTCTTCAGTTACCATCTGTGTTCTGCCATCGATCTCCAGTTACCATCGGTGTTCCGCCATCGATCTCCAGTTATCATCGGTGTTCCACCATCGATCTCCAATAACCATCGATCTCCAACATCACCAGTGTCGCCCATCTGTTCTCCTGCTACATTGGTGCACCGGCACTCTCACACAGTTCACCACCTGGTCCGGCTCCACCCGGCATACCCGGCAGTTCACTCGTGCTGACCCAGAACCAGTGTTTCAACAGTACTTCCAGCTTCCAGTGTGACATCTACTGGTCAGTTCCTATTTTCATTCCATTACTCAGCGGATGGGTGTTGGTTAAGGACTTACCACCTCTAGGTCTCTCAAGACTGTACTGTGATATTACCGCACCCAAAGGCATCCTAACCACTGCTGCATTCTAGGAACTGTTTACTTTTCCTATTTGTTTTATCATATACATGAGCACTGCTACTTTATCAACTGCCGATGTACAACCTGAACTGTGCTTAAATAAAACTCATTAACTTTTCCTCTGTTGTCCTGGTCACGCCTTCGGGCATTGGTACTGCAAGCTCCTCTGCATGTCAAAGAATCCTATATTGCCTCCCAGGTTCACGTACACCTCAGCCCCTACAACTGAGGCTTTCCCTGGTCAGCACCAGCCCTCAGTTGTGACACATATATCTCAATCTATACCTCATCTTTTGACAAACTCATCAGCTGTTTTGGATTTTAGTATCATCTGTATTACTCAAATCTACCTATCATCCCAGATTTGTCACCATATGTATTGGTCCATATCACTGAATGCGTTTCTGTCATGTCATCTTGGATGTCATCCCGTCACCTCAAACTTAATATTTCCAAAACAGAATTAATTATATTTACACCTACCAATAGTAGTTTCCAACCTGATATCTCGATCACTGTTGAGAACTGTAAATCAATCCTACCCCACAAGCTCGCTGACTAGGTGTCATCCTTGACTCTGAACGATCCTCTGTTCCCCACATTCAGGGGTAAATGTATGAAGCAGTGATAATAGTGGAGAAGTGAGCCAGTGGAGAAGTTGCCCATGGCAACCAATCAGCTCCTTTGTATAATTTTATAGTATGCAAATTATAAATGTCACTTCAATGCTTATTGGTTGCCATGGGCAACTTCTCCACTGGCTCACTTCTCCACTCTTATCACTGCTTTATATATTTACCCCTCAATTTGTCTCAAAATCATGTTACATACATCTAAGAAACATATAAAAATAAAAACTCTAATCCATGCTCTTATTACCTCCTGCATTGATTTTTGCAATAGTCTTCTTACTGGTCTTACTAAAAAGAGACTCTCACCACTAGAATCCATTCTGAATGATGTTGCGATGCTGATCTTCATCACTAGAAGTTCATCTTCTGCGGATTCGCTCTGTCAGTCCCTCCATTGATTACCTGTATTCTACCATATACAATATATAAAATACTTTTACTCACACACTGTTATGAGCCACGGCTGTGGCTCATTCCTGTTTTGCATTTTGGTTATGTATTTTATGTTATACTTCTGTTTATGTTCCCCGTGGGTGTCATGGGGTGTTCGGAGCTCACCCTTAAGGAGAGGGTACTGTTATGAAATACAGGTAGTGGTTCATTCCTGTTTTCCGTATTTTATGTTTATAGTTGTCTTGCAGGCCAGGATTTCCCGTTGCTCTGGTTTAAGAAGACTCTTGTTTGCTGCCGGTGGTGAGTCTGTGTAATTGCAGCTTGTTCCCATGTGTTCTGCCTCACCTGTCTGTTAATTGCACCTCTCAGTTGTGCAGCAGGGCAGCTGCACAACATAATTAATTAGGACTCTCTGTTATATTCTGGCTCAGTGCAATACACAGACGCTGGTGATAGTTCCAGAGTTCTTGAGTTCTGAGATAGTCCCTGCCAGTTCCTGAGCTCCTGTCTAGCAGTGTCTGTCTAGCTGCTTCCAGTGTCCATTCATGTGTCCGTTCCAGTGTCGGTTCATGTGTCGGTTCCAGTGTCTGATCCCGTGTCCTGCCGTGAAGCATTCCTGTCCAGAAGTCCTGTGGCTTTGTCTGTGCCTGGTCGAGTATCTGGCTTCTTGGTGTCTACCGGTCTGTCGTTTGGGATTCTGCCTGTCCTCCGGTTCTGAGAGTCATTGTCGGCTACATTGGGGGTTCCTGTCCGTTTGCCAGTATTTGTACCGGTTCCGTGAGTAGCGGCTTTGCCGCGTCCGTCGGCCTAGGCCGCAGTATTCTTTGGTTATATTTTGTTACTGGTGTTTTGCAGAGGGTTCTGCTTATGCTGTCACCGCCAGTACACAACAGTATTGTGTCGGCGCGTGGACAGCATTTCCTTTGTTGTTCTTTTCCTTTGGCGGCGTGCCGCACATATATTTAGTTTTAGGGTTGTTAGTAGCCCCTAGCCTTCTGTTTGCTTTAGTTAGAGGTCCCCTTGTTATTATCCTGTCTCGGTTCACGCCTTGTCTCACTCTAAGACCTGAGGGCATCGTAGTTGGGCAGACCTAATCCGCCCTTCAAACGTGGCTGCCATGGGCCCAAGAAACCATAGTCACTCAGGCGTGAACTGACCACACGGGTGAAACAATGGAGGTAGGGTGCTAGGGGCTATTTTCACACCACACCTTATTTCAGCGTCACGTTCTGGTGCTCTGGACTCACTACGCAACATCTCCCTTGTTCTGAGCACCAGGAACCTAACATTATCACCAGCCATACAACAAAAAAGAAACAAAGCTAAATAGTAGTTTTTTCTTTTTTGGTCCAGTGTCTTGTCTAGAATTCAGTGTTTAGAATCCAGTTCGGTGTTTAGAATCCAGTCCTGTCTAGAATTCAGTGTGCAGAATCCAGTCCGGTGTTTAGAATCCAGTCCTGTCTAGAATTCAGTGTGCAGAATCCAGTCCGGTGTGCAGAATCCAGTCCTGTCTAGAATTCAGTGTGCAGAATCCAGTCCGGTGTGCAGAATCCAGTCTTGTCTTGTCTAGTTAAGTCTTGTCTTGTCTTGTCTAGTTTAAAATCCTCCTATGCCAACTATGCAAGCCCTGCAGGCGTCTCTCTCAGCCCTGAACTCTGCTTTCAGTGCTTTGAAACCTGAGCGACTGGAAGTTTTGCAGCAATCCTTAAAGCAACTGCTAAACCTTCTGACTAAAATTTTGCTTATCTTGCCAGAAGGCGTTGAGAGTTCATCTACCTCTAAAGAGACTCTTGCTCACAATATGGTGACAAGAGAATCCTCAGGTTCAGTTGGAGAGAAAAAGTTTAAAAGTTTTCTGCGGCCCAGGCTCTCAGAAGAGGAGCGTCTGCGTCGCAGAAACTTAAATTTATGCCTATATTGTGGGGGTTTAGACCACTATCTGCAGACCTGTGAGTTGCGCAAGCCAAAGTGTGGCGACAAGTCCTGCCCTCTGGCCAAGTTGAGTCAGGATACTAGACCTACTACTGTCTCTACTGTGGCAGAGGTACTTGTCACACAACCCACACTAAAAAGCACTCTGTCCTATAATTGGGGTCCTTGGGCTAGGGAGCCCCATTATAGATTCAGGAACCAAAGGAGAATGTTTCTCTCCTCTCTTGATTTTCCTGTTAAAGCAGAGTTGCAAACCCCTGGAGCGGTGCCCGATGCCCGTGGTCCTGGAGTGGTGCCCGATGCCCGGGGTCCTGGAGCGGTGCCCGATGCCCGGGGTCCTGGTGCGGTACCCGATGCCCGGGGTCCTGGAGCGGTACCCGATGCCCAGGGTCCTGGAGCGGTACCCGATGCCCAGAGTCCTGGAGCGGTACCCGATGCCCAGAGTCCTGGAGCGGTACCCGATGCCCTGGGCCATAGAGGGACATCGAATATTATAGCTCAGGTGTCAATACCAGAAGGGGTCTCAGAAGCTGCTACCCCAGGTAGGGACTTGAAAAGCGCAACTCCAGAGAAGGTGTCTAAAACCATAGTTCTAGAAGGGAACTCGAGAAGCAAAACCCCAGAAGGGATCTCTGAAGTAATATCCCCAAGTGGGGTCTCGAGAGACACAGCCCCAGAGAAGGGTCTAGAAGTCGCTCCCCCAGGAAAGGACTCAAGAGGCATAGCGTTAGTGGAGGTTCTGAAGGTTATAGCTTCAGCAAAAGTCCCGGAAGTCATTGTCCCGGGAGAAGTTTCGATAATTATCAACTCGGAGAGGGAGGCTGACGGCCCGGTCCCAGAGATGGAGGCTGACGGCCTGGTCCCAGAGAGGGAGGCTGACGGCCCGGTCCCAGTAAAAGAACCCGAGGTGCTGCCCCCAGCGGGGTTCCCGAAGGCCACTGCCCCAGTGGGGTTCCCGAAGGCCACTGCCCCGGGTGGTGTTCAGAAAGTCACTGCCCCGGGTGGTGTTCAGAAAGTCACTGCCCCGGGTGGGGTTCAGAAAGTCACTGCCCCGGGTGGGGTTCAGAAAGTCACTGCCCCGGGTGGGGTTCCGAGGGCCACTGCCCCGGGTGGGGTTCCGAGGGCCACTGCCCCAGGTGGGGTTCAGAAAGTTACTGCCCCAGGTGGGGTTCAGAAAGTCTCAGCCTCGAGTAAGGTCAATAGTGACCAGGTCCTAGCAAAGCACTCTAGTCAGTCAGATGGGAAGGAAGCAGATCCTGACTCAGTTGATATCTCAACATCTATAATCTTTGATGGGGACTTAGTCCAATTTCAGGCGCTTTACAAACATTATTACATCATTATGTTGTCTAGACCATTTCTGGGCATCACTTCAGAGAACCTTGTGCTCTTTCTGATATATTCCTTTAGAGGGGAGCCTTTTGAGTGGGCATCCAATTTAATGAAAACTGAAGATCCCATTCTTCAGGATCCCCCAGCATTCAGTGATGCAGTTATTAAAAGATATGGTTCCAAAGAAATTGGTTCAGGTTCCTCTAGGTCACCCGTCTTATCTGCTGAGAGTTAACCGTATACTGTAAACTCGGCACAAGAGTCTCAGCCCGTTGTTTTGACTGCAGGATGTGCTTTTCTGTCTTCTTCTAATAGTAGTACTTTGCATGAAAGTTCAGCTCCCAAGGTCAAGAAACCAATCTCTGATTTGAACCCAGCCTTGCTGGGAGGTACCATCAGTTCAGACAATGTTTGGGGAATTACCTTGGTCAGACCTCAAGAACTTTGTAAAAATAAGAAGAAGAAGAAAAAGAAATAATTATTGACTCTTGCCTTGATATATAAAAAAAAGGATTTTTTCCCCTTGTCTTGTGTCCAGTGGCCACCGTCAAGGGGTTGCCACAGCTTGTTTCTGTTTCTTGTCTATGTCTGTTTGTTCCAGTGTCAGGTTTATTAATGTATACCTTGTTTTGGAAAACCTGAATTTTGGGGTCCTTTGACCCCTCCTCAAGGGGGGGGGGGGTACTGTTATGAGCCACGGCTGTGGCTCATTCCTGTTTTGCATTTTGGTTATGTATTTTATGTTATACTTCTGTTTATGTTCCCCGTGGGTGTCATGGGGTGTTCGGAGCTCACCCTTAAGGAGAGGTACTGTTATGAACCACAGGTAGTGGTTCATTCCTGTTTTCCGTATTTTATGTTTATAGTTGTCTTGCAGGCCAGGATTTCCAGTTGCTCTGGTTTAAGAAGACTCTTGTTTGCTGCCAGTGGTGAGTCTGTGTAATTGCAGCTTGTTCCCATGTGTTCAGCCTCACCTGTCTGTTAATTGCACCTCTCAGTTGTGCAGCAGGGCAGCTGCACGACATAATTAATTAGGACTCTCTGTTATATTCTGGCTCAGTGCAATACACAGACGCTGGTGATAGTTCCAGAGTTCTTGAGTTCTGAGCTAGTCCCTGCCAGTTCCTGAGCACCTTTCTAGCAGTGTCTGTCTAGCTGCTTCCAGTGTCGGTTCCAGTGTCGGTTCCAGTGTCTGATCCCGTGTCCTGCCGTGAAACATTCCTGTCCAGAAGTCCTGTGGCTTTGTCTGTGCCTGGTCGAGTATCTGGCTTCTTGGTGTCCACTGGTCTGTCGTTTGGGATTCTGCCTGTCCTCCGGTTCTGAGAGTCTGTGTCGGCTACATTGGGGGTTCCTGTCCGTTTGCCAGTATTTGTACCGGTTCCGTGAGTAGCGGCTTTGCCGCGTCCGTCGGCCTAGGCCGCAGTATTCTTTGGTTATATTTTGTTACTGGTGTTTTGCAGAGAGTTCTGCTTATGCTGTCACCGCCAGTACACAACAGTATTGTGTCGGCGTGTGGACAGCATTTCCTTTGTTGTTCTTTTCCTTTGGCGGCGTGCCGCACATATATTTAGTTTTAGGGTTGTTAGTAGTCCCTAGCCTTCTGTTTGCTTTAGTTAGAGGTCCCCTTGTTATTATCCTGTCTCGGTTCACGCCTTGTCTCACTCTAAGACCTGGGGGCATCGGAGTTGGGCAGACATAATTCGCCCTTCAAACGCGGCTGCCGTGGGCCCAAGAAACCATAGTCACTCAGGCGTGAACTGACCACACGGGTGAAACAATGGAGGTAGGGTGCTAGGGGCTATTTCCACACCACACCTTATTTCAGCGTCACGTTCTGGTGCTCTGGACTCACTACGCAACATCTCCCTTGTTCTGAGCACCAGGAACCTAACACACACAAGGTAATTAACCAAACTACACCAACGTACATCTCTTTGCTTATCTCCAAATGTCACCCAACCTCTTCATTCTTTACAAGATCTGTGTCTCTCATCCGCACTCATTACTCGCTCCCATGCATGAATGCAGGACTTTCTTCGGGCTGCACCCACTCTGTGGAATGTCGTCACACACACAAGAAGACTCTTGAGTCTCCAAACCTTCAAGCATTCTCTGAGAACTCACCTCTTCAGGCAAACTTATCAAATTCCAGAACCACCCACATAAACTTCATAAACTTTCCTATCCAGTTAGATCCCTACTGTACAGTGCACTCTTATCCTTACATATTTTATCTGTCTTCACTTTCCCATCCTCCTGACCCCAGGCAAGCATTGCTGTGAGTGACCATATCATACAACCCACCAAGAACCTTTACAATCTGGTGGACTATTGTTGATACACCTATCCATGTGTATCAATGCCTATTTCCCTATAGATTGTAAGCTTGCGAGCAGGGCCTTCCTACATCTATGACTTTTATTATCCAATTTTGTTTTATCACTGTTGTTTCCATTTGAAAAGCGCAACAGAATATGCTGTGCAATATAAGAAACTGTTAATAAATAAATATATAACCACATATAATAAACAACTAAGGAATAATATGTGGGAGGATATAACATTTGTAATTTAATTAATGATATGGGGTTCATGTAAAGCTGGATGTGTTGTGTCTGAACATCAGCACAAAGACACATTAAGGCCCAGATTTATCAAGCCTTGGAGAGTGATACATTGCATTGTAATAAAGTACCAATCAGCTCCTGTCATGTTACAGGCTGTGGGGGTTATTCAGAGTTGTTAGAAAACCAAAAGAGTTAGAAATTGGGCAAAACCATGTTGCACTGCAGGTGGGGCAGATGTAATATGTGCAGAGAGATTTATGGGTCTATTTACTAAGCCTTGGATGGAGATAAAGTGGACAGAGATAAAGTCCCGGCCACTCAGCTCCTAAATGCCATGACACAAGCTGGGTTTGAAAAATGACAGTTAGGAGCCAATTAGTTGGTACTTTATGTCCGTCCACTTTATCTCCACCCAAGGCTTAGTAAATAGACCCATTAGATTTGGGTGGGTTATTTTGTTTCTGTGCAGGGAAAATACTGGCTGCTTTACTTTTACACTACAAATTAGATTTCAGTTTGAACACACCCCACCCAAATCTAACTCTCTCTGCACATGTTATATCTGCCACCCCCTACAGTGCAACATGGTTTTGCCCAATTGCTATCTTTTTTGGTTTGCTAACAACTCTGAATAGCCCCCTGTGTTTGAAAAATGACAGTTAGGAGCTGATTGGTTGGTACTTCATCACCATGCAATTTATCACTCTCTAAGGCTTGATAAAGCTGGGCCTAAGAACCATATTTTTAAACTTAGCACATATTCCATGTTCTTGCATGTTGCTAATAAAAAGCAAAGAGATTTTGTTTGACAGCCGCAATGTCCTGTCACATATATTATTGTAGCAAAATTTCATATACACAACACTGAATGTTCTCTTGATAGTGGGCCTGATTCAGAGATTTGCATAAATTAGATTGATATGCTGTTGGCATTTGGGGCGGCGTCAGGGAGTGTTTCAGAAAATGGGGGAGTGTCAGCCCTGTTTTCTGGGCATGACGAAGCCATAGGTTGCATACTTGGATACAGCGTCAGTGTGAATTGACCGTACATACTGTATACCTTGAGGGTTATTCATATACTGTATCTAATGTTCAAGCAGTTGATCCGCTGCTTCATCTGCGGACGCACAGATATCAGAAGCCAGCAGTGGGCATCTTTTTACTTAAGATGCCTATTACCTACTGTGGCTTTTGCATAATTTCACACAGCTCTGATAGACACAGCACTGGTGAATTTAGCGTACAACTATGAATCAGGCCCAGTGTTAGTAATAAATCTGACATTTAACATTAAGTCCAAACATAAATTGAAAATAAAAAAACATTAAATTTGATTAAATTAAGTAAAATTGAATTAAAACATCTGTTATTTTCAACTTTATAATTCAATTGTATTTGTATGCAATTATATTTTTATTTAAAAGCATAAGCATAGTGCCACAATGGTTAGCATTGGAGGTAAATTTACTAAGTATCGATTTTGCCATCTATTACAATCTGATACACATCACAGTAAGATTGCTGTCTTTAAAAGTACAGTGTTTAGAAACCATCAGATTTCAGCGTCAGTAGAAGTCTGATGACAATGTCCAGTGTATATTTTCTGTTTCCCCCTTTTCATCGTGGTCAGTCTGCTCACTGGGCCTGACTCAGATGTGGATAGAGTGCTGTCAGCCAACGCAAACAACCGATAGTTGGTACTTTACGCATGCACAGTACCCTTTCTGTATGTGCGCAAAAGGGTCCTGCAATAGAGGATACAGTATACAGTGACTGACAGCTTGCTGCCGTTTGGAGGCCGGGGAGGAGGTAGTGACGGTCTCCATTTCTCAAAACGGAGGAGTGTCGTCGCCGTTGCGGGAGAGGGATGAGTCCAGGATCACTGTCAGAGGAGTTTTTCTTGGCTTCTTGGTGGCTCCTGCGGTGGCCGGCTTGCACGACCCCATGGGTCACACAGTCAACCTATGGTGTCGGAGATGATCCGATACTGTTCGGATCAGTAGTGCATTCAGAAGGTGTGATGCCCCCTGCTGCTTTATCATCATCCAGTTACATATGTATCAGGTCCACTGTGATCTTTGCAGGCTTTGTTTTATTAATGCTTTTTGAAAGGGTTAAAATGACAGTAACAAACGGCATGTAGTCCCTCTTTCCCCAAATCATAAACCAGCTCCAGGATTCTAAGCCTAGGCTGGTATTGGAAAATGGGAAAAACTAGCGCTAGGCTTAACCAGCTGAGGCAGCTGATGCTATAACAGGGGAACACACAGCCCCAAACTGGTCAGCATAGGGGTGGAATCCCTACGGAAGTGGTGACCCTCAAAAAAAAAAAATGGGGTCCACCCTTCCCATGGACAACTATACCAGGGCTCTTCTATGCACCTCCAGGGCTTTGAGAGCAGATGTAATAGTATACATTAAGTTAAAATAACATTATTCAGCGTGTCCCCAGTCATTCCTATGAAGAGGTTCCCCAAGTGACCTCTCAATCATGATGGGGCCCCCAGAGAAGCAGTAGTGTCGTTCTTTTGTTTTGCCAAGATTTGTGAATGCTACATGGACCAGAGATGATGTAGACCCTGAGAAATAAATGGGTAAATGAGAATTGTGTGGAGGTGATTGTACAGTATATACTGTATAAAAATATTCAGCGAGTGTACTGTCTTTATCTTTTTTTTTTTACAGGTGGAGTACAGATGCCAGCGGACACTTGTCTGGGTATGTATGCTGACACTTGTGGTTCAAGTGCTGTCATGCCTGGACAGGCTTGCTGGAGCCTGTAGTCCACCTGTAGAGAGCAATATTATCTTATCTTTCTTTCTACTATTACATCTGCACACAAAGCTCAGTGTATGTTTGCCCAGAGCTGATTAACTTTGGGAAGATGGAGCTCCATTTTTTTATTTTTTTTTTATTTTATTTTATTTTTATTTTTTTGGGGGGGGGGAGGGGAAGAGTCCCCACTTCTTTAGGGAATCCAGCCCTTGACTGACTAGTTTGGGGCTGGTTGCCATTATGGCCAGGGGTCCCCACACTGTGTGTCCCTGCAATAGTGTCAGCTGCCCCGGCTGGTCCAGCCTAGTGCTGGTCTATGTTAGATTGGGAACCCCAGGCCTGGCAATAGGCGGGACTAGGGGTACAGCCCCAACGTTCCAGGGTTCCCAGCGAGTCTCACAGATAAACCTAGCTCTGATCACTGCCTGCACTGCTGCATGATCAGCAGGGTGCAGGTAGCTACAGGGCCTGCCTAGGGAGCTGTTGTAGCTTTATTGCACCAATGCCAGCGCGTAATGACATCACACAGAGCCATGCCGCACCACTAAAATAACAGCAGATGAGCAGGGGCAGAAAGCCAGAAGACATAGTAGAAGCCAAGTGTGGGGTCTGGCGTGACAATGGGCAAGCTGGCTGGAGGGACACAGTGGGGGCAGGAGGGACACTATGGCAGGCTGGAGGGATACGGTGGCAGGCTTGAAGGACACTGTGGGGGCTGGCTGGAGGGACACTGTGGCTGCTGGCCAGGGACCAAGGGCTGAGGAGCCCCTAAAAAATTAGTGTTATGTGCCCAATGATTTTTTGTTGCTGGCCCTGAGAACCCAACGCTGTGTTTGTCCCCTATGTTCCAATACCATCCTCGAAGCTCAGGGCTAGTTTATGGTTTGAGGGAGCACCCTATTTATTTCTTTTTAACTCTATCAAAACGTAATAAGGAAGCCTGCACAGAGCATAGGGATCTGAGTGGTGCTTCACACCAACTCAACTGCCAGAGGCAAGTCTATTCTTTGACCAGGTTTACTGATGGATTAGCGGCAGTTCTAAACCTGATGCTTAGTAAATCCAGGGTTTCTGTTGGGCCGATGGTCTACTGCCGTCTAAAGTCAGTTCTTTTTTTTTGTGCAAATTCACATCAAATTTGCCTTTAGTAAATTCCCGGTTTGCTACATTGATGAAAATTCAATGAAAAACCCCAAAGTGACGCTTAGCAAATGTAGCCTTTGGCCTTAGTTACATTGAGAGTTGCATCTGTGTGGATTTTGTGTTTTTAAGTATTTTCATCATGTTCTTCAGTATTAACAGACATATTGGTAGGCTAGTTGGCTTTTGATAAAAGTAACCTTTTATTTCAGGTGCTATATACTGTAAATGACTGCTAATATAATGTTATTTTGACTTTGTGTAAGAGATGACATTATTCCATATGGCCACTAGAGGCTGCTTTTGTATTACAGTTTAAGCATTTCAGCGAGAGATTTAAAAACGCTATGACAAATATTTCTGATTTTCATGAAGTCCCTGTCACATATTTAGCTTTACAAGGATTTACTTTGGCTCTGAAATTGTTCCACAATGTTAAACCAGAAATCTTCCCACTTCCAAATTCTCTAATAATGTCTGGATTCTATTTCTGGCAATTATACAGTGGTAAATGAGGAATATTCCCAAAACAATTGTGAATCAGGTTGCATAGTTGGAAGAACAAATTATTACTCACTACAGCTTAGTGAAATAATACTATACCCAAAAATTGTCTATTCAAAAAAATACAAATTTACAGTGTCAAAAATGTTAAAAATATTTTATAAATGATAATAGAGCAGTATCTTACACAGTTGGTATTATAAACAGTTAAAAACAAAAATGAAGCATAAAAGTACATTAAATGCCTCACTTTTAGGCTTTATTTTTATTATTTTTTTTATATTTTTGATAATGTGAATATCATATTTTATTTTATTTTTTTCAATATCTCGATTACCTAAACCTGGAGATCGGATTGTCACTGCAGGATATTATTGTGGAACCTTGAAAAAATTATTTGGTTGAGTATATGCTGTATACTGGACTTTTTTTTTTTATAGTTTTACCTCATGGAACTGGAGTAAGGATTTCTTATTCCTATTCAACCTGATTTATCATTGCTACTAGAATATTCCTTTTTTTACCAGCATGTAATTGTAAGAATCCTCTCTACAGTATATTGGAGGGTTTGGAAGTCTAGAGATTTCTGCTTTAACATTGTTGACCCTTTTCAGAGCTGGAGGATACCCTTGTATGCATGTTCCTTTGAAGTTTATTGGGACACTTCATCTCTCCTTGGCTGCAGTTCAGTATAACCACATCTATTACTTTATTGATTATTGGTCTACATTTGGCGCCAGGCAAAATATTTTCTCTCCCACATGTATAAGTTTACCTTAAAGGGTGAGTGAAGGAGTGGCAGAATTTTTCACAATGGAACAGGCTATTTCACAGAAGTGTGAAGCTCCGGTGACACAGTTCTGCTTTTGTGCGACAAATCCATGGAATGACATTCCGCTCTGTGGGGCTGATTCAGACTTGGGAGGAAAGCAAAAACAACAACAACAACAACAACAACAACAACAACAACAACAACGTTGCATTAGTCAATCCATGCTGCCCTGCAAGTGGTGCAAATAAATTTTTTTTTCCCTTTGCATGCAGAGTAGATACTGGCTTTTTTGTATGTAGTCCACAAATGCTACACAGCTTTATTTTTACACTGCAATTTAGAGTTCACCTACTGTAAGACACTCCTCTCTCAACTCTAAATCTGTCTGCACATTTTAAATCTACCCCACCTGCAGTGCAGCATGGGTCACTTTTCACATGGTGCACATTTGAAATTTTTTTTTTTTTGCTTTACTCCCAACTCAGAATCAACTACCATGGGCAGAATGTAATGGAGTCAGAGTTCGTCCGATGTGCGGGATGCCGGCTGAACTCAGAAGTTTTTTTTAAATATTGAGGTTTTTCAGATATTGAGGTTGTTCATTCTTTTCATTCTTAGGCATCCATGTTTCCTTCAGTTTATCGTGGGTGGTTAATACTTAGGCAATAATTAAAAAGATACACCAACGCTTATTTTTCCTTTGCTGTCTTAAGGTTGCAGGTGTGGGCGTTGGTATGTTAATTAATTTTTATAGATGTGATATTGAGAGTGTTTTAACTTATGGAATCATAGTCTGGTATGGAAACTGTACCATCCATGAGCAAGGAGAGTTAGAGCGCTTGGTTCACTCAGCTGGTAAAATTATTGGGGTCCAGCTGCAGACTGTTAAAGATCTCTTTGCAGCAAGATTGATAAATAGAGCTAGGAGTATACTGTCTGATTCTAGTCATCCGTCTGCATATCTTGTTACTAAGTTGCCCTCTGGTAAGCGTTTTAGATCTTTGAAGGCACGCACAAATCGTCTACGGGACAGCTTTTTTCCAACACAACTCATTGTGAATAATGTGTCATCTCTCTAATGTGTGTTATTGTGTGCTCTTTTATACCTATGTCCTACTTTTTTTTATCATCGTTTGATGTGTTGTACAAATTTAATTTCATTGTCAACTTTTGTTTGATAATGACAAACGCTGATTGGCTGGTACTTTTTCTCCATCCAAGGCTTATACACCTTTTCCACTAGCTCTAAAAACACGGGTAAATGCGCGGGGGCGCGCATTTACCCATGTTTTTTTCTAGTGGAAAAGGTCCCCCCTGCAAATTCCCGGATCAAGTGATCCGGGAATCCTACCCGGGTAGCTTGCCGGGTTGAACACGTGTTCAACCCGGTAAACTGTGAGGTGTAAACGAAAGCAGTGTCGATGAGAAACTGCTCCCGTTCACACTGTATGGAAGGGCGAAGCTGGGAGATCATGTGATCTCCCAGCGCCGCCCCTGCCGCGTCACTAGCAGCGTCACCAACCCGGCAATATGCCGGGTTGGTGAGCGCAGTGGGAAAGGGGGCTGAGCACGGTCCGCAGCCAGGTAGCACCCGTGTCAGGCTCCCGGCTGCGACCCGTGCTCACTAGTGGAAAAGGGGTATTAGTAAATAGAGCCCAGTACATGGACCCCTAATTCCCACTCCCCCCCCCCCCCCCCCACACACACACACACAGTTTTTTGTTGTTGTTTGTGCTGCTTCAAATTTTATCAAATCGGTTGGGTTCTCTGAGATTATCCTTGGCACTGCCCAGAAATCTAACTAGGGTTGATGGTGGCCAAGGCAAATAAATAAAATGGCACCCTTTAAAACTGTTATTTAACATTCTGGCTGAATACTAAGGCCCAGATTTATCAAGCCTTGGAAAGTGATAAATTGCCCGGTGATAAAGTACCAGCCAATCAGCTCCTGTCATTTTTTTTAAACACAGCCTGTAACATGGTTGTTAGGAGCTGGTTGGTTGGTACTTTATCACCGGGCAATGTTGGTACTTACAGTACACACACACTGGAAACACAAATTAGGAAAAAGCAATGCGTAGCAAAACATTATTACGACAGGGATATACCTATATGCACACTGTTGTAAACTGAAAGCTTTATATGTCACAGTGTACCCAAGTTCGCATTACATGCCACACTGTGCGACAAATTCACACTATGGTGGTTATTCTGAGTTGATCGCTCACTAGCTAGTTTTAGCAGCCGTGCAAAGTGCAAACGCTATGCCGCCGCCCACTGGGGAGTGTATTTTAGCTTAGCAGAAGTGCGAACGCTTGTGCAGCCGAGCTCTACAAAAACAGTTTGTGCAGTTTCAGAGTAGCTCTGAACCTACTCAGCGCTTGTGATCACTTCAGCCTATTCGTGTCTGGATTTGACGTCATACACCCGCCCAGCGAACGCCCAGCCACGCCTGCATTTTTTCAGACACGCCTGCATTTTTGCAAACACTCCCTGAAAACGGTCAGTTGACACCCAGAAACACCCCCTTCCTGTCAATCTTCTTGCGGCCGTCAGTGCGACTGAAAACTTTGCTACAACCTGTGCACATCCACAACGGGCTTTGTACCCGTACGATGCGCGTGCGCATTGCGGCCCATATGCATGCGCAGAAATGCAGATTTTTCCACTCGGAATGACCCCCTGTATGCCACACTGTGCACAAATTCATATTATATACCCAACTGCCTCCAATTCATATTATATACCACTCTGTGTTTCCAATTCACATTATGGGCCTAATTCAAGGTTGATCGCAAAAGCAAAATCTTCCTCTAATGGGCAAAACCATGTGCAGTGCAGATCGGGCAGATATAACATGTGCAGAGAGAGTTACTGTAGATTTGGGTGGGGTGTGTTCAAACTGAAATCAAAATTGCAGTATAAAAATAAAGCATCCAGTATTTACGCTGCACAGAAACAATATAATCCACCCAAATCTAACTCTCTCTGCACATGTTATATCTGCAACCCTCCCCCTTTCCCCTGCAGTGCACATGGTTTTGCCCATTAGAGGAAGATTTTGCATTTTCACTCAACCTTGAATTAGACCCTATATACCAAAAACTGCACCCAATTCACATTATATGCCATGTTGTACCTTCAGTTCAGATGATATACTACACAGAGCCCCCAATTCACAGTATATGCCACACTGTCCTACAATTAACATTATATACCACACTGTGCCTCCAATTCACATTATATGCCACACAGAGCCCGCAATTCACATTATAAGCCACACTGTACCGCCAGTTCAGATAATATACCACAATACACCCTCTGTTGCTGTGATCGCCTCCATTGAAAATCACCACTTTTATTTAACACTTTTATTTAACACAGTTTGGTGATCACAACATACTGTAAGCATTTACCAACTATTGTTATCTAAAATGCCAGAACTATTTTATCTTAAAAGACTCACTCTCCATTCAGACCAAATTCGTTCATGTTCTCAACAATAACAATAACAAGCCAGGTCAGAAGTCTTGCACATGCACAGGTACATTCAGGGCTGCCATCTGAAATTGTGGGGCCCAGAACTGCCAGAACAGGCAGGGCCCCCATACACCCCCCCACCCCACACACACACAAACACACACACACACACACACACACACACACACACACACACACACACACACACACACACACATTCCACTCCCCCTGCAACCCTCACAACTTACCATTCAGGGCACTGGTTGTCGCTCCTATAACAAAGCCGCAGAATACGAGGTGGCGTCCATGGGAATGACCGCGGCTGGCATATTTAAAATTTCATGCTTCCGCTGCAATTTCAAAATGCCGCCAGTGCTGCCCTTCTATGGAAGGCAATGTGCTCCAATCCACATCGCTGCCTTGTGGGTCCCCTAATGGTCAGGGCCCAGGACTGGATTTCCGGCAGCCCCCCTTCCCCTGATGGCAGTCCTGGGTGCATAGTTAAGCCTGTGTACACATAAGTGAGTGTTAGTTTGCATGTTCTTCATAGAGTGCAGCGCCAGCATGGGAGGCCATCTGATAGTATTCCAGGTATCTCCCGGACTGTAGCAGTGAGCTCCTGAATAACTGGAGCATCCCAGCCACCAGTGTGCCGACAGCGGGGTGAGCACTAGAAAGCCCCTTGAATGCACGGTGGCTCACTGCGTCCCCACGGGTTGTTTCTCCCTATATGGGGCCGTGGACACCCACAGAGGGAGAATAGCCTGTGGCGCTAGTATTCCGGCGGCGGGATTTCACCGCTAGTCGGGATTCCGGAGTCGTCATTGTGACAGCCAGGATCCTGACTAGCGGTATTTTAACTGCTTCCCAGTCTTACATCAGAATGAAGGGAATATGAAATAAATTCACCTCTCCAGCTGTTACCACAAATCAAGTAATACTGCTGCAAATACCTGTGCCAAATATCCACCAGTGTCTCTGGAGAGTGTGTACATCACACGTTCCCCAGAACCATGACAATTTTTGTTGAGGTTGAAAAGCAGTAAGTTAAATAAAATGCCATGTTATCAGCTCACATACAGTATGGATGGGGAATTTTACTCATTGACAGCAGTGATACTATTCCCTTCCCTTTACCTGTGTTGGTCCCATTGGTAGTCACTGTATTCCTCATGTAGTTATTAAACGAGGAAGAGCCCAGTGATAAGTGTCATTGTAAGCTAAAGGGCCCCATACACTACAGCGACATGTCTGAGGCTAAAGTCGGATGCGATTTCCCTTGAACTGCCCGGCAGGTTTCCGGTCGGCAGGATCGCATACGATACATTGTATGCAGTCCTTTTGCATACGATGTATCGTATGCGATCCCAGCCATGCCTGCGGGATCCGACATATCACGAGTGCAGCACTAACAACCTAAGGGCTCCGATCCAATGCTAACGGGACCGCGTATCGGATCGGGTGTAAAACACTTCCGATTTGCCACTTTTCATCCGATTTATTGGCCCGAAAGGTCGAAATCGGATGAAATCGGGCATTATCGTTCTTGTGTATGGGGCCCTTTACTCCTGTAGTCATGATCAGATAAGCAGCAGTGACTGCTGTCTGCCCCAAGTAGGGCAGTACACGGTAGTGGAATGAAGTGTGTTGGATGACCCTGAAGGGTATGGAATATCATGGAAAAAGTTTCCAGGGATGGCAGCAGCTATTCAGCAACATTATGTCCAAGGCTAGAGAAGGCCTATAATGCTTGAAGCAACTTGTCAGTGAGTTCATCTTAATGCTGTGGCCACGCGAGTCATTAATATCAGTGGGCCTAATTCAGATGCAGTCACAAAGCAGCTAACATAGCAGGTTATTCAGGTTGAATTGCAGATTATGCTAAAAAAATAAGATTTTACTCACCGGTAAATCTATTTCTCGTAGTCCGTAGCGGATGCTGGGACTCCGTAAGGACCATGGGGAATAGAGGCTCCGCAGGAGACTGGGCACAACTAAAGAAAGCTTTAGGACTACCTGGTGTGCACTGGCTCCTCCCACTATGACCCTCCTCCAGACCTCAGTTAGGATACTGTGCCCGGAAGAGCTGACACAATAAGGAAGGATTTTGATTCCTGGGTAAGACTCATACCAGCCACACCAATCACACCGTATAACTCGTGATACTATACCCAGTTAACAGTATGAAATATAACTGAGCCTCTCAACAGATGGCTCAACAATAACCCTTTAGTTAGGCAATAACTATATACAAGTATTGCAACAATCCGCACTTGGGATGGGCGCCCAGCATCCACTACGGACTACGAGAAATAGATTTACCGGTGAGTAAAATCTTATTTTCTCTGACGTCCTAAGTGGATGCTGGGACTCCGTAAGGACCATGGAGATTATACCAAAGCTCCCAAACGGGCGGGAGAGTGCGGATGACTCTGCAGCACCGAATGAGCAAACTCTAGGTCCTCCTCAGCCAGGGTATCAAACTTGTAGACTCTTGCAAAAGTGTTTGAACCTGACCAAGTAACAGCTCGGCAAAATTGTAAAGCCGAGACCCCTCGGGCAGCCGCCCAAGAAGAGCCCCTTTCCTCGTGGAATTGGCTTTTACAGATTTAGGGTGCGGCAGTCCAGCCGCAGAATGTGCAAGTTGAATCGTGCTACAGATCCAGCGAGCAATAGTCTGCTTAGAAGCAGGAGCACCCAGCTTGTTGGGTGCATATAGGATAAATAGCGAGTCAGTTTTCCTGACTCCAGCCATCCTGGAAACATATATTTTTCAGGGCCCTGACTACGTCCAGTAACTTGGAATCCTCCAAGTCCCAAGTAGCCGCAGGCACCACAATAGGTTGGTTCACATGAAACACTGATACCACCTTAGGAAGGAATTGGGAACGAGTCCTCAATTCCACCCTATCCATATAAAAAAATCAGATAAGGGCTTTTGCATGATAAAGCCGCCAATTCTGATACACGCCTGGCCGACGCCAAGGCCAACAGCATGACCACTTTCCACGTGAGGTATTTTAGCTCCACGGATTTAAGTGGCTCAACCCAATGCGACTTCAGGAAATCCAACACCACGTTGAGATCCCACGGTGCCACTGGAGGCACAAACGGGGGCTGACTATGCAGCACTCCCTTAACAAAAGTCTGAACTTCAGGCAGTGAAGCCAGTTCTATTTTGGAAGAAAATCGATAGAGCCGAAATCTGGACCTTAATGGAACCCAATTTTAGGCCCATAGTCACCCCTGACTGTAGGAAGTGCAGAAATCGACCTAGCTGAAATTCCTCCGTTGGGGCCTTCCTGGCCTCACAGCACGCAACATATTTCCGCCATATGCGGTGATAATGGTTTGCGCTCACTTCTTTCCTAGCTTTAATTAGCGTAGGGATAACTTCCTCCGGAATGCCCTTTTCCTTCAGGATCCGGCGTTCAACCGCCATGCCGTCAAACGCAGCCGCGGTACGTCTTAGAACAGACAGGCCCCCTGCTGCAGCAGGACCTGTCTGAGCGGCAGAGGCCATGGGTCCTCTGAGATCATTTTTTTTTTTTTGGAGTTCTGGGTACCAAGCTCTTCTTGGCCAATCCGGAACAATGAGTATAGTTCTTACTCCTCTCCTTCTTATTGTTCTCATTACCCTGGGTATGAGAGGCAGAGAAGGGAACACATACACCGACTGGTACACCCACGGTGTTACAAGAGCGTCCACAGCTATCGCCTGAGGGTCCCTTGACCTGGCGCAATATCTTTTTAGCTTTTTGTTGAGGCGGGACGCCATCATGTCCACCTGTGGCCTTTCCCAACGGTGTACAATCATTTGGAAGACTTCTGGATGAAGTCCCCACTCTCCCGGGTGGAGGTCGTGTCTGCTGAGAAAGTCTGCTTCCCAGTTGTCCACTCCGGGAATGAACACTGCTGACAGTGCTAACACATGATTTTCCGCCCATCGGAGAATCCTTGTGGCTTCTGCCATCGCCATCCTGCTTCTAGTGCCGCCCTGTCGGTTTACATGACCGTGATGTTGTCTGACTGGATCAGCACCGGCCGGTGTTGATGCAGGGGGACTAGCCTGACTTAGGGCATTGTAAATGGCCCTTAGTTCCAGAATATTTATGTGTAGGGAAGTCTCCTGACTTGTCCATAGTCCTTGGAAGTTTCTTCCCTGTGTGACTGCCCCCCAGCCTCGAAGGCTGGCATCCGTGGTCACCAGGACCCAGTCCTGTATGCCGAATCTGCGGCCCTCTAGAAGATGAGCACTCTGCAGCCACCACAACAGCGACACCCTGGCCCTTGGAGACATGGTTATCCGCCGATGCATCTGAAGATGCGACCCGGACCACTTGTCCAACAGATCCCACTGGAAGATCCTTGCATGGAACCTGCCGAATGGAATTTCTTCTTTCCCAGGGCTCGCGTGCATTGATGCACCGACACCTGTATTTGTATTAGGAGGTCTCTGTCTAGAGACGACAACTCCTTGGACTTCTCCTCCGGGAGAAACCCTTTTTTCTTGTTCTGTGTCCAGAACCATACCCAGGAACAGTAGACGCGTCGTAGGAACCAGCTGCGACTTTGGAATATTCAGAATCCTGCCGTGCTGTTGTAGCACTTCCCGAGATAGTGCTATTCCGACGAACAACTGCTCCCTGGACCTCGCCTTTATAAGGAGATCGTCCAAGTACGGGATAATTATTTCGGCCATTACCTTGGTAAATACCCTCGGTGCCGGGGAGAGACCAACGGCAACGTCTGGAATTGGTAATGACAAACCTGTACCACAATTTTGAGGTACTCCTGGTGAGGAGGGTAAATAGGGACATGCAGGTAAGCATCCTTGATGTCCAGTGATACCATGAAATTCTCCAGGCTTGCAATAATCGCCCTGAGCGATTCCATTTTGAACTTGAACCTTCGTATATAAGTGTTCAAGGATTTCAATTTTAGAATGGGTCTCACCGAACCGTCTGGTTTCGGTACCACAAACATTTTGGAATAGTAACCCCGGCCTTGTTGAAGGAGGGGTACCTTGATTTCACCTGCTGGAAGTACAGCTTGTGAATTGCCGCCAGTACTACCTCCCTTTCTCCGAGGGCAGCAGGCAAGGCTGATGTGAGGTAACGGCGAGGGGGAGTCGCCTCGAACTCCAGCTTGTATCCCTGTGATACTACTTGCAGAACCTAGGGATCCACCTGTGGGCAAGCCCACTGGTCCCTGAAGTTCCCGAGACGCGCCCCCACCGCACCTGTCTCCACCTGTGGAGCCCCAGCGTCATGCGGTGGACTCAGAGGAAGCGGGGGAAGATTTTTGATCCTGGGAACTGGCTGTCTGGTGCAGCTTTTTCCTTCTTCCCTTGTCTCTGTGCAGAAAGGAAGCGCCTTTGACCCGCTTGCTTTTCTGAAGCCGAAAGGACTGTACCTGAAAATACTGTGCTTTCTTAGGCTGTGAGGAAACCTGAGGTAAAAAAATTTCTTCCCAGCTGTTGCTGTGGATACGAGGTCCCAGAGACCATCCCCAAACAATTCCTCACCCTAATAAGGCAGAATCTCCATGTGCCTTTTAAAGTCAGCATCACCTGTCCACTGCCGGGTCTCTAATACCCTCCTGGCAGAATGGACATTGCCTTAATTCTGGATGCCAGCCGGCAAATATCCCTCTGTGCATCCCTCATATATAAGACGACGTCTTTAAAATGCTCTATGTTAGCAAAATATTATCTCTGTCTAGGGTATTAATATTGACAGGGTATCAGATCACGCTGCAGCAGCACTATTCATGCTGAGGCAATTGCAGGTCTCAGTATAGTACCTGAGTGTGTATATACAGACTTCAGGATAGCCTCCTGCTTTTTATCAGCAGGCTCCTTCAAAGTGGCCGTATCCTAAGACGGCAGTGCCACCTTTTTTGACAAACGTGTGAGCGCCTTATCCACCCTAGGGGATATCTCCCAACGTGACCTATCCCCTGGCGGGAAAGGGTACGCCATCAGAAACTTTTTAGAAATTACCAGTTTCTTATCGGGGGAACCCACGCTTCTTTACACACTTCATTCACTCATCTGATGGGGGAACAAAACACTGGCTGCTTTTTCTCCCCAAACATAAAACCCCTTTTATGTGGTACTTGGGTTCATGTCAGAAATGTGTAACACATTTTTCATTGCCGAGATCATGCAACGGATGTTCCTAGTGGATTGTGTATATGTCTCAATCTCGTCGACACTGGAGTCAGACTCCGTGTCGATATCTGTGTCTGCCATCTGAGGTAACGGGCGTTTTTTGAGCCCCTGATGGCCTTTGAGACGCCTGGGCAGGCGCGGGCTGAGAAGCCGGCTGTCCCACAGCTGTTACGTCATCCAGCCTTTTATGTAAGGAGTTGACATTGTCGGTTAATACCTTCCACCTATCCATCCACTATGATGTCGGCCCCACAGGGGGCGACATCCCATTTATCGGCCTCTGCTCCGCCTCCACGTAACCTTCCTCATCCAACATGTCGACACAGCCGTACCGACACACCGCACACACACAGGGAATGCTCTGACTGAGGACAGGACCCCACAAAGTCCTTTGGGGAGACAGAGAGAGAGTATGCCAGCACACACCAGAGCGCTATATAATGCAGGGATTAACACTATAACTGAGTGATTTTTCCCCCAATAGCTGCTTGTATACACATATTGCGCCTACATTTAGTGCCCCCCCTCTCTTTTTAACCCTTTGAGCCTGAAAACTACAGGGGAGAGCCTGGGGAGCTGTCTTCCAGCTGCACTGTGAAGAAAAAATGGCGCCAGTGTGCTGAGGGAGTTAGCCCCGCCCCTTTTTCGGCGGACTTTTCTCCCGCTTTTTTTAGGAATTCTGGCAGGGGTAATTTATCACATATATAGCCCTGGGACTATATATTGTGATGATTTGCCAGCCAAGGTGTTTATATTGCTGCTCAGGGCGCCCCCCCCCCCCAGCGCCCTGCACCCATCAGTGACCGGAGTGTGAGGTGTGCATGAGGAGCAATGGCGCACAGCTGCAGTGCTGTGCGCTACCTTGTTGAAGACCGAGGTCTTCTGCCGCCGATTTTCCGGATCACTTCTTGCTTCTGGCTCTGTAAGGGGGACGGCGGCGCGGCTCCGGGACCGAACGATCGAGGTCGGGTCCTGTGTTCGATCCCTCTGGAGCTAATGGTGTCCAGTAGCCTAAGAAGCCCAAACTATCTCCAGTCAGGTAGGTTCGCTTCTTCTCCCCTTAGTCCCTCGCTGCAGTGAGTCTGTTGCCAGCAGATCTCACTGTAAAATAAAAAACCTAAAATATACTTTCTTTCTAGGAGCTCAGGAGAGCCCCTAGTGTGCATCCAGCTCAGCCGGGCACAAGATTCTAACTGAGGTCTGGAGGAGGGTCATAGTGGGAGGAGCCAGTGCACACCAGGTAGTCCTAAAGCTTTCTTTAGTTGTGCCCAGTCTCCTGCGGAGCCGCTATTCCCCATGGTCCTTACGGAGTCCCAGCATCCACTTAGGACGTCAGAGAAACAGAATCTACAATCCTTTCTATTGCATGCTGGGGACTGCCCCGCCCAGCGGCTGCGACCACAATTTGTGGTTGAAGCAACTGTGGAAGACCCCCTGCCTACACAGCCTGGCTGCGTAGGCAGGCGCACCGCCAGCTTTTCCTAAGCAGTGGCTGCGTGTGACATCATGCAGCCGCCCTGAAAACAACGCCACCCCGCCCCCATTTGAAGCATCCTACCCCCGCAGTGCCGCGTCACCACACCGCGAATGCCTCTGTCAATCAGGCAGGGGCGTTTGCAGCCAATATGATCCAATCGCATTGGCCAGACACGCAGGGCGGGACTTGCGCATGCACGTTGGCGCGTTCTAGGGCAAATCGCGATGAAACCTGAATAATTCCCATTGGTTTTCTTACTGCACATGCCTTTGCAAGCAGAGCGAGTGACAGGAAGACAGTGTTTGTGGGTGGTAGTGGGAAGTGATCAGCCAAACGCAGGCATATCATGGTTTTCTGGGCATGCATAAATTAGCAGTTGCAATTTTCCTTGCTACTGGAGAGCCCACTGCTTCCATGAAGAGTAGCTCAGCCTGCACATTTACAGAGGCACTCAGACTCCGCGTCATGCACCGATCTGCCACAATGGTACCTATGTAACAGCAGCTGTACGCCGTCAGATGGAAATTATGTGATAGCAGTAGGCGTTCCTTTGCTCAGGTTAGCTTCTGCTCATATTAGCATATAATCACAACAGCAAAAAGATAGCAACTGTAGCAGAAACCCCATCTATATCAGGCCCAGTATCCACTAATTTGCAACTGTGTGATATAATGACATCAGCATACGGTAGCCAAGCAACCCAAGGACTTTAAACTATACTCAGTGTTAGGTAAAGTAGATGTACAGTACTAATAAGGTAATTGCAGAGTGTGTTAAAGGAAAGTAATATAGGGTAATATATACGTTGAGTCAGTTAATACATTATGAACTGCACATTAAAATGAATACATTTATTTTAAAACATTGTGAGTGATGTGAAACATTTTCCTAGTTCTTCTTTATGTGGATTAGTGTATATGCTTTTCTGTGTGCCTGCCAGCCGGCATGCCATTCTAGAAGAGGCTTTTTCCAATAACTCGGCAGTGTTATAATATGTCCTAAATTATCTGTATTATTTACACACCGAATCCTATTATTTATTTCCACAGCTGCTGGTCTCAGTATATATGAACATCCTGAGAGAACTCACTCACACACAAGGAGACACACGGATCAATTTGTTGTGAATGTCTACATGATGACATACCTGAAATATAGACAGAGAACAAAACAACTGTATGACCTGAATGAACCCAGTGATGCAGCAGACCTTACATCAACCCAGCTAGAGGAAATATACTGTATGCAAGTTCCCTCCCATGGAAAACAGTCTTTTCTAAGTCCTGTAGATCATAAAGTATAACTAGGCAAAATGTTTATTTTAATTGATTTGTATATAATCACTCAATAAAACATGTAAGTAAATTATCCTGCACAGAGACTTATATATATTTTATCTAAAAGCTGTAAACTGTAGTCAGTATTACTGTCTGTTTTGTTTAATTTCATTTAAAAATCCACCAGACAGTAAAAAGCAATATTCCAGAGTGGAACAGTGTCAGCTAGTGGTTAGAATGATCATGGAACATACTTTCCAACATGGCCCATTTCATCTGGTACAATTAAATTTTTATTTTTATATATACTCTTTATATGTAGCTCCTATATACAGCCGCAGTGGAGATTACAATCTATAGGGTCAAATCAATTAGGGGTAAACGGGGCAAGTTGCCATTTCAATGTCATATGGCAATGGCACCCAAGCTCACCCCACAGCCCACTGGATCTTGCACTGGACTCATAAGGCGATAGTCAAATTATATATCACGCCCAATCTCCTTTCTAAAGTGATCCCCATTACAGGGCCGTAATCAGGTAGGGGCTAAGGGGGCATGTGCCCCGGGTGCAGGATTTGAGGGGGCACCAAGGAGTTACAGAGGAACAGATTTTTGTTTTTTTACCGGCAGTGCTGTGCTGCTCCAGTGAGGCAGCAGACAGCACCCTTGGCAATGTCTCTGACCCCCTGTCTGCCCACAGCTGGCTCCAACGCTGTGCGGGTGAGCTCCAGTACCTGGGATCTCTTCTATGCCAGGTACTGTCTTAAACTCTCTTCTTTGCCACGCAGTGCTGCGACTTTCATGCAGTGCACTGTACAAGCTATAGAAGCGCACTGTGTTCTCAGTTAGCAGTATCAAGCTCCGCTTTGCCTTCCAGATGGGGGGATTTGGTGTAGCTTATAGGGGGATGTAGTGTAGTGATGTAGTGTACCATATAGGGTATGTAGTATAGTAATGTATTGCAGTATATAGAGACATGCAGTGCACTGATGTGGTGTAGCATATAAGGGGATGTAGTGTAGTGATGTAGTGTAGCATATAGGGTATGTAGTGCAGTGCATAGGGGCATGTAGTATAGTTCATCATGTAGGGTATGTAGTATAGTGATGTAGTGCAGTGGATAGGGGAATGTAGTGCAGTGACAAAGTGTTATGTTATAGTGCAATATATGGGGACACACAGTGGAGCATGTAGTTGAACACGCTGGCAGGGCATGTGACGCATAGGGCATTTGAGGCACATAGGGGAATATTGTCCAATAGTATCCCCTTTTCAAATTTCCTGGTAATCTGATATTTTAGTCTGACAGAGTTTTATTTTACTGTTGTTGTTGTTGTTTTTTCTTGGGGGGGGGGCCCACAAACGATTGCCTTGCCCCGGGTGACAAAAAATCCTAATTTCGGCCCTGCCCATTATTGCGTATATTGCGCCCATAGTAGTCAGGTTTAGCTGCATAAAGGATTGGGTGACGTCGCTACCCTGGGGGTAGCAAGCTGAAATGGTTATATCACGCCTGTCAGCAGAAACAGAACGGGTGTGGAAGGGGGTGAAAAGAATTGAATATCGCCCATAGATTTTTAAAAACAAAACAAAATCAGTAAGTCCCTCGCTACCATAAGTGCAGCATAACTTTCTTGTGTCAGTGAGAACATCGCCTTTAACTAAATTTCACCCCTTATATTTATTACCAGACATACTGTATACACTAGGGTTCATTTAACCAGAAGACAGTTAACCTACCACTATATTTTTGGAGTGTGTGAGGAAACCGAAGCAAACACGGAGATAACATGTAATCTTCACACAAATATTATTATTATCTCTCTATTTTAAGGGGTCACAAAGTTTATACAGCTCCATACAAGATAAACATATATAAAACAGTAAAAGGATAGCAAATTCAATATGCAAACTACAGATCAAAGCATACAGTAAGTACATAGCAAATAACATACCACAGGGCCTAATTCAGATCTGATCATAGATGTGCTAAATTTAGCACATCTACGATCAGTTTCTCTGACATGCGGTGGACGTCCAGCACAGGGCTAGTCCGCAGCATATGTCAGGCCCTATTCCCCCCCCCCCCCCCCGCACAGTACAAAAGTATTACATGGCGGTGATGCTTTTGTACCTGATGAGTAGCTCCCTGCCAGCGCAGCTACTGCGTGCTGGCAGGCCGCTACTTGCCGCGTCCTGGGTCGCAGTGGCTGCGCAAGCCACACCGACGGCATTCTAACACCGTTGGCATGCCCCCTCCCGCTACGCAACCGCCTCTGTCTGTCAACCAGGGAGAGGCAATCGCAGCCCTGAGATGCTGATAACATCTCACTGGGCTCCCGGGGTGCGCACACCCAGTGTGGCCGCTGCGCATGCGCACTCCACACAGTGGCATAATGTGTACTGGCAGCCCTACAGGGTGACATAACGTGAACTAAGTCACACCTACAGTATGGCTCAAAAAAGGAACTAAGGCACTGCTATGGGGCATAACATTAACTAAGACACTACTATGGTTCAGAAAATTACCTAGGACACTATTATGGGGCATAAAATTAACAAATGCTGTGGAGAGGTGTTTCTCAAGTAGCATTAGGACATGGGTCCCTTCAATATGTTGCAATGGGGCCCTTCAATATGTTGCTATGGGGCCTACAAAGTTCTGGCTACACCCCTGACTGTAGGTGATTTAAGAAGATATGCATGAAAAGATAGCATTATATTTTGAATGAAACCACACTCACGCAAGATAAGTAGCCATTTGTGGGCTGAACCAATATGTGTCTTGGGGCTGTCATTAGTTACTAGTGGATGAATAAACTGGGTTAGCATAAATATTGATTTATTTCTGAATTGTAATTGTAGTGCTAATTTGAACGAAGAGACCTCTAGCTAATGAAATCAGTTCCCGTTCCTCATAGGCTATTTTGATAAGTAGTTTTCAGACTCTCCTTATTTTGGCTGTTAGGACTCCTTCAGTTCAGCAATGACCTAGAATGTGTTGACATTGCATGCTGAAGGCAGCAGGCTGACATGGACAGTAGTGTAAATGTTGAGTCAGCATAAAATCATGCATGCGTGATTTTCATTCATCTTGTTTGGACCTGCTGATTAGCTTGTCTGAGATCTGGAGAGGCATGTAAGCTAAGGCACAAATTAGCAAAGTGCTTGTCTGAATTAACCCTTACTGTAAAAGCTGTAACTTGGGCACAGGTTCTCAAACTGTTCCTTGAGACCCAACACAGTTCATGTTTTTCAGGTCACCTGTGGATTTTTAAAATGTGACAGTTGGTGATACACGGGGCAACTGCTGGGTAAACTGGAAAACCTGAGGACTGAGAACTACTGAACAAGGGCAACACAACATGTGCCCCCTCCAGGACTGCTTCCATTAAAAAAAAAATCCAACTGGGACAGGACAAGCAGGTATAGGTGTCTCAGCCATGACCCCTCCACCGACGTCCACTCAACGAGATTAACAAAAGTGATCATTAGTAAAAAAGAGTGTGTGCAGGGGCTTACAAGCAATTACAGTAGTTTGGTGGATCACTATGATACCTGCAAGCTAGGGTTATCCCGTGCCCTCTTAACATTACTCCCATGAAGATTGTGGGGCACGAGTGCACTCTCTCCCCAGGCCACTAAGAATTCTACGTACTTCTCTGCATCTAGGGTGCAAATTGTGATATATAGTTGTTATAAAAAAAAATTCAGGATTGGACTATTCCTGTGGATACTGACCTTGTATCTACTGCATTTAAGATTGTTCTCTGATAGTGTTTTATTGCTGACCTTTATAGTTGTATTTAACTGTATAATGGGGATAATTCAGAGTTGGTCGCAGCAGCAAATTTGTTAGCAGTTGGGCAAAACCATGGCCCTCATTCCGAGTTGATCGCTCGCTAGCTACTTTTAGAAGCCGTGCAAATGCATAGTCGCTGACCACGGGGGAGTGTATTTTTGCTTTGCAAGTGTGTGAACTCCTTTGCAGCCCTGCAAAAACATTTTGTGCAAAACAAGACTAGCCCTGCTGTTACTTATCCTGTGCAATGAATCCTGCGACGAAGATCCCGGAATTGACGTCAAACATCCGCCCTGCAAATGCCTGGACAGGCCTGTGTTTTTCCAAACACTCCAAGAAAACGGCATAAATGCTCTCTTCCTGTCAATCTCCTTGCGATCGGCTGTGTGAATGGATTCTTCGCTAGAACCATTACACAGCAACGATGCTCTTTGTACCCGTATGACATGCGTGTGCATTGCGGTGCATACGCATGCACAGTTTTGCCATTTTTTAAAGTGATCGCTGCGCAGGGAACAACGGCAGCCTGCGGTTAACTCGGAATGACCCCCTATGTGCACTGCAGGGGGGGCAGATATAACATGTGCAGAGAGAGTTAGAGTTGGGTGGGGTGTGTTCAAACTGGAATCTAAATTGCAGTGTAAATATAAAGCAGACAGTATTTACCCTACACAGAAACAAAATAACCCACCAAAATCTAACTCTCTCTGCATATAGAGGGAGAATAGAACCTGTGGCAAGTTTAGCTTACCACAGAGGCTGCAAGGGGCTCGCCCCCCCCCCCCCCCCCCCCTGCCAGCATTCCACCACTTGGGATGCTAATGTCGGGATTTTGACGTTCCGCATACCGGGTGGCGGTATGTCATATTTGTGAGGTTTTGTGTATAGTATGTCATATTTGTGATGTGTGTATAGCATGTCATATTTGTGATGTTGTGTGTATAGCATGTCATATTTGTGATGTTGTGTGTATAGCATGCCGTATTTGTCATGTTGTGTGTATAGCATGCCATATTTGTGATGTGTGTATAACATGCCATATTTGTGATTTTGTGTGTATAGCATGCCGTATTTGTGATGCTGTGTGTATAGCATGCCATATTTGTGATCTGTGTATAGCGTGCAATATTTTTGATGTTTTGTGTATAGCATGTCATATTTGTGATGTTGTATGCATAGCATGTCATATTTGTGATGTTGTGTGTATAGCATGTCATATTTATGATGTTATATCTATACCATGTCATATTTGTGATGTTGTGTGCATAGCATGCCATATTTGTGATGTTATGTACATAGCATGCCATATTTGTGATGTTGTGTGTATACCATGTCATATTTGTGATGTTGTGTCTATACCGTGCCATATTTGTGATGTTGTGTGTGTATAGCATGTCATATTTGTGATGTGTGTATAGCATGCCATATATGTTGTGAGTATAGCATGTCATATTTGTGATGTGTGTATAGCATGCTATATTTGTGATGTGTGCATAGCATGCCATATTAGTGATGTTGTGTGTATAGCATGCCATATTTGTGATATTGTGTGTATAGCATGCCATATTTGTTATGTTGTGAGTATAGCATGCCATAATTGTGATGTTGTGCGTATAGCATACCATATTTGTGATGTTGTGTAGCACAACACTCTTTAATGTTTCTAATGATTTGCTAACAAAAAGGATTTCTGAGACCTAGACAGGGAGAGCAAAAGCTGTGTCTGTGTTTAATTAGTACAGCAAATCCATTATGTTCTAATTAGCTGTCTGTACATGTTGCTTACATAAATATGCATTTCAACTTAATGTAATGATGTTAATCAATGCGATGTATGGTTCTTTGAGGGCATTCATACTGCACTTTATTGAAAGGAATAACTGCTGCATTCAATACAGGATCCCTCCCCTCATAGCCATAAGGTGTCACTCTTAAGCTGCCCATACAATCATCACCAAATACTTATATTAATATATTGATAATACCAGCATGACCTGTCTGGCTTATTATACAGTTCTCTGCTTTATGCTTTACTATTTGCAGATAATATTTATACATTCAGTACAGGTGATATAAAAAGTGTAGCTTACCTCTTTGTCTGTAAATACTCAGTCTCATTTATTGCTGTTCTTGTTACTAACTGTACAGCTATGTGAAATAGGCTGGCATTATAAATAAATAAAGCAGAAAATATATAGAAAACAAAGAGGTATAAAGCATCATGTACTGGATGAAAGGGCTGATGTAGTATAGCTGCCCACTGGACTCATTTTCACATAGTAAGAGTAATCTCTACTGTTTTTCTAGCATAGTTTCCCGCTGCAATAAACTGTCATAAATTAGTTTATTTATGTTAAAAATATCTAGCTTCAATACATTTGGCCTCTTACATTGTAGTTAGAGGAAAGGTAGAAAGACCAACAGCAACACTGTGAAAAGGATTTAATGCTTATGTTCTCTATCAGTTTCAGATTTTCCAGCTTGGCTTCGCTCCCAATTGTGTCCTACTAGTACCAGTGGTCCAATTAGGCAAGTACTAAGCATCCAAAGATGAAATGTGTTTCTAAAGTGATATTTGTAAAACAAAAATATATTATTCCAACATCAACTGCTGTTTCCTGAATAAATAATCTTGCTAACGAAATGCATAAGAGGCTTTACAGAATTGAAAGTATAATTATATTAAAGTGGAGATGAGCCTGAAATCATCCTAACAAAATCGTAGCAATGGACTGGATAGAAGGAAAGACCAAGCTACAGTTATACAGGAGACTGAAAGCTCAGTGAATTGCGACAAGAATCTATTGTGAGGATATATATCTTGAAATTGCAACCTGTTAGTACACTGGGTCTGCGATCTATCTCCAGATTGCAAAAGTAGCAGATGATCCTCCCAATATTCTGAAAGAGAACGCAAACTGAAATGGCCTTCCATTCACAGTAATTTTCTTAATACGGTATTTCCAGAGAAAAATTGACATCTCTGGTCTAAAGAAAGTTATTATCACGTTAATTGCACAGGGCTACCCCAATACACCAAATCTCCTCCATACCCACCTATTCCTCCAACTATCACTCCCAGTGTACCACCAATTTTTATAACGCTCATGGAATTTGAGCAGTAACTTTAAACTTGTTGCACAGCATGTAGATTCATATGAATCACTTTCTTTGTGCACTCCCTGCTGAAGGATTGCTGCATGACTCTCCCGACATAAGAATTCTACAAGCCATGAGCCATATGGATAGATTCAGGAATTAAAAGATAAATATGGAAAGCGTAACTTATCCTGCGCTTGTCGTTATTCTCACTGATATATTCAGCACAATTTAATTAACACATTAAAACTAATTTACATAAATTCATAAAATTACAAACATCAAATAAAAACTTTTTAGCAGCATATCATATTGCACAAGTGTTCATTAAACTGTGTTTCACTATATACTTTTTCAATCCTTCTATTTCATGCCTAAAAACATGTGCATTGATTGTACAAGAATCTGAATATATCAGTGAGAATAACGACAAGCGCAGGATAAATTACGCTTTCCATTTTTATCTTTTATATGCACTTTATGGTGAAGGGAGAGGGATCCTTCAGGAAAGTGTTTCTCTTCCAGCTGCTCTATTGCGCACAGATTTTTCCTGTATCTTTACATTGTACTTAGATTCAGGAATTAGTAATCTAATCCACCATAATATGAAGGCATATTTCTAAATAAATTTACTCAGATTCACTAATATAAAATACATTTATACAGCCTATAAGGAGTAGTCCGTTTTTGCATACTCTTTCAGTAAGACCTGCACCATCTCCATATTTGTTATATGAAGGGGGAAATCAGAAAGATGGGCTTGTGCAAAAGTGGAATGTACTTTACATAACCAACTGCTTACTAGATAGACAGACAGACAGACAGACAGACAGACAGACAGACAGACAGACAGACAGACAGACAGATAGATAGATAGATAGATAGATAGATAGATAGATAGATAGATAGATAGTGAGGCGATCAGGATAGGAGTGCCCTCTCCTGCTGTAGATGGGTACATCCAAACACAGCTAGAGCTTTCATGTTATCTAGCCGTAGCCAGTTTTATTGTGTAATACATAAACGAAACATAAATATAAATCTTAGCCCATCTGGGCACTAACTTAACATCATAAATTCCCTCTCTCAAAATGGTAGGACCTAATGCCCCTACCACAAAGACAAGCATATGGATAGTACTTATAGGCAGTAAATCACTGTGTCTCATAACATGCCTGCTGCCTGTTCTCCCAAGTAGTGAGACCCTGAGCCAGCCCTGGCACATCTTATACCCCTTTTCCACCACTAAGCACAGGTCGCAGCCGGGAGCCTGACACGGGTGCTACCCAGCTGCGGCCCGTGCTCAGACCCCTTTCCCACTGCGCTCACCAACCCGGCATATTTACGGGTTGGTGACGCTGCTAGCGACGCGCAGGGGCGGCGCTGGGAGATCACATGATTTCCCAGCGCCACCCTTCCATAGACTGTGAACAGGAGCCGTGTCGCATCGACACGGCTTCCATTTACACTGCACAGCTTACCGGGTTGAACTCGTGTTCATCCTGGTAAGCTACCCAGGTAGGATTCCCGGATTACTTGATCCAGGTTGACCCTTTTCCACTAGTAAAAAACAACATTGTTAAATGCGCGCCCTCATGCATTTACCTGTGTTTTTTGAGCTAGTGACAAGAGGTATTATTCAGCATCTTACAGGTGCAAGCTGAAGGCCCAAAAACCCAAAATGGGCTTTATATTCTCTCACACCCATACCCCCCCTGTTTAGCAGAAACAGACATTTCCTGGGGGTTTAAAATACATAGGCCAGAAACTTAGGACAGACATCCTGTATCCCCATTTATTACATTACCAATGCTTCTATCACATATCCTCTTCTTTGTTACAACCTGTGGGGTGGAACAACTGCAGCCCTCTAAAAAAACATATGATACAAAGCATCTGCATTGGCCAGTTGGCTTCCTGGCCTTTGATCTACTGAAAATTTAAAGTTTCTCATACGTCCTAGAGGATGCTAGGGACGACATCAAGACCATGGGGTATAGACGGGATCCGCAGGAGACATGGGCACTCTAAAGACTTTTCATTGGGTGTGAACTGGCTCCTCCCCCTATGCCCCTCCTCCAGACCTCAGTTTTAGTTTTAGAAATGTGCCCAGGTCGACTGGATGCACTCTGAGGAGCTCTACTGAGTTTCTCTGAAAAGACTTATGTTAGTTTTTTTATTTTCAGGGAGATCTGTTGGCATCAGACTCCCTGCTTCGTGGGACTGAGGGGGCAGAAGCAGAACCAACTTCCTCAGAGTTTCATGGACCTGCTTCTGGCTGACAGGACACCATTAGCTCCTGAAGGGAACTGAACGCTAGCCGTGTCTAGATGGTCACTCCCACAGCACGCCGTCACCCCCTCACAGAGCCAGAAGTCAGAAGACAGGTGAGTATGAGAAGATTGAACTTCAATCAAGTAAGTGACGGCTGAGGTACGACACGGCTGGCGGGAGCGCAGCGCGCCATTGCTGCCCACACACACAGGCACTGCAGGGCGCGGGGGCGCCCTGGGCAGCAGAATATTTCTATTAACTGGCTAAAAGGGGGCATAAGATGCCCCGGCACAGCCCTACCCCCGCCAGTATAAATATTACAAACAGTCTCTGAGGTAAAAAGGGCGGAGCTTCTTCCTCAGGCAGCCAGCACACTGCTCAGCACCATTTTCTCTCTCTCTCCTCAGGCTGCAGAGATATAGCTGGTCCTCCTCCACTTCTGACTACAAGTATTCAGGGTGTAAATAAGGGGGGCACAAAGCGATTTGGGTGCTTTACAAATGTGTTTTACTGTGTAAAGAGCGCTGCATGTCAGTGGGCATTCTGTGTTCACAGACATTAAATACAAGCGCTGGGGTTGTGAGCTGGCTGCTCCTATACTGTGTCCCTCTGACAGATTTTACTGTGGGTCTGTCCCCAAATAAGTCCCAGTGTGTCTGTGAGTGCTGTACAAGTGTGAGGCATGTCTGAGGCAGGGAGTTCCTCCCCGGAGGAAGCCATTTTAGGGACACAGAGTTGTAATGTGGTGGCGCCACCAGCACACCAAGAGCCTGCATGGGTTAAAGAGATACGTGACAGTATGCATTAGATTAACCGTAGATTGGATAAGTCTGAATCTAAGGCTGCATGCTGGAGAAAATCTGTGGAAGATGTGATTTTTCAGGATGCTGTTATTCCTTATGCGGGCGGCCCCTCTGGGTCACATAAGAGACCATTTGCAAATGTTGTAAACACTGATACCGACACGGATTCTGATTCTTGTGTCGACGATAGTTAATCCAGAGAGAGAGATCATAAATTGGCAAAAAGTATACAATATATGATTGTGGCTATAAGGGACGTGTTGGAGGTTACAGAAAGCACTCCTGTACCTCAGGAGAAAGCTTATTTATGTAAGGAAAAGAAATCCAAAGTCACTTTCCCTCCTTCACACGAACTAAATGCTCTGTTTGAAGGGATGTGGGTGAATCCTGATAAAAAATTTCGTATTCCCAAAAGGATTCACATACTGTAGCTTACCCTTTTCCGGCTGAGGACAGGAAAAAATGGTAGTCACCCCCTGTGTTAGACAGTACACTTTCCGGGTTGACACAGAAGGTAATTCTCCCTGCTCCTGGCACGGCTTCTCTTAAAGAGCCGGCAGACCGCAAAATGGAAACGACATTAAAATCCATTTATGTTACCAATGGTACACTGCTCAGGCCCACTATTGTCTGTGCATGGGTGAGTCGCGCTATTGAAAAATGGTCAGAAAGCGTCTCATCAGAAATTGACACGATTGATAAAGATGAGATACTCCTTAAATTAGGGAATATCAAGGACGCTGCCACCTACATGCTGGAAGCAATGAAGGATATTGGACTCTTGAGTTCACAAGCCGCTACCATGGCAATATAGGCTAGGCGGGCCTTATGGATTCGCCAGTGGAACGCGGATGCAGATTCCAAAAGAAATATGGAGGCTCACCCATATAAAGGTGAGGCCTTATTTGGCGATGGCCTGGATGCGTTAGTCTCGGCGGCTACCGCAGGAAAGTCAACATTTTTGCCCTCTGAGCCTGCACCGGCATAAAAGACCTATCACCCGCAAATGCAGTCCTTTCAGTCCCAATAAATACAAAAAGACGAGAGGTTCCCCCTTCTTTGCAGGTAGGGGAAGGGGAAGGGGAAGGGGAAAGAAGCCCACACCGGCTCCAGGTTACCATGAGCAAAAGTCTACCCCTAATTCTGCCAAATCCCCAGCATGACGCTGGAACTCCCTTGCGGGAGGCCGCTCGGGTGGGGGCACATCTCAAACTCTTCAGCCAGGATTGGATTCTATCTGGCCTGGACCCCTGGGTGTTGCAAATAGTATCCCAGGGATACAAACTAGAGTTTCAAGACGTTCCCCCATGCCGATTTTTCAAATCGACCTTGCCAGGTTCTCCGCCAGAGAGAGAAGCAGTAACAGCGGCAATCCAAAAATTATGTCAAGACCAGGTCATAGTCCTGGTACCGTTGTCACAACAAGGGCAGGGTTTTTATTCAAGCCTTTGTTGTTCCGAAGCCGGACGGCTCGGTCAGACCGATCTTAAATCTAAAAGATCTGAATTTCTTCCTGAAAAGGTTCAAATTCAAGATGGAATCACTTCGGGCGGTGATTGCCAGTCTGGAGGAGGGGGACTACTTGGTGTCGGTGGACATAAAGGATGCTTACCTGCATGTTCCCATTTATCCTCCTCACCAGGCTTATCTGAGATTCGCGATTCAAGATTGCCATTACCAATTCCAGACGTTACCTTTCGGTCTCTCCACGGCGCCGAGGGTATTCACCAAGGTGATGGCGGAGATGATGGTCCTCCTTCGTCAGAAAGGAGTCAATATAATACCTTATCTGGATGACCTCCTGATAAAGGCGAGATCCAGGTAGCAGTTATTACAAAACATATCCCTCTCCCTGTCAATACTCCAACAACACGGGTGGATCATAAATTACCCAAAGTCACAGTTGGAACCGACGACAAGGTTGTCTTTCCTCGGGATGATTCTGGACACAGAAGTTCAGAGAGTATTTCTTCCGCTGGAAAAGGCTCTGGAAATCCAGAAAATGGTAAAACAGATATTGAAACCATCAAGTGTGTCGATCCATCAGTGCATTTGGTTGTTGGGGAAGATGGTGGCGGCCTACGAGGCCATACAGTTTGGCAGGTTCCATGCCAGAGTATTCCAGTGGGACCTGTTGGACAAATGGTCGGGGTCACACCTACACATGCACAGAAAGATAATCCTGTCGTCAAAAACCAGTATTTCGCTCCTGTGGTGGTTGCACAGCTCTCACCTGCTAGAGGGACGCAGGTTCGGGATTCAGGACTGGGTCTTAGTAACCACGGATGCAAATCTCCGAGGCTGGGGAGCAGTCTCTCAGGGAGAAAACTTCCAGGGACGTTGGTCACAACAGGAAGCCTGCCTTCACATAAAAGTTCTGGAGCTAACAGCCATTTACAACGGCCTTCAACAAGCGGTACATCTTCTTCAAGACCGTCCCGTGCAGATCCAGGCGGACAATGTAATAGCAGTCGCATACATAAACAGGCAGGGCAGAACGAAAAGCAGAGCGGCAATGGCAGAGGGGACAAAAATCCTCCGCTGGGCAGAAAGACATGTAACGGCTCTGTCGGCAATATTCATTCCAGGAGTAGACAACTGGGAAGCAGACTTCCTCAGCAGACACGATCTCCATCCAGGAGAGTGGGGCCTCCACCTAGGAGTCTTCGCAGAGGTGACAAGTCTTTGGGGATTTCTTCAAATAGACATGATGGCATCTCGTCTCAACAAGAAGCTTCAGAGATACTGTTCCAGGTCGAGAGACCCTCAAGCAGTAGCAGTGGATGCACTGGTGACCCAGTGGGTGTTTCCGTCAGTGTATGTTTTCCCTCCACTTCCGCTGATCCCAAAAGTACTCAGGATCATAAGAAAGACAAGGGCTCGAGCAATCTTCATTGCCCCAGACTGGCCAAGAAGGGCTTGGTACCCAGATCTTCAGCAGTTACTCATAGGAGATCCTCTGCCTCTTTCTCCTCGGGAGGACCTGCTGCAGCAGGGGCCGTGTGTGTACCAAGACTTACCGCGGCTACGTTTGACGGCATGGCTGTTGAGCGCCGTATCCTAGCCAGGAAGGGTATTCCTAAGGAGGTCATCCCCACCCTTATTCAGGCCAGAAAGGGAGTAACGTCAAAACATTACCACCATATTTGGAGAAAATATGTGTCTTGGTGTGAATCCAAAAAGGTTCCTTCGGAAGAATTTCACTTAGGACGTTTTCTCCATTTTCTGCAGGATGGTGTGAAGGCGGGCCTACGATTGGGATCAATTAAGGTCCAGATTTCGGCCTTGTCAGTGTTCTTCCAAAAACAATTGACCTCTCTTCCAGAGGTTCAGACCTTCGTGAAAGGGGTTCTGCACATCCAGCCTCCATTCGTGCCTCCAGTGGCACCATGGGACCTTAACGTGGTATTGCAGTTCCTTCAATCGGATTGGTTTGAGCCTCTACAAAAGATAGAGTTGAAGTTTCTCACTTGGAAAGTGCTGATGCTCTTTGCATTGGCATCCGCAAGACGGGTGTCTGAATTGGGGGCCTTGTCTCACAAGAGCCCTTACCTGATATTCCATGAAGATAGGCCAGAGTTACGAACTCAACAACATTTTCTTCCTAAGGTGGTTTCTGCTTTTCACATAAACCAACCTATTGTGGTGCCAGTAGTTACTGACACATTCACTGATTCAAAGTCTCTAGATGTGGTTAGAGCTTTGAAAATCTATGTTGCTAGAACAGCTCGTATATGGAAAACAGAGGCTCTGTTTGTCCTGTATGATCACAACAAGATTGGCTGTCCTGCTTCCAAGCAGACTATTGCACGTTGGATTAGAAATACGATTCAGCAAGCTCATACTACGGCTGGATTGCCGTTACCGACGTCGGTAAAGGCCCACTCCACTAGGAAGGTGGGCTCATCCTGGGCGGCTGCCCGGGGGGTCTCGGCATTACAACTTTGCCGAGCAGCTACTTGGTCAGGGTCAAACACATTTGCTAAGTTCTACAAGTTTGACACCTTGGCCGATGAGGACCTAAAGTTTGGTCAATCGGTGCTGCAGGGTCATCCGCACTCTCCCGCCCGTACTGGAGCTTTGGTATAGACCCCATGGTCTTGATGTCATCCCCAGCATCCTCTAGGACGTATGATAAAATAGGATTTTGATAACCCACCGGTAAATCCTTTTCTCCTAGTCCGTAGAGGATGCTGGGCGCCCGACCCAGTGCGTACTTTACCTGCAGTTTAGTTATTACAGTTACACAAGTTGTGTTATCTTGGTTTCAGCATGTTGCTGCAATTAGTTCATGCCTGTTGGCGTGTGTTATGTTGAATGCCATGTGTGCGGCATGGTTGAGGGTGTGAGTTGGTAGATATCTCACCACTAGTTAAGTAATTCCTTTCCTCGAAATGTCAGTCTCCCTGGGCACAGTTCCTACAACTGAGGTCTGGAGGAGGGGCATAGGGAGAGGAGCCAGTTCACACCCAATGAAAAGTCTTTAGAGTGCCCATGTCTCCTGCGGATCCCGTCTATACCCCATGGTCTTGATGTCGTCCCCAGAATCCTCTACAGACTAGGAGAAAAGGATTTACCAGTAGGTTATCAAAATCCTATTTTTGCAGTGCCAAGAACCACCTCATTATTCTTCCATTGCTTTCTTTATTCTCAGACATCCATTTCAATGGGGCATGATCAGTGATTAACCTGAATTTTCTTCCCAGCAAGTAGTGACTGAGAGTTTCTAATTACCACTTTATTGCCAATGCTTCCTTCTCAACAGTGGCATAGTTTCTGTCATGTATATTTAACTTTCTGCTTAAGTTAATAAGAGGATGTTCTTCACCCTCTTTAGTCTGGGACAGGACTGTACCTATCACTACATCCGATCCATCAGTTTGCACAACAAATTCCCTCCTGAAAAACCTTTTCTGCGTCAGGGTCCACTTAACCATAATGTTCTGTTGGCCAATTTTGTATTGCCTAAATTTTATTAATTTGGGTCTTTATTAAACCTCTGTCAATGGTGTATCCAAGACACTTTACTTCTTCCATACCTAGATGACATTTTTTGGGTTGGCTGTCAGTTCTGCCTTACAAATGGAGTCCAACACTGCTTGTACTATGTGGAAGTGCAACTGCCTATCAGGACTATAGATGATTGCATCATCCAAGTAAGTAACAGCATATTGTCTATGGGGCCTTAGAATTCTATCCATCATCCTTTGAATGGTGGCGGGTACCCGATGTAACCCAAATGGCAACATCTTGTATTGGAACAAAGCTTTTGGTGCAGAAAAGCTGTCTTTACTTTGGCATTGTCAGTTAACAGCACTTGCCAATACCCTTTGCCAAGTCTAGAGTGGTCACGTTCCTTGCTGTTCATCCACCAGAGGCATTGGGTAGGCATCGAGCTTGGACACATTATTCAATTTACAGAAATCATTGCAGCAGTGCAAACTCCTGTCCAGCTTTGGAATAAGCACAATTAGATTTAATAACTCACCATGTGACTCTTCAATTACCCTCAACTCCAACATTTGTTACATTTATTTAGACACTGGTCCCCGTTGGGCTTCTGGTATTCTATAAGGCTTTAGGTAAGCCTTAACCACTGGGTTAGTTATTATGTCATGACTGTTGTTTTAACCGGTGTGTCTGAAAACAAAACTAAACTATATTTCTGATGAGAAATTCTTTACCCTCCTGCTGTTAAACAGTTGAGAGAGTTTTAGCTATTGTTATTTTGGGAGCCAAAGGAACTGTGTTTACTGGAGGGACTGGAATGGCTGAGATAGCTGTTCTATCTTTCCAAGGTTTTATAACATTCACATGGTAGATCTCTTCTGGCTTTCGTTTCCCAAGCTGGTGCCTCCCCCACTTTTTCTAGGATTTCATAGGGCCCTTGTCAATTAGCCATTTTTTTTATTTAAACAATTTACAATTGTATAAATTTTTTTTTACAATTGTATACAATTTTTTAATTTATAACCAAAACAAGCACTCCCCAGGATCAAAAACGCTTAACTGGGCATTGCGATTGTACACCCGCTGCTGTGCCTGTTTTGTGTGCTCTATCACTATGGGCACCACTGCAGCAATCCTTTCCTGCATCTGAGAAACATGCTCAATAATAGTTTTATATGGGCTGGATTGTCCCTCCCATGTCTCTTTGGCAATGTCAGTAATCCCAATGGGTGTTTCTCGTACGATAAATAAAAAAGTGAAAACCTTGTGGGGGACTATGGAACCTCTTGTATGGCCAGCAATAAATAAGGTAGAAAAAAAATCCCAATCTCTTCCACCTTTATTCACCACATTCTTTAGCATGTTTTTTTAAAGCTCTCCAGGTGACATAATAATTTAATGATTTTTGACATAAATGGGGTACCCTGGTCAGTCAGGATTTCCTAAAGTATTCCCCCCCCCCTGCTAAATACATGTACTAGTTCTCTAGCAAAGCTCTCTGTTGACATACTGCGCAATGGTATCACTTCTGGCTATCTGGTAGCGTAATCCATTATCACCAAAATATATTGATGGCCCCAGACAGATTTTATTAGCGGTCCAACCAAATCCATAGCTATTCTATCAACAGAATCTAATAATGGGCAATGGGACTAGCAGACTTTTAAAATGTGGCCTTGGAGCATGATACTCACATTGAGTACAGGATGCACAATATTCAGATACCGCTTTATGAAATCCGGGCCAGAAAAACCTCTGTAAAAATCTCTCAGTTGTTTTTTCTACACCGAGGTGACCTGCAGTTATGTGACCATGAACTAGGTCTAATACCGTTCTTCTATGTGCCTTGGGGACTACCAATTGTTCCACAATATCTTCCTCTTTTTTACTTGATACAAAAAATCCTGATGAACTATCTTCAGTGTATAGAAGAACAAGGGGTCCTGGAAGTGATGATATGGCCCCCACAGAGCCCTGATCTCAACATCATCGAGTCTGTCTGGAATTACATGAAGAGACAGAACTATTTGAGCAAGCCAACATGCACAGAATATCTGTGGCTAGCTTACCTCCCAACTGTTCCTATTTTCCAGGACAGTCCCATTTTTTTGAGCACTGTCCCACTGTCCCATCCGCATGCCACGGTGTCCCGTGGTGGTGGTGGGGGACAGTTGGGAGGCTCCTGTCACTTGCTGCTCTGCTTTAGAGCAGCTGTGAATAGCTGCTGTGCACATGTGCACAGCATCTATTCATGGGAGACAGAAGGGCCAGGGGCATGCCAACAGCTCCCAGAGCGCTGGGCATGGCCCCACTGTGACAGATATAGGAGGTGTGGCTAGAGATCATGGCATCTCTGTGAAGCCACTCCTCCTTTTACCACGCCCCACTTTCAGGTAAACGCAGGAGTGTCCCACATCTTGAGTGATGAATGTTGGGTGGTATGGGTTAGTTCTCAAAGATTCTTTCAAAAACTGCAAGTGTATAAATAATTATTTTCTTATAACAATACTATGAGCGTGATGTACTAAGCATCTCATCAGCAATATGATACATCTTGCCACCTCTCGTTGCTTAATACCAGTATGTACCCAAAAATGCGATTAAAATCACAAAGGACAGATCTCCTATTTAGAGCTGTCCTTGCGATCACTGGACTTCCAGGTTTATGCTCCTATTGGGTAATGCCACATAAAGATGGCATTACCCACTGGCTCCAAGCTCCAGGATGTATTGAATTCCGGAGCTTTGTACATATGGAATGTGGACAAACCTCTGAAATTTAGATTTTCAGAGTTTTGTATGCATTTTTTTTAGCTTTAGTACATCCCGCCCAATGACCATTACTTGTGCTCAAAGAGACTTATTTCAAATATAATTCAACATTTTCAACTTACTTTGGGGGTAATTCAGAGTTGATCGCAGCAGCAAATTTGTTAGCCGTTGGGCAAAACCATGTGCAGTGCAGGTGGGGCAGATATAACATGTGCAGGGACAGTTAGATTTGTGTGGGTTATATTGTTTCTGTGTAGGGTAAATACTGGCTGCTTTATTTTTACACTGCAATTTAGATTTCAGTTTGAACACACCCCTCCCAAATCTAATGGGCCCTACACAGTGGGCGGCCCGCGCTCGTTTATCGCTGGTGCCCGTCGCATGTACATGCAGGTCAATATGGACGATCTCGTCCATATTTGCCTGCACTGCTATGGAGCCGGGTGACGGGGGGAGTGAAGAAACTTCACTCCCCCGTCACTGCCGCCGGGTCGCCCGTCGGCCATATCCGCCGTCGGCCAGCTCGGTGGCAGATCTGCCAGTGCGTAGGGCCCATAACTCTCTCTGCACGTTATATCTGCCCCCCCCCCTGCAGTGCACATGGTTTTGCCCAACTGCTAACAAATTTTCTGCTGTGATCAACTCTGAATTAGGCCCTTTGTCTTCTAGTTGTGAGCAGCAGGGGCGTCGGAATGGGGGGGGGGGCAAGGGGGCAGCTCGCCCCCCGCAAAAATGAGGGAGGCGCCTAGCAACTATAGTAGAGGAGCGGCAGACGGTCAGGTGAAATACCGCTGCCACACTTTACAGTGCCCGACGAGCAGCAGCTCTGAAGATTCCTCATCGCTCTGCCGCACTGTGTGGTCCCTGGCTCCGCCCCCTCCCACAGTGACTGGAAACCCACCCTGCAGCCACGGAGGATGTAGCGAGAAGCGGGAGTGCTCTAAGCCTGGCCCAGCCTGCGCTTCCCATACCCTGCTTGCTCTGGCCGGCTCCCGGAAGTAGTGCCGCGATTTGCGGGTATTTAGGGGGCGGAGCCAAATGCCGTGAAGTGCCTGCCCCCATAAAATACCTGCTGTAATGTAGCATGGTAGTGTATCTCCGGCTGGCTTCCCATTTCTCTCTCTCTCTCCTCCTTGTCTCTCTCTCCGCTCTCTCTCTCTCTCTGTCTCTCCAGACCAGGTCACAGAGTAATGGGGGGGACGGGGGTTTGGACGGTGAGGCGCAACTCTCTCAGGGCAGGATGTACTAACCTCCGCCCTCGTGATAACTGCAATTTTCTCTGTGCTCTCACTCCCCGCTCTGCTTCCCGCCGCTCCCTCGTCTGCTTTCTCATCCCCTTCTCCCTCTTCCTCACCGCCGCGGCCACTGTGTTCTCTCATCGCTGCGCTCCCCCTGCCCGTTTGGTGCATGCGCATCCGGGTTCTGCTTTTCCGGGCATGCGCTCACAATAAGTCAGTCAGTGCATGCCCGGAAAAGCAGAACCCGGATGCGCATGCGCCAAACGGCCAGGGGGAGCGCAGCGATGAGAGAACACAGTAGCCGCGGCGGTGAGGGAGAAGGGGATGAGAAGCAGACGGGGGAGCGGCGGGCAGCGGAGCGGGGAGTGAGAGCGCAGAGAAAATTGCAGTTATCGCGACAGCGGAGGTTAGTACATCCCGCTCTCAGTCTGCCTCTCCTCTCTCTCACTCTCCTCTCTCTCTGTCTCTCTCTCCTCCCTCTCTGTCTCTCCTCTCTCCAGACCAGGTGACATTGTAAGGATGGGGGGAAGAGTGGCCGGCGAGACACAACTCTCGCTCCTCCCTCTTTGCCTCTCTCTCTCCGCTCTCTCTCTCTGTCTCTCTCTCCAGACCAGGTGACAGTGTAATGGGGGGGGGGGGGGGGGGGGGGAGAAGTGGTTGGGGAGGCGCAGCTGTCTCTCTCTCTCCTTCCTGTCTCTCTCCTCCCTCTCTGTCTCTCCAGACCAGGTGACAGTGTAACGGGGGGGGGGGGGGGGAGGAAGAAGTGAACAGAGAGCCTCAACTCTCTCTCTCTCCTCTCGCTCTGTCTCTATCATCTCTCCTCCCTCTCTGTTTCTCTCTCTCCTCTCACTCTGTCTCTATTCTCTCTTACTCATCCCTCTCTGTCTCTTTCTCTATTTCCCAGACACTTACTGTCTCTCTGTCCCCTCCCCACACTCCTGTCTTTGACACTGTCTACCTCCAGACCTGGCGACAGGCGGGTACAAAGGGGACAACTATACTGGGCCCCACAGTTCAGAGGGGCCCTGAAGTACAGGGTCACAAAAAACGGCGGCCAAAGTGCTTATAACTACTTTTTTAAATTGTCCACTCCCCCCGCCAATTAAGAAAAAAAATAAAACAGTTGCGCCTCACCGTCCACTTCTTCTTCCCAACTTGTTACACTGTCACCTGGTCTGGTCCTGCTTTGGCCCTTCCGTGCTGTTTCTATGCCGCGCAGCAGATCATCCTTGATCCCAGCAGGAAAATCGCCTCCCGCCGGGCATACATGACACCACGTCAGGACACTTGCCAGCCACCGCAACTCACCCAGCGGCAATGCCGACACAGGACAGTTTAAATCACCGCACAAAAGCGATCTGCTTGCTTTCCTGGCCGCCCGCCCACCACAATTACAGAGATGGGGAGAAGAACAAGAGGAACCCATCCTCCTGCACTAAGGTACAGCCTCAAAGTCATGCTGTCCTGAGACATGACTGACAGCATCCAGCCCACACGCAGCAAGCTGACAGCAGTGACCTTCCCCTACCATTTCACTAAAGGAATGCCATACCCCCCCCCCCTTTAGCTCTGTGTATGGTCTCATGTTGATTGTTACACACAGTGGGGGTCATTCAGATCCGATCGCACGCTGCAGTTTTTTGTAGCCGTGCGATCGGGTCTGAACAGCGCATGCGTGGGGCCGCAATGCGCAGGCACTGGTCGGTGACGGGCGTCGCCGGGCAGCGATGAGAACAATTAAGAAAGCGTTCGCAGCGGCAAATGCTAGAAGATTGACAGGAAGAGGCCGTCCGGGGGGTGTCAACTCACCGTTTTCTGGAAGTGTCGAAGTGAACGCAGGCGTGTTCAGCCATTTCCAGGGAGGGAGCCTGACGTCAGCTCCATCCTGGTACATCGCAGTGGGTGAGTAAGCTGTGCAGAAACTGCACAAACGTTTTGTTTTCGCAGCTCTCTGCACAAGCGTTTGCAGCCCTGCACAGCGAATCTCCCCTCCCCTGTGGGCGGTGATTACCTGGTCGCAGCAGTGCAAAAAATAGCCTGCGTGCGACCAGGTCTGAAATAGGCCCAGAATCATTTAGATTTAGTGCAGCTGACCGACTCTTAGGGGCCCATTTATCATGTATTGCATGTTGAATGCGATCTGGGAGAAATCTTACTTCCCTGAATGCATAATGCAGCATAGGTATGGACAGGGGCTCCGAAAGGAGCCCATCCCTGCGATGGGCTGTGGTGTCTGCCGGGACTTCTGCGCATGCTCAGACCGCACACGCACAGAGCTTACTTCGGGGAAGGGTTCCAGGGGGACCCTCTGCCTGGCCAGCAATGCGATGTGTAGCCCATAGGCTACAATGGGCTGAATGGCAGTAGCTGCGGGGAATAATACCGGGAATGCTTTACAATCCGGATATTGGTAAATCAGGCAGCATTGCATCCCTTATAGAAACCTGTAAGGGATGCGGCTGCGGGCGACAATGGAGGGAGAGGTGCGGGCAACAATGGAGGGATTGCAGCAGGTATCTCCGATTGCAGGTAACTTTCGGGGATATAGCCGCTAATATGCTTTGATAAATGTTATGAGTTATAACACAGAGGGGGCAACATTTAGTGATTTAGGGGCGCCAAACTCAGAGCCGGCCCTAACCAATATGATGCCCTAGGCAAAATTTGGGCTGGTGCCTCCTAGCACCACCGCTGGTTCCGCCTCTGACCTTGCACCTCTTTCCCAGCACCATCACCCCTCACCTATAGCAGTACTTATTTTGGTGTTTGTACCCCCTATATTTTAAATAGGAACAGTTCGCAAATTTGGCGCACAGCCCAAAAAGGGGTGTTTTTTTGCTGGCAAGGGGCATGGCCACACAATAGTAATCCCAATTCCAATTACGCCACACAGTACTGCAACTTTATTCACATTTGATCATGCAATAGTGTCCATAATTCATATTACATCCCACAGCAGTATCACTTTACCTTATAAATGTTACTCCTCACAGTAGAGCCCCTTATTCACATTACATCACACTCTATTGCTCTTTATTCACATTAGATGACACAGTTGTGCCCTTTCTATATGCAACGCCACATAGTAGAGCACCTTATACACATAATGCCACACATTAGTAATGCATTTATACACCTAATTCCACACAGTAATGCCCCTTACACATATGAGACACCTTATTAATGTCCTTATAAACATAATGCGCCTTACCCATTATGACAACCTTTATTAATGCCCTTTTACACATAATGTCCCTTACACATATGCCGCACATTATTAATGCCCTTATACACATAATGACACACATACTGTAGTGCCCCCTACACATTTGCTGCCCATTATTAGTGCCCCTATACACATAATGACACACATACAGTAGTACCCTGTTACACATATTCCGCACATTATTAATGCCCTTATACACATAACACACATAGTGCCCCTTACACATATGTTGCACATTATTAATGCATTTTTATATGACACACATAATGCTCCTTACACATATTCCGAACACTACTGCACAACCAACCCACTCACATGCACACAGCACTCACACTGCCACTAACACTGTGACCTCTGCCTCTGCTTGGATACAGATGTGTCCTCATAAATCTTGCCTCAATACTAACGTTGGGCACACATTTTTTATGAAAATGCATCTTATTTGCATTGCTATGTGGCTAGAGTGCACAAGCAGCTTCTGCTGATTAAAATGATATGCAGCATGCCTATATACTGTGTGAGACTGTGGCTGTATTTGCATATGAAATGCTACACACAGAATATAGGCATGCCGCATATCATTTTAATCAGCAGAAGCTGCTGATGCCCCTAGGCATATCAAATGCCCTAGGCAATTGCCTAGTTTGCCTATGCCTATGGCCGGCTCTGGCCAAACTGATAATATATCTTGCCCCCCCCAACCTAAAAAAAAACCCTGGTGAGCAGTACAGGTTATTGCTATTAGTTGGCACCTTGTGTAGTCTGTAACATTTGACTTTGGTTCTTGTTAACATTCCTCAGATGCATTCGATGCTGTGTTTCTGTTTACGAATTCCAGCAAGAAAAATGCACAGTCCTGGAGACTGTTTATTAATGCTTAGAAATGAATGAGAATTTTGTTTTGCCTCTATCTTAAGAGCACTTCAGCATGCTTCTCCGAAGGACACTGACTAACCTCTTGCGTGACAAAGAACTACAATTCCCATTCACTTTTTCTGTCACAAAACAAGCTCCAGAATGTCAGACAAGAAATAGTGTCATCCATATCCACTCTCAGTGGCGTAAATTCGTCACAGTTGCCCGGAGGCAAGATAAATATTGGTGCCCCCCTATTTCCTATATTAAGATAAATGTGTGTGTGTGTGTGTGTGTGTGTGTGTGTGTGTGTGTGTGTGTGTGTGTGTGTGTGTGTGTGTGTGTGGAGTGTTCTGAAAAAATTTTATATACTGTATTTATACATTTGATTGTCTTTTATTTTAAATCACACATTTCTTAGCAGTCATTCCCAGGATTAGAACCCATGACCTGTTACACTAACAGCAGACACTTTACTGATGGAGCTATTTGCTCCTGTAGAGGAAGCAGGAGAATTATAACTATATGAAGTTACGTGTAATTGTCAGAGAAGTATCTTCATATAGTTAAAATTCTCATATTTCCTATACAGGAGCAAACAGCTTCATCAGTAAGGTGTCTGCTTCCAGTGTAATAGGTTGTGGTTTCTAATCCTGGGTGTGATACTTGTAAAATGTGTATATTCAGGATAATAAAGAGGGTGTGATTTGTAAGGTGCAGGGACCAGTGAGGAAGTCGGCCACAGAAAAGACAGCGACACCTATCAATTAACTTAATTCAATGGTGTCACAGAATGTTAGGAGAGGTGCCCCCCTTCAGAGCAGGAGCCCGGCGGCAGATGACTTCGTTGCCTCCCAGAGTTCTGCCTCTGTCCACTCTTGTGATGATGGGGCACAGTTTGCCAATACTAGTTTGCAAATATCAGCATTTACACTGTTTCTGTGTGCCTTGCATTTGCAGTAACGGATTTACCGCTAAGCAGCAGAAGCAGCCGCTTAGGGTCTGGCGGGCCCCAGGGGGGTCCCACCGACAGGGCTGTAATTGAGGTTGATGGTTAGTTACGGGCCCCATCGACTGTCAGCAGCACATGAGTGATTGGACAGCTCCAGGCACCGCTCTGTCTCACTCTCTTCTCCCCTGTAGTGTATTGTGCTGCATGTGACCTGGTACATCACACGCACAGAGAAAGAGCTGAGAAGCTAAAAGAACCTGAGGTGCGCTTTGGGGGTTGTTTGCTGTGACATTCACCTCCTACAGTCCAGAAGGGGGTGGATTAGGGCTGCGGGGAGAGGGTTTGCTGCAAGCGTAGTGGAGTCTGTATCTTCTTGCTCTGTGTGTATGCATAACAGATTAATAAGTGTGTATGTCAGTGAGTGTGTGTGTGTCAGTGTTTGTGTCAGTAAGGGGTATCGGTCAGTGTGTTTGTGTCAATAAGTGGTGTGTGTATGTGTGTAAGGGATATCTGTGTCAGCAAGTTGTATCTGTGTCAGTAAGGGGTGTCATAAGTATGTATGATAATATGCCAATAAATGGTGACAGTAAGTGGTATCTGTGAGTAAGTGGTATCTGTGTCAGTAAGTTTATCTGTGTCATTAAGTGGAATCTGTAAGGCATGTCTGTGTCATCAAGTGGTATCTGTCAGTAAGGTGTATCTGTGTCAGTTAGGGGGATCTGTCACTAAGTGGTTTCTGTGGTAGTAAGGTGGGTCAGTAGGTGTGTGAGTGTCAGTAAATGTCTCTGTGTCAGTGTATGTCAATAAGTGGAGTCTATGTCAGTAAAGAGTGTCCATCTCAGTAAGAGGAGTCTTTGTACGTAAGTGTTTCTGTGTCAGTAAGTGGTGTCTCTGTCAGTAAGTGGTATTTGTGTTAGTAAGCAGTATCTGTGTCAGTAAGATGTGTCTATGTAGGTGTGTCTACCAGTAAGCATGGTCTGTGTCAGTAAGTGGTGTCTGTCAGTAAGTGTGTTTGTGTCAGTAATAGTTTTTGTAGGTGTGTCTGTCAGAAAGCAGTGTTTGTGTCCATAAGTGTGTGTTTCAGTAAGGTGTGTGAGTGTGTCTGTATCAGTGTGTTTGTGTCAGTAAGTGGAATCTGTGACAGTCAGGGGTCTGTGTCAATATGTAGTATTTATCACTGTGTCCATACAGGGCCGGTGCTAGGGTGTTCGGCGCCCCCCTGCAAACTATACATTTGCGCCCTCCCATACTTTACAAAGGGACAGCGCGCACCTTTGGTGCACACCGAAAAAGGAGTGTGGTCTTACATGGAAGGGGCATGGCCACACAATAGTACCCCCATTTCAAATTACACCACAGCAGCACAATATTCTTCAAATAACACCGCACATAGTAGTGCTACTTATACACAAAATCCCCCCTGTAGTAGTGTCGCTTACACAAAATCCCCCCTGTAGTAGAACCGCTTACACAAAATCCCACCCTGTACTAATGCCGCTTACACAAAATCCCACCCTGTAGTAATGCCGCTTACACAACATCCCACCCTGTAGTAATGCCGCTTACATAAAATGTCCCCTTAGTAGTGCCGCTTACACAAAATCCCCCCTGTAGTAGTGTTGCTTGCACAAAATCCCCCCTGTAGTAGTGCCGCTTACACAAAATCCCCCCTGTAGTAATGCCGCTTACACAAAATCCCACCCTGTAGTAATGCTGCTTACACAAAATCCCACCCTGTAGTAATGCCGCTTACGCAAAATGCCCCCTTAGTGGTGCCGCTTACACAAAATCCCCCCTGTAGTAGTGCCGCTTACACAAAATCCCCCCTGTAGTAGTGCCGCTTACACAAAATCCCCCCTGTAGTAGTGCTTCTAATACACAAAATCCCCCCTGTAGTAGTGCCGCTTACACAAAATCCCCCCTGTAGTAGTGCCGCTTACACAAAATCCCTCCTGTAGTAGTGTCGCTTACACAAAATGCCCCCTGTAGCAATGCCGCTTACACAAAATCCCGCCCTGTAGTAATGCCGCTTACGCAAAATTCCTCTTTAGTAGTGCAGCTTACACAAAATCCCACCCTGTAATAATGCCACTTACACAAAATCCCACCACGTAGTAATGCCGCTTACACAAAATCCCACCCTGTAGTAATGCCGCTTACAGAAAATGCCCCCTTAGTAGTGCCGCTTACACAAAATTCTCCCTTGGTAGTGCCGCTTACACAAAATTCCCCCTGTAGTAGTGCCGCTTACACAAAATCCCCTTTACTAGTGCCGCTTACACAAAATCTCCCCCTGTAGTAGTGCCGCTTACACAAAATCTCCCCTGTAGTGGTGCCGCTTAGACAAAATGCCCTCTTAGTAGTGCTGCTTACACAAAATCCCCCCTGTAGTAGTGCCACTTATACAAAATTTTGCTTGTGGTAGTGCCGCTTACACAAAATTCCACTTGTGGTAGTGCCGCTTACACAAAATTCTGCTTGTGGTAGTGCCACTTACACAAAATTGCACCTGTGGTAGTGCCGCTTACACACATTTTGCTCACCCAGTCACACAGATACACACAGATACACATACATACATACATACATACATACACACACACACACACACATAGATACACACACATACATACACACATACACTTTCTCAAGCTCACTCACTCTCTTTACATCTTTTTACCAAAGGGAAGTCTGGCTGGCAGGAGCTGTCCATCCTTCTGTTCCTCCTCATGATCAGCCTGGGCCCGTGTAGCTCTGCCCCCCCATTCCGTGTAGCTCTGCCCTCTTTTCGGGTCTTCTTTCCTGGCCTGCACAGTGCACACTCTGGCTCTGCGCTGTCACACAGTCAGGGAGGGGAGAGGACACTTAAAGCTGCCGGTGCCGCTGCCTGTCACAGTGTGACAGGTGCAGCAGTCGGCAGCAGCAGGGGGGACAGGCGGCTCAGCAGCGGGCATGCAGAGCAGGTAGAGCACTTCTCCTGCCTGGCGCCTACCTGAACTGCATCCCTTTGCTGAGCGGGTAGCGCCGGGCCTGTGTCCATATTAGTAAGGGGTGTCTGTGTAAGTAAGGCTGTGTGTGTGTGTGTGTGTGTGTGTGTGTTTGTGTGTGTGTGTGTGTGTGTGTGTGTGTGAAGCTATGGGGGCATTGTGTCCATGTGTGCACGCTGCTTTGGGGGAATTGTGTGTGTGGGTGTGTTTGGCTATGGGGCAGTGTGTGTGTGGGGGGGCTATGTGTGAAAATGTATGCAGTTGAGGGACCTAACACTGGTGTATCTATAATGGGTGCAGTGTGTGCGGTGCACAGGGGCCCCACACTGCACACACTGAACCCATTTCTTCTATACTTACCTTTCCGGCATCCATCGGTGACTGTGTGTGGGCCCCCTCCTCTCCCATAGCCTGCATCGCCACTGCTAGCGCACTGAGCGCTAGAGACTCTGGCATAGTGCCAGAGTCTACAGCGCATGCGCAGGACTCCATAAAAATGGCACGGCGGCCATTTTTTGAAGTCCTGCGCACGCACTGTAGACTCTGCAATTAGGATGTGCAACGAAACTTGGCGTGGAAAAAAGCCACAGTCACTGCATCATAGCACTTCATATGCAGACTCAGTTGCACACAGATATGTATATTAAATTAATCAGTACAGTCACCTGGTACATCTCAGTCGCATCACATTGTGACTAATGGCCCCCATACATCAGAGGCCAGATTCCCTGATCCACCAGCACTCCCTTTCCGCCAATTGGCAGCCAGCAATGCTCGGCAATTCATCTGGGAATCTGAGAAATTAAACATGTTAAATATACCTGAATTACCGATCCTGACCATTTTCGATCAGCATTGGAGAAATTGTGATTATTTTTAATTTTCCTGATCCGGCCGTCAGAGGATTGGGACAGCAATTTAATGCTGATGTATGGGGGCCATAAGACTTATTTTCAGGCAAAAAAGACGCTCGGAGCAAGCAGAATCTCACATGACCTGGTGCGTTTAGAGGGGCGCTTGTAATGTATGAGGACACAGCTGTAGGTGGCAAGAGAGGAAAATGATATGACTAATAGTAATAACCTTAAGGATCAAATTGAAGTTGGGAGAGGTTATTGATAGAGGGGCTATAAAAGAGGAGGTAATCTAGATGGGGGATAATCAGTGCATGTATGAGGCATTCAGTGGCCTCAAAGATGAGAAAGGGACGGATTTTAGATATATTTAAGAATTGGAAACATCAAGATTAAGAGATAGCCTGAATGTGAATACTGAACAAGAGAGAAGTGTTGATGGTGACAGCAAGGCAGTGGACATGAAGGAGAGAATTGATGATATTATCTACAGAATGAGAGGCAGAAGTGGAGGGACCTTGGAAAGTAGGAAAACATTGAGTTAAAGCTTGTTTGGGTTAAGTATCAGGAACTCTGCAATTACTAAATAACAGATGGTGGAAAGCCGGTTAGAGACACAAAGGAACACGGAAGGAAAGAGGTTGGGGGAGTGGGGTTGTAGATTTTATTGTCAACAGCATAGAGATGATAATCTAGCTGATGATATTTCCAAGAGAGAAGGTGTGTAGGGAGAAGGAAAGGGTGGCAAGAATAGAACCTACGGGAACTCTGTCAAGTACAGAAAATCATTCATATTTTGGAGGACACATATTTTAATACCCTATTAATGTTTGGCTGCTGTCCTTGCTCTTCACTGAGACCAGTCTTTTCCACATCCTCCTCCCCCTGTTCTATAATCAGTGGAGCACTGATCCCTTATTGGTCACTGAGCACTTTTTCAGGAAACTCCACCTCCAAATAAAATTCTTTGGCTGACTCTCCTGATAAGACCCATCTTACCATCTGCAACACGGGGAAGTGAAAGAGTTAATGAAAATAAAACTGACTAAAATGTCTACAAAACCCCAACAAATTTGTCTCTAATCATATGTAAAAACAAAACACAACCACTAATATTTAATTCAAGAGACAACAGCTGTTAGGAAGTCTTCATTTTCTCCATAATTTACTGTATACAAACTATTTATTATTAAAATATAATTTTAAAAATTATGGACATTAGTCTTTATCATGAAACCGCTTTCTCTAGCATTTTGGTTGGCAGTAGACACTAATGAATGCAAATGGAACAATCTGTCTTGCTGCTATGCTGCTAGGAGAGGCCATAGACAAATAATATAGTGGCCAGGTGCTGTCATCCATCAGAGATGAGAGACCATTTCTGATTGGCTGGTTACCTATTAAGTAGGCGGGCATACTAACTATTAATTTATTTCATGGTGAGATCTACTCACAAGGTGTTGATTCTGCTTCATTGGTGGTATATGTTTAATCCAGTGCATTATTCAGATCAAGAAATGAACAATTTTGTAGGTAATCAGCATCAATTAATCAAATATTAAGGGAAAATATGTTTACAATATATATGGTACTGGACAAAACAAATTATTAGTATCATAAATATTTCATATGACTATTAAAAGGGAACTACCAATTACTACCATAATTATAGGGGTACTACTATCCATTGCTCTTGCTATTATGGGGCCACTATCCATTACTAAACTAAACGGGAAAAAGCAGGGATACGGTCATTAGGTTGACACCACTTAGGTCGACAGTCATTAGGTCGACAACTATTGGTTGACATGCATTATGTCGACAGGATCATTAGGTCGGCGTGGTCATTAGGCTGATATGTACTAGGTCGACAGTTCAAAAGGTCTACATGAGTTTTTTTTTTAAATATTGGACTTTCTCTTACTTTACGATCCACATGGACTACAATTGGGAACGGTAACCTGTGCCGAGCACAGCGGTAGTGGAGCGAGGTACCTTAGCTGAAGCATGCGAGGGGACACAGTGCACTAATTGGGGTTCCCCGTCACTTTATGAAGAAAACGACACAAAAAAAAAGTAAAAAAAACTCATGTTGACCTTTTGACCTGTCAACATAGTACATGTCGACCTAATTACCATGTCGACCTAATGACCCGGTCGACCAATAGTGGTCGACCTAATGACTGTTGACCCAACGACCCATACCCAAAAAGCATGTGGTTTTGTAAATTAAGGGTACATTTACTGAGCAGTATAAGAGTGGAGAAGTGAGCCAGTGGAGAAATTTCCCCATCAACCAAACAGCAGCTCTGTATCATTTTATAGTATGCAAATTATAGATGTTACTTCAGTGCTGATTGGTTGCCATGGGCAACATCTCCACTGGCACACTTCTCCGCTCTTATCACTGCTTAGTAAATGTACCCCATAGTCTGGTGGTATCAGAGGCAAATGGACAACTTCTGTACTGTATATTTAAAACATTTGGAACCTGATGTAATGGCTTGCGAGACGGCCGGAGCTCCAAGACTCCGGCTGAACTCGTATGTTTTTTTAAAGCAGCAAACGTTTACAATGTAATACCTGCTTGGTTTTGCTTTGTAAACATTTGCTGCTTTAAAAAAACATACGAGTTCGGCTGGAGTCTTGGAGCTCCGGTCTTCTTGCAAGCCATTACATCCGGCCCTTGGTCTGATACAGAGTTGGATGGAAACTAGGGGTAACAAATGATATGTATATTCGTCTGAGTACAGCACTGTATACATCCAGTGCACCTACCCCTTATCCGTATACTTGGTTTCCTACCAGTCATCATTATCAGTGCTCATTAGCACCAGAACATTAGTAGGTGCAAACGTAACAGGTGTATTAAAACTTAGTTTCAGCTCTGCGCAACTGGAAGATCCGTCTCTCTCTTTCTAAGCTTTGCCTACAAGAGTACAGCCCGGGTAGGTATTATTTGTAAATGCAGATGTGATGGAAATGTGTATCTTTGCATCATCTGCACTTGCATGTGCGCAGTTACGGAGCAAGTGTCCTGTAGTGCACCATAAACAGGTGTATGTTCGACTGAGAATCAGCAGCTCAAATGTGTTCAAATATTAAAGATTTGGGGGCATATTGTATGTAAAAGGACCCAGCCAATCTCAGACTTTTTTTAAAGCAGCACTCATTTACAGGGCAAAACCATGCCTTGTAAACCGATATTGGCAGGTAACCCGCAGCTCCGGAAAACTCAGACCCTATTACATATGCCCCTTGGTCTGCAATTAAAATGATATTATATGTATTTCCTCCATGTGTAACCCACATCTAGGGTGTGCATCTAGATTTGCTAGACTTAAACATTCCTGCAGGACCATTGTCCATGCTTGCCTACTTTCAATTTCTCCTCTCCAGGAGAAGCCCGGAGAGGAGACGCTGCAGGAGACTTCGGGGGGGCAGGGCCGGCTGTGACATCATCCAGCCCCGCCCCCACATCGGGAAAAACCATGACTCGCAGGTCCGCAGGAAGGGGGCGGAGCTAAAATGGTGTGATTTGCATAATTTGATTTGCATAATGTGATTTGCATAATTTGCATAATCTAGCAGTTGCTAGATTTTCCTCTTTAAAATGAACTCTAAAGAGGAAACCAGAGATGGAAAAATATTTTGTGGATTTCATGCAAAACATATTTGACAGAGATCACGCAGAACCTGCACCACCAGTAAAGGAAAGAGAAGAATGCTGGTACCATCCATTCTTTGGCATGTATCACCCACAGAAACCCAATCAAATTAGAGTGATTTTTTATTCTAGCGCTCAGTATGATGGTGTCTTCCTCAACAATCTTCTCCTTAATGGGCCAAAACTAAAAAAAAAAACAGCTTCATAGGAGTGCTAATTCGCTTTAGACAAGAGCCTGTGGCAGTAGTAGCTGACATCCAGCAAATGTTCCATTGCTTCATAGTTAGGGAAGACAATCGGAACTACCTGAAGTTCCTGTGGCACAAGGACAACAACGTCAATAATGAAGTAATAGATTACCGGACAAAGGCACATTTATTTGGCAATAGCCCTTCTCCTTCTGTAGCAATCTATGGACTCCGGAGAACAGCACAAGAAGGTGCGAAGGACTATGGATCGGACGCTCATCATTTTGTTGAAAAGAACTTCTATGTTGATGATGGATTTTAATCCCTAACCACAAGTTAAGAGGCAATTGATCACCTCACCAGAACAGAAGAAATGCTTTCTGTAGCAGACCTCAGTCTCCGCAAGATTATCTCCAACAGCCAGAAAGTAATGGAAGCATTCCCTTCTGATGATCATGCCACCAACCTAAAGGAGCTTAATCTTGGTTCTGATGTTCCTCCCATACAACGCAGCCTTGGCTTGCTCTGGGACATCATACAAGACATATTTGCATTCCAAATATCAGCCTATGACAAACCTTTAACCAAATGAGGAGTTTTATCTGTCATAAAAAATATCTATGATCCTCTTAGATTTGTTCCCTTAGTCACCATCCATGGCAAGATGTTGCTTAGACAGTTTACCAAGGTGAACTTAGACTGGGACACTCCATTACCTATTGAGCAACAACAATGGTGGGAGACGTGGAAGAAGTCATTGAAGTTATTAGAACAACTCCAAATACCACGTTATTATACTCCCAGCTCCCTTTCAGCTGCTGTCGGGAGAGAAATCCACATTTTCTCAGATGCATCGGTTGAAGCCATAGCCGCAGTAGCCGACCTGAGGATCTCTGAAACCAACAATAAACTATACTGTGGAGTTGTCCTAGAAGTATCTGCCATAATCAATGCAAGACCACTTATCCCAGTATCCTCAGACCCTGATTCTCCAACCATTCTTACTCCAGTTACTGTTCTTACCAGAAGATTGGAGCTGCTTTAATTCCTACTGAAATCTTAGCCCACAGTGACATTTACAGGCGTCAGTGGAAACAGGTTCAACACCTGACCAATGTGTTTTGGCTTCTCTGGAAGACAAAGTATTTACATATACTTCAAAGTCATCACAAATGTAGATGTCAAAACCCAATCTCCAGATCGGTGACCTTGTTCTTTTGAAGGATAAAGAGGCCCATCGCAATAAATGGCCAATTGGACTTACCACCAAGGTTGTCACTAGCGATAAAATGGAATTTTAACCGAGGTTAAAATCAGGCGCAAATGGGCTGGTGTTCTAATTGGAGCAGCTGCTATAGAACAGGACTAGTCAATCCTGTAAGTACTGGAAACAATAAACATAAAACAAAGTAGCAGCGCTGTACATTAATTAGTATAATAATCAACATATAAATCTCATGATTGTGGTGGAGATTAAGACACGTGGAGTTGAATGGATTAAAGGTGAAAAAAGGGGTTATTTAATAAAAATACATACAATGTAACAGTAAAAAAGAGAATGATTAAAAATAAAAAACAGAATCACCATGGAGCTGCCTTAATCATGCTATCCGTTCCTTAATTTTTGTGGACTGATAATCAAAGAAGTAAAAACTGGGCTGATGGCACAGTCCTGATGGCAATGTTACCACAGTAGTTACCGCTGGAGGAGGGGGTTCTCTGGGTAGCGTCCCTTTAAACGGGTAGAACCATGCAGATCTTATATCCTCACCAGAATGCGGAGTCCTCAGTGCTGAGTGGCAAGACTGTGTTACCAGTTGGCAGAGTTGTTCACCTGTTTCTCTGCAGATGTTTGTAGAAGTCCACTAAAGGTCCGGGTATGGCAAATGTTGCTCCCAATTGCTTGAAGGTGATCCTGATTCAAACACCTGACGCGTTTCGCTGCAGAACCTGCAGCTTTCTCATGATGAGAAGTGTTCTACCACAAACTTCCAGCTATGAAATACCATTGACACTTTATTATTTGGATTATACTGTGGGTTGGTGGAAGCGTTTGCAAGTTGTGACTTCCCCAGTCAGAAGATGGGTTTATTACTTGGAATTTGATCTAACATTTCCCTACTGTTATAGATTACAAGCATCAAGGCCTTCAGCCACAAGACTTAGACTAATCTTATTTCCTATTATTGTTTGTTGTTCATTGTTGATGGTTCTCTCTTTTGTCTTACATGTCCCAAGATCAATTCTGGACTTCATCTAAGGACATTATTATAATGTTTGATTTATTTTGAAATCTAAAGATTTCAGACGGGGAGTGTCATGTCCCACGATATATATGTGTTTCAAATGCTGTCATGTTACCATTGCAAAGCTTTGCATCTTGTTATAATTTGTCCCTCCTTATTTCCTGTAGCTAGGTTCTGATGTCATTAGCCATCCCTCATTCTATCTCTAGCTCTTTGTGTTTCCTGTTAAGTTCTGGCAAATTATCATCTTTTCAACTACTATTTGTGCATAACTACATGAATATCAGCTTGAAATAAACCCTCATCTGGATTCTTCATACATGCCTCTTCAGTTGAGTTGACACTATCTGACAAGGGCCCTCATTCCGAGTTGTTCGCTCGCTAGCTACTTTTAGCAGAAATGCAAACACAAAGCCGCCGCCCTCTGGGAGTGTATCTTAGCATAGCAGAATTGCTAACGAAAGATTAGCAATTCTGCTAATATTAGCAGAATTGCTAACGAAAGCAATTTCCCTGCAGTTTCTGGGTAGCTCCAGACCTACTCCTAGATTGCGATCACCTCAGTCCGTTTAGTTCCTGGTTTGACGTCACAAACACGCCCAGCGTTCGACCAGCCACTCCTCCGTTTCTCCAGCCACTCCTGCATTTTTACCTGGCACGCCTGCGTTTTTTAGCACACTCCCTGAAAACGGACAGTTTCCGCCCAGAAACACCCACTTCCTGTCAATCAGCAGAGCGATTGAAAAGCTTCGTTCGCCTGTGAGTAAAATAGCATAGTTTTGTGTAAATTTGCTTAGCGCGTGCGCCCTGAGATGCATACACATGCGCAGAACTGCCGGATTTTAGGCTATTAGCAATTCTGCTAAAATTAGCAGCGAGCGAACAACTCGGAATGAGGGCCAAGGTCTCTTGGTGTACAGTAACTACTGGTTCAATACAGACATACACAGAGGAACTGTCTCAGGAGCCTTACACTTACAGCCTGGTTATTGAGTCAGAATAGCGGCCATTTTCCCAGTGATTTCTGCGCATGCACAGAACACCGTGAAAATGGGCGCTGCACCATTTTCACAGTGATTCCACAGCACTGCTGATGTTGGTGTGGGACTCCGGATAGGTAAGTATTAATAAAATGGGTGCAGCTTGTGCAGTGGGGGCCCCATCTGGACAGGGGTCCGTGTGCACCGTACACACTGCACCCATTATAGATATGCCAGTAAGAAAAATGTTTTCACTTTTGGTTTATTTTTTTATAATTTTAATGGCAGCATGGATAGTGTAATGATTAGCATTACTGCCTCACAGCACTGAGGTTATGGGTTCAATTCCCACCTTGACACTAACTCTGTGGCGTTTGTATATTCTCCTCGTGCTTGCGTGGGTTTCCTCCAGGTACTACGGATTCCTCCCACAACCCAAAAATATACTGGTAGGTTAATTGGCTCCCAACAAAAATTAACCCTGGCATAAATGTGTATATGTGGTAGGGACTATAGATTATAAACACCACTGGGCCAAAAACTCTCTGTAAAGTGCTGCAGAATATGTGTGTGATATATATATATATATATATATATATATATATATATATACTGTATATATATATATATATATATATACATGTCTGTAAATGCAGGCATTCGGCACTCCACACTACTGAAACACTTGCCCGGTGCCTTCTCTTGCAGAATGAAACCACTATGCATATAGATACTATTGAGCGGCATTCACGAGTCTTGGTTTACGAATAATGGGTCCTCATCCCATATAGCAGGGGTGGCCAACCAGTCAGAGACAAAGAGCCAAAAAATCTTGTTAGGTAAGTCAAAAAGCCGACATCGAGCAGAAGGCGCGTGCGCAAAAATGGGGGTGTGGCTTTGTACCTGCTAGGCCACGCCCATGCTATAAAATACATAAAGCCAGAAAAAGCCAGAGCCACATGAAATACATTTTAAAACCAGATCCAACATAAAATACATTAAAAAAGCCAGATACACATAAAATATATTGAAAAAGCCAGATTCACATAATACACTTTAGCTTCACCATGTGTCACTCCAGCCAGCACCCTCCTGTGTCACTCCAGCCAGCTCCCCCATGTGTCACTCCTGCCAGCTCCCCCATGTGTCACTCCTGCCAGCACCCTCCTGTGTCACTCAAGCCAGCTCCTCCATGTGCTACTCCTGCCAGCACCCTCCTATGTTACTCCAGCCAGCTCCCCCATCTGTCAATGTGTCACTCCTGCCAGCATCCTCCTGTGTCACTCCAGCCAGCTCCTTCATGTGCTACACCTGCCAGCACCCTCCTGTGTTACTCCAGCCAGCTCCCCCATGTGTCAATGTGTCACTGCTGCCAGCACCCTCCTGTGTCACTCCAGCCAGCTCCCCCATGTGTCAATGTGTCACTCCCTCATTGTATCTCCTGCCAAGACCCTCCTGTGTCACTCCAGCCAGCTCCCCCTTGTGTCACGGCAGTACACCCTCATATGTCACCAATGCTGCCCACCAACTCGTGCCATTGCAGCAGCCCCTTATATGTCCTCTGTTTGCCGGTGGTTTCCTCAGTTCTTCGTCCCCGTAGTGTTGCTACATGTCTGGCTGGCATGCAGCAGTTTCCAGATCTGTTGTGGTCATGTGACTTTGAGTGTCAGGAGCCACATCTGAATAAAGAAAGAGCCGCATGTGGCTCAAGAACCACAGGTTGGCCACTGCTGCCATATAGCTTACAGCAACGTTTCGGTATTTTATTACAACCGTGGTCAGGCTTAACAAATAACAAAAAACATTCTTACCTTTATAACATACATCATTTCATGTGCAGCGGTCCCTGGGATGCACAACTTGCATATATTTGGAAACAGGGGATACAATTTTTCATTCCCAGTCAGGTAAAGCTATTAAGATTACTCATTGTATTACCTGCACTTCTAGATACTCTATGTGGTGTATTACATTAAATGTCCATGCAGGCTTCTTTATGTGGGTAAGACCTCCTGTACCTTTAGTGACCGTATGGCGCAGCATCGTAGTGCCATAAAACAAATTCTTGAAGGTAAAGCTGTTGATCGGCCAGTGGCTAAACATTTTAAACTTTGTGGCCATAATTTATTTAGCCTCCGGTATAAGATAATTGATCACATACCTGAAAGTAGAAGAGGTGGTGATAGGAATAAAAAGTTATTGCAATGTGAGGCTCGCTGGATCTACCGACTTAATTCTACTGCCCCATATGGGTTAAATGAATCCCTCTCATTTAGTAGTTTTTTGTAAAGGATTGATGTTTTAGTAACATATGTTACATTCTTGCAAAAAATTTTGGTATAAAGGTAATTTATTTAAGATATTTTGTAATTTTACGGGATAAATGCTATTTATGTAATAGTTATTTATGCTAGTACTATTTATGCTTTGTTTAGTCAATTATTCTCTGATTCATCACATCTGATTTTAATATATATATTTTTTTTAACTTGTGTAGTTTTTTATTAGAGTTTTTCACAGGGACAAGATAAAAAAAAAACAACAACATTAAATACAGAACAAAACCAGAACAACAAACAAACAAAAAAAAAAAAATTACAGGAAAAATACAGTAATTAATACCATCTGTGTCACAGTGTCACATGGAAAAAAATAATAAGTGTCACGGCAACATTGCAAATTCAAATATGAAGCCTCAATTAGTCAGAGAATAGTGCCCCAGCTGTAGCCAGACGGGAGGTATTCCACCTGTCGCACTTGCTAAAGTAATGGGGTAGGGTCCCTCTAGACCTATGTGTAAACCTCTCATGTCCTGACACCTCATTTACTAGGGCTCGCCAGTTGTATACATTGGGGGAAGAGGGAGCAAACCAGTTACGCGCTATAATCACCTTAGCTAAGGTAGTCAGGCAAAGAACATATTTGTATAGTGCAGGGCAGTAGGATTCCTCTAAGTCTAGCGCAAACATACATACAGTAGGAGAGAGGGGGGACAGCGTAGGTTCAGTGAGCAGAATGTCCGCCCAAACTGCTTCCCAAAAGGCATGTACCGTGGGGCACAGCCATAATAGGTGCCAAAAAGTAGAATCAAGGGCACCACATCTGGGGCAGGTACTATCAGGCCGTAGGCCTGCTTTATACATAGAAACTGGAGTTCTGTATGTCCTATGCAGAACAAAGAAATAAACCTGCTGATATTTGATACACTGAGTAGAGTATTTAAGTGAGCTCAACACCTGTAGCCACTGGTCGTCTGCAATTGGGCCAATGTCTTGTTCCCATTTGAGTTTAAGTTGGTCAAATATATTCGGACAGATGTGGGCATTCAGACTACTATATAGAATGGAAACTTGGTGTCTTGCACCCAAATTCCTAACCATATCTTTAATCGGGGAGTCAGAAATGGGCGGGGGCGAGGCCCCAAACTGTGCCTGCACCGCATGGCGGAGCTGTAGATAGCGATAAAAGGATCTATTGGATATTTCAAGCTCCTCCTTCAGTTGTGCGAAAGACTTGAAAACACCATTATCATACAGTTGCGAGACTGTGGTAAGGCCCGCCCCAATCCATATGTTGTCCTGTGAGAGCTGCAACAACTCCCTATATCCTGGATTGAACCAAAGTGGTGTGTCAGAGTCTGTGCCTTGCCATAAATAATAGGAGTGAGCCTGACGCCACACAAGTAGCGATTGACGGAGTAAAGGAGGAAGACCAGCAGTAGAAGAGGCAGAAAGAAGAAACTGGAGAGGGGAGAAATGAGACACCACACACTCGGCAAAGAATCTCTCAAACGTGAGACTATCCCTACTGAGAATCCAATTAGACAGGTGTGCAAGCTGAGCAGCTATATAATAGGCCCGGAGATTGGGAAAGCCCAAACCTCCATCCGATTTAGCCCTAACCAGAGCTCTCAGGGCAACCCTAGGCGTTTTGTCGCCCCAAACAAAGGAGGAAAGCACACTATCAATGTTAGTGAAAATTTTCTTGGGGATATAAGTAGGAGAGTGCTGCAATAGATAAAGATACTTTGGTTGCATCACCATCTTGATCAGGTTAATGCGACCCGTGACAGTAAGGGGAAGCTTCTTCCATACATGAACCCGTCGCTTCAGATCCACCGTGACCTGGTCAATGTTGTGATGTACAAAAGACTTAACATTAGGAGTGATCCAGACACCAAGATACTGAAAGCGAAGGGTCCAGGCCAAGGAGGACACATCTGGCAACGGGTCAGAAAGAATACCAGATATGGGAAAGACATTAGATTTATTCCAGTTGATAGTCAGGCCGGAGTAAAGGCCAAATGTATCAACAATACCCAGGAGGGAGGTCAGGGAAGCATCAGGGTCTCTGAGGAACAAGAGCATGTCATCGGCATATAATGCAATAACATCCTCATGTCCGTCAATAGTGATGCCCCTAACATCAGGGGACGCTCTGATGAAACATGCCAATGGCTCTACAGCCAGGGCAAAAAGGGCAGGGGAGAGTGGGCAGCCCTGTCTAGTACCACGGGACAAAGCAAATGGGGACGTCACATAGCCATTGACAGATATTCGAGCCACGGGGGAGGAATAGAGTAATTGTACCCAGCGTATGAATTTGGGGCCAAAAGCAAACCGTCTAAGGACCTCCCACAAATACTCCCATTCTACAGAGTCGAAGGCCTTGGCAGCATCCAAGGAAACCACCACAGCCCCCGACTCGGGCCGGTCCCCCATCTGGAGGTGACAAAACAGTCGCCTCAAATTTTGGAGGGTGGACTTGCCTGGCATAAATCCTGTCTGATCATCATGAATGATCGAGGTGATAACACTATTGAGTCTAAGTGCCAGAATTTTGGCCAAAATTTTGACATCAGTAGGTAGCAATGAGATCTTTACCCGGTTTAAGGATCACCACAATAATAGCTTCGGACATAGAGGGAGGTAGACGAGCGCCCTCCATCAATGTATTAAAGAGAGTCAAAAGATAGGGGACAAAGTATGCACGATATTGATTATAAACTTCAACCGGTATACCGTCGCTACCCGGGGCCTTTTTATTAGGGAAGGAGGCAATAGCAGCCTCAACCTCCTCTGGGGTGATATTAGCATCCAAAATATCTACAGATTGTTGGGACAGCTGTGGCAGGGCAATGTATGAAAGATATTGCTGTAGTTGAGTGGGGGTATAGGTGACCCTAGAGGCATACAACGAAGAATAAAAGGACTGGAAAACCTGGGCTATTTCAGGAGTGGCATATACCATTTCACCCCGAGTATCACAGACCTGCTGAATGGAACCCCCCGTTCTCTCTCCCCGAGCCAGAAAGGCCAAGTAACTACCCCCCGTGTCCGATTGTGAATAGAGGGTGTGCTGGGAGAAAAGTAATTTGCGCCTTGATTTATCAAGCAAGTGGTCAGACCAGGCTTTCCTGGCCAAATCCCATCTTGTCCGATCATCAAGGGTCCTAGTAGTGAGGTAAGCAGACTCGGATTGGGAACAGGCAAGCTCCAGGCGCATCTCTTCCTCCCTACTAGATTTCTTGACATTAGCTATTTGTCGTATGAAGGAGCCCCGTAGTGAAGCTTTAAATGCGTCATGCTTAACCAGTGGATCAGAACAGGACGCATTATGAACCTCAAAATCACTCCATTCACTAAGCAAGGCCTCGTGGTCAGTCAGCAAGGTCAACCAGAAGGGATTCAATTTCCAGAGTTTAGCCCCACCGGCAGGTGCTGAATCTAGGACCACCAGCACAGGTGAGTGATCCGAGATTCCCCTCTGAAGGTACTGGACATCCAGTATTCTAGCAGTGAGATCAGGGGAGACGAGGGCCAAGTCTATTCTCGAGAACGAGTGAAAGCTGGCCGAGTGGCAGGAGTATTGGAGTTGTTTAGGGTGTCTCAACCTCCAAATATCCAGGAGTCCAAGCTCGGAAACCAACCTCGCGAACGGAGTGGGGGACGGGGAGGCAGAGGGTAGAGAAGGGGGAAGTTCAGCCCATCTATCTAAGACTTTATCCAAAACATTATTGAAGTCACCGATGCAAAGGACCGGAGCTGAGGGAGAAGTAGCAAGAAACGACATTGCCTGCCTGAGTACCTCATTATTGTAGGGGGGAGGGACATAGACAGCAAGTATGTGTAAAAGTGTACGGTTAACATAGGCCCTAAGAAATACATACCTGCCATATTGGTCAATTTGGCTATGAACTAAGTGGAAATTAACCGACTTCCGCACCAAAACTGAAACCCCCCTGGAGTTAGCAGAGAAGGTGGAATGATAGGAGAGACCCACCCAGGGCTTCCTGAGAGCCAAGGTTCTAGTTCCAACTAGGTGCGTTTCGGAAAGGCATATGATATCTGCCCTATACTTTCTCACCTGAGATAAAACCAGAGCCCGCTTAATGCGGTCATTCAGGCCCCTCACATTCCAGCCGAGTATGCGGAGTCCATCAACCTCTGCAGCCATGGATACAAAAGAGAAAGGACAGAAGGAGAAAAAAGGCAAGGGACAAATACGGAGAGGCAGTAGAAGAGGGAAATCCAAGGCAAGCAGGGCGCGCAAAAGAGAGGAACCCATAACGTAGAGGGGGAAGGAGCAAAGGGTCACTACAGCTCCCCGCCAGCACACAGGCAGAGCATACGGAGAGCAGAAGGCATACATAGAAGAAATCATGGACACATTACAGTTTGAGAAAAAAAAATAGCACAGTGACACATGAAGCAATACATGTACAAAAAGAAGAACAAACCCAGAACATCCCAAACCCCCCCCCTCCCTGCATATCCATCCCAAACTAGACACGCCTGGACCCCCAAAAAACCCTAACTAAACTAAGGCTGAGAACCTATAGCAACCCTAGGGAGTAGAGACAACTAATGCCTCTACAAAAAGGCTATATCCTAGCATTCAGCTCCTAGAAATAAAGATCATTCCCGCTACATGGTTAGGAGGAGTACAAAACCCAGCAGTCAATGCGACCTCTGAGGGAGAAACAGTCCCTAAATAGGGGGTCTGGGTCTGCGCTCCAGCCAGGCCTCCGCCTCTTGAGGGGTATTGAAGAAGTGTGTGGAGCCATCATACACCACCCTTAAACGTGCCGGAAACAACATGGCATATTGAATTTGATGGTCACGGAGCTTTCTTTTGACCTGTAGGAACTGCGTACGTGACTTCTGGACATCTACGGCAAAGTCTGGGTAAACAGAAATATCATGGTTGTCAAATTTCAAAGGACCCTGTGTGCGGGCCAGCCGTAGGACCGCATCCCGGTCCCTGTAATGTAGAAAACGGGCTATGAAAGTGCGTGCAGGTGCGCCCGGGGGAGGAGCCCTGGCAGGCAATCGATGGGCCCTCTCCACAGAGAACTGAGGACCAAATTCATCGCGTTGAAATAGGCGGAGAAGCCATGTTTCGAGGAACGATTCTGGGGAGGAGCCCTCCGCTCTCTCCGGGAGGCCCACAAAGCGAACGTTATTACGACGTAGTCTTCCTTCAATATCGGAGAGCTTCGCCTTAACTGCCGACATCTGGGTTGTGAGGTTGGAAACTGTGTCTTTAAGAGGATTGGTGACGTCTTCTAGGTCGGAGATACGGTGCTCCGCCTCCCCCACCCGTTCACGAATCTTTTGCATGTCATGCCTGATTAAAGTGATATCCACCTGTACTTGGCCAATTTTATCCATGACTCTGTGCTCGGACGTGGATATGGCTAAGAGAATTTGCTGTGTCGACTGAGACGTGTCGTCTTCACGAGGTGGTGATCCCGAGGGGGAAGAGGGGGATGGGGGAGCAGCACCCCGGGTGGGTTGGGAGAAGGATTGAGAGCCTCTAGCATATTTCTCAAGTTTAGCAGCAGCGGTAGCAGCAGCAGCACTGCCCCCACGTACCATGATGGGAGACGGGTGAATTCAATGATATAGAATAAACAATACGTGCTCACCACAGGCTGTAAAATCTCCAGGACTCCAGAGTCTCAAGCAGGTGAATAAACCCAGGCAAGGAGAAGGAAATCTTTAACGTCAGTAGTCAGGCAGTATAATCAACAGCAGGCTTTTGAGTGGACCCTCTTAGAGAGTAGTGTAGATATGGAAGCGCCACCCAGCAGTGTGGGTAGAGCAGGGTAGTTGCAGGTATCCAGGCAGCCCCGCAGGCAGAGTAGTGCAGACTGGGAGGCTCCGACCAGCAGAGCAGAGAGGCAGGGGATGTGAGGAGGGACGGTCCGTGCAGGCAGATGCACCCCCGCGCCGTCAGCAATTATCACCGCCACAGATGGACATGCAGTCCACGAGGCGCAAGGTGGAAGCAGACAGGGACACACAACGACCTCCGGTCCAGCAGAGAACAGCAGAGGGTGCGAGTGAAGGGAGCTCCGTCCCAGCGCGGTTTCGGTCTCCGCTGTTAGTTCCCAAGATGGCGCCGGGCGGAAGAAGTGAGGCCGAGCGGTGTAGGCCGCGACTCGTCCAGCGGCTTCCCAGGGCAGAAACACAGTCCCGCAGACCCCTCAACATGAGCAGGGTTAAAAGCCACAACGCGTGAGCCGGGTCAGTAGCAGCCACGAGCGGGGGAATCAGGATATATTAGGCAGGATAGACGGAGCTCTAACTCCTAGCTTCCTACTCCATGCTCGGCCAAGCCACGCCCCCTGATTTTAATATTTTACAGTACAGGTTGAGTATCGGATATCCAAATATTCCGAAATACGGAATATTCCAAAATACGGACATTTTTGAGTAAGACAGATAGTGAGACCTTTGTTTTCTGATGGCTCAATGTACACAAACTTTGTTTATTACACAAAGTTATTAAAATATTGTATTAAATGACCTCCAGGCTGTGTGTATAAGGTGTATATGAAACATAAATAAATTGTGTGAATATACACACACTTTGTTTAATGCACAAAGTTATTAAAATATTGGCTAAAATTACCTTCAGGCTGTGGGTACATGGTGTATATGAAACATAAATGCATTCTGTGCTGAGACTTAGGTCCCATCACCATGATATCTCATTATGGTATGCAATTATTCTAAAATACGGAAAAATCCGATATCCAAAATACTTCTGGTCCCAAGCATTTTGGATAAGGGATACTCAACCTGTTCTATCCAGATTTTTGTATTGTTCACGGTGATGGGTTATTGGGTGAGGTCCGTTCTGACTGACGTCAGAGGAAGTCCAGTGATCATCCGGTGACCGCTGCACATGAAATTATGTATGTTATAAAGGTGAGAATGTGTTTTGTTATTTGTTAAGCCTGACGAAGGTTGTAATAAAATACCGAAACGTTGCTGAAAGCTATATGGGGTGAGGACCCATTAATCGTAAAGCAAGACCCGTGAGTGCCGCTCAATAGTATCTATCTATCTATCTATCTATCTATCTATCTATCTACATACACACATACATACACACATACATACATACACATGCCCATCTTGAATGAGAATGTCTGATCTTGATAATCTCTGCGTATAAGGTGGGAGATCTGTATGCTACAGGTGCCAGTGGTGTGCCTGTGCCGGATCCCACAACCGGAGCCAGCCTCTTATGATCCTGAGACTCTTTCTCTCCCCTACCCGCATTGCCTCGCGAAGACTGCATGTAAGGCTCCTCAGTAGAGAGTGTCAGTGTGTACACATTGTTTTGATTATTGAATACACGGGGCCAATTACTAAAGAACTGTGTGAACATTTATACAATTAACCCTTGCTGGGGAATACCATCTTCTGATGTTACCACAGTTGTATAAAGAGATTATGGACTATTAATTTTTTTGGGAAAAAAATTATAATTTTTTTTTTTGTGTGCACACAGCTATTTAGGATCCACCTCCTAAAAGGGATGAATGTAAAGGGCTATAGAGTGTTTTTATAATACTTTTGAAATATGTGATTTTTAATGTACTGTGACTGGTCAAATATAACTTTTTTATTAAAATATATTATTTAACTATAGTAGTTGGAATCTTCTGAGTTCTTGCCACACCATTTCCTAGATTGTCATAGCGCAGGGAAAAGGTTGTTAGTTTTGCGATAATCTCTTAAACTACTGAACCAAGGTGGTCATTCCGAGTTGATCGCTAGCTGCATTTGACCGCAGCGCAGCGATCAGGCTAAAAAAACGGCAGTTCTGCGCATGCGTATGTGGCGCAATGCGCACACCAGGGACGTGCAGTGAGCTAAATGGCTCAGGAGGCACTGTCTAACCCCAGAGCCAGAATTTCATGCAATATATGAGCCAAAGGGTTCATCTGGGCATTATACACATGTGCAGCAGTATAAACTCCTGGAAATTTGGTGAGTTTTGATCAGAGATGTGCAGAAAAGACAGCGCCTCACCTGCCATAGACTTTTTACTCCGGAGTTTGGGCTATAAAAATTATTAGAATAATGCAAAGAAGGTATTTCAAACAAATTATTAGTATTTTTCATATACTTAATTCAGTCAAAACTCTGGTTTAAATGTAAGTATGACAGGGGAGGCTCTGCCTCACCTGCCTCACCCCACCGCACGTCACTGGCGCAACGAACGATGCAATTTTGCACAGGGTCTAGCGATGCATTTCAGTCACACTGGATGCCGCAGAGTGATTGACATTAAGTTGGCATTTCTAGGTGGCAACTGACCATTTTCAGGGAGTGTTAGGAAAAACGCAGGCGTGCCAGGGAAAACGCAGGCGTGGCTGGGCGAACGCTGGGTGGGTGTGTGACGTCAAATCCGGAACTCAATAGTCTGAAGTGATCGCAAGCGCTGAGTAGGTTTTGAGCTACTCTTAAAGTACACAAAATTTTTTTGCAGGCGCTCTGCGATAAAAACTTTCGCACTTCTGCTAAGCTAAAATACACCCCCAGTGGGTGGCGGCATAGCGTTTGCACGGCTGCTAAAAACTGCTAGCGAGTGATCAAATCGGAATGACCCCCCAATTGCGATGCAGTGTTCACCATTGTTTTATGCTAAGTATCATCATGATTGGTCATCAGGGAGATGTGAGGCTGTGCCCTTGAGAACAATGAGTACGCACCTCAAATAGTGACTGATCACTGCGTCATTGCGACACATTTGTTCTGTGATAGACTTATTTGTAGGTAGGAATCATTAATTAGTATTTGTTGAGATTTCATGATGCCTAGGAGAAAATCTTCACTTGTGACAGTGATGTGGGTAAAAGGGTGCGCACTGCGAGATGAAATGAGTATAGCAGCGTATCTCAATCTGTGTGCCACCTACAGGGGGGCCGAGGTCGGAAGATCCAGTCTGGATCTCAACCATAGAACTGTGCTGTTATTGATACCATGGTGTCTGCATGTGCGGGCGTGATGTGGGCAGAGCGGAGGCTGCAAGTGATGACTGAGAGCTGGGTTGGGCTCCGGCATTCACTGATTGCTTCGCCCGCCTCTCATCTCCCCCCAATGCAGCTGCTTATCAGATTAGCTGGAGCGTGAGGGAGGAGCAATGCATGAATGGAAGCACCTCCAGTCCTCCACACAAAGACCCACAATTGGCCACATTCTGAACTATAAGAACCCTGGTCTATGTTTTCATAGGGGATGCAGCTCCTTCTTTGCACATGCTGCACTCCCTGTGATGAGCTCCTTCTTAATAGTGCTGCTCTGTCCTAGCTTCCTAATAGTAATCACTGTCATTCTTTCTCCCTTCCCTCCCCCAGGACAAATTGTGCATGCCACCATGTCACCCACAGGCTCTATTTTGTATCATCATGCCCCCCAGGCTCCAGTTGGTATGTGTGTGTGTGTGTGTGTGTCACCATGTCAACCCCTTCCTCCAGGACCCAGTGTGTGTATCACTAGGTCACCCCCCTCCATACCCAGTCACCATGTCACCCCCCCTCCAAGACTCAGTGTCCCCAGCCCTCAGTATGTGTGTTACCGTGCCCCCCTCCCAGGCCCCAGTGTGTGTGTCACCATGTAATTGACAAACAGAACAAAATAAGGAGAATGAAACCTCTGAAGAAACAGAGGCCCGCTTCTTTTCGCAAAGAGCGCAAACCCATGTACATAGGAAGGTCAAAATATTTTTAGTGACACACAAATGACTTGATCGAGATAGCATGCACCATTGTAAACTCAGGGCAGCAAGAGGAGACAATCACCAATGATCTTATACCATCTTCGGTCATTTGCACAATAAAGAATATTCTGCCTTTCATTATGCTTCTAATGTAGACTACATAAGTGAAGTGTCTACCAACTCCAGCGAACACAAATTCCTGCAACTATATTTAATTCAAGACCCCGTTGCTCAGGCTACAACACAATGCAATAAAATTTGTGTCACGGCTACAGGTGTCTTGTGGGGTAATCCCCGGTTCTTACCCGCCCGTCCCTTGGTGCAGGTAAACTTGTTCCAGTGGTGAGCAGTCCATGCAGCAGAGACAGTGTTTCTGGAATCGATGGAAGCCTCAGGGCATTGGCTCTGGGGCTGAGTGCTGCAGAATCCCTCATGGCGCTGTTCCCGCCGAACCAGTAGTGTGGGCAGCGCCATCTTGCCTCTGGTCAGGTGACAAGGTCCAGTCTAATCCCAGCCAAATGAAGAGCCATCTGATTTGTCCAATCAATCCATGTCAGCCCAGGGGTATAAAGATTCCTGCTTTACAGGTCTCAGGTTGCCAGTTCCATATGTCACACAGCTCAGTGTGTTAGCCTTGTAGCTGCACTCCTCAGTGTTTCTAAGTTTTGCCTCTGAACCTGATATCTTCAGTCTCATTGCATTCCAGTCAGATCCCAAGTATGGTCCCATTGCATTACATTCCGTTCCAAGTCCGGTCCCATTGCATTCCAGTACGGTTACAAATCCAGACTCTTTGCATTCTAGTCCGGTTCCAAGTCCGGTTCCATTGCATTCCCGTTCGGTTCTAAGTCTGGTCCCATTGCATACTAATCTGGATCATGAAGTGTCATCATCCCGGTTCCAGCCCTGTCGGCACTCCAGTCTAGATCTCATTCACAAGTGTCATCATCCTAGTTTCAGCCCGGTCAGCACTCCAGTTTGGATCCCATTCAGAAGTGTCATCATCCCAGTTCCAGCCCAGCCAGCACTCCAGTCCAGATCTCATTCAGAAGTGTCATCATCCCGGTTTCAGCCCGGTCAGCACTCCAGTCCGAAACCCATTCAGAAGTGTCATCATCCCAGTTCCAGTCCGGATTTCATTCAGAATTATCATCCTGGTTCAAGCCCAGTCACCACTCCAGTTCTGTGTTGTATTCATATCTTCAGCATTTTTACTTCAGTTCCAGCCCAGGTGACCCAGTCAGGGGGCCACAACCAGCATGCCAGGTGTAGAGAAATCTCCTTGCAAGAGACCACCGATGGGGTAAGACTCCACTTCCCTGTCCTGGGTTCAGCCAACTATCTAGTGCTTGTTCTGATTGTTCTCCTCTGATCTGAAAGTCCTTCGCACCTTCTATTAGCAGAAACTACATCAAACCACCAAGCTTCCATCATAACACAAATCCAAGTACCAGTACTCCTGCCACGAGTTCAGAGAAACCCAAACATCAAACCCAGACAATTTGGCAGGCTCTCAAAGTTTCTCTGGTTACTGCTTTACAAATACTGTATGCTGCACCTACAAAACAAGTACATCCTGTTTTTCAAAAACTCTTGAAACCCCATATATGTATTACCAAAACCTTAGGTAACCAACTTCCGTTATCACTGACTTCCACCCGAGCGGACCCTGGGTACTGCAGCTAATATATGTGTATATATATAATCATTTGTATGGATTCAGTATGATTTACCGGCAGCCGGATGCTGGCTGTCAATATACCGATGGCAGCATCCTAGCCGCCAGTATGCCGACAGCAGGGTGAGTATAAAGAGTCCCCTTGCGGGCTCGGTGGCTCGCTGCGCTCACCACAGGATCTATTGACATGAATAGTAATAGTCCTGTAGTGCCGGTATTCCGGCTGGCGGTATTGCCATCGGGATTCCGACAGCTGGCAAATTAAACGGATCCCATATATATATATATATATATATATATATATATGTATATATATAAAATCATTTCACACAGCCTGTCCGGATGTGTCTTATATGGGAGTGTTGTACACCAATGATTGAGTTTTTGTATGCATGCACGTTTCATATTCAATGTTGTTTGTTCTTGTCCGCCACCATACTAACTTACATTAAGTAATGAGTTTCAGCTAAATTATATCATATAAAATTTGATCTAGTTTTAAGCCAATTCATGTTGTTGCTTTTTTTATTTGATTAGTTAAGTTCTATATATGTCTGATATTAAAGGGGAGTAACTGTGCCATTACAATGGACGAGAAACTAAAATCTTAATTATTATGAGCAATTCAAAGAAATCAGTCTGAAATGGGAGTATTGCCTATTAACAAATTCCATTTGGTTATTTCAAGGAGCACATACACTATTTAGCATTATGCTTTTATAGAAGTCACATTATTAATTATTAATTGCTTGACTGAAAAAACATGCATAATCCAACCCAATGAATGCTTTATGTGCTTTGAATTGTAAACTCACAAGCAATTATTTTTTCTTATGTTGAATTTTAGCGCTATTGCCAGACACAAAGAATAATTATCATAAAGACTGTTTTGCTTAAATATATAAAATTAATACTGCCTTACAGTTAGAAATTCATTGCCTATTTTAACACAAAATAATAATTATATGTTGTGTTACATCTGTATCTGTTACATCAGTATTACATGTAAAAAGAAATTGCAGATAAGATAAATAATATGGTAACTAAAATGTATTTTTGTTAGTTTTATGATCATTAGATTAAATGGGCTTTTGTTAAAATGAATATTCCGCTATATAATTGTATCATATGAATAAAAATGTTAATACACTAGTCAAAAAATAAACATGTACTGTTTATTTGACTTATTTATTAGTAGACTCTGATATGTACACCCTGAAGTGTTTTGGTTCAGATTAGTTTTTTGGATTAGTTAAAAACCGATAAATAATTGATAATCATTGATAAAAATCTCTAAAAACAGCATAAATCAAGTAATTTTTGCAATCCAAAACCCAAAATTAAATTTAAAATCCAAATTCTGAACTGTGGAAATATCCCAACCAGAACCTGGTACGGATTGGATCTCCTTGGGAGATTCAGACTATTTCGGTTTATTCCAAAACTGCAAAATTTGAGTGGTATTTGGATTTCTGGAGTACCGAACTGCACATCTCTAGCAGAAATGCTGTTCTTTCCCTCACCGGAGCCGCGATAACACATGGGTTCAGGGACTTCTCCCTGATCCTATGTGCTACTGCACGACTGAGGGTTTGTCGAAGAAAATGGCCTCTAAATGGACACTGTGTTAGGTTCCTGGTGCTCAGAACAAGGGAGATGTTATGAAGCGAGTCCAGAGCACTAGGACGTAATGCTGGGAAAGGGGAATGGAAAGGGAATAGCCCCTGGCGCCCTATCTCCGTTGTCTCACCCGTGCTGTCAGTACACTCTTGCGAGACTATGGTTGCTTGAGCCCATGGCAGCCGCGTTTGAAGGGCGGATTACGTCTGCCCAACTTCGATGCCCCCTCAGGTCTTAATGAGAGACAAAGAGTGAACCGAGACAGGGTGATAACAAGGGGCCCTCTGACTAAACAACAAGGCCAGGGGCTACTAACAAACCTAAAGCCAAAGTATGTGCGGCTTGCCGCCAAAGGAAAAGAACAACAAAGGAAATGCTGACCACACGCCGACTATACTTTTGTGTACCGGCGGTGACAGCATAAGCAGAACCCTCTGCAAAACACCAGTGACAGAAATAATAAGGGAATACAGCGGCCTAAGCCAACGGACGCGGCCGTGCCGCTACTCACGGAACCGGTACGAATACTGGCAAACGGACAGGAACTCCCAATGCTGCTGACACAGACTCTCAGAACTGGAAGACAGGCAGAATCCCAAACGACAGACCGGTGAACACCAAGAAGCCAGAAACTTGCACAGGCAAAGGTACTGGACCTCAGGACAGGAACGCCTCACGGCAGGACACGGGATCAGACATAGGAATCGACACAGGGACTGACACAGGAATCGACACAGGAAGCTCAGGAACTAGCAGGAACCAAGCTCAGAACTCAAGCAAACTGAAAACCCAGGAAATATCACCAGCATCTGTGAATTGCAAACAGCCAGCATATAACAGAGAGGCCTAATTAATAATCCCATGCAGCTGCCTTGTTGCATGATTCCAACTGACCAGATGCAATTAGCAGCCAGGTGAGGCTGAACACAAGGGAACAAGCTGCAATTACACAGACTCACCAGCGGCAGCAGACAAGAGTATTCTAAAACAGAGCAACAGGAAATCCTGGCATGCAAGACAACTTTATAAACATAAAATAGGAATGAACCACTACCTGTGGTTCATAACAGTATCCCCTCCTTAAGGGTGAGCTCCGAGCACCCCATGACACCTACGGGGAACATAAACAGAAGTATAACATGAAATACAAAACAAAACTGCAAAACAGGAATGAGCCACAGCCGTGGCTCATAACATCACCCCCCCCCCTTGAGGAGGGGTCAAAAGACCCCAAAATTCAGACTATCCAGAACAAGGGATACAAAAAAAAAACCTGACACACTGGTCTAACAGACAAGAAAACAAAAAAAAAACAAGTTGTAGCAACAACTTGTAACAGTGCCCTCCCCTTGATGGTGGCCACTGGACACAAGACAAGGGGAAAAAAAATTTTTTATTTTTTTTTTAATCAAGGCAAGAGTCAAAAATTATTTATTTTTCTTCTTCTTCTTTTTACAAAGCTCTTTAGGTCTGACCAAGGTAATTCCCCAAACATTGTCTGAACTGATGGTACCACCCAGCAAGGCTGCGTTCAAATCAGAGACAGGTCTCTTACCCTTGGGAGCTGAACTTTCTGGTAAAGTACTAATATTAGAAGAAGTCAAAAAAGCACATCCTGCAGTCAAAACAACGGGCTGGGACTCTTGTGCTGAGTTTGCAGTATTTGGTGGACTTTCAGCAGACAAGACGGCTGACCTAGACGAACCTGAATCAATTTCTTTGGAACCATATCTTTTAATAATTGCATCACTGAATGCTGGGGGATCCTGAAGAATGGGATCTTCAGCTTTCATTAAGCTGGTCGCCCACTCAAAAGGCTCTCCTCTAAAAGAATAAATCAGATAGAGCACAAGGTTCTCTGGAGTGATGCCCAGAAATGGTCTAGACAACATAATAATGTAATAGTGTTTGTAAAGCGCCAGAAATTGGGCTAAGTCCCCATCAAAGATTATGGATGTTGAGATATCAGAGTCAGGATCTGTTTCCTTCTCATCTGACTGACTGGAGTGCTTTGCTAGGACCTGGTCACTATTGACCTTACTCGAAGCTGAGACTCTCTGAACCCCACACGGGGCAGTGACTTTCTGAACCCCACCCGGGGCAGTGGCCTCCGGGAACCCCGCTGGGGCAGTGGCCTCCGGGAACCCCGCTGGGGCAGTGGCCTCCGGGAACCCCGCTGGGGCAGTGGCCTCCGGGAACCCCGCTGGGGCCAGCACCTCGGATTCTTTTACTGGGACCGGGCCGTTGGCCTCCCTGACTGGGATCGGGCCATCGGCCTCCCTCTCTGAGTCGATAATTATCGAAAGTTCTCCCGGGACTATGACTTCCGGGACTTTTGCTGAAGCAATAACGTTCAGATCCTCCACTAATGCTATGCTTCTTAAGTTCTTTCCTGGGGAAGCGACTTCTAGACCCTTCTTTGGGGCTGCGTCTCTCGAGACCCCACTTGGGGATATTACTTCAAAGATCCCTTCTGGGGTTTTGCTTCTCGAGTTCCCTTCAAGAACTATGGTTTTAGAGACCCTTTCTTGGGTTGCGCGTTTCAAGTCCCTACCTGGGGTGACAGCTTCTGAGACCCCTTCCGGTATGGACACCTGAACTATAATATTTGATGTCCCTCTATAAGCTAGGGCATCGGGTACCGCTCCAGCACTCTGGGCATCGGGTACCGCTCCAGCACTCTGGGCATCGGGTACCGCTCCAGCACTCTGGGCATCGGGTACCGCTCCAGCACTCTGGGCATCGGGTACCGCTCCAGCACTCTGGGCATCGGGTACCGCTCCAGCACTCTGGGCATCGGGTACCGCACCAAGAACCTGAGCATCGGGCACCACTCCAGGACCCTGGGCTACGGGCACCACTCCAGGACCCTGGGCTACAGGCACCACTCCAGGACCCTGGGCTACGGGCACCACTCCAGGACCCTGGGCTACGGGCACCACTCCAGGACCCTGGGCTACGGGCACCACTCCAGGGGCTTGCAACTCCGCTTCCACAGGAACCTCAAGAGAGGAGAAAAACATTCTTTTTTGATTCCTGAATCTATAATGGGGCTCCCTTGCCCAAGGACCCCAATTATAGGACAGAGAGCTTTTTAGTGTGGGTTGTGTGACAAGTACCTCTGCCACAGTAGAGACAGGAGTAGGTCTTGTATCCTGACTCAACTTGGCCAGAGGGCAAGACTCGTCACCACACTTTGGCTTGCGCAACTCACAGGTCTGCAGATAGTGGCCTAAACCCCCACAATATAGGCATAAGTTTAAGTTTCTGCAACGCAGACGCTCCTCTTCTGAGAGCCTGGGCCGCAGAAAACTTTTAAACCTTTTCTCTTCAATTAAACCAGAGGATTCTCTTGTCACCATACTGTGAACAAGAGTCTCTTTAGAGATAGATGTACTCTCAACGACTTCTGGCAAAATGAGCAAGATTTTAGTCAGAAGGTTTTGCAGTTGCTTTAGGGATTGCTGCAAAACTTCTAGTCGCTCTGGTCTCAAAGCACTGAATACAGAGTTCAGGGCTGCGAGAGATGCCTGCAGGGCTTGCATAGTAGACATAGGAGGATTTAAAACTAGACAGGACAAGACAAGACAAGGCAAGGCAAGGCAAGACAAGACTAAATTTTGCTAAACAAAACAAGACTTTTTTTTTTTTTTTTTTTAAACACCGGACTGGATTCTAAACACCGGACTGGATTCTAAACACCGGACTGGATTCTAAACACCGGATTCTAGACAAGACTGGATTCCCACACCGGACTGGATTCTATCACCGGACTGGATTCTAACACCGGACTGGATTCTAACACCGGACTGGATTCTAACACCGGACTGGATTCTAACACCGGACTGGATTCCATCACCGGACTGGATTCTATCACCGGACTGGATTCTAACACACTGAAATCTAGACAGGACTGGATTCTAACACCGGACTGGATTCTAACACACTGAAATCTAGACAGGACTGGATTCTAGACTAGACACTGGACTGGGCCAAAAAAGAAAAAAAAAGTTTTATTTCTTTTTTGTGGTATGGCTGGTGATAATGTTAGGTTCCTGGTGCTCAGAACAAGGGAGATGTTATGAAGCGAGTCCAGAGCACCAGGACGTAATGCTGGGAAAGGGGAATGGAAAGGGAATAGCCCCTGGCGCCCTATCTCCGTTGTCTCACCCGTGCTGTCAGTACACTCTTGCGAGACTATGGTTGCTTGAGCCCATGGCAGCCGCGTTTGAAGGGCGGATTACGTCTGCCCAACTTCGATGCCCCCTCAGGTCTTAATGAGAGACAAAGAGTGAACCGAGACAGGGTGATAACAAGGGGCCCTCTGACTAAACAACAAGGCCAGGGGCTACTAACAAACCTAAAGCCAAAGTATGTGCGGCTTGCCGCCAAAGGAAAAGAACAACAAAGGAAATGCTGACCACACGCCGACTATACTTTTGTGTACCGGCGGTGACAGCATAAGCAGAACCCTCTGCAAAACACCAGTGACAGAAATAATAAGGGAATACAGCGGCCTAAGCCAACGGACGCGGCCGTGCCGCTACTCACGGAACCGGTACGAATACTGGCAAACGGACAGGAACTCCCAATGCTGCTGACACAGACTCTCAGAACTGGAAGACAGGCAGAATCCCAAACGACAGACCGGTGGACACCAAGAAGCCAGAAACTTGCACAGGCAAAGGTACTGGACCTCAGGACAGGAACGCCTCACGGCAGGACACGGGATCAGACATAGGAATCGACACAGGGACTGACACAGGAATCGACACAGGAAGCTCAGGAACTAGCAGGAACCAAGCTCAGAACTCAAGCAAACTGAAAACCCAGGAAATATCACCAGCATCTGTGAATTGCAAACAGCCAGCATATAACAGAGAGGCCTAATTAATAATCCCATGCAGCTGCCTTGTTGCATGATTCCAACTGACCAGATGCAATTAGCAGCCAGGTGAGGCTGAACACAAGGGAACAAGCTGCAATTACACAGACTCACCAGCGGCAGCAGACAAGAGTATTCTAAAACAGAGCAACAGGAAATCCTGGCATGCAAGACAACTTTATAAACATAAAATAGGAATGAACCACTACCTGTGGTTCATAACAGTATCCCCTCCTTAAGGGTGAGCTCCGAGCACCCCATGACACCTACGGGGAACATAAACAGAAGTATAACATGAAATACAAAACAAAACTGCAAAACAGGAATGAGCCACAGCCGTGGCTCATAACACACTGCGATAATGAGCACATATTAGTCGCGATATCCGGCTGTTTTTATTGGCAGAAAAAGGATCGGGGCTAATAGTATACCGCCCCTAGTCTTTGATTGCAGGTGTATATTTACTGGTGGAACTATTAAATGCTTGTTATTACTGTCATTCAGATGCCCTTGTTTTTTTAAGCATACGCACTACTTGTTATATTGTTGCACTCTAATATACTGATATTTTTTTGTTTAAATCTTTTACGTTAACTGATGTCCCTTCACTCTTATAATTAACTTAAGCCGCAAAAGAAGCTAGATTGAGCAGTATAATAACACGAAAGCAGAACAGCTTTAATGAATGAACTGGCAGTGCTGTAGTTTGCACATCAAAGGGACTATGGGGGTAATTCAGACCTGATCGCTGCTGTGCGTTTTTGCACAGCGGGCGATCAGGTCCAAACTGCGCATGCATATGCACCGTAATGCGCAGGTGCGTCAAACGGGTACAAAGCGGATTGCCGCTCAGCAATGGGTTTGTGCGACGGATCCTTTCACACGGGAGATCGCAGGGAGATTGACAGGAAGAAGGCGTTTGTAGGTGTCAACTGACCATTTTCAGGGAGTATCTGGAAAAATGCAGGCGTGTCCATGCGTTTGCAGGGAGGGTTCCTGACATCAATTCCGGTCCCGTAATGGCTGATGTGATTGCAGTGGCTGAGTAAATCCTGGGCTGTGCAGAGACTGCACAAAATCTAATTGTACAGCTCTGCTACACTTGCACAGCTAAAATACACTCCCCCTGTATGCGGTGACTATCTAATCGCAACAGTGCAAAAATCGCTTGCTAGCGATCAGGTCTGTATTACCCCCTATTAAACTAAACTCTGCATCTATCAGCACTGCACTAACATCTGTTTGATAGTAATTACCACCTTCCTACATGTCATGGGTTTCTGGTGTCAGTGCTGGTTTCAATGGAGACCATTAACAGGGTACTCACTTCTACCGGCCAACCGGCTTTCCCACAGGTTAAATGGATAAGGGATCAGAAAGGCCCAAATTGTTAGACTGCAGCTGATTTGCCACCTCACCTATGCTGACAATAGTTTCTTTTTTCTTGGGGACATACCTGTAATTATATCTACTTGCCTGGATGGTTTATTGAATTTTGCTGCTCTCTCCTGTGCAAATATTGCCTATTTCCTGTATTTTTCTATTCCGCTGCCTGTACTGATATATAGGGGTTGGGTACGGGATCCTGGCGGTCAGAATCTTGACCGCCAGAAAGCCAGCAGGGGGGTGAGCAGAACGAAGCCCCTTGCAGGTTCGCTCTGCTCGCCACGCTGCGGGCTCGTTGGCTCGCTTTGCTCGCCACAGGATCTATTCCCACTCCATGGGTGTCGTGGACACCCAGGAGTGGGAATAGCTGTGGCTGCACTTGTGGTATTCTGGCAGTTGGGATTCTGGCGTTGGTATTTTGACCATCGGGATTCCAACTACATCCCATATACAGTATAGACTATATTTTGTTAAAGCTTGCCTGTCACTTGCCCAGACCCCTGAACTGTATATGCATTTATCCTTCCCTGGCCACTAGACTGTTCTCTGACTGAGGCTTGCCAGGTCTCCTGTACTGCTTTATCATTAGTTCAAGCAGTTATTATTCTCACCAGTGACCCATATTTACTCATCACTTCCTCATAACGACCATCATTTTGTCTTCAGGAGTCTGTTGGAGAACATTTGGGACCATAGGTGGACCACAAACCTTATGCAGAAAATAACCCCCAACGATTGATAAGACAAAGCATTTGAGGAAAAGTAAAAAGGAGCAAAAAGACAAAAATACCCAGATCGACAATGATATAAAATCACATACAGTATTTAATGGATCAAATACAATTTTTTGAACAAATGATATCATTAGTATATTATACTAATAGTATATATACTAATATTATAATATATTATACTAATAGTATATATTAGTATATTAGTACATTAGTGCATATGAGAAAGGAAGTGAGAGGATCTAAGAAAGTTCCTTTAATTATCATCAAAGGGATATTTGCTCAATTGATGTGAACCGGTAATTTATAATATTGATAAAAGACTAGTTCATAGAAGAAAAACCTTCAGTGAAAGCACAGCAAATTAGTGTAATAACCAGTGCTATTTTTCAGCAGGAACAATGAGGAACGCTGTTCCCGTACCTCACATTTATATGACATGAACCTGTCGTAGGCCAAAATGTTTTTATTTTACATAAAATAAGTTTTATTTTAAAGTCTCTTTTGAGTGCCCGTGCTAAATACTATAGGTACTGTAGTAAAGGTTCACCATTTTGTGCTTTGCAGATTTGATAAAGTAACAATAATGCATACTACTGCAGTACTGGGAGAACAACATCTTTAACAGCAGAAACTAAAATTTAACAATGGCATCTGTTACTACAAGTAAAATTCTAGGTCATCAAACAATTTACAATTGCATAATTCTGTAATTTACAGAGTGGACAACTATACTTTATTAGAAGGTTATTTTTTTTTTATACTTAGACTGCCATCATACTACCAATCAGGTGCTGCTCTTGCTAATATTATTTTATTGCATCCACAGGCATAACTAGCGTTGGTGCAGGGGGTTCTGCTGCTATGGAGCCCGGTGTGCCTTCATGGCTTGCTGCTTCTCTTGTACCCAATCAAGCAGGACAGCAACAGTCACAAAACAAAACTAGCTGATGTAGTGCTGCCTGTCCTGCTGTGATGACCATGACATGAACGTGCCAGCAGGGTAGCAGCAGAGTCAGATTACAGGGTGGTGCTGGTGAATGTGTACTTAGCTACCCTCTCTCAAGGGGCATGGCAAGAGGAGAGGAGGTGAGGTATATGAGGAGAGGAAGCGGACCAGATGAGGAGAGAGGGGGCAGATGAACTAGCATTTAGATGGGTAAGATGAGGAGTAAGGACAGCGAGCTCTATGAGTAGTGGGTGCACGGTTACAAAAGAAGGGCCGAGATGGTTTGCTAGGGCGGGTGTATGGAGCTAAGGAAGGACAACAACAGCAGGGGCCCAGAAGCCTTACAGAAGAAAAGTGAGATAGCTGAGGGAAGAGAGGGACAGTAAAAGGGGTATTATAGCCAGAACAAAGATGGTTAGCTAATGGGGAGGGAACAAGAAGTAGAACAAAAATAAGTGAGAGTAAACATAAAGATAAAGAAGGGAAAGACCAAGAAATCAGAAAAAGATTCAGCACTGATGTCTAATAATGATCACCAGGTTCGCCTGTAGCTGTCAATTAGGGAAAGCTAAACCCTTAGTAATAACAAAAGATGTGAAATTAAATATCACCTGTTCAGCAAAGAAGAGAAATAGCAGAAGGTAAAAGATAAGAGCTGGGTTGCTTTGATGAAGAAGTGCGTCTTGAGAGCCCATTTGAAGTTTTATAGAGAGCTGGAGAGTCGAATAGGGAGAGCGTTTCAGAGGTAGACAGCAGCACAGGCAAAATCTTGGAGGTGGGAATTTTAGGAAATAAGTAGTTGGCAGGATAGGCGACATTCATTTGTGGAGTGAAGAGGGTGGGAGAGAGTGTGAAAGGAAAAGGTCAGAGATATTTATGGGAGGGGATTGGGTGAGGGCTTTGTACAGTAAACAAGTGTGAGAAGGTTTAATTGGGTTCTGAAGGGGAATGGAAGCCAATGTAGGAGAGGGGAGGCAGACATAGAGGGAGGCAGATGAGCCGGGCTGCAGCACGGAGCATGGATTGGACTGGAGAGAGGTGGGAGTCAGGTAGGCCGGATAGGAGGAGGTTACAGTAGTCTAGTATGGAGATGACCAGTTAGTAGATAGGGTCTTAGGGGCAGATTTAGAGAAGTGATAAAGTGGAAGGTGATAACACACAGCTCCTAACTGTCATTTTTCAAACCCAACCTGGAACTTGACAGTTAGAAGATGACTGGCTGGTCAAGACAGGGAGGAGTCAAGAATATATCTACGTCAGCGCACCTGGGGAAAGTAGGAGATGCTAATGCTATTAATATATAACGAAATTGTGGGTGGTGAGGTTATATAGGAGGGTGGAAGATTATCAGCTAAGTCTTAGACATGTTAAATTTAAGAAAGCGCTGGGACATCCAAGAAGAAAGAGCAGAGAGATAGTTTGAGATACAATTGAGGAGGGGGAGAGTCAGGGTATCATCAGCATAGAGATGATATTAGAGCTCAAAAGAGCTGATGAGCTCACCTAATGATGATTTATAGAGGGAGAATAGGAGAGGTCCAATGACAAAACCTTTGGGGACACCTGCTGCCAGTGTGCGTGCGTGTGCGTGTATGTGTGTGTGTGTGTGTGTGAATGGAGTCATGAGAGTAGATAGAAATAGAATGGTCAGAGAGGTAAGAGGACAGCCAGATGAGGACAGTATCATGTAGATACCACTCTGTCAGGGCTGCCTCCATCTGCCGGAGGCAATGCAGATGCATACAGAATTGTGGCACATCCTCAAACATGCCCCTAAAATGATTGTGACATGTCTGAATTCTTGACCCCACCCACTGTGCGAATAAATCACAGTTGCAGGACCATTGCATCACACGCGCAGTACGACTAAGATGCATGCGCAGATGACCAATAATAGCTCAAGTGCAAAAAATCAGGTCTGTATGTATTTCTGAATCAGTCCCTGAGCCCCAACTTTTGAGGAGAGGGACAACAGGGCATGATGATGTCATTTTGTATCATCACGGACCTAACCCATTGTGCAATAACACAATTCATCCCTCAGTGGGTGCAGGGCTATGGTGAAGCAAAATCATACAGAAGGGTTTAGGTTAGGATTTGCAACTAATCTGATCATCAAAACCCTGCAAAATTCTCATGAAAGAGATACAGGATCCAGAAGGATGGTCTTCAGACTGACAGCCATTTTATCCGACAGCCTTAAACCATGGGTATATGGGTATATGCTGTGAGATTTTTCATGATACCTGCAAACCACCGGCAAGGTGGAGAAATACTAGTCAGTTGGCCGCGGCAATGCAAACACTTCACACTTCAAATGATTAAATGGACATGCTGGACAATCCGGCACATCTACCCGATTGTTATTTTCGGACCGGTCACGCGCATACACTGTACCAATATCTTCTTACATCGTATCAAGTGGCTGGGACAGATAATCATGTAGTGTATGCCCAGCATAAAATTAAATCCACTTTAGATGAAGCCTTGCTCTCTTATGGGTAGATGTTCCAAGCCTTGGAGAGAGATAAATTGTAAAGATATAAAGTAATATCAGACAATTAGTGCTTAACTGTAATTTTTCAAATAGCATGTAATTAGGAGTAGAGATGTGCGGGTTCGGATTTACTCGGTTCTTAACACCAAAATGAATGCGGGTTCGGATTTATCCAGATTTTTCTTATTGGTTACCCAAAACATGCGACATCGGAGAGCCAATAAGATGTAATTTTGAGATCGGGATAAATCCAAACCCACACATCTCTAGTTAGGAGCTGATTGGCAGGTACTTTATGTCTCTCCATTTTATCACTCTCCAAGGCTTAGTACATCTCCTCCTAGCCTCTAATGGGTATAGGGATCTATTTACTAAGCCTTGGATGGAAATAAAGTAGATGGAGATAAAGTACCAGCCAATCAGCTCCTAACGGTCATGTCACAGGCTGGGTTTGAAAAAATGACAGTTAGGAGCTGTTTGGTTGGTACTTTATCTCTCTCCACTTTTCCTTCATCCAAGGCTTAGTAAATAGACCTCATATTTACGAAAGTGGACATGTTGCCCACAGCAACCAATAAGATTCAAGATATTATCTTCTTGAAGGTACTAGATAAATTATAAGTAGAATCTGAATGGTTGCTATGGGCAACATCTCCAATTCTAAAAACCCACACTTTAATAAATACAGTATACCCCTTAACTTGGATATCCTTACCAATAATATTTTTTTTTTACATAATGTAACCCCCTTGCTAGAGTAATACACAAGTTCTAAAACAATTTAAAACATTGTAGTATCCAGTAAATAAAAGTAATTTTCTCCATCCATACAATACAGCAGTTATGAATTCATTATTTTTAAATTCATTTGTCTACACAATATTTTGATGTTTACCCTAAAAAGGTGACCGGTTTGTTCATAAAATGTGTTGATAATTCAGTTTTACAGTTTTTATCATATACAGTAGCTTGATTGGTAAGTATACAAATTGGTTATTGGACAGCAAGTGAGAAGCCATATTGTTACATTCTCAGAGACCACAACTGCTGGTTCTCCACAACAGATCTTGTATATACTGTAGAAAGCTAATCCCAAAGAGAATGTGAGTGTGATCATCCTCATATACTCTGGATGACATACTAAATGTATTTATACAATTTATATTTTCCTATTTATTATATTAATGAACACAAGCAAGAGGCTTAAATCCAGCACTGACTCTAGGAAAGGGGACAGAAAAACACAAAAAAGTAAATAATTGGGCGCTTTAACTATTCTACAAGGATAAAAAGTCACTAATATGTTTTATTATTAAAGAGTTTTTATAAAAAATTACTTAATTAAATTAGCAAAAACAGAGCAGTCTAAGGGCTCTGCAGGTATTTAAAATGCAAATGTAAAAAAAAGACAGAGCTACAGTAACTCTCAGTTGCCAAACTCCACTATACAGATAGCCAGCATAAAAAAGGTAATGTTATTTATTATAATCACAAATAATAAACTCCATTAGGAAAAGTATCAGATGTGGGGGGTCATTCCGAGTTGTTCGCTCGTTGCCGATTTTCGCAACGGAGCGATTAAGGCAAAAATGCGCATGCTCATGTTACGCAGTGCGCATGCGCTAAGTAATTTAGCACAAAACTTAGTAGATTTACTCACGTCCGAACGAAGAATTTTCATTGTTGGAGTGTGACTGACAGGAAGTGGGTGTTTCTGGGCGGAAACTGGCCGTTTTCTGGGAGTGTGCGGAAAAACGCAGGTGTGCCAGGATAAAACGCAGGAGTGGCTGGAGAAACGGGGGAGTGGCTGGCCGAACGCAGGGCGTGTTTGTGACGTCAAACCAGGACTGAAACGGGCTGAGCTGATCGCAGTGTAGGAGTAAGTCTTGAGCTACTCAGAAACTGCTAAGAATTATTTATTCGCAATTCTGCTAATCTTTCGTTCGCAATTCTGCTAAGCGAAGATACACTCCCAGAGGGCGGCGGCCTAGCGTGTGCAATGCTGCTAAAATCTGCTAGCGAGCGAACAACTCGGAATGAGGGCCATGTTGTGCAAATATACAGTAGTAGTACAAACCTTTTTGTTAAACTGACATTATGAGTAAAATTGTAACTCATCAGCAAAATACAATAGTTGTGTGAACGTTGTAGACACTTTCATACTAGTTAACATTAGTTAAGTCTATAGGGGTCATTCCGACCTGATCGCTCGCGCAGTGATCGGGTCGGAATTGCGCATGCGCTGTCATTTCCCTGTGATTGCCTCTGCCTGATTTACAGGCAGAGGGGGTCGCTGGGCGGGAGGGGGCGGCACGGTGGCGTGTGGCCGCCACTATAGGGGCGCGGTCTGGCCAACGCAAGCGTGGCCGGACCGTGCGGGGACGGACCGCAGCGTCTGCGTGATGTCACACGCAGCCGCTGCAAACAGGGGCAGTGATGATCAACTCCCGGCCAGCCGCAGGAGCTGCGCTGGCCGGGAGTTACTCCACAAGTACAAAAGCATCGCCGCTGTGCAATGCTTTTGTACTCGTGCGGGGGAGGGGGACCGGACTGACATGCGGGGCGGACTAGCCCTGTGCTGGGCGTCCCCCCGCTTGTCAGGGAAGGTGATCGTAGCTGTGCTAAATTTAGCACAGCTACGATCAACTCGGAATGACCCCCAATATTCTAGTAGTCCCATACTGGAAGTCAGATGATATGGTATAAACAATGGAACCCAAAAGTCACTCTGGATAAGATCACAAGAAAAAAGCACCTGGTGTGTAGGTTCACCAGTAGGGGCCTCCTGGGTGTGAATTCAGGCTACGGAATATCTCTGCAGATAATAGCTGCTATTTGCAATAAATAAATGCACAATTCCTATGCATAAAGAAGAGCTTGCCTGTTTCCCACTTGCAGACAGACAGCAATCCAGGTCAGAGACAATCTTGGCGATTTTTACCTGTATTGTTTGCAGTTTCATCTGATGGTTTCTTTTGTTGTTCTTAATGTTAGCTTGACAACCAAATTTTAGATCACTTTTGTATATCTACTCACATATCTAAAAAAATTCTTCCTCATGGTATTTATAGGAGAGTAGCATTTTGATACTTGTGTATATTATAAAATAACATTACCTTTTTATGTTGGTTATTTATTTTATACTGCTGTTTAGTAGGTGAAAGAGCAGTTTGTTCATGTTTTCCATTGGACACAAAAATGCGACTTACAGTACTTGTTGCAGATATTAGAAGCTGACCTAAACATACACCTATATATAGCACTGTTTGGGGTCTATTTACTAAGCCTTTGTTACAGCTAGTGATGGTTCTCCTTCCAAAGAGGGTGGAGCTCATGGAGGTCTTCTGGGCAGTGACCCATGTACACCCCGGGTTAAGACTCGCAGAACTCACCAGCAGGTCTTCTTACCTATAATAGCTGCTTTTCCCTTAAGGCGTGATGTGCCTACCGGTACTGGGATGCCACTAGGACTTATGCCACTGGTGGTAGTGCGAGATTAACCTCGGGTTGACCCGGGTCAATACAGATGGAGCAAAACACCAAAAGAGGATAGGAGCTGCTCTTAGACAAGAGACCGGAGAAAGAAAGAAGTAATAATGCCACTGTATAGGTAATTGGTACGGCCTCATCTAGAATACTGTGTTCAGTTCTGGATGCCATATCTTCAAAAGAATATTAATACATTAGAGACTGTACAAAGAAGGGCAACTAAAATGGTGCATGGCCTACATCACAAAACATACCCAGAAAGACTAAAAAAATCTCAATATGTATATTTTGGAGCAGAGAAGGGAAAGGGGGAACATAATAGAAACTTTCAAATATATTAAGGGGTTTTAACAAAGTCCAGGAGGGAAACATTCTTCAAATGAAGAGAAGCAATAGGACACGAGGACATGCACTGAGACTGGAGCGGGGGAGGTTCAGGTGAAATTTGAGGAAAAATTACTTAACAACTGGGGAAGTGGACAAGTGGAATAGCCTCCCATCAGAAGTGGTAGAGCCTTACACAGTAGAGCAATTTAAACATGCATGGGATAGACATAAGACTATCCTTACAAAGAATAAGGATCAAATAAGTTTTGAGATAAAAATATGGTAAAAAAAGGAGCAGACTAGATGGGCCAAATGGTTCTTATGTGCCGTCAAATTCTATGTTTCTATGTAACAAGCAACACACACTTAAACACAAACCTCTGCCAAACTCTGGACAGCTTTCGGGTAAGGAGAGTATATAAAGTATGTAAACAGACAATACACTATAGAAAGAAGTTAGACAAAACAACGAAAAGACAGAGCCACTGGCAGTGCGAATACTGAGGGTATGCAGGAAAGACAACTGAGGAAACACAAGACTGTATAGCAAGAAGATGAGGAGTACTATAAGGAGAAATAACAAAAGCAACAAGACAGATAATGCAACTGTCACAGAGTAGAATACTGATAATTTATGTACTGACACAGGGCTGAACACAGGAATACTGCAGAGTTGGATGCTGATAATTATGCAACAGACACAGAACTGGACACAGGAATACTGTAGAGGACGGTAGAAGAATAATCAGACAAAGGAATCCACGCCTGGTACTAGAACCTAGAGACAAGGGCCCCTGCTGTAACCAGGAACTATAACCAGCAGAGAGTGAGAGACAGACAATACATATATAGGAAAAAAGAGCCAATGAGAATCACAGCACAGCTAGCCTCCCCTAATTACCAACTCTCTGCAGCTGTGCTGCTGCATGTCCACTAGCTTCCTCACTTACACAAGAGACAACAGGCTGGAGTCAGGTAACAAAGCATTCCAAATAAGTGTGCTGCTGCAAGTAGTAGCCAGCTTCCAGGTTGCTAGAAGATAGCCCGGAAAACAAACAGAAATAAGCCGCAGCAGCATCTCATAACAGCCTTGGAGAGAGATAAAGTGGACAGAGGTAACGTACCAGCCAATTAGTTTCTAACTGCAATGTAAAAAGCTCAGTTTGAAAAATGACTGTTAGGAGCTGGTTGGCTGGTATTTTATCACAGTCCACTTTATTTCTCTCCAAGGCTTAGTAAATAGACCCCAAGTAACGATCAGTACTTTTCACTTCATGTGTGTATTTTACAGATTAGTGGAGATACTTACCCTCAATAGAGTAACACATTTTCTTGGGAGCACATTATATATAGGGCATGCTTGAATACTTTTGAAAAAGCATTTCAGGGAGATTATTAAAGCAACACCTGTAAGTGCATTGGTAACATGGATGTGTACTGTATATTTGAGAGGCATGTCATAAAAATGACTTACAAACAAACGTAAATGAGTCCCAAAGCAGTTAATAAGATCTACTTGTTGATTAAGGGGGACATTTACTAAGCAGTGATAAGAGCGGAGAAGTGAGCCAGTGGAGAAGTGCCCATGGCAACCAATCAGCACTGAAGTAACATCTATAATTTGCATACTATAAAATGATACAGAGCTGCCGATTGATTGATGGGGCAACTTCTCCACTGGTTCACTTCTCCGCTCTTATCACTGCTTAGTAAATGTCCCCCTAAGACACTTAGGGCCAGATGTACTAATCCTTAAAAAGTGATAAAGTGGAGAGTGATATAGTGCCAGCCAAACAGCTCCTAACTGCCATGTCACGGGCCTTGTTCAAAAAATGGCAGTTAGAAACCGACTGGTTGCTAGTTTATTTCTCTCCACTTTATCACTGTTTGAGGCTTAGTACATCTGGCCCTTATACTTTTACAATAAAAGGCTAATGCTGCTCCTCACCTCTCTGGGGGGGTATTCAAGTGTTTTGTGCGCTAGCAGCCACTAGATGGTGCCCGATGGAGTAACTCAAGTGTTGCTCCATTCATGCGCGCACAGCTGCGAGCGCTGACATTACTGTTATGTTGTGCTGTCATTTTGATAAAGCAATAATAAAGTAGTGATAACAAGGTGATAACGCACCAGCCAGTGAGCTCCTACCTGTTCATTTACATATTGGAGCTGATTGGCGGGTGCGTTAAAGGGGGGGTACTCACGGAGCGATATTCTAAGCAATCTGACTAGATTGCTTAGAATTTAAGCATTATTGCTCCGTGTACCCCCTACAGCGATAGCGATGCGCAGCCCCGCGCATCGCTATCGCTGGTGCTAGATTGGCGTGCATGCAGGCCAATCTAGCGGGTCGCTCACTTCACCCGCTGGGTGAAATGAGCGCCCCCCCCCCCCTCGTCTCCCCCGCACGCTCAGTACACATCGCGCTGTGCTGAGCGGGGGGAGAGATGTGTGCTGAGCGGTTCGCTCAGCACACATCTCTCCCACATCGGCCCATCTATATGGGCCTTAACAGTTAGGAGCTGATTGGCTGATGCGTTATCACTTTGCTCTTATCAATGCTTTATCATTACTATGTCACTTCGCCAGGCTTGCTACATCTGTCCCATTGTGCCTTATAACCAATACATTTGAATGTACAGTATATTTAAATGATTTCCTTTTTTCCCCAAGTGTATATGTCAGCTACATAATAAGTGTAAGGTGCAATCAGGGAGCTTTCTAGACTCTTCATGGAGTCAGGGAGATTGCTACTATTTCAGGGAGTCTCCCTGACAATGAGAGAGAGTTGGCAATTATGATATACAGTAGGAGTTTATTTTGAAGTAGTGCTTACCGCATTCTAGGAAGGTGTAGTAGGACTGGCCGGCTGTCGGGATCCCGGCGCCCAGCACACCGGCGCAGGGATCCTGACCGCTGGAATGCCGGCAGCGGGGCGAGCACAAAAGAGCCTCTTGCAGGCATGGCGCGCATATTTATTTTCCCTCCAGGGGTGTCGCGGACACCCCAAGAGGGATAATAGTTGATGGCATACCGGCGGTCGGTATTTCGAGTACCTCCCGTTCTAGAGCATTAGGCTGTCAGTAAGAGGGATAAAACCATTGCTTTGTAGTAGGATTTATCAAACATATTATAGTTAGAGCGGATTGGTTGGAGCACTTAGAATATCACTCATTGGACAGTATTCAAATGATATATCACTCCCAATCTCCTTTCTAAAGTGATCCCCGTTATCGGGCATATTGCACCCATAGTAATCAGGTTAAACTCCGTAAAGGGTTGGGCACCCTCATTACCCCGGGTGTAGTGAGTGAAATGATTATACCATGCCTGTCAGCAGAAACAGTATGGGTGTGGAAGGGAGTGAAAAGAATTGAATACCACCCATTAAATCTACACCCAACAGTGAAAGACAAGACAGAGCCATAATCATGTACCTTTTAAGCATGAATTTGATAGTAAGATCTTGAAACAGATCGTTATCCCCTTTCAAAATACTGTATCTATGGAAGGAAAACAGGTATGGCTGCAAAACCCCGAACCAATATATGGGATGCAGTCAATCAAAATCAAAATCCCGACGCTCAAAATACCGACAACTATTAACCGACGGTCAAAATCCCGACAAGGTCAAAATACCAAGATTTATAATACCAACATGGTCATAATATCGACATTTAAAATGTCGACAGGTCAAAAAGTCGACATGAGCTTTTCAGGATTTTTTCATTAAAACGGACTTGTTCATACTTTACCATCCCAGGGGACCTGGAGGGGGAATATAATAGTGTAGCCAGCGCAGCGAGGCACCGTGCCGAGGTACGCGGTCCATGTTGACCTATGTCGACATACACACCAAAAAACAATGAAAAAATCTTGTCGGCTTTTAGACCTGTCAACATTTTAAATGTCGGTATTTTGACCTTGTCGGAATTTTGACCTTGTCGAGATTTTGACAGTCGGTCAATTGTTGTCGGTTTTTAGACCTGTCGACATTTTAAATGTCGGTATTTTGACCTTGTCGAGATTTTGACAGTCGGGCAATTGTTGTCGGGATTTTGACCGTCGGGATTTTGATTGTAGGTATTTCATACTGATCCCCCATATATATGTAGTGGGCAAATGTAGTTTTAGTAAGATGTGTCCCTCAGGTAGCAATAAGGACATCCGTTCTGCATGGTATATAGTTATGATCCCAGTGGTCGGGATCCCGGCGGTCAGCTATTTCCACTCCTGGGTGTCCACAACATCCATATAGTGGGAAAAGAACCTGTGTCGGTTGCAGCGAGCCACTGGGCCCGCATCGTGATGAGTGCAGCTAGCCCGCACCGGGCTTCGCTGCGCTCACCACCCTGCCGGCATTCAAGGAGACACCCGAGCACTAATTGGCTGATCCCTGTAAAGGTCCATGCACACGGTGAGATTTGGGCTATGCCCGATTCTCACTATGCAACATGGACCATGGACGGTATCACAAGTACAGATGACTGTGCTTGCGATACCGATTTTGGAAAAGTGGCAATTTTGCCTATCTTTTACACGAGATAGTCAAAATTTACTTGCCTGCACAGTCTATTTTTGCTTGCGATGCCGATCCCGTGGGACCATGCATCGGCAACGCAAGCTGTGTACGCACGATGCAATATGCTCTAACTTTCCTTACGATTTTGTGAACTAGAAAGGATTTTAGCAATAGTGCGCAATAAAATTCCCTCACCATGCAGCTATAGTTATGTATAGGAGTAAGCATCCAATTTACTCAAGAATACATGGGAAAAAAGAAGTACTGTCTATACAAAACCAGTAGCGCTAAGGGAAAAACCACATTCAACCCTAAGTGGTCATTTACACCACAACCCACAATTGTTTAAAATTTAAACAACTTCACAGGTTCCTTTATGTTGTAGGAAAGACTTCTCTTTGTTCATGCAATTTCACAATGTCATATGTAAAAAACAAAGACACATAATAGTGCAGACCATCATATAAAATTAATTTTTTAATTCACGATGTTCACTTACAAACAAGCGATTTGTATCAGCATATGGATTAATCCACAATGGCAAGACGACATAGGTCTGGTGTAGTAGTCCAGATGGCAGGGAACAGCTTTTCCTATAAATCCCAGAGCGATGTGGAGGATACCATAAAAACAAAATAACAAGCAAATAGTGCAAATATGTAAAAACAGACAATTATTTAATACAGGTGTACACTTATAAACAATTGTTGAAATACAGCATGATAAATCCCACAGTGGCGAACAGCAAGGGTTGCTCCTGGTATTCCTAAAATGGTCCAAGGGAACAGCCAATACCCACTTCCGGATAGTGAGTAGAGTCCAGCAGCACACCACAAAAGTTCAACCAAATAGGGAAAAACGTCCAGAGCCACGGTAATCGCGTTTCAGACGTCATGTCCTTCATCAGTAGCATGACTCAGGCTCACTGGACCATCCTTTTATACCCCCTAATGTTAATGCTCACAGGTGTCCCTGTTCTCCGGCATCAGCGCGATCCTCCGGCCGCGTGAGCTTGACGAAACCATAAACCGGAAGTCACGTGACATATGCGGTCCATTTCACAGGAAGATGTCATCTTTGCGTTCCAACATCCGTTTCCTTACAATGGGGGTCATTCCGAGTTGTTCGCTCATTATTTTTTTGTCGCAACTGAGCGATTAGTCGCTAATGCGCATGCGCAATGTCCGCAGTGCGACTGCGCCAAGTAAATTTGCTATGCAGTTAGGTATTTTACTCACGGCATTACGAGGCTTTTTCTTCGTTCTGGTGATCGGAATGTGATTGACAGGAAGTGGGCCGGAAACAGGCCGTTTTATGGGTGTGTGCGAAAAAACGCTACCGTTTCTGGGAAAAACGCGGGAGTGGCTGGAGAAACGGAGGAGTGTCTGGCCGAACGCTGGGTGTGTTTGTGACGTCAAACCAGGAACGAAACTGACTGAACTGATCGCAGATGCCGAGTAAGTGTGGAGCTACTCAGAAACTGCTAAGAAGTGTCTATTCGCAATTTTGCTAATCTTTCGTTCGCAATTTTACTATGCTAAGATTCACTCCCAGTAGGCGGCGGCTTAGCGTGTGCAAAGCTGCTAAAAGCAGCTTGCGAGCGAACAACTCGGAATGAGGGCCAATGCTCCCGGAGATGATTAGTATTTACTCTATGACAAACATAAGTTGTCATAATAATATCCATAGATACCGGAGATCAGTTGGGGATTCTTATGACATCAGAGGGCACAACTCATCCACTGTGGGATTTATCATGCTGTATTTCAACACTTGTTTGTAAGTGTACATCTGTATTAAATAATTGTCTGTTTTTACATATTTCGCTACCGGTTTTGTATATCCTTACAATTTTGACTATATATATACTCAAAATCGTAAGAAAACTAAAGTTCAGTGAATATCTCATCGTGTGTACACAACGTAAGTGCAGAGATCAGCAGTGACATAGTGACAAACCAGTAACATGGGAGGGGGTGGGGGTTGCATATAACAGGGACATATTACATTGGGGTGGGGGTATACAACAGAGTATCTTTTGTCACTAATCAAAGCATTTGAGTAACATTTGTTCAATTGTCACTTACAGTAAGTGGTGAAGCATATTGTACATACACATACACAGGAAAATTAAGTGTTTTATTATGTCATCAGGGTGAAGTACATAAAGAAACTGGTCTATATAAATATAGCTTATGATAGGATTTTCTTTAAAAAAAAAATGTTCCTCCTATTCGTATATATCTTCCACTGGATGTCCACATATTTTTCCTTGTAAAACTATTTTTTCATTACTTTTAGTGGGATATAGTTTTAGTTTTCCAGTTGTCTTATTGTATCATTTAAATTATACAGTACAGTCTATGTTTTCTGTACAAATTGTTGGCAAACATACAAACACCAGAAGATCTGCTTCCAAAATAATAGTATTTTTCACATGTAAACAAATCTACTCATTTCATTATGTTATTTTTTTTACTTATGTTTATTAAATGGAACTCCTCTCACATCTTATCACAGCTGATTACCTATTCTAATGTAAAAATAAATAAAGTATAGAGTGGAGGGTTGCACAGTCTGTGAAGCATTTGGCAGTACTTGAAACAATAATAGCTCTGTAGCATCCCACTCATATATAATGGGCCTAAACTTGCTTTGGCATTTGTTGCTAGGAAACTGGGCATCACAGATAATAGGAGTCTAAAAGGTCTATTTTCATGTTTTTCTGCCACACTAGAAGGAGCTGTATGTGACATCTTAATGCAAGCATTGTATTGTTTTGCTTTCATTACACTATGTTGTCATCTTTATTTGGCAGCATATATTTTAGAGTGTGAAATATTGTGCTTTACTTTAAAATTGTCTTCAGGCAAACAGTGATGAAGACTTTGTGGATCAAGGAACCTCTGGATTCCTGCTATGTTATGTCAAATGATTTATAATACCAAAAAAAATAAAATAGCCGCTTTGCTTTGATTTCACAAATCCGTCACTTTTTATCATATATTTTGATAAAGTAGCCTAAATATTTTTATAGCTAAAGTAGAGACAGGAAACTTTGATTACCTCCAAGACCTTGCTGAGCAGTATACGTTACATACACTATTTTGTGCCTTTAAAAGCTTGTTCAGTAACTTGTCATATTTACAAGGATGTGAAGTATAGTACCGTACCTGGGTTTTAGTGCCAGGGCTCACTGATACCTTTCTCACCACCAGGGCTGCTACCAGAAATTGTGGGGCCCGGGACTGAAAAAATAGGCAGCCCCCCCCCCCTCATGGAGGTAATAGCCACGCTAGTAAAGCAGTCCACGCATCACAACCTACCAGCAGCAGCAGCGGTGGAGGGCGGTCTCTCACACTCAGTCAGTGCTGCTGCTGCTCGGACGGCACGGCCCGCGGAAGTACAGGCGTGGACCCAGCGCCGCTGGCGGTGGCTTCAATACTCAAATCCACCACTGACTAGCAGCAGGTCAGCCGCGGTCAGTGTCACCGGCGGCCTGTGGTGCAAGTAGAAAAAATGTCTTACAGGTACTGAGTGCTCGCGCCGAAGGCGCGCGTGCCAAAAATGGGTGTGGCCAATGAAAATGGGGGCGTGATACACATATGGGGGGAGGAACAGATACACATATGACTCCAATAGTGCCAGATACACGTTGCCCCACAGTGCCAGATATACATTGCCCCACAGTGCCAGATATACATTGCCCCACAGTGCCAGATATACATTGCCCCACAGTGCCAGATATACATTGCCCCACAGTGCCAGATATGCCCCACAGTGCCAGATACACATTGCCCCACAGTGCCAGATACACAAATGCCCCCACAGTGCCAGATATACCCCCAGTGCCAGATACACATGTCCCCCCAGTGCCAGACATGCCCCCAGTGCCAGATATGCTCCCACTGCCAGGTATACATGCCCCCCCAGTGCCAGATATGCTCCCACTGCCAGGTATACATGCCCCCCCCAGTGCCAGATATGCTCCCACTGCCAGGTATACATGCCCCCCCAGTGCCAGATATGCTCCCACTGCCAGGTATACATGCCCCCCCAGTGCCAGATATGCCCCCATTGCCAGGTATACATGGCCCCCCCCAGTGCCAGATATGCCCCCAGTGCCAGACATACTCCCACTGCCAGGTACACATGCCCCCCAGTGCCAGATATGCCCCCAGTGCCAGATATGCCCCCTATACATGCCCCCCCGTGCCAGATATGCCCCCAGTGCCAGGTATGCCCCCCCCCCTGCTCACCTGTGTCTGTGTGAGGGGAGGAGAGCGCAGCCTGCGCCTCTCCTTCCTCTCAGTGTCCGGCGGGTGCGGGTGTGTCCGTTCAATTCAGCGCCGATCCGTGAGCCAATCAAAGGTCGCGGTCCGCGAGCTCTGATTGGCTCACAGGCGGCGCTGAATTGAAGACACAGAGGGGCAGGAGAGGCGCAGGGCTGCGCTCTCCTCCCCTCACATCAGCAGGAGGCGGTGAGCAGCAGAGGAAGGGGGGAGGGACGGGGAGCGGCGGCCCGTGGGTACGGCGGCGGCAGATGCCGCCGGGTATATCCACGGGTGGCTGTGTGTGCAGCCCGGGCCCTCCACTCTGTCAGAGTGGCCCGGCCCGGGACAACTGTACACAGGGCACCCCCTTGATGGCGGCCCTGCTCACCACGCAAATAACCCTGACCCGGTATTTCAACCCGAGAATAAAGAAGGGTTATTCCCGAATTATTACCGGGTCAAGTGCAGTGTGAACCGGTTGCCGGGACGCATTCACAGTATAGGCAGAGGCAGTGTGGAGATGATCTCATCTCCCAGCGCCGCCTCCTCCCCCACCCCCAATGCCGCCTCTGTCACCGCCCCCGATGGCAACCAGACCCAGCATATTGCCAGGTCAGGAAGCCAGTGTGAAATGGTCCAATGCCAGGTCGCACCCAGGAAGGACCTGGTTTCCAATTCCCGGGTGTGACCCGGCATTGCAATGTGAAAGCGGTATAAGTAGCCCAAGGTACATTTGAGGTTCATGCAGACAAGACGGAAGATACAACTGCATCTTAATTATATTTTAGGGAAGCAATACAAAACAATACACCACACTTAATGGCAACTAAAAAAATAAGCAGGTTGTTCACACATTATCCATAGGCAGACCTAACCCACACAGTGTTTTTGGGAGGAGACAACACTCAACACCCCAAGATTAGTCACAGCAATCACGAGTTCTTCCAAGCACATGTGACTATGGGAGGATTTCAGAGGTGGGAGCAATAACAGTTGCTGCTACTTAGTCTTTCTGCCAATGGCGCAACAAACCGGCATCATATTAAGGGGTCTATTCATGAAGCAGTGAAAAGAGTGGAGAAGTGAACCTGTGGAGAAGTTGCCCATGGCAACCAATCAGCTGCTCCATACAATTCTATAGAAAGCAAATTATAAATGTTACTTCAATGCTGATTGGTTGCCATGCAAAACTTCTCCACTGGCTCACTTCCCCACACATTTCACTGCTTCATGAATAGACCCCTGAGATTTCCACCAGCCACAGCACTAATCCGGCAATGTTCACACAATGATGCAACATCGATCGAAATTCAGCTGTACTATTGGACTTTAGAGCAACCCTTCTGTCTGACAGAACATGGCCGCCAATGCCTGTCCCTAATACAACACGTTCTCCACAAGCTGTTGAAAAGCCCCCCCCCCCCCTCCACTCACAGGAACGCGCCAAGGCCCCCCACCAGGTGGTAACCAGCAGAACACATGCACACTTACGTCCACCTCTGAAACACCCCCTTTATTCCCACAAAATTTCCCACACTACTCTGTGCCTCCTCCTGGCTGAAACCATATTAATGTTTACACTGCGTAGTGGCTATGTTGCCAATAGAACTCTATGGGATGTGCGGAGACCTTGCCCTCCTAGTCATGTCCCCTGTTGTGCAGGTGCCACTCAGTTTACCTGATTTTTTGCTGGAACAATGGGAAGTGACCAAAGATAATGAAGTACACTGTGTATAGTAATGGTGAATCCTCATGTCAACTCCTTACATGCTTTTTTACATGAAAGCTGCTTGGAACTTCCTGTCTCAGGGGGAGATGTATCAACCCTTGAGGAGAGAGATAAAGTACCTACCAATCAGCTTCTCACTGTCATAGAAGCTGCCAGCCACTAGATGGGCATTGGAAAGCTGCATCCGATGGCTAGCAGCCATATAATACCCTAATTTCGATGGAACAAGTAGTTCCATTGAATCAGGACCATAAACTTCTGAGTAGACACAGAACTGCCATACAGACTTCCTGAAATAAACCCTGATAATTCACTTGCACACATTTCAGATACAATCCTGACAACATAACTTCACACAGTGCACAAAACACTTATACAGTCCCTCATATACTGCCTACATATACCCCACCCCCCCCACACACACACACACACACTCTCAATACATGCTACATGCAATACTACAACACAGTATTAGGGGTAATAAATGATTAATGCTGTTTCCTCTCAGCTGTATAAGTAAAGTACTGAACACTTGGTACTCATGATATATTGGTGGAATTCAATTCTCAATGTTGTCCGCAATGTGCTGTTAGACTGTGGGGAATGATGACTGAAATACTGGCACCTCGCAGACACCAACATTACCCCACCCATCCCCCTGTACAGGTGCACAGGTGAGTAAATCCAGCCTGGTTTTGCCTTTTAATTTATTGCAGCTTAAAATCTACAGCCGAGAATGTCAGATTGCGGTGCTTCTGAAAACTTGGACCCTATGACATAGCCCTCTTAGTCTTTTCCTTTTGCACTCTAGTTTGTGCTTCTACCAAACAGTAGCTGCAGAAATATACTGAATAACGAAATCATTACCCCCAGGAATTCAAAGCTATAATAGTAAGTTCGGGTTTTGGCGGCCTTTCCTGAAAAGTTATCCAAAAACACCAAGGCAATAAAAAAAAACTTGAGTCAAACAAAAGCTGACAATTTTCAGATATTTCTAAACTATATTAAATAACACTGAGATCTTTGTGGTGACCTTAAAATTCAGCTTTCTATGGTACATTTGACATTGATAATACACTTGAGCTATTGTGCTGTTTATGGCATTCCGCATGGCTCTAGCAAAATAAACACCTGACATTTCCAAAAAATAGTTTTCACCTAAGAGAAAAAGCACTCATACATTCATGTTAATACTGTAGCAGATAAAAGTTAGTGTTACAAAGGGTTTCTAGCGTTCTGTAGCTGAACTCAAATTTCATTTGCTTGTTTGATAGTCATTTAAGATATTAAATTTAGAAATTGGGATCCTCATCCACAGGGCCTCTCTGTAAATCCCTTCACTGGCTCCCCATTACCTCCAGAATTCACTTCAAAGTACATACCCTCACCTAGGAGCCCTCACACTTTCCCTTCATAGACCTCTGACCTCATTACAAGATTGAACCCAGTTGCTCCACCTACAGCCTACGTCTTTCCTCCCCTCCTTTCACTAACACCTTCAAAACTTCTCCAGTGATGATGATTCCCAATTATAGAACACCCTGCCTTACCCCAACAAACAAACTTTTAAGTACTTTCTTTAAACCAACCTTTGAATTCTTGCCCTTTATTTCCCATCCTAGACACTCCCCATTACTCTTTTTGCATTGTACATGTCGTGTCCCCCCTGTGCTCCTACTGTCTCCACCTACCCTGCTCTGTAGATTGTACATTTTCCCAGAGTACTCACTATCTTAGATTTCCTGTCTTTTTCCTCTCTGTCAACCCTACTTGTATCTTTTATGTTTTATGCTGCAATTTTATAGTGTTAAGAAACAAAACAAAATAAAACATCAAAATAAAATACCTCACCACCTGGCACAGGTTATTCCTCACTCACTACAAAAACATAACCAGTATCACCAGGAATAGGTTACTTGTTTCCAATGGCAGATTCCTCTCATAGTGACTCTGCAGTTTCCTTTTCCCCAGACAGTGTGAGAGATCTCGTTATCATACTGACAGCCTTATAAAACTCTCATGCAGCTGAAATCACTAATTAGTCTTCTGTGAGGTTAAGAAGATCTAAACCTGGCCTAAATGGATGGAGAACCCACCCTCTCTTCTCACATCCAACCTCAGGATCCCTTTCTAGATTTTAGTAAAAGCCAAAAGCTCTCAGCAGAGCCAATACAATATTCCCGGGCTTTTAAAACACATAGGTACGAAACCTGGGGCAAATACTGTATACTTGCCTTCCACTATTCCAGTGATCTTGTCACAGTAGAAACAGTGTACTGTAGCTGCTGATATACCATTTGTAAACACAAATGCACAAAATGGGTTTCAATTATTTTTGTTTGTTTTGCTATCTTTGATGCAGACTCATAGCCCCCCAAATGTCCAGCTTTTGGCAGGGTAGTCCAGCTGTTTAGGCACTGTCCCAAGGGCCACAGTGTCCCATAGGGGCTGGGGAGATAGGGTGAATGCTTTCACATGAACACGCCATATAAACAGTGCAGGGTGAGCCTGTTGGCAGTCAGCAACTCAGCCAGTGTCGGGCATGCCTCCAGAGTGATGATAACAGGGGCATACTTAGTCCTTGGTGTTGGGAGGTATGGCAGGCATCTACAGAGACCCACAGGGTAACAGCATGTTTGGAGGCATTTCTGGTATTGTTTAATATCAGTGTTTATGAATCCAGTAGGTTACTAGAAGAATATTCTGATGGTAGGTGAGATGAAAGTTGAACTTTCTAACATAGATGTTAGTTGAGAATGAGATATCTGCTATGAATCACGGCAGTGGAATTATTAGGTTTCAGACTGCATTGTTATGAATAGCCCACTATTTCTAAGTAGCAATGCATTTTGGATCACGCCAATAATTTATTGCAGAAAATGTTGTAAAAATTCATGCACCTATTTTTCCATACTGAATATGTAGCCATTTAGATGACAACTGCATTTATTTGCATGTCAAAGTGGTTTTTAGTGCATATTGAGTGCCTTTTGTTAGGATATGGCGCACTCTGTGCCCATCTCCTTCTACACAGCAGTCTCTGGGTGCATCCCCTAGTGTTAATTCCCTAGTGCCAAGAGTCACTCGGAGGCAGACCTATGTGATGTAATCCCTGCTCCTCCATCTTAGAGTGAGTGAGTAAGATAGACTGGGTCCTGGTGTGTGTGTGCAAGCATGCAGAGCTGAGACTGGGAGCAGATCTCAGCTACAGAGACTCACAGCGTTCCATTGCATGTATCGCGGCTCCGGAGCTGATGCTGAGCCGGGCGCTGCATCTTCTCTACAGCGGCAGTCAGACTGCACGGCTGTGCAGTCCTCCGTCCCTCACCACCGGAGACAACTCCTGATAAGTACCGCTGCCTTTCAGTTGCATCTTCTTGGAAAAATGAAAGTCCATTTAACAAAATGTGATATTAAATAAATATCAAAGACTGCAAAGGGGGTATTTCTATGGGCATTCCCTGTTTAGCTGGTGTCCAGAGACCTTCTTTACTGGAAATGGGATGGTTATTGTACCACCCTGGGGCATTTGACATGTTTTCACATTTGCAAGGGGATTTTTATAGTTGCACTTCTCCCCCCCCAATCTATATACCTGAGGGGAGTACACAGCTTTTACTACAGAACTACAGAACATCTGCATTTTTGCACATTCATTACTAACATATAATGAGCATAGGCACCAGTAAATCTAGAAGAAATTCATTGAAGCAGAACACATAAGTTTTGCAATGGCCTGCTCAACGTCCTTACATAACTCAACTGAAATATTATGACATGACCTAAAATGAGCTGTTAATGCCAAACAGTCCAAAATATCAATGACATAAAGACTCTCTGTAGAGATGAGTGTGTTAGACATCTGTAGAGCAGGACTGATCAGCACGCACAGGAAATGTTTTCTCAGTCATTACTGTTAAAGGAAGTGACACTGGTTACTAAATCTAAAGGTTTATATAAATGTTAGGACCTTAACAATAGTAATAATAATAATAATAATAATGAGCATAGAAGTAATGGGGTTTATGCTTAGTATTACTTTGTGGACATGCTCCATCCCAGCAAGACCACGCCCCTTTTTTTTTTACAGGCATGCACACTCTTTCTATTCAAAGTATGGAGGGTGGGGCACCAAAATGAGTATTTACAGCTTGCTTTAGTGTGCACAGATTTGTCCTCTGTATTCCGCGCCCCTGCCCTAAAAAATTTCTAGAGTGATGGGCGTGGTCAATTGGGAAAATGCCTTAACTTTTCTGTGTGTGTGACCAACACCAATGAAGTGCCAGCTTTTTCTAACAGAACCAACCAATTACCAAATGTCTTACTATGGCATATGTTCGAGTCCCCTGCAGGATGAGCTTTGTTGTCTGTATTTTAATACAGAGAATGATGTACACTTGCTTGTTGTTCTAATATTAATTATATTTGTAAGAGCATAGACTAAGCAGTAAGAGAAGTAAGGTAATAGTAAGGGGAGGAGCCTGTGCCAGAAGCCACATGCTGATGCCGAGGTGGGCTTGCATGCTTCAAAGCCAGGGCCTATTTTTAGTCCCAGTCCAGCCCTGCAAGCAAGTCTGTTTTGCAGATGGATTTATGCACTGTGCGTGCATCATAGGAGACCATATGCAACTGTGATAGCCGGGCAGCGGCAGGTCCATCTGTGTTTTTAAAAGCATTGTCACGCCAGGCCGTCTCATCACATAAGCAAGCAGTTTATTCACAGTTCAGACAGGGTTATCACGACAGTAACATTTAACTTCTTTTTCTTCTCTCCAGCACAATATTCATATGGGTTACATCAGGTTACATCTCCTTTCATTTGCTTCACTGGCAATATCAGCATTTACAGTGATGTGGCAGCATTACAGTACAGTACATACCAGCGCAGTCTCTGGGAATCAGTAGTGCGGCTTCCGCAAACTGAGATTCATTTTAGTGTGCTCTCCCCCATTCGCTAGGGGCTCTATCTAAACGGGATCTCTCATGGACACGTTATTGGGGGCCTTCCGCCAAATGTGGTTTCCTACCACTCACCCAGCTCGTCTTCTCCCGCAGACTCACACCTCCCATCCTGCTTCTGGGGTACCCCTGAAGGTGAAGATCCCCTTTATTTCTTCCACTGATTGTTCATGCTGTAACTTCTCTCACACTGCAAATCTGGATATCTCTTGCTCTTCCTAGCAGCACCTACATGCTGTTCCATAATGCCAGGGACTGTGGAGTTATAGATGCGTGTTCCACAGTCCCCAGACTGCGTTTCTCCTGGACACTAGCCTGTGCCCTCCATCTCAGTCCTCAGCTCACACTGAACTGTCCTGTGCTTTGTTCCTTTTGCTAAAATCCCCCTGCACTTCCTGTCCTAAACCCCTACATGTGGCAGGGTCTGCCAGAACTGGTTTTGGGGCCATAAAACTCCCCCACTCACTGATAAGAATGAAATGGCTTTTGGAACTTTCCAATATCTCTTGTCTCCTAACATTCCAGTATGCCACACAACCTTAAAGCAACTATGGCAATTTAGAGTTTAGAGTATGAATCTCAGCTGCATCTCCTTTTGTGGCTGAATGTTACTAGGAGATCGCACACAAGCTAAATGTTCTCGGGGGGTTGCCGTCGGCATATAGGCAGAAATGCATGCTGTCCAGAGATCAGTGAATACAGGTATCAGTCTATATTCAGGCAGATGTCTTGCACCATGTATAGGGCTGGTGCAAAAATACACTCATAGTGATGGCAACTACTTTCACAAGTGGATGTGTAGGTGCAAGGTGGAAACAAAAATGCAGCCAACTCTTGCTTTGTTGCCGTGATGCATTCACATTGCAGCATACAAAGCGCGGCATAGCGGGGTGCATGCGAATGCATGCTCCCGCTATGCATACAGCAACGTGGGAGCCAATGGGAGCATGCGTATGCACGTGGCCACCGCTCAAAGTGAAAGCACTATTGGCAGCCGCAGGCTGCAGGGGAGCGAGAGCTTTTGGCAGATGTTCAGTACGGGCAGCGGGATGGTATGTTCCCGCTGCCCGTACTTTTAATCCCATTGCTGGCCTTGGTGTTCACGGAAGCATGCCGCTGATCACAGTTAAAGTGTCTTGCTGATCACTGTTAGGTCCTTGGCAGCTGCAGGCAGAGGGGGAGTGAAGTCCCCTCAGCACGATATGGGCCGGGGAGCTGGTGGCACATTTTCGGTATGGGAAGCAGGGTGCTATGTTCCTGCTACCCGTATTTTTAATCCCATCGCTGGCCTTGGTGATCACGGTAGCATGCGTACGCACGTTCCCGCAATTGTTAGCTATAGAAAGAGCCTTCCGTTGCGTTTTGCCAGGATGCGGATGCATTGCGGCACCGCCACGCCATAGGACACATCTGTACATGTGAACAGACCACTAATAGCGTGGGGCTGGGGGTAGGGGGGGGGGTGCTTTAATACATAAGCTTAATTGTACCTTTAATGTCTGTAATATATGCGATGAAATCAGAGCCATGAATCACAGCTAGAGATGAGCGCCGGAAATTTTTCGGGTTTTGTGTTTTGGTTTTGGGTTCGGTTCCGCGGCCGTGTTTTGGGTTCGACCGCGTTTTGGCCAAACCTCACCGAATTTTTTTTGTCGGATTCGGGTGTGTTTTGGATTCGGGTGTTTTTTTCAAAAAACCCTAAAAAACAGCTTAAATCATAGAATTTGGGGGTAATTTTGATCCCAAAGTATTATTAACCTCAAAAAACATAATTTACACTCATTTTCAGCCTATTCTGAACACATCACACCTCACAATATTATTTTTAGTCCTAAAATTTGCACCGAGGTCGCTGTGTGAGTAAGATAAGCGACCCTAGTGGCCGACACAAACACCGGGCCCATCTAGGAGTGGCACTGCAGTGTCACGCAGGATGTCCCTTCCAAAAAACCCTCCCCAAACAGCACATGACGCAAAGAAAAAAAGAGGCGCAATGAGGTAGCTGTGTGAGTAAGATTAGCGACCCTAGTGGCCGACACAAACACCGGGCCCATCTAGGAGTGGCACTGCAGTGTCACGCAGGATGTCCCTTCCAAAAAACCCTCCCCAAACAGCACATGACGCAAAGAAAAAAAGAGGCGCAATGAGGTAGCTGACTGTGTGAGAAAGATAAGCGACCCTAGTGGCCGACACAAACACCGGGCCCATCTAGGAGTGGCACTGCAGTGTCACGCAGGATGTCCCTTCCAAAAAACCCTCCCCAAACAGCACATGACGCAAAGAAAAAAAGAGGCGCAATGAGGTAGCTGACTGTGTGAGAAAGATAAGCGACCCTAGTGGCCGACACAAACACCGGGCCCATCTAGGAGTGGCACTGCAGTGTCACGCAGGATGTCCCTTCCAAAAAACCCTCCCCAAACAGCACATGACGCAAAGAAAAAAAGAGGCGCAATGAGGTAGCTGACTGTGTGAGAAAGATAAGCGACCCTAGTGGCCGACACAAACACCGGGCCCATCTAGGAGTGGCACTGCAGTGTCACGCAGGATGTCCCTTCCAAAAAACCCTCCCCAAACAGCACATGACGCAAAGAAAAAAAGAGGCGCAATGAGGTAGCTGTGTGAGAAAGATAAGCGACCCTAGTGGCCGACACAAACACCGGGCCCATCTAGGAGTGGCACTGCAGTGTCACGCAGGATGTCCCTTCCAAAAAACCCTCCCCAAACAGCACATGACGCAAAGAAAAAAAGAGGCGCAATGAGGTAGCTGTGTGAGTAAGATTAGCGACCCTAGTGGCCGACACAAACACCGGGCCCATCTAGGAGTGGCACTGCAGTGTCACGCAGGATGGCCCTTCCAAAAAACCCTCCCCAAACAGCACATGACGCAAAGAAAAAAAGAGGCGCAATGAGGTAGCTGACTGTGTGAGTAAGATTAGCGACCCTAGTGGCCGACACAAACACCGGGCACATCTAGGAGTGGCACTGCAGTGTCACGCAGGATGTCCCTTCCAAAAAACCCTCCCCAAACAGCACATGACGCAAAGAAAAAAAGAGGCGCAATGAGGTAGCTGTGTGAGTAAGATTAGCGACCCTAGTGGCCGACACAAACACCGGGCCCATCTAGGAGTGGCACTGCAGTGTCACGCAGGATGTCCCTTCCAAAAAACCCTCCCCAATCAGCACATGATGCAAAGAAAAAGAAAAGAAAAAAGAGGTGCAAGATGGAATTATCCTTGGGCCCTCCCACCCACCCTTATGTTGTATAAACAAAACAGGACATGCACACTTTAACCAACCCATCATTTCAGTGACAGGGTCTGCCACACGACTGTGACTGATATGACGGGTTGGTTTGGACCCCCCCCAAAAAAGAAGCAATTAATCTCTCCTTGCACAAACTGGCTCTACAGAGGCAAGATGTCCACCTCATCTTCACCCTCCGATATATCACCGTGTACATCCCCCTCCTCACAGATTATCAATTCGTCCCCACTGGAATCCACCATCTCAGCTCCCTGTGTACTTTGTGGAGGCAATTGCTGCTGGTCAATGTCTCCGCGGAGGAATTGATTATAATTCATTTTAATGAACATCATCTTCTCCACATTTTCTGGATGTAACCTCGTACGCCGATTGCTGACAAGGTGAGCGGCGGCACTAAACACTCTTTCGGAGTACACACTTGTGGGAGGGCAACTTAGGTAGAATAAAGCCAGTTTGTGCAAGGGCCTCCAAATTGCCTCTTTTTCCTGCCAGTATAAGTACGGACTGTGTGACGTGCCTACTTGGATGCGGTCACTCATATAATCCTCCACCATTCTATCAATGTTGAGAGAATCATATGCAGTGACAGTAGACGACATGTCCGTAATCGTTGTCAGGTCCTTCAGTCCGGACCAGATGTCAGCATCAGCAGTCGCTCCAGACTGCCCTGCATCACCGCCAGCGGGTGGGCTCGGAATTCTGAGCCTTTTCCTCGCACCCCCAGTTGCGGGAGAATGTGAAGGAGGAGATGTTGACAGGTCGCGTTCCGCTTGACTTGACAATTTTGTCACCAGCAGGTCTTTCAACCCCAGCAGACCTGTGTCTGCCGGAAAGAGAGATCCAAGGTAGGCTTTAAATCTAGGATCGAGCACGGTGGCCAAAATGTAGTGCTCTGATTTCAACAGATTGACCACCCGTGAATCCTTGTTAAGCGAATTAAGGGCTGCATCCACAAGTCCCACATGCCTAGCGGAATCGCTCCGTGTTAGCTCCTTCTTCAATGCCTCCAGCTTCTTCTGCAAAAGCCTGATGAGGGGAATGACCTGACTCAGGCTGGCAGTGTCTGAACTGACTTCACGTGTGGCAAGTTCAAAGGGCATCAGAACCTTGCACAACGTTGAAATCATTCTCCACTGCACTTGAGACAGGTGCATTCCATCTCCTATATCGTGCTCAATTGTATAGGCTTGAATGGCCTTTTGCTGCTCCTCCAACCTCTGAAGCATATAGAGGGTTGAATTCCACCTCGTTACCACTTCTTGCTTCAGATGATGGCAGGGCAGGTTCAGTAGTTTTTGGTGGTGCTCCAGTCTTCTGTACGTGGTGCCTGTACGCCGAAAGTGTCCCGCAATTTTTCTGGCCACCGACAGCATCTCTTGCACGCCCCTGTCGTTTTTTAAAAAATTCTGCACCACCAAATTCAAGGTATGTGCAAAACATGGGACGTGCTGGAATTTGCCCATATTTAATGCACACACAATATTGCTGGCGTTGTCCGATGCCACAAATCCACAGGAGAGTCCAATTGGGGTAAGCCATTCCGCGATGATCTTCCTCAGTTGCCGTAAGAGGTTTTCAGCTGTGTGCGTATTCTGGAAAGCGGTGATACAAAGCGTAGCCTGCCTAGGAAAGAGTTGGCGTTTGCGAGATGCTGCTACTGGTGCCGCCGCTGCTGTTCTTGCGGCGGGAGTCCATACATCTACCCAGTGGGCTGTCACAGTCATATAGTCCTGACCCTGCCCTGCTCCACTTGTCCACATGTCCGTGGTTAAGTGGACATTGGGTACAACTGCATTTTTTAGGACACTGGTGAGTCTTTTTCTGACGTCCGTGTACATTCTCGGTATCGCCTGCCTAGAGAAGTGGAACCTAGATGGTATTTGGTAACGGGGGCACACTGCCTCAATAAATTGTCTAGTTCCCTGTGAACTAACGGCGGATACCGGACGCACGTCTAACACCAACATAGTTGTCAAGGACTCAGTTATCCGCTTTGCAGTAGGATGACTGCTGTGATATTTCATCTTCCTCGCAAAGGACTGTTGAACAGTCAATTGCTTACTGGAAGTAGTACAAGTGGGCTTACGACTTCCCCTCTGGGATGACCATCGACTCCCAGCGGCAACAACAGCAGCGCCAGCAGCAGTAGGCGTTACACGCAAGGATGCATCGGAGGAATCCCAGGCAGGAGAGGACTCGTCAGACTTGCCAGTGACATGGCCTGCAGGACTATTGGCATTCCTGGGGAAGGAGGAAATTGACACTGAGGGAGTTGGTGGGGTGGTTTGCGTGAGCTTGGTTACAAGAGGAAGGGATTTACTGGTCAGTGGACTGCTTCCGCTGTCACCCAAAGTTTTTGAACTTGTCACTGACTTATTATGAATGCGCTGCAGGTGACGTATAAGGGAGGATGTTCCGAGGTGGTTAACGTCCTTACCCCTACTTATTACAGCTTGACAAAGGGAACACACGGCTTGACACCTGTTGTCCGCATTTCTGGTGAAATACCTCCACACCGAAGAGCTGATTTTTTTGGTATTTTCACCTGGCATGTCAACGGCCATATTCCTCCCACGGACAACAGGTGTCTCCCCGGGTGCCTGACTTAAACAAACCACCTCACCATCAGAATCCTCCTGGTCAATTTCCTCCCCAGCGCCAGCAACACCCATATCCTCCTCATCCTGGTGTACTTCAACACTGACATCTTCAATCTGACTATCAGGAACTGGACTGCGGGTGCTCCTTCCAGCACTTGCAGGGGGCATGCAAATAGTGGAAGGCGCATGCTCTTCACGTCCAGTGTTGGGAAGGTCAGGCATCGCAAACGACACAATTGGACTCTCCTTGTGGATTTGGGATTTCAAAGAACGCACAGTTCTTTGCGGTGCTTTTGCCAGCTTGAGTCTTTTCAGTTTTCTAGCGAGAGGCTGAGTGCTTCCATCCTCATGTGAAGCTGAACCACTAGCCATGAACATAGGCCAGGGCCTCAGCCGTTCCTTGCCACTCCGTGTGGTAAATGGCATATTGGCAAGTTTACGCTTCTCCTCCGACAATTTTATTTTAGGTTTTGGAGTCCTTTTTTTTCTGATATTTGGTGTTTTGGATTTGACATGCTCTGTACTATGACATTGGGCATCGGCCTTGGCAGACGACGTTGCTGGCATTTCATCGTCTCGGCCATGACTAGTGGCAGCAGCTTCAGCACGAGGTGGAAGTGGATCTTGATCTTTCCCTAATTTTGGAACCTCAACTTTTTTGTTCTCCATATTTTATAGGCAGAACTAAAAGGCACCTCAGGTAAACAATGGAGATGGATGGATTGGATACTAGTATACAATTATGGACGGACTGCCACGGTTAGGTGGTATAAAAAAACCACGGTTAGGTGGTATATATTATAATAATAATACAATTATGGATGGACGGACTGCCTGCCGACTGCCGACACAGAGGTAGCCACAGCCGTGAACTACCGCACTGTACACTGGTTGATAAAGAGATAGTAGTATACTCGTAACAACTAGTATGACACTATGACGACGGTATAAAGAATGAAAAAAAAACCACGGTTAGGTGGTATATATTATAATAATAATACAATTATGGATGGACGGACTGCCTGCCGACTGCCGACACAGAGGTAGCCACAGCCGTGAACTACCGCACTGTACACTGGTTGATAAAGAGATAGTAGTATACTCGTAACAACTAGTATGACACTATGACGACGGTATAAAGAAAGAAAAAAAAATACCACAGTTAGGTGGTATATATTATAATAATAATACAATTATGGATGGACGGACTGCCTGCCGACTGCCGACACAGAGGTAGCCACAGCCGTGAACTACCGCACTGTACACTGGTTGATAAAGAGATAGTAGTATACTCGTAACAACTAGTATGACACTATGACGACGGTATAAAGAATGAAAAAAAAACCACGGTTAGGTGGTATATATTATAATAATAATACAATTATGGATGGACGGACTGCCTGCCGACTGCCGACACAGAGGTAGCCACAGCCGTGAACTACCGCACTGTACACTGGTTGATAAAGAGATAGTAGTATACTCGTAACAACTAGTATGACACTATGACGACGGTATAAAGAAAGAAAAAAAAATACCACAGTTAGGTGGTATATATTATAATAATAATACAATTATGGATGGACGGACTGCCTGCCGACTGCCGACACAGAGGTAGCCACAGCCGTGAACTACCGCACTGTACACTGGTTGATAAAGAGATAGTAGTATACTCGTAACAACTAGTATGACACTATGACGACGGTATAAAGAATGAAAAAAAAACCACGGTTAGGTGGTATATATTATAATAATAATACAATTATGGATGGACGGACTGCCTGCCGACTGCCGACACAGAGGTAGCCACAGCCGTGAACTACCGCACTGTACACTGGTTGATAAAGAGATAGTAGTATACTCGTAACAACTAGTATGACACTATGACGACGGTATAAAGAATGAAAAAAAAAACCACGGTTAGGTGGTATATATTATAATAATAATACAATTATGGATGGACGGACTGCCTGCCGACTGCCGACACAGAGGTAGCCACAGCCGTGAACTACCGCACTGTACACTGGTTGATAAAGAGATAGTAGTATACTCGTAACAACTAGTATGACACTATGACGACGGTATAAAGAATGAAAAAAAAACCACGGTTAGGTGGTATATATTATAATAATAATACAATTATGGATGGACGGACTGCCTGCCGACTGCCGACACAGAGGTAGCCACAGCCGTGAACTACCGCACTGTACACTGGTTGATAAAGAGATAGTAGTATACTCGTAACAACTAGTATGACACTATGACGACGGTATAAAGAAAGAAAAAAAAATACCACAGTTAGGTGGTATATATTATAATAATAATACAATTATGGATGGACGGACTGCCTGCCGACTGCCGACACAGAGGTAGCCACAGCCGTGAACTACCGCACTGTACACTGGTTGATAAAGAGATAGTAGTATACTCGTAACAACTAGTATGACACTATGACGACGGTATAAAGAAAGAAAAAAAAATACCACAGTTAGGTGGTATATATTATAATAATAATACAATTATGGATGGACGGACTGCCTGCCGACTGCCGACACAGAGGTAGCCACAGCCGTGAACTACCGCACTGTACACTGGTTGATAAAGAGATAGTAGTATACTCGTAACAACTAGTATGACACTATGACGACGGTATAAAGAATGAAAAAAAAACCACGGTTAGGTGGTATATATTATAATAATAATACAATTATGGATGGACGGACTGCCTGCCGACTGCCGACACAGAGGTAGCCACAGCCGTGAACTACCGCACTGTACACTGGTTGATAAAGAGATAGTAGTATACTCGTAACAACTAGTATGACACTATGACGGTATAAAGAATGAAAAAAAAACCACGGTTAGGTGGTATATATTATAATAATAATACAATTATGGATGGACGGACTGCCTGCCGACTGCCGACACAGAGGTAGCCACAGCCGTGAACTACCGCACTGTACACTGGTTGATAAAGAGATAGTAGTATACTCGTAACAACTAGTATGACACTATGACGACGGTATAAAGAAAGAAAAAAAAATACCACGGTTAGGTGGTATATATTGTAATACAATTATGGATGGACGGACTGCCTGCCGAGTTCCGACTGCCGACACAGAGGTAGCCACAGCCGTGAACTACCGCACTGTACTGTGTCTGCTGCTAATATAGACTGGTTGATAAAGAGATAGTATACAATACATACAACAATATACTACTATACTGGTGGTCAGGCACTGGTCACCACTAGTCACACTGGCAGTGGCACTCCTGCAGCAAAAGTGTGCACTGTTTAATTTTAAATTAATATAATATTATGTACTCCTGGGGGCTCCTGCTATAACAACCTGCAGTGCTCCCCAGTCTCCCCCACAATTATTATAAGCTTTGCCTTTTATACATTGATGTGCAGCACACTGGGCTGAGCTGAGTGCACACAGACTGAGTCACACTGTGTGACTGGCTGCTGCTGTGTATCGTTTTTTTTCAGGCAGAGAACGGATATAGCAGAGAACGGATATATTATATTAAAATAAATAAAAGTTAACTAACAACAACTGCACTGGTCACTGTGGTAAACTCTGTCTGACTCTGCACAATCTCTCTCTCTCTTCTAATCTAATTTCTAATGGAGAGGACGCCAGCCACGTCCTCTCCCTATCAATCTCAATGCACGTGTGAAAATGGCGGCGACGCGCGGCTCCTTATATAGAATCCGAGTCTCGCGAGAATCCGACAGCGTCATGATGACGTTCGGGCGCGCTCGGGTTAACCGAGCAAGGCGGGAGGATCCGAGTCTGCTCGGACCCGTGAAAAAAACATGAAGTTCGTGCGGGTTCGGTTTCAGAGAAACCGAACCCGCTCATCTCTAATCACAGCCACTATACCTGGAATACAGCAGACAGCTTCTCCTTCCTGATTAAACAAGCTCATCTCCTTCCTTATTAAACCAAGCCAACCTTTTCTCCCATTGGCAAGTAACACAGGAGTCTGGGGGTGGGCTTATACTGCATGTGAAGATCTGCATTTATTTCCATGCATGCAGTACAGTTGCGTCTGCAACTCTGAATCAGGCCTTTAATGCATAAATGTGTCCTAAAACTTTTTTTCTCATTATTATGAGTTAATATTAGATATGTGATGCATCTTGTCAATGGGTGTCTTCCACGGGATCCGGTCTCTAAGTCGACAGTAACTAGGTCGACAATGTCTAGGTCGACCACTATTGGTCGACAGTAACTAGGTTGACAGGGTGTCTAGGTCGACAGGGTCTTTAGGTCGACATGTTCTAGGTCGACAGGTCAAAAGGTTGACATGCGTTTTTCACAATTTTTTTCTTTTTTTGAACCTTTCCATACTTAACGATCCATGTGGACTACGATTGGAATGGTAATCTGTGCCCGCCATGCCCGAAGCATGGCGAGCGAAGCGAGCCATGCGAGGGGACGCGGTGCACTAATTGGGGTTCCCGGTCACTCTACGAAGAAAATGACACCAAAATAACATAAAAAACTCATGTCGACCTTTCGCCCCGCTGCTGGCATTCTAGTGGGCAGGATGCCTCTGTCAGAATATGGGCAGCCGGCATCCCGACCACTGGTAAATTGTATGTATTCCGTCTCAGGCCTTGCAGATTCAGCTGCATTGGTGTACACAAAGGAAGGGGTTTGTATCAGCATCTGCATAAAGTCGCAGATGAGTGACCGCCAATAGACACTGCTGCGTGCACTTTTGTGCGTCACTCAGAACCTGTCCTGCTGTATCATCTTCATATACAGATATGGATCATTGTAAAAGATCCTCAGATTCTTTATCACCTTTAATATTAGCATAAATATACTTGTATCACAGTCTTTTCAGGCATGAGAAAAAAGCATGAAATGCGATGTTGTAGCCTATATATAAAATATGTATATATATATATTATAGCAAAACAGGTCAACTGAATGGACTATTAACTAAAGAAAATGCATTTGTTGCTAAGCAAAATGTTTTGCCAACTAACAATTTACTTTCAAAGTACTGTATATTGGCTGTTTCTTTATATACTGAAGTTGTATAGTTTATACTGCAAGGACTTTCACAGCAATTTCATTATATAGATACATTCTAATAGATCTTTTTCCACATTTAATAATACTTGCAGTATACTGTAGGTGTTCCTACTGTAAGCTTACGGTAATATGTAATTGAACAAACAATAAGAAACTGTTAATTGTACTTTTTTTCTATTCCGAAATTGTGCTGTACTGTATGTTATTATTACAGTATATGCAAAGAATAATATTAATATTGAAGACCATGATGTGTTAAAATGGATTATACACCAGCCTTTTTTTTTAATCATGGTCAGTGTTCTAGGTTTTCTATGTTATGATCACATTGTGCGCAACCAATGCTTGTGGCTGTTGCTTGGCAATGGCTGCTGGCATCATTCAGACCAGGGTCGCAGTAGACAGTAACCAGCATAGATTCTCCCCTGCTCTAGTGGAGATTGCTTTCAGGTGTCACTGCTTATTAAGATAGGAGATCCATTCTTAGGGTCACGTGATTGGGAGGCTGGTGCTGCAGACATCATCTTATTGGCCTTTTGCACCGTACTGGTGATGGTTTCTTCTGAACCAAGGGGAGATGTTTCAATCCTTCGAAAGAGGCTGAACTACATTCAAGCTGCACATAAATATCCTCCTTAAAGAGACACACTTTAAATAATCCCATAGGTTAACTCTAAACGTATATAAACAAACCAACATTAATCTGCCTAGCAATGTGTTACTAACCCAAGCCAATTACAAAAAATGGAAGACTCTTATATAGCTTCATGCCTAAACGTCCCTCAGCTAATCTAAAGAAGAGCTGCCCCTATCAACCAATCAGATTTTAGCTATCATTTATCTAGCACAGTCTATGAAATGACAGAAGCCGATTGGTCGCTAGGCTATCACTCTGCTTCTTGGTTCAGACCTGACCAGCCGAATGCACATGTTAAGCCTCTCCGGTAAAATGTGTAATGAAGAAGCCCACCTGCAGATGGAGCTAGTAGGCAGGGCATAGCTCTTCAATATTTTGCATTCCAGTGCTTGGAAAAGCAGACAGTGTTTGAAACCTATGGGGGCTGCTTCTGCTGTCAGAAATGGACGGGCACAGAAGATATTGGGGTATTTTATACAATTTAACTTTAATAAATATGCCCCATATTGTCTAAGTGACTATAAAGATAATTGAATGAGAGGCAGTTGGTAGTTTATCTTGCCATACCGCGCCACTCAGCTATGACAGATCAGCGCCTCTACTGAAATCCATAAAAATATTATAAAATTTTTTGAGAAAACCAATCACATTAAGCATGACAGCAGCAGAGACAATAGTTGTCCTAGAGGGAAAGCAACAGCGCAACTAGAGATGTAAGAAAAGAGCAATGAAAACCATTACACAGTACAATCTCTGATAAATGTATTTATTAGCATAGTTGTACTGTGTAACACCCCTGTACTCCAACACAAGCCCTTCATCATCATAAAATATGAAAATATTTTCCTAAATGCCATATATCCAAATTAGTGTTGTTGTTTTATGTTGTTGTTGTTGTTTTTTAAAATTAATACCATTTGGCATTTGTTTTTGTTTTTTGTAGTGAAAAAAAGGGTAGGAGTGACAAGTGTAAGAAACTGATTGCTTGAAAATGTGGGAAAACTTATTGGGCGCTGGAAAGGAAATGGGCAGCCTAGGGTACACCTCTGGGATTTTCCTCTTCCCCCAAAAATCGAACGTGAATCAAAGTGTGAGGTGGTGTATCCGGGGCGCCCTCTTTCTGTGGTCGTATGAGAAGACCAAAGCAATGGTCGCCTTATCATATAGATGATGAACTCAATATAGATATGGTGATGTAAATTTCGAGGAGTTTCAATAAAAAATGTCTATACAAATTTAATATAACATACATTCACATACATAAAACAACTACTAAAAGCATACCAATAAGGTAAGCTAGGAGCCGCAGGTGTTAAATAAGGCAGGGTGGTCCAAGCTTCAACCTGCTCTGGCTCCTAAGCTTAATGATGGGTTACTAACCCCTGGATGAGTGATGGTATTCAATGTTCAAACAACTCAAATTGCACTTCTAAAAACGTAAGAAAGCATACCAGAGAGGTAGCTAAGGAGCCACAGGTGTTATAACAAGCAGGGTGGTCCAGACTTCACCCTGCTCTGGCTCCCAAGCTAACCACATGGTCGATGTCCAATGAATGAAAGGTTCGGATTCCTAGTAGATCCAGTAACCAACGCGTTTCGAGATCTGCAATCTCTTCCTCAGGGCTTGATGGTGTTACTTGTCTCCAGAGCTGGCTTTTAAAGATGGTGGGAGGTTAATTCCGGGTCATAGGTCACTGGGACCGGAAGTGATCAAACAGAGTCCCTTTTTTGTGAAACCTAATTATTAATAGTGATGTGCTGCTGCAATAGTACTCCGTGGTGAACAAAGTGTGCAGGTTTGGGAGTAAACCAGGCTCAAAACTGGTAAAAACGTCCGGCCGGGCGACCGGAAGTGACCCGAACCGGAAGTCCAAAACCAGAAGTGACGTAACGGCGTGAACAGCCGAGATTTGCATGCAATATCCAAAATAATTAAAAGTGCAGCATAAGTCTCTGTTGGTGTGGAAGGAGACTATTTTGGTGTGGAAGGGAAAGAATAACTATTTGAGAAAATCACTGTGATGTAGGTAACTAGCCGGATGGTGCAGCTTCGAAACCGGAAGTGACGCGATTGTTTGCGTGTCACCGACCGGCAGTGACGGAAGGAACAGCTGGGACAGCGGCTGTGAACCGCAATTGGACTAATTGTGATAGTGATTGGAGAGAAAAACGTGTTAGTTAACTTGCCAATGGTGCACTATTAAATAATAAAGGCCAAGGACTAGAACATGGCTGTGACAACCAGAGACTAAGGAAAGGTGGTCAAAAATACCAGATTTGATGAGTGCCACCGTTCTAAAGTTTGCATACAGAACTCCCCAAAACATTATGATCAGTAGTGGAAATACGAGAATCCATAATTAGCGGGACAGATGTTTGTGCATCAATAATGAGGTTATCCAATCAACCGTAATCCATATACAGTCAATAAAAGTCAAAAGTCTCCATAAATATGGAAATATGCTGAGTGATGTCCATATTTTGTCTTCAATTGATTGATTCTCCATAGGTCCCCATGAAGAAAATAAAGAAAACAAAATATAATAGGTTATGAAGAGTACCGTTGGTTGGTATCTGAACAAAGAAACATACAGACTGGTGAATTATGTAAGCTAATGCAAGAACCATTTAAGTTCAATATCTTTGTTTAGGCCTTTGGGGCACAGGGACTGCAGTTTGTAAATCAATTTCATTTCCGCCTTTGCAAGATTTTTTTCCGTGTTTCTGTCGCGCCAAGTAGATTTAATGTGCTGTAGTCCCACAAATTTCTTTATGGATGTGTATGAACAGTTATGTTCTAATTTGAAATGTTAGGACAGATTGTATGTGAGGAGACCATTTTTTATGTTACGTAGATGTTCGCCAAGCCTTGTCTTTAGAGCTCTCGACGTACGTCCAATGTATATCTTCCCACAAGCGCACTCCACTAAATATACGACGTTACCGGTATGGCAGGTGATGAAGTCTTTAATTTTAAAGGTAATGTCGTTGGTGGTTACTTCTGTATATTTGGAGGTTTCAGTTTTGATTTGTCGGCATGGAAGACAAAGCCCGCACCTATGGAAACCGCTTGTTCTGATGGGGTTAATACTTTTCTGGGGTAAGGCGCTCCGGACTAATTTGTTCTTAAGGTTCGCTGCCTTACGGTAGATGAACGTGGGTTTTTTCGGAATTATGTTTTTTAACGTGTCATCCATACATAGTAAGTTCCAATGTTTCCTAATGATCAGTTCTATTTTTTTGTATTGGTGGTCATACCCTGTGATAAACGACCATTGGGAGTGGTTGGGGAGTTTTTCATCATTTTTCTTCTGTTTATTATTGTGGATGAGAGTGGTCCTATCTTTGTTCATTGTTTCCATCTGAATTGTTCTCGAGCTGATATCCTTTTTCGATTAAAGCGTTTTTGAGTTCGTTGATTTGGGTCATGCATACAGTGTCCTCGCTGCAATTTCTCCTTATCCTTAAGAATTGGCCCTTGGGTATGCCATTGAGCCAATTTACATGGTGCTCACTTTCTTTGCTGATATAATTGTTAGACTCTGTGGGTTTATTGTAAGTTTTTGTTTGGATTGTGTTTCCCTTGATGTATATAGATAAATCCAGAAAATTGATTTCGGTTTTACTGTTTTCAAACGTGAGGACAATATTTCTGTCATTTTTGTTAAGATGATCACAAAATTGGGTTAAACTCTCCATGTCCCCTCTCCAAAAAAAATATTACATCGTCGATGTATCGATTCCATGTTAGTAACTTGTCCTTCCATGGGTTCTGTGTGTATATGTTTTCATGCTCCCAATGAGCCATGAAAAGGTTGGCAAAACTGGGTGCAAATCGCGTGCCCATTGCGGTACCCCTCCTTTGGAGGTAATAATCCCCCTCGAAGAAAAATAAATAATTTTTCAGGATAAAATCCATGGACTCGATAATGAACGATTTTCTGGCTTCTGAGAACTCTGCTTGGTCTAGGAACCAAGTTGTAGCCTCTATACCCTTCTGGTGTTCGATGATGGTGTATAGGGAAGTGACATCTGCTGTGACCATAATGGTCTCACCGTCCCACGAAATTTCCTCCAGTTTTTTGATGGTATCACTCGTGTCCCTTAGATGTGAGGGATTCTTTGTCACTAAAGGTTGGAGTTCGTGATCGATCATCGCTGATAAATTTGATGTTACACACCCTGTTCCGGCGACAATAGGTCGTCCCGGGGGAGACGTGCTGTTCTTGTGTATTTTTGGTAATACATATATCGTCGGGGTAATGGGGTATTCAATATTCAGAAATGCAAACTCTGTATCTGTGATACCACCTTTTTCAAGGTGGGTCTTCAATAATTTCTGAAAGTTGGTCTTTATTTTTGCTGATGGATCAGTCTTGAGTTTCTGATACGTATCGCTGTCCGACAGTTGACGATAAATTTCCTTCACATAGTCTGATTTATTCAGAATGGCTATTCCACCTCCTTTATCGCAAGGCTTAATTACAATGTCCTGATCTTCTTGGAGAGATTTGATAGCGTCTCGTTCTTTTCTGGTCAGATTGTAATGGACCTTCTTCTTCTTTCCTTTGTTTTTGATTGAGTTCAGATCTTCTATGACTAATTTCTGAAAGGTTTCAATGTAGTTGCCTTTAACATGCGATGGATAAAATGTGGATGGTTTTTTATGTGCAGGTGGGATTGTGGGTTCTGTGGAATTTGATGCCGAGGGGATTTCTTCTCTCCGTTTCAGTTCAAAGAATTTTTTCAGGGAAATTTTTCTTATAAACTTATGTACATCCACAAATCTATCAAAGTCATCAGTGGTTGTTGTCGGTGCGAACTTCAATCCTTTCATCAACACTTTTTCTTCAACAGCCGTGAGAACCCTCGTGCTTAAGTTGTATATTACTTTTCTTATTGTGCCTTCTTCCTCAATAATCTCCTGGTTTGAAGTGTTAACAGTTTTTTTCTTTTTTTGCAATGGTTTGCCAGCTCTTTTACCTCTCCTTCTCTTCTTCCTGCCTTTTTTCGTCACTTCGGTAATTATTGACATCTGTAACCCCTCCTTTCTCCTAAAAAAGGTGAGTTTCGTACTGTTCTGTCTCTTCCATTTTCGGTCCGTGTGATTCTATGATCACTCGACGTGAAGTTTTCTTTAGGAGTTGGTGTTCTCCGGTTATGATGAATGTGTTGTCTGTCCCTTCTCTCTTCAAACTTTCTCTGTGTGTTCTGATATTCATGGTCATGTCTATTCGTGTCTCTCCTGTATTCTTGTGCTGCCCTCCTGTAATTATCCTGCCCGTATCTATCGGATTTCCTTGGACTGAGGTTGTATCGTACCCGTTGTGATTGGTAGGACGAATATTGTGGATAGGGACGTCTGTTCCTTCTCTGTTCATTGTCTCTATTCTGATTTTCTCTTATTGCGAGTGGTCTTCTTGCTTTTGTAATCCGAATTTATAGAAGTCGAAGTCCCGTTGTAATTTCTTCTGTTTTTTCTTTATGAGCTCCTTTGTGTTATGATCCAATTTCTCCGCAATGCCTTTCTCAAGTGCATCATAGGAAGGGAGTTGGTCATATGGTGTAATCATGGTTTTTAACACGTCAATTCTTTCTTTGCCGTCCTTGAGTTTATTCTTTCTTTCTTTTATGATGAGCATCATCAATTTCATGGAGCAGTCTTCTAAAATCTTTGTCCAATCTTTCGCAAATTCTTCTGTGGCATCATCGAATGAAGGTTTTCTTGTCAAATCTAAGTCCTTTGGGGATGACTTGCTCTGCGGAATACTTCTCTAATGTAGCAATTTCCCACCAGAGTTTGTTCTCTTTAATTAGCCACTCCCCCAATCGGTTCATTGCTGTTTCCAGATTGTTGTCTGTCATCTCTATCTCTTCTTTATTGAAGTCAATCGTGAAAGCTTCCTTCAATTCTTCGTCCCTTTTGGACATGTGGTGCCACATTATGCTGCCTATAAGTTACCCCTGAAGGAAATTAAACTGATTGCTTGAGAGTGTGGGAAAACTTATTGGGCGCTGGAAAGGAAATGGGCAGCCTAGGGTACACCTCTGGGGTTTTCCTCTTCCCCCAAAAATCGAACGTGAATCAAAGTGTGAGGTGGTGTATCCGGGGTGCCCTCTTTCTGTGGTCGTATGAGAAGACCAAAGCAATGGTCGCCTTATCAGATAGATGATGAACTCAATATAGATATGGTGATGTAAATTTCGAGGAGTTTCAATAAAAAATTTCTATACAAATTTAATATAATATACATTCACATACATAAAACAACTACTAAAAGCATACCAATAAGGTAAGCTAGGAGCCGCAGGTGTTAAATAAGGCAGGGTGGTCCAAGCTTCACCCTGCTCTGGCTCCTAAGCTTAATGATGGGTCACTACCCCCTGGATGAGTGATGGTATTCAATGTTCAAACAACTCAAATTGCACTTCTAAAAACATAAGAAAGCATACCAGAGAGGTAGCTAAGGAGCCACAAGTGTTATAACAAGCAGGGTGGTCCAGACTTCACCCTGCTCTGGCTCCCAAGCTAACCACACGGTCGATGTCCAATGAATGAAAGGTTCGGATTCCTAGTAGATCCAGTAACCAACGCGTTTCGAGAATGGAGAATCAATCAATTGAAGACAAAATATGGACATCACTCAGCATATTTCCATATTTATGGAGACTTTTGACTTTTATTGACTGTATATGGATTACGGTTGATTGGATAACCTCATTATTAACGCACAAACATCTGTCCAGCTAATTATGGATTCTCATATTTCCACTACTGATCATAATGTTTTGGGGAGTTCTGTATGCACACTTTAGAACGGTGGCACTCATCAAATCTGGTATTTTTGACCACCTTTCCTTAGTCTCTGGTTGTCACAGCCATGTTCTAGTCCTTGGCCTTTATTATTTAATAGTGCACCATTGGCAAGTTAACTAACACGTTTTTCTCTCCAATCACTATCACAATTAGTCCAATTGCAGTTCACAGCCGCTGTCCCGGCTGTTCCTTCTGTCACTTCCGGTCGGTGACACGCAAACAATCGCGTCACTTCCGGTTTTGGAGCCGCACCATCCGGCTAGTTACCTACATCACAGTGATTTTCTCAAATAGTTATTCTTTCCCTTCCACACCAAAATAGTCTCCTTCCACACCAACAGAGACTTATGCTGCACTTTTAATTATTTTGGATATTGCATGCAAATCTCGGCCGTTCACGCCGTTACGTCACTTCTGGTTTCGGACTTCTGGTCCGGGTCACTTCCGGTCGCCCGGCCGGACGTTTTTACCAGTTTTGAGCCTGGTTTACTCCCAAACCTGCACACTTTGTTCACCACGGAGTACTATTGCAGCAGCACATCACTATTAATAATTAGGTTTCACTAAAAGGGACTCTGTTTGATCACTTCCGGTCCCAGTGACCTATGACCCGGAATTAACCTCCCACCATCTTTAAAAGCCAGCTCTGGAGACAAGTAACACCACCAAGCCCTGAGGAAGAGATTGCAGATCTCGAAACACGTTGGCTACTGGATCTACTAGGAATCCGAACCTTTCATTCATTGGACATCGACCGTGTGGTTAGCTTGGGAGCCAGAGCAGGGTGAAGTCTGGACCACCCTGCTTGTTATAACACCTGCGGCTCCTTAGCTACCTCTCTGGTATGCTTTCTTACATTTTTAGAAGTGCAATTTGAGTTGTTTGAACATTGAATACCATCACTCATCCAGGGGTTAGTGACCCATCATTAAGCTTAGGAGCCAGAGCAGGGTGAAGCTTGGAGCACCCTGCCTTATTTAACACCTGCGGCTCCTAGCTTACCTTATTGGTATGCTTTTAGTAGTTGTTTTATGTATGTGAATGTATATTATATTAAATTTGTATAGAAATTTTTTTATTGAAACTCCTCGAAATTTACATCACCATATCTATATTGAGTTCATCATCTATCTGATAAGGCGACCATTGCTTTGGTCTTCTCATACGACCACAGAAAGAGGGCGCCCCGGATACACCACCTCACACTTTGATACAAGTGTGAGAAAGTATGAGGGGAGAAAAGAACCTAGAGCCAGAATGGACAAAACCAAATGTGAAATTCATTGCCAGCTTGTCAGGGTGTACGGTGATAACGTGTCATGTCACCGAAGCGGGTTTGGGTATGGTTCACTGCCTGTGGTAGATGTGCTTGGCCGTCCGGTTCGCTGCTCATCTTGAACATCAGTCCTGACTCCTGCCATTAACCAAGGCAGTGCACCAAACCCAAGCCTGTTTCTGTGACATGACGTTATCACTGTACACTCCGACATGTTGGCAATGAATTTCAGCTTCTGATGTGCCCTTTAGATGTTGAAATCTGATCGCACTATGCACCTCATTGTGTGACCATGTTTCGCCAGCCCCGCCATCTTACAGCTGATGATGGGACAGTATGACTGATATGAGGAGCAGTCTAATGGCCGTGAGGGGAAGCAGTGGTCTACCCACTCTGGCCTGATGGGAAATTAGGATGAGATAGAGAACACTACACATGTGAGAGGTCTTGTTACCTTACTTACTAAACCACCCTTGCAATTGGCTCCTAAATTGACACTACTACATATGAGTTTATCCTAGACAACCTTATCCAATACACGATATACAATCTGGCAGTAAATAATAGTGGTGCAAACAAGGACAGACCACTTCAAGTAACCTGCCAAATAATCTCAAGTAACTAATTATGGTTTGATAAAAATGATTGGCTGCATAGATGTGTCTGGTTAGATAATCAGTCTTTAAAAGCATCAGCAGCTTTGTCTATTTTCAAGTGGACAAATGACAGCGTCTTATTAATCCTTTGATTATGTACTGTACAATCCTTTATTTTCAAGGGCCAGAAAGTACCAATCATCTGTCAGAGCTTCTTTATTGGTACTGGATCTAGCACAACATGTATTTAATCAAGAGACACATTTTACACCTTAGAATTGTTAGCAAATAAATCATGATAAAAAAACAAAATAAGATTTTTTTTTGGCTAACAAATTGGTGTCTGCTATTTATAAACAGGCAGAAGTACATTTAGTACAATAAGTACCTTCTGTTAACGTAATCATTCGGCTAAACACATCTATTTGAATATTCATTATCATTTAGAAGGATGTGAGATATTCAGAGTCTGTCTAATCCACTCAATGTTTCCACAATTGTAACAAATGCCAATGGGACAGAGCCGTTAATGATTGGAGTCGGTTTACTGCTCCATTTACATTTTATCTGTACTGCATTCAAATAAAATTACTGCATGGGTACCTGTGCTCATGCTACAGATTTTACCTCAAAGCTCAGCATTACAGTATGTTCCATTCAGGTTACCAACTGCTAATATGTTACGTGTATTGTCAAAAGCTGTTCAATAAACTATTTGAAAAAAAAAACAGTTAAAATAATAAAACGTGGTTTATACTTACCGACTTTACTGCCCTCTCCTCCAGGATAGGAGGGCATGGCCAGCACACAGGTGGGCTGTCCGGGTGCAAGATGGCACAATTGAATCATTATGGCTCCGCCCCTTCCCCCCCACCCCACACACACTATACAGTGCTGAGAAAACAGGCACTGTTAATAGTGAGGGGCAGGGCTACGATGATATTGCGATTCAGCGTATATATTTGTTGATCTTGAGTATATAATTTAAAATAAACAGACATATGAGCTTACTCTGGGTCTTGAGCACTCCCAATATTTATGCCTCTGTTGTCATTAACTATTGGGCTAATTCAGTAAGGATCGCTGATGTGATCCTTACTGTATTTCGCAATGGGGCAGAGGCATTCGTGGGGAGGGGCAGCTGGTGTTGGGGAAAATAGGGAAAGGGGTGTCATCTCTATTTTCCAGGAGTGGCGAGGCCAAGGACTGTTTCCTTGGCCTCACAAGCCGCCCTGCGATGGGAAGGCTTAGTAAGCTGAAGCCTACTCAACCTGCCATCGCGGATGAATATTGCGACCAATAGTTGTGTCATTGTGTCTATGTATGGACCCCATTTTTATAAAACGAATTGGCTCCTTTTTCTAAATCCGGTAGTGCAGTTTGTCTGTCCATATATAAAGTTTTCAAAAGTAAAGTTTTGACTTCAGAAAGTGAAGGGGTTGACCTGGTGATCCAGTGGGTCAAGATGACTTTCTTAGCAATTGTAACTATATTTATCACTATCGGCACTAAATTTGTATTCAAACCTTCAGTCCGCCATTTTGTGAGATTAGCACATAAGAATGGAAGGGGTTGCAATGACAGATGCAATTTAAAGGTATCATTGATAAATACTAAAACCTTATTCCAGAATTTTTTAATAATACCACACTCCCAAAACTGGTGTATGTAAGTAGTGGTTGAGCCTTTACATTTCATACAAGTAGCATATGAGTCAGGGTGAAGTTTATTGTATATTGCTTGTGAGGTATAGGCCCTGTGGACCGTTTAAAAAAATTAATTTCCTGCAGATAGGAGGATCTCAAAAATCTCAAAGCTGAATCGTAATGTTGTAAGATCTGCGTATGGAGATCATTAAAGGAGAGATTTTGTTGCCAAGATGTCTCCAAGCTATACCACATCTTATTTGGTGTAGAACATAGTAGTTCCACATGGAGTGGTTTTAAGTAGTTCAACTAGTTTTGATAATGGATCTGGCGTGAGGCTTATGTAAGGAGTTAACATAGTGTCTAAGCTGGAAGTATGCAAATGAGGTAGGGTGTGGGAGAGCATATATCTCCTTCACTTCCAAATAACTATACATCCGACCTCCCGGGTCAAAAACATCCTCCATTGAGCGTATAACCCTATGTCGCAATCTGAGAAATATAGTTTCGGTCATTCCTGGTAGGAACAGCAGATTGCCCCAAAAGGAGATATGTTTAGTATAACCGGGATGTCTTTGGAATCTTTTGTTAATTAAGTTCCAATGTCCAAAATGTGTCTGAGAATAGAGGGTTCAGTAAGCAATGGGGAGGCAATTTAGACCTAGGCGTGTGTAGTAAGGCATTCGGAGAATAGAGAACAGTGCACAATCCAGATCATAGAGTACAAAATTATTTCTTTCAAATAACCAATCTGTGATGTTGCGAAAGAAAAATGCATGCAAATACATTTTAAGGTCAGGTAAACTTAATCCTCCCATTTTATGATTTGCACATACTGTAGCTTAGCTCTGGCTACTCTAGGTTTGCCACTCTTCCAGAGACATTTGTTAATCACAGAATCAAGCCGTTTTATATCAGTGTTGGACAACATTATTGGTAGCATTTGCATTGTGTAGGAGAGCATATTATAGATTTAATTACCGCTACTCTACCAAGAAGATATAGTGGCAGTAAGTGCCAGGCATCTAGTAATTTGGAAATGGCCAGGATTAGAGTAGAGAAATTCACTTTATACAAAGAAGTCAGGTTAACTGGAATGTGTATCCCTAAATATTTAAAATGAGACCTAATTACTTTGATAGACTGAAAGGTAGCAATGGTAGATAAAAAGGACAAGCCACCAGATATTGGCATAATATCTGACTTGTCTATATTAACCTTATAGCCAGATAATTTGCCAAATACATCAATAGTGACAAAGACAATTGGTAAGGAGTGGGAAGGGTTGGAGAGAAATAGCAGCATATCATCTGCAAATAGAGCAAAACGGAGGTCAATATTAACTTATCAAAATTCCCTGAAACGGGGGACTGGCATAGGGCCAGAGCTAAATGTTCTAATGCAATAGCAAATAAAAGTGGGGACAATGGGCCACCTTGTCTGGTACCTCGTTGTATTATAATTGGCTGTGTTAAGTACCCATTGCATGATACCTGGGTATGGGGATCTGTATATAAAGTATTTACTGTATATAATCTATGAATTTAGGTAGGAATTCAAATCTCGCCATGGTGTTGTAGAGGTGTCTCCACAACACCATATCGAAAGCTTTCTCGGCGTCTAGAGACAATATTGCTCTAACTTGTAGTCGGTGTTAAGAAGGGAGATGGGTCTATAAGAGCTGGGTTTACTGAGGTCTTGGCCTGGTTTCGGGAGAACCTTAATTATAGCGGAGTTAAAATGTACGGGCATATGTCCTGATTCCAGTATATAATTGTATAGTTTTGTTAGTACTGGTATGATATGTTTTTCAAGGAGTTTATAGTACTCTTCTGTAAGTCCATCTGGACCAGGTTCTTTTCCGGTTTTCAAATATTTTATCGCTTACTGAACTTCACATTCAGTAATTGGGGAAACTAAAGCAGTCATCAAAGAAAATGATAGCTGTGGTGTTATAGTCAAATATATTTCTAATAAATATTTAAAATGCCAGCTCTAATATATACTGAGGACGCCAGGCGCATCTTATTACCATATACAATAAAAGTGCGCTGTACGTCGCAAACACTACATCCCTTAAGAGAAAACAATACACGCACACATTGTCTGAGTTCCAATGCTCATTAATGTATATATTTGATATTAAAAGGATATGTATACAATATATCACATGTACAGTATATATATATATATGGTTACATGGTTACAATTTACACAGGAAGCAATTACAATCCAATCCATTACAGCCAGGGCCAGCATACAATTACCATCTCCCTCAATGCTCACTACGCTCCCTCTCCTCCATCTTTATCTCTTCCTCCATGCTCACAGCAGCAGAGTATCGGCAAAAAGCCATCTCGATCAGCACCCAGCAGAAAACAGGAAACTCTTCTGTGTGGGATCATCTAAACACTGTATGTTGAGGGAGTATAGGTTTTCTGTTATTGGTCCAGAGGAGGGAACTCTCTCATTCATCATGAGTCATTGGTCAGTTCATATGCAAGCAATGAAGATGACATCATGGGGGCTGGCCTCTGGTTTCCTGTCCATCTGCTTTCTTTTGTTCTCAGTTGAATTGTGGCTTTATATTCCTACATTTGATCATAACTACTCATTGCAATGTGCTACAACCTAATCACAGGCATCAAATGAATCCACACATTAATCTGGTTACTTTGACACCAAACACGACATGTCCATCTTGCTCCGCTCCAACAATACACATACATGACATTATACTCCATTATATAATTTGAAACCTTATGTCTAGTGCTTGATATGTTCAATTTATGTGCTGTATGAAATATATGTTGAATATATCTTTGTGGCATGTCTATGTAAATGCGTATGTTACCATATATTGCTCTGCATGCTGTGCGTATTCGCAAGCATGGTGACTCATCAATGTGGAGTTTGGATGTTCTCTCTATGTAATATTTTTTACTTCATCAGTCCACCCTTTGGCAGTAAACAATAACTGCCATAAATTATTAACAAAAGAAAAATATTTCAAACAATAATCGGTGACCTAGACACCGTATGTATTCATTTCGCAAATCAGACACTTGACTATATTTGGGGAAGACAGGGAGGAGGACGAGACATCCTCTATATGCACTCGGTGGTCACGGGATCACTGGTTGGGTGTGGGACAACATTCAACTTATAGAGTATGCTGGGACAGTGCTATGGCCTATGATGTCTGATTTGAACGAACATTTCACACATACATGTACCTATGTCTTTGTACACTGATGTTCAGATTCGATAGAGGTTTTGCTCTGTAGAGGGAGAAAACACAAACAAATCGTGAAAGAGACATATAAGATTTTCATGGTATATATTCCTATCACTCTCTGAACATTGTTTCCATTTCTGGAACGTATGCTAGGTCTATTTCATCATTGAACAAGGGTTATTAGTAGTGTCATTCCTAGATAACATAAACCTTCTGAGTTCGGGGAGAGCCACTCATAAACCTTTCTTCCACATATATTAATGAGCTCTTTATCTGCTATGTGTGAATAGCCATTGTCTGATTGTTCCTGATTACCTCCCAATTTCCTGATTTCCTGAAATTGGTGAGATTTAAACATACCAAGGATTTATCTATGGTACTGGTGGATCTTAAGACTAGGGGATCTAGTTATATTATATTCCTTGTCCACCGGTCCCCTCCCCCTTCCGTGTAATTCAAGTACCTCAGCTAACTCTAAAGAAATATGGCACTAATCCTGCATCATTTTGTCTTAGAGGTACCTGTGAGCACATCCAACATTTCGTTTGGTATAAGACCTTACCAACTAGTGAGTGGTACTCACTCAATGGATGTCTGTCAAATGCTGCCTTATTGCTAGACTGACATCTCTGGATGCACTCATCTTCAACTATGGGGTCACAATAACTACAAAATACAGTATTCCTCAGACAATAGCCTATCACGTTACCTCCGAACTCCGTCACTACTAGACCTTTGATTTTCTCTGGCTTTAACAAAGCGATAGGCTGATCCTGGGATCCTATAAAGAAATCACTCCTTTCTCCAGAACCAGTTCCAGTCCCACACTCGACTCCTCATGAAAAACCTCAAAAAAATAGAATGTTCTGAAAAAAAAAATGTTTGTCAGTGGGAAAAAAAGAAAAAAAATAGAACAAAACAAATCTTGTCCATAGCAAACCAATTACAACGACTGCTCTTTCTGTAATCCTTTAGTACGCTCCGGTAGTGTTCAACAGTGCCGCCTCTCAGTCTTCATGGAACAGACTCTCTGGTGATACTTCTGCGATCTCACTCCATTTACGAGTTCCTTCTGGACTACCGACTTTCCTGCGATGGGAATCGTGGACCCAAGTCTCTCTCTCAGCTACGTTCACTGGGATCGTGCGGTCAACAAAACTTGGTACGGTCCTTCCAACCTGTCTATTAGGCAACCTGAGCGTAAGAACAATCACACAGTCTCTTGGTTTACAATCATGACAGTTAATATTTGGCATACCAGGAATCAACAGTTTCAAGTTCTTTTGTCAAGTTCTCAAATGCTGGCTCATCTCGATAAGGTACTGTACTGTCACCTCATTGGTGTATTTCTGATCATTGTGCATCAATCATGACATGAGGTTGTCTTCCAAAAAAAACCAAAAAACAAAACCAAAACCAAAACAAAAATTTCAAAGAGGGTGATTAGTTAAGTGAAGATCTGGGAGTGGTTCCGATGCTACATAATACTAGTGGCAGTGTCTATGACCACAATAGTCCAGTTTCAAGCTATCACTTTGCTCCTACTCCTAGGGGTACCATATCTACACACAAATTTCTGCACAATTTTCTTTGCAGTAAACACAGCAGTATCCGTGGCGGCCGGAAATGCCTCTACCCAGTTTGAGAAAAACATCAGTGCACACCAATGCATAACAATAATTCCTAAAGGGTGTTTACTGTACGAAGTCGATTTGTATTACCTGAAAGATCCATCTGCAGGAGGGATATGGGATGGCTTTGTTAGTATTACCTTACCAAATGTTCTTCCTCATGCAAGTAAGACAGATCATTGCTTTCCTGCTTGCCTGAGAAGAGAACCCTGGTACACGCCAGTAAGCTCTTACCAATTTGCACATACCTTCCTTACCCTAGGTGAGTCAGACCATGTGCTGCCTCAGCTAGGCCTGGGAGATAAGTCCTGGGGGCCACTGGCTTACCTTGTCCATCTCTCCAGAGTCCTGAGGACTCCTAACCATACCCCTACGATTTCCAGACCTCCTTTTCCTGTAGGGAACACAAATTTGTATCTTATTTTAACTGTTGTGTGTTTGCAATGTATAGTACCATGAGCATAACTAAAAAAAGAAAGAAAAACATCTCTAGAGGAGAAAAAGAAGAAGAAAATATCAGGTCTGCGTTCACCAACGGGCTGTCACTTATGTCTGGTCTCGTAGCAAAGGTCTGATTCAGATATTCCATACCATCATGCATATCAGTGTCTATACAAAATTTCCCTTCACCGGTATCCTCATCCTCCTCCCTTTGTGCATGACAAGGCACACTGCAGTAATATACTGGTGCCATCGTGCTGATGAGACATACCGGGTTCGGGCAGAACTTTGAAGGACCAATACGGCATGTGGTGTATGAACTGTAAAATCATGTACCAGTACTACGTCCCAGGTATTTGACCCTTGTCCTACACAACTGTAGTTTATCCCTTGATACCTGGTGTCTTGTTTGGAAGAGACAAAACAGAAACTGCTTCGTATCTGCCAGGGACGACTCAAATGAATCAGCGCACAAGTCATCAACATATTGTATCAGCACCGACCCGCTCTCAGGCTGAAAGGACTGTAAACAGTCATGCAGGGCTTGGGAGACAATACTCAGGCTGTCATTCGGAATCTTGGGAGAATTGGGTCCATGTATTGTACCACCCTGTGTGAACGCAAAAGATGAAGAGGAAACTGTGGAGAAACAGAATAGAGGTTGGTGACAGATAAGTTTGTAGAGGTGGAGGGGATTTTATTAAAATGACAACTGGATTTGGCACTACGGGGAATTTATTAACTACTTGGTCTACCCCCCCTTAAAGCTTGTGCTTACTGTGTAATTACTGGGACTACCTCAGCCATCAATCCAGTGTCCTGTCCATCCTAAGTTCAAAGGGAACCCGGTATCTATGAGATAATTTCCTCTACTTGTGATGGACATGAATCTAGAAAAGTGGAATGCAACATTAGTCTTTGAGGGTATCTAACATACCTTGTACTTCCTGGGCGGGAGTACAATATATGTATTTCACATTTAACAAAATCTCTGTTGATTAAGTTAGCAGGGGCCACTGCTGCTAGGAAAAAAAAAAGAAAAGGGTTTAGCATCATAGAGGCCGAATCGTAACTTCAGCAGGTTTTGTCAAAGGGTAATGCTGCACTTCTCTCGTTCCTCCCATTTGCCGAATTAGTATTTACCAGTGATCTTATCCAGACAGAGAATTTTCTAGTACTGCAAAAGAAGAAAACAACAACAAGCTTCTAGGTCATGCGAAGTATTCATTCAATCCTTCTCATCCCGTATTAAGAGTCTGTACATGATCCAACAAACATTTTACTAGAAATGAATACTTCTTATGTGGTAACAAAAAGAAATACCCGGGGGTTACCCTATCTCTGTCCGCTTTCCTACTGGGAAATATTAATGTGCGGACAGGATATTCTCCATTCATGACGTTACTTACTTGATTTTTATTTTATTTTTGGGTTTTACTATACATGTCCTCGAATGACTCCATACTTACCAGTTTCACTGGTCTCAGCCACTTCCCCTGCAGGCTACTGCTCCTCTTTTACCGGTTGGATACTCCTCTGAGTGCATGAGAAATGGCTGAAACCAGTCAGGTCGCCTTCTCCTCCTAAATAAAACTTTGACATTCATTAGTACATATATAGGTTACATTCATATTTTTCATATTTTTATTATTTTCTATAGTTTGTATGCTGGCCGTAACTTCTTCCACATCTACATATGGCGGTGTACTTGCTTTCTCTTTTTTCTACTTGTTTATTGTTGCTACAAGTTCAAGCAGTTATTATATTTCCGTTCTTGTCTTATATGACTTTGATTAGACATACTACCTGCAATACCTCAGGATCAAACTGACCAACCCTAGGAAATGATGCCCTATCATCAGCAGTCATACATCTCCATTCATCACAAAAAGCCTCTATGTTTGGACTATACTCCACTTAGGACACCTAGTTCACTTACTTACCACACATTACTAACCTTGCGGACCCTCTTGGCCCTTCTTCTTCAGCCTGAACCCTGACTGCTGAACGCCTCTCACTTGTGCACTTGGCTCCCATTGCATACTTTTTAAACACAATCCCCAAATGCACAAAGAAAAACGGTGAAAGCTCTTACCGAGTGCTTTCACTCACTCCTGCCCACACTGGCCTGCACTCCGACCCACTCCAACAGTGGAGAACCCGGTGTACCCAACCTTGGACTCCTATCAGACCCTTCAGCACTGTAATTTCTTTCGGTGGAGGTTCTGTTGGAATATTTTTCCTGAGAGAGTCAGCGAAAAATTCCTTTTCGGTATCTTTCCACTGGAATTTTTATAGGATGAGAAACAGACTATCGCTCACCCTTTCCAGTGACTGTCCACCAGGGAGATTTCCTGAAGAGCAAAAAAACCCTTTGTTTACACAATCACGTCTGCATATGCTTCTACAAAACGCATATGATGACGCAATTTGTGCAAAAGAATGCAAATGGTATCACGTTGCGCCTTGTATAACACACGGACGTGCGGTCCAATCACACAGCCTATAGATATTTGTTATCTATAAGCCCTACGATCACTATCACGAATTCACTTAGTCCACTTTAAACCACCTAGTTCACCTAGTTCACTTAGTTCACCTAGACCACCTAGTCCACTTTAGTCTATACGTAAGGTTGCAAACCTTTCACGCCGCGAGCCTCTGCTAACTCAGCGTCTCTCACGGGATCCCGATTTTTCCCGGGGTCAATACATCCACTCCTACTTTCAGCTCACACAAATACACAATGTTTTTCTGTACAGAAAAATATCACTCCCTCTGACTGATAGCTTGTTCCAGAGGTAGTACACCTTAAACAAAATATTATAATAATCTGCTTTCAAAATCGGATAGTTATGTGCTATAGTATGAATGTATACTATCCCGCCTTAAATTGAACTGCTAATGTGCGGTTATAATTTGCGCTCGCAACTCTACGCAGCCTTAGTAAACACGTGACCGTGCGTGTCCCTACGCCACGTGCGCGCTCCTGTACGCTGTCCTCGTGTACCTTACCACGTGTACAAACGTGCATTCGCAACTCACTAATCCACACTATGGAGGTTATTCCGAGTCGTTCGCTCAGATAATTTCTTCGCATCGCAGCGTTTTTCCGCTTAGTGCGCATGCGCAATGTCCGCACTGCGACTGCGCCAAGTAAATTTGCTATGAAGTTTGGATTTTTACTCACGGCTTTTTCTTCGCTCAGGCGATCGTAGTGTGATTGACAGGAAATGGGTGTTACTGGGCGGAAACAGGCCGTTTTATGGGCGTGTGGGAAAAACGCTACCATTTCCGGAAAAAACGCGGGAGTGGCTGGAGAAACGGAGGAGTGTCTGGGCGAACGCTGGGTGTGTTTGTGACGTCAAACCAGGAACGATAAGCACTGAACTGATCGCAGATGCCGAGTAAGTCTGAAGCTACTCTGAAACTGCTACGAGATGTGTAATCGCAAAATTGCGAATCTTTCGTTCGCAATTTTAAGAAGCTAAGATTCACTCCCAGTAGGCGGCGGCTTAGCGTGTGCAATACTGCTAAAATCGCCTTGCGAGCGAACAACTCGGAATGAGGGCCTATATCATGATAAATGTGAGCAACAAAATACTATTGCTCACTAACACAACACACAATTGTTCCTTACATTCGGCAGAAGTCACCCACAAAGATGATCCCCTTTTGAATGTATACCTAAACGTTTAGGCTGGAACTGTGTTTCGTGTTTTTATAATTACTCCCTTAACACACTAATTCAAATATATATATATATATAGCAGATAAATGTATCCGATTTTTTTGCAGATCTATAATGACTACTGACTATAATTTAAATGCTATGATTCAGATTGGATAGCTATCTTGCAGAACATACACTGATATAAATATACACATAATTCTAATAATATTATATATATTTACTGCACTCCTGAGACCCTTCATATGTATTCGTAAACACACTGAATGACTGTAGTTTCTCTCAGGGCCTCTATAATTTGCATATCAAAGATATTTGCCTTGCTCTACTAAAGTGGTTAAACAAGTTAATTAACATTTCAATGGCTATCTTACTCTAGCAAACAGGGAGTTAACTAAATCCTGGAAAGAAAAAGAAAACTTTTTTTTTTTATACAGTATGTGTGTAATTTCTTACATCAAGTAATCATTTCACTATTAACTCTCACTAGGCCCAATTGAAACTATTTGTAATTGACTATGGCATGGGTTAAATAAATTCATTGGTAGCTTTTAAGTGGTGTTGGATTTGTACATATATGTTAGTAACATAGTAACATAGTATCTAAGGTTGAAAAAAGACAATTGTCCATCAGGTTCAACCTATTTGTGGTCTCCTATGCACGATTATTTTGTATAAAATTTTGACTGAAGTTGCTGACTGCCGTTCCGATTAACCCCTCTTTTTTATAATAACCATAGTGCGTGACTATGCCCCGTAACCCTGGATATCCTTATCCATTAGGAATTTATCTAACCCATTCTTAAAGGTGTTGACTGAGTTGGCCATTACAACTCCCTCAGGCAGGGAATTCCAAACACGTGACAAAGGAAACTGATTGTTTTAACCATACTGAAAGGCAGCTGTTTGCTAAGTTGGATAGGGTGAGCTTCCTAAAATGGCCATTGCTCCTCCCCCTCATTCCCATGCCATATGGCTTGAACAAGATGGTGGACAGGCCATGTGGCTAGCCCAAAATGGAGGACAGACCCTGCGGCTCTTTTGTCACAAAGAAATCTCAATCTATACAAGCACCAAATGTTACTTTAGGCCTGGGTTTAAAAGTATGCGAATTTGCCTCTGCATGCTAACACAGCTATATTATACCTATGCACCAATTTTTAAATGTTCTTTAAATTTACTTAACAGATAAATAATCCAATCTGAATCAAACACAATATGACTTATTTGATCTTTGTTTTGCAACAATAGAAATACGCTGTAGCATTTTAAATATTGTGAGAAACACATTGTCCCGTGAATTTCATATCAGCGCCTTACTAATGACACAAAAAAACAAAACAGCAAGTGATTCAGCAGCATGTCACGATGCGTCCATCGTTAGCTGGTAGACCACAGCCGCGTTTGTACAGTGCATCATTAAGAACATGATATCCGGGATGAGCCCCAATCTGTTATAGTCAAATTTATTTCTAATAAATATTTAAAATGCCAGCTCTAATATATACTGCAGACGCCAGGTGCATCTTATTATTATATATGATAAAAGTGCGCTGTACGTCGCAAACACTACATCCCTTAAGAGAAAACAATACACGCACACATTGTCTGAGTTCCAAGGCTCATTGATGTATATATTTGATATTAAAAGGATATGTATACAATATATCACATGTATAGTATATATATATATATATATATATAGTTACATGGTTACATTTTACACAGGAAGCAGTTATTACAATATAATCCATTACAGCCAGGGCCAGCATACAATTACCATCTCCCTCAATGCTCACTACGCTCCCTCTCCTCCATTTTTAGCTCTCCCTCCATGCTCACAGCAGCAGAGTATCAGCAAAAAGCCATCTCGATCAGCACCCAGCAGAAAACAGGAAACTCTTCTGTGTGGGATCAGCTATACACTGTATGTATAGGTTTTCTGTTATTGGTCCAGGGGAGGGAACTTTCTCATTTATGATGAGTCATTGGTCAGTTCATATGCAAGCAATGAAGATGACATCATGGGGGCTGGCCTCTGGTTTCCTGTCCATCTGCTTTCTTTTGTTCTCAGTTGAATTGTGGCTTTATATTCCTACATTTGATCATAACTACTCATTGCAATGTGCTACAACCTAATCACAGGCATCAAATGAATCCACACATTAATCTGGTTACTTTGACACCAAGCATGACATGTCCATCTTGCTCCGCTCCAGCAATACACCACATGACATTATACTCCATTATATAATTTGAAACCTTATGTCTAGTGCTTGATATGTTCAATTTATGTGCTGTATGAAATATGTGTTGACTATATCTGTGGCATGTCTGTGTAAATGCGTATGTTACCATATATTGCTGTGCACGCTGTGCATATTCGCAAGCATAGCGACTCATCAGTGTGGAGTTTGGATGTTCTCTCTATGTAATATTTTTTACTTCGACAGTGGTATAGATAGCCCCTCCCAAAAAATATCTGCAGAAGTATCAGATGTTTGCGGTGCAGTATGGGCATAAAGGTTTTCGTAAAAATTCTTCATATCTTCCACAATTTATACACTAGTGGTGGTAGTACCTCCACCTGGAAGTACCAGAGGATGGAATAGCATAGGGGGGTTTTGACCTTTCAAAAAATTAGACAATAGTTTCACTTATTGCCAAATCTGAAGTATTGTGCCTCTTTATGAAAGGAATAAGCCAGTTCTAATTTTGTAAGTAGTGTATCAAAATGTACCTTTGCTGTAAGATATGTTTATTTTGTAGTAGTATTTGGATGGGTCTGATATTCCTGATAGGTGTCTGTTAACTTTTGTTGTGCATCGATATAATCTTTGGATAATTACTTTTTATGTGCAGCTTCATACAATATTATCGACCCTGCAATAACAGCCTCGGAAGCCTGCCAAAAAATCTAACATGTAAACATGTAAATGTTCTGCATTTTAAAGATTTCCCATTCCTCCTCTACTTTATCTCGGAAACTAGATGATAATGTCTGTCCCGAAGGGTACCTCCACTGTCTGTATGGGCCCCGTATACAAGTTAGTTGTTAATATAGCCCATAATAAAGTATGATCCGATAAGCAAATCGGCTCAATTTCAACTTGTTTAAGTTTAGGAAATAATGTACAAGAAGTCATTATATAGTCTATCCTAGAAAGAGTTTGATGTGCTGCAGATAGACAGGAAAATACATTTTCAGTTGCATGAAAGGATCATCATGAATCCAATAGCTGCAGTTGTCTCAGAAAGGTGGGGATTCCCAGCCTCGGGAGACGTCTGCTTCAACGTGTTGTACTTTGTTTATCCAACAAAGGCGAGGATATCAGGTTAAAGTCACCACAAATAATGTTAGGTTGATTTGCATATGGTTGTATTCCTGCTATTAATGTTTGAGAAAATAATTTTGAATAAACATTGGGTGCATATATATTACCCAACAAATAACGAGTTCCAGCTAATTTTATATCACATAGGAGGTAGTGGCCCTCAGGGTCAGCGTTAGTAGTGTACAACTCATAAGAGACATTTTTCTTAATTAATATGGCTACACCCTTCTTTTTTGAGGAATATAAAGCTGAACCGAGCACTACCCAGCTCATCACTCCAAGTCTATTAACATCTGGGGTAATTAAATGTGTTTCCTGAAGGAAAATAATGTCTATCTTTAATTTGTTCAGATATAACAGGATTTTCCTTCTTTTTTGTGGAGTATTGGCTCCCCCTATATTCCACGATCCTAATTAAAGGGCGGACAGTGAAATATAACATTGCTTATGTGAAACAGAGTTTTTACTCACCACTGGACCAAACGGAACATGTGAGGATTGACAAGGGATGGAAAGGGAAAACTTACACCTTCCAACATACAGTATAAGTATAAGTAGAAACAGAAACTAAACCGAAAACCGTTGTGTCTCCTGACAGGGGAAACAAAAAACATGTGGCCACACTTGTAATATCACTGGGCAGTGGCGTAAGTTCCTCCCAGTCGCCCGGAGGCAAGATAAATATTGGTGCCCCCCCTATATTTAAATAAATACATGTATGTATGTGTGCACATATATAATATATATATATATGATATATACATATATATGTGTGTGTGTGTGTGTGTGTGTGTGTGTGTGTGTATATATATATATAAATTATATATCCATTCTCTCTCTCTCTCTATATATATATATATATATATATAATGTGTGTGTGTGTGTGTGTGTGTGTGTGTGTGTGTGTGTGTGTGTGTGTGTATGGGGTGTTCTGAAAAAAAAAAGTGTATACTGTGTATTTGCGGTGTATTAAAATTGTATATTAATGTAAAAAAAATGTACAAAAATTATATACTGTGTATTTGCTGTGTATTAAAAATTTATATACATTTTATTGTCTTTTTTTTAAATCACACATTTCTTAGCAGTTATACCCAGGATTAGAACCGATAACCTGTTACACTGAAAGCAGACACATTACTGATGGAGAGATTTGCTCCTGTACAGGAAGCATGAGAATTCTAACTATATGAAGTTACGTGTAATTGTCAGAGAAGTAACTTCATATAATTAGAATTCTCATATTTCCTATACAGGAGCAAACAGCTTCATCAGTAAGGTGTCTGCTTCCAGTGTAATAGGTTGTGGTTTCTAATCCTGGGTATGACACCTGTAAAATGTGCATCTACAGTATAATAAAAAGGGTGTGATATGTAAGGTGCAGGGACCAGTGAGGAAGTCGGCCACTGAAGAGATAGCGACAGCTATCAACTAACTTAATTCAGTGGTGTCACAGAATGGGAGGAAAGGTGCCCCCCTTCAGAGCAGGAGCCCGGCGGCAGTTGACTCCGTTGCCTCCCAGAGTTCCGCCTCTGTCACTGGGATATATCAGCTATGGTTCATTCACATTTCAAACTCAGGTCCCTGGCTACTGTGACCTTCAATGGGTAGAATAATAGTAGATTTCAAAGTTTTAATGGCGAGCAGCATAAGTGATAACTCAGTAGCAAAGACTACTTATTGTGAAGTCCTTGGATGATAAAAGAGTCGCTGAGAAATGGTTGTATAGAAAAATATTGTCAATGAGTCATGAACATGGATAAATACTAAAAAATTATATTCTTGCAATAATACATGATATGCTGTACAGTATGTTGCCTAAATTAAAAATAAAAAACTATTTAAAATAGCAAACTCTAAACATTTTGTAAAAAAGTTATACAATATAGAGAGCATGGTATACATAAAGGCATAGGAAAACATAGGGGGTTTCAAGTTGCCCAGAAATCTTCCTCCCTGGCCAGCTGCTCAAATCATGACCACAATAGCAATAGAATATAATGTGATTTTTCTAGAGCTATGGCCACTACATGCAATAAAGGGACGGGATGGAACTGCTGCACAGTAGCTTTTCCTATCAAGCCTGCTGTCTGTGTGGTTCTGAGCACTCAATCAGCGCACTGGACAGGAGAGCAGCTGCCAACAAGAAGAGATAAGTATTTTAACAGGTGGGAGAATGGTTGCTTATAAAGCTCAGTTCTGTCTCCTACTGGTTATACTACAGGTATGTATGTATACTTATCATGGGATGTTTAACCTTTTCCTGACTACTTATTTTATGTGAGATAAGAACAGATGTAGTCATGCTCATCGTGGCTACATCTAGGCGCGATTGCTTCTTAGACCCGCACACGCCCCATGCACAGTGAATGGAGCGGCAAAAGACGCAGCACGGTTCGGCAAGGTGCGGACACGCCTAGCTGTTTTGGGAGTGCACATCCCGGCAGGATGTAGCCACAATGAGCGTGGCTACATCTGAATGTTTGATATAGAAAGTTCATTTTTTAAACTCTCTCTACTACAACCTATACAGTAGACATCTATAGTTTAAGTATTTATAAAAAAAAATCCATTTAATTACACAAACATACATCTCTTTGCTTACAGTATCTCAAAATATCTCCCATACTGACCTCTTTGCTTTTCACAAGATCTATGTCTCTCATCTGCACTCATTATTCGCTCCCATTCACGATTGCAAGACATTCTTCAGCTGTGGTATGCCCTCCTATGCACAATAAGACTCTCCTCTAGTCTCCAAACCTTCAAGCGTTCTCTGAAAGCTCACCTCTTCAGGCAAGCTTATCCAATTTTGGAACTGCCCACCTAATCTTCATAAACTTTCCTATCCAATTAATTCCCCACTGTAGAGTCCACTCATATCCTCACATATTTTCTCGTTCTGCAGTTTCCTATCATCCTGATTTCAGGGCAATATTGCTGTGTGGCCATATCATACAGCCCACCAAGGGTCTTTGCAATCTGGTAGACCTTTATGCAATAGATCAGTGGTTCTCAAACTTTTTTGAATCATGCCCCCCTAGAGTATCAGATTTTTTTCATGTCACCCCTAGGTCAAAAGTTTCTTATTGAGAATTTTCTAAATAAATATTTAATTAAGTACATGGTTTTATATATCATCCTTAGGTTCAGTTGTGTGGTGAGGGACAAGATTTGTTTGTTTGTCCATATATTTTATGATTGCCAGCCACCAGCACTAGTTTTGCCTATTACATTGACTATAAATAAAATGTATTATTTCCTGGAAAACCAATCTAAAGCACCCCTTTAAGTGTCCGGAGGAATCCCAGGGTGTCACGGCACACAGTTTGAGAACCACTGCAATCGATAACACCTATCCCTGTGTATCAATGCCTACTTCCCTGTAGATAGTAAGCTTGTGAGCAGAGCCTTTTCACTGTTGATTCCAATTGCTTTGTTTTAAGTTGTCACTGTTTCCAATTTGCTGCGCTATATAAGAAACGGGACATAGTTATGGGACCGGCGGTCTGGAGACCGAATGGTCACATAACCTTCCCCTACATCCCGCCCCCTCACAATCCTGACGGTCAGCATATCGACCAATAGGGAATATTCCCACTCTTGAGTGTTCACGACACCCATAGAGTAGGAATAGAACCTGTGGCGATCTCCAAGGCCGCAGCGTGGTGAACGCAGCGAGCCCACAAGGGGCTTGCTGCACTTGCCACCCCCAGCTGGGATTCCGCTGCCGTGATCCCAGCGTCGGTATATTGACCGGCGGTCACGCATACCACACCCCAAGAAACTGTTAATAAATAAATAAATAACTCAGAAGGGCTGATCCTACTGCCACACTTAAAACAGCTTACTGTGATCGCTGGCCCTGTGTACAGTACATCTAAGGTACTGTATTATATACTTTGCATGAGACAGGCTATTGCTGTTCAGTGCTAATTATGCCCCCTTCATAGGCTGGTCACACTCTCTGTAGATTCAAGCATTTGAAAACCCCTTCTAAAAATCATGTTTTTGTCCCTGACTTGATTCTGACTTGGGGGCAAAGCAGGAAAAAGTATGTAGCGCTGCACCTGGGCAAAACCATGTTGTACTGCAGTTAGGGCTGGTTTAATATGTGCAGAGAGATTTAGATTTGAGAAAGGTGTGTCCAAACTCAAATATAAATTGCAGTGTAATAATAAAACTGTCACGCATTTGTGGGCTACATGCAAAAGCATTCTGCATGCAAAGTAAGAAATGTGTTTACCCTTCTTGCAGTCCAACATGGGGCAGGATGTAATGCCTTGGACGTTTTTATTTTTTAAAGGGGCAGTCACTTAGAAGGCATACATTACAAGGCAGCATTACATCTGGGCCATGGTTTCCTACAGATATAAAGTTACTTGCTTGCATTGCTTTGCTCCAACTTCTAGAATCATCCCTAAAGTACTGTATTTCACAGTGGGAACAGTTCTTCTGCACAAATTGTGGCTTCATAATATTGTACGAAAGACGTCATTTAACAGGTTAAATGCATGTAGACATAAGGAACCATACTGTATTTACCAAAGAACATCTTCCATTCTATAAATTAAGTGGATGATTGTGGATGATTGTGGCTGATGAGGGTTGTAATCATTTCTGTTCTGTTTCTTGAAATTATATCATTATATGTTTCAAGATCCTCAGTGTGTCATTTTACCTTTACAATGCAATTACTGCCTACCTACCATTAATCTGTTCTGTAGTGTATGTAACTACTGCTTTCAAAGACATAAGATGTCATCATTTCCAAAATGGGCAATCATAGATCTTTAGGATGCAGGCTCCCATTGTTTGCTATACATCCATGTTCCTACAAATGACATCTATTTGTTGGATAATAAGTGGGTGTATTCATGTCAGCGTCCTCCTGATAGTGTCATTATATACAGATTTGTGCCATTTGCATTCTGGACAATTATATCTAGGTTAGGATTCATTTACCTTACTTGAAAACTCCTTCCAGATATGGATCTAAGCTGATTTAACAAAATGCTCTGACCAATAATTATAATCACAATCAGAGACTCCCTACACATCTCTAATTCTACACTACAGTTCCTACAAATGAATAAAAATCAATTGCTGATTTTTTGGAAATGCTCCAATAGAAACATTAGCAATTACCGTAGGTTGCTCTTTGATTGGCCATGCTTGTGCACTGTAATTTATCTCAACTGGTGATGTGTATTGATTTGATTATAGTACAAAAGAAGGCATTCCAACTTCATGTAATAAGGTACTAAAAGAAAAGACATACTACTGTACCTTAAAATAAATATTAGTCCCTTGCCCACTTAAGAGTAAGTAATAGCCAAGGACGTCAAACATCTGCAAAGTTGAAAGCATACAGTATTTAAAGTAAACACAGAAAAAAAACAAATTTAACATTAAATTGCAATCTTTTTTTTCTGTTACCCACAAAGGAAAATGTTTTTCATTCCTAAATTGGAATCGTATCCTTTTCTGAATACACAGCAATACAATATGAATTCTACACTTAGATGGCTGTACCTAATAAGTACTGTTGCACCTGCCAATATCAAGGGTCGGATGTAATGGCTTGCGAGATGGCTGGAGCTCCGAGACTCCGGTTGAACTCGTAAGTTTTTTTAAAGCAGCAAACGTTTACATGGCAAAACCTGGTTGAATGAAATTGCTGCTTTCTCCATTTTCTGTAGTAATCAGAGAAGAAATCTATATTCATCTAGCATGAACATCTTATTTAATATATTAGAAGGCAGCTGTCAGCAGCACAACAGCCCTGCTTCACACTTCATTTAGTAAATAAATCTTAGACATCAACATATATTTCCCCAGTGTTTAATATACCTTTCTAGAGGTGGCTACTTTTGTCCTTGCTTCCTTTATTGTTTTATTTCCATGGAATATGTTAGATCACTTCAGCCAGTAGACAGTTAAGATTATTCAAATGAAACCCCTAAAAGCTGCAGTCAGTCTGCCTACAGTATACCAGCATTTGTCAGAAGCCCAACTTAACTAAAATAAAGACACAGGAGACTTGTCAGGAATCAGCGTTCAGCGGTATCTCACCAGCGCACTGGTGCGTGGGCCTCCGGAGGTCGCGGCCCCAGCCTGATGCTGCGTGTGCGGCCTGTCCACGTTGCACAGAACTCTCTGCCTCTTTGCACCCCTAAACTCCACATGGCATGTGCCCTGCTGTGATCCCGCCATCTGCACTGCATGGGCGCTGCCATGACACTGGCAGTCAGCTGATCCGGTATCATCCAATCCTGTGCTGTTTCTGCCACATGACTCACTCATCCAATGGCTGCTGACCAGGAGGTATATAGTCAGAGTTCCGGCTGAGTATCATTGCCTTGAACAACGCGTCGCATCCTGTTCACAGCGTCTCCTGGCTTCAGTCTCCTGAAACTTTCTTGTGTAAGAGCTCCGTGGAACTACAGGCACCAGCCATCCAGTTTGGCTGCAGCTCCATCTGCAATCTGCTCCAGTGTTCACCAGCAGTTAGAGGCTCACTCCAGGTGCTGCATTATCAGTCTCATCTGCTCGTTATCTGTCAGCAGCAGTGTTGTACCATTTCACCTGCTCTAGGAAATCTGCTCTGTTTCTCCGCTGTCTCCTGATAAAGCCAAACCTGGTTCCATTGCTGTTTAACATACCAACTGCCTGTGTAGTTCTGCTCCAATTCACCATCGGTTCCCAGACCGAACAATCTCTAAGAGACTTACCATTCCAGAGACTCTATCAGCTTCCACGCTGAATTCTATGCTTACTGTATACCATCACGGTTCCAGTAGCCTATATTTTGTGTGTAGTCTTTATAAATATCATTTGCTCACATGTGCAGGAATTTACTCCAGCCTCCTTGTTTTCTCCATCGCACCACCACTGACCCACTAGTGCCCCCTCCGGAAACAGACACAAATACAGACCTGACAAGACTTAAATAGTGGGGAAAAGGAGTTTGCTTTCTTTTTGCAATTTCAAAAAAGGTGTGGTGGCAAAGAAAGAACTATGCGAACTCAGGGGGTAATTCAGACCTGATCGTAGCAGCAAATTTGTGAGCAGTTGGGCAAAACCATGTGCACTGCAGGTGTGGCAGATATAACATGTGCAGAGAGAGTTAGATTTGAGTGGGTTATTTTGTTTCTGTGCAGGGTAAATACTGGCTGCTTTATTTCTACACTGTAATTTAGTTTGAACACATCCCACCCAAATCTAACTCTCTCTGCATATGTTATATCTGCCCCCCCTGCAGTGCACATGGTTTTGCCCAACTTCTAACAGATTTGCTGCTGCGATCAACTCTGAATTACCCCCAAGATTATTGTGGCTCCAGTGACCTTTAATTGAAGCAATCACGGGCATTTACACTGTGGAGTTGAATTACATTCCTGCCTTATCAGTGGGATGCAGTTAAGATACCAGCTATTGGGATCCCGGCAGTCGAAATACCAATGCTGGAATGCCGACACCGGAATCCCCACAGGGTCAGGAGACCGACGCTGGAATGCTGACAGCCGGAAGCCCAACCGTAAGTATAGCGAGCCGGTTAGGCCTGGGGAGGGGGGAGATTAGAGATTAGGTTTAGGTGCCACCCGGAGGGGGGGTTAGGGTCAGGTTGTGTGTGTGTGTGTGTGTGTGTGTGTATGTGTGTGTGTGTGTGTGGGGGGGGGGGTTAGGGTTAGGCTGCACAGGAAGGGGTGGTTAGGGTTATGCACCACCAGGAGGAGGTTAGGTTTAGGCACTAAGGGGGAAGGGTTATGCTGCAAGGAGAGGGGGGTTAGGTTTAGGCACCACCAGAGGGAGGTTAGGATTAGGCACTAAGGGGGAGGTTAGGGGGGATGCAGTCAACATCCCGCCGGTCGGAATACTGACACCAGAATCCCGACCTGCACAAATCCAACATATTCTCCCTCTGTGGGTGTCCACGACACCCATAGAGGGAGAATAAATTAGTGTGCCAAGCATAGCGAGGCACCATGCCCGCAGCGTTGCTAGCTCAGCGAGCCCGCAAGGGGCTGCGTTGCGCTCGCACCCCTGTCGGGATTGTGCTGGTCAGGATTCTGGTGTCGGTATTCCGACCGCTGGGATCCTGTCCAGTGGGATTTCGTACTGATCCCGGTTAGGGTTAGGTTGCAGGAAGCCAGGGTTAGAGGGGAGAGGGGATGGCATGCTTACCTCACCCCCCGTTAGGATTTTAAACATCTGGATGCCGGCATCGGTATTGTGACTGCTGGGATCCTGTCCACCAGTCACACATACCGAACCCTTATCAGCACACTCCCTACTTGGTAAGCAGGCTCACATTAATGGGCTATCTGTGGTTGCAATAAGGAGACTTAAGGGACGTGGCTTGGCATGGCATGGAGTAGGCAGCATAGTGCTGTAGCTCCCATCTACTAATCCTTATTCCTCATCCTGTGCACCCGGTGTTAAGGCTGCTCCTGCTGATGTATGAACACCTTGTGCCTGCACAGATTCCACACGTGGTAGGGCATTCCACTCTGTGGAATGCCCTACCACGCACAATAAGACTCTCCCCTAGTCTCCAAACCTTCAAACGTTCCTTGAAAACTCACCTCTTCAGGCTAGATTATCACATTCCAGAACCGCTCACTCAACCTTCATAAGCTTTCCTATCCGATTATATCCCCACTGTACAGTCCGCACATATCCTCCACATATTTTCTCTTTCTTCACTTTCCCTTCTTTCCGACCAGTGTTCATCACTGCTGTGATGTGATATCATACAGCCCACCTAGAACCTTTGCAATCCGGTGGGCAAATATGCAAGAGATAGCACCTATCCTTGTGTATCAATGCCTATTTCCCCATAGATTGTAAGCTTGTGAGCAGGGCCTTCCTACCTCTGACTGTTTGTTTATTACCCAGTTTTGTTATATCATTGTCTTCAATTGTAAAGCGCAACGGAATTTGCTGCGCTATAAAAGAAACTGTTAATAAATAAATAAAAAATATCGTAATCCAGTAATGCTTCACAGAGCACACCTTCGTTCTGACACATGCTGTCCAAAGTGTGGTGTGGAAGGGACTGATTTCTGGCCCCTCTTGTGGTTGTGCTCAAAGGTACTACCCTTTTGGGTCGCAGTTTGGGGTGATGTTATTCTTACAGAACCATCCCTGCCTATGATGGACCCTAAACTGTGTCTATTTGGGTTAGATATTGAAGAGATGCACTCACTGGTCCTATACCATTATGTTTTGTGTTTAACCACTATGGCGAAGGTATTGATAGTCAGGAAAGGGCTTTCACCTGAAACACCCAATATCTCTCACTGGAGGGCTTTAGTCGATGTCTCTGGACACGAGAGATTGGTGTTTAGATCTCGAGATGCGCTGTCAGTAAATACCATGATAAATGGGACAGATACGTCGATTTTTGGAGTAGGATTGACAGGGTAGAGGGGAAGCTGCGTGCGATTTGGCAATAAAGCTCAGGGATATGACACTTACCTTGTAGTTCAACTGGACTGAGTTTTTCATGTACACTTTCTATGCTATGCACCTTCTATTTTCTGTGAATTTGTCTGCATTCTGTTGTTTAATTCTGTTTTCCTTGGTACTTGGTGCTATGCGGTTGCCTATTACTATTCTAAAGCCTTAATTTTGTTAATATATTTGTTGTGTTGTACATTTAAATGACCAATTTTATTCTTGTGTTTACAGTGATATTTTTTTTCTGTTTACATGTCTGTATGTTTGTGAAAAATCTTCAATAAAAAACTACAGAATTAAGAAAAAAAAATAAGGAGACTTAAGGTGGGTACACACTTAATGAGAGACGTCACCTAGTGTTTCCCCACCTGGGCCGGGAAGGTCGGCGGCTGACTGAACACACTGAGCGATATGACGACAATATTGCTCAGTGACGTCATGCAGCGGCCGGGTCGTGCAGGCAGCTCGTGGATGACAGTACAAATTGAGCTGCCTGCATTGCCGACAGCGAGGGTCGTTAACGACCTGCGGGGCCGCGAATCGCTGGTTGGCAGCGGCATACACACTTGCTGAGAAAGTGAGCAACGTCGATCAGGAAGGGTGAAAATAAGCGGTCGCTCATTTTCTCGGCAAGTGTGTATGCACCTTTAGGGGCGTATTTATCATAGCTTTGAGAGAGAAAAAGTGGAGAGAGATAAAGTACTAACCAATCACATCCTTGCTGTCATTTTATAGGCTGTTTGAAAAATGACAGGAGCTGATTGGTTGGTACTTTATCTCTTTCCACAATATCTTTCTCCAGGCTTTGATAAATCTATGGGAAGCAGTTAGTTTCCCGACAGTCAGGATCCCGCCCGTCATAAAACCGATGCCGGAATCCCAACATCCATGGAAATCCCGGCGGTCAAAATCCTGACCAGGGACCCGAATCCACACTCGGGGAGGGGGAGGGGGGGAAGGTGGTCCACGCCACGCCCCGAGGGGGAACAAATTAGTGTGGCGAGCAAAGCCACCAGGCCCTGATGCGTGATAAGAGCAGCAAGGGGACACGCTGCGCTCGCCGCCAGGATCCCGCATTTCGGGATGCCAGAGTCGATATTATGACCACCGGGATCCCGACCGTCAGGATCCCATACTAATTCCAAATCTACCTCTATATAGCTTACTTGCCAATCGGTCAGCAAGTGCTGATGTCTACACTGTTTGTGTGCTATTTTGGGATTGAGGCTGTGCGGTTCATAAACATTGATTTAAAGAAAACTGGCATTTATATAATACTAGCTGGAGTACCCTGCGTTGCCCGGAATGTTAAGAATGTTTGTTTACAAAAATGTATTTAAATATTAAACACACAGTATAAATAACATAGTATAAAAAAGCATGTAAAATGTTATACAAATCAATAAAATGACACAATGTGCTGCTGGGGGACCATACTACTTTCACTATATAACTCTCAGTCGTCTGTGGCTTCCTGCTGCCTCCATTCTCCTCCTCACATCATGTCACTGGCCCTGTCACATGCAGCCCTGTCATCACTGAGATATCATGCATGTCCTGATATAGTGTGTGCTGCTGGCCCACCCCTAGGGGTGCTAGTGGTGTGTTACCCTCACAGTGTTTGTTCCCAGAGTGTAAGTAATATGTGTAGCAAGTTTGGTGTAAATTGCTCCAGGCATTCCAGAGTTATGCTGTCTGCTGAAAAACTCTGTGCTGCTGCCTCAACCCTAGGGGTGTCTTACCCCCACAGTGTTTGTTCCCAGCTTGTAAATCATATGTGTAGCAAGTTTGTTGTAAATTGGTCTAGGCATTCTGGATTTCTCTGTGCTGCTGTCCCACCCCTAGGGGCGGTAGGGGTGTATAATCCCTACGGAGTTTGTTCCCAGATTGTAAATCAGATGTGTACCAAGTTTGGTGTAAATTGCTCCAGGCCTTCTACAGTAATGCTGTCTGCTGACGTACTCTGTGCTGCTGTCCCACCCCTAGGGGTGCTAGGGGTGTCTGACCCCCACAGTGTTTTTTCCCTAGTGTAAGTCATATGTGTACCCAGTTTGTTGTAAATTGGTCTAGCCATTCGGGAGTTATGCTGTCTCCTTAAATACTCTGTGCCGCTGTGCCACCTATAGGGGTGCTAGGGTTGTCTATCCCCCACAGAGTTTGTTCCTAGATTGTGAGATGTGTACCAAGTTTGATGTAAATTGCTCCAGACCTTCCATAGTTTTGCTGTCTCCTGATATACTCTGTGCTGCTGTCCCACCCCTAGGGATAAGTAATGACACGATGGGAGTTGTAGTGCACCAAGGTCCTCCTAGACAGATCCGCACATGACATTCCACCATGCACTGGGCTCAGCCACCAAGCATCCCTGGAACTTGTTATAAAATGTTGCCAAGTATGACAGTCACATATCAAAGTAAGATCTAAGTGTATCTACTATATAAAAGCAAAAACCCGTCCTTCTGTCTTTCAATACAAATCCACAGTTTACAAGCGACGATCGTGAAATTTTACATACAAGCGTATTAAAACACGGCAAAGGCAACTAAAACAAATAGAAATCCCTAGCAACCCTAGGGGGCCAGAGAGCAGCACAGAGTATATCAGGAGACAGCATAACTCCGGAATTGCTGGAGCAATGTACTCAAAACTTGGTACACATATGCCTTACAATCTGGGAACAAACACTGTGGGAGGAAGACACCCCTAGCACCCCTAGGGGTGGTCCAGCAGCGCACACTATGTCAGGGCAGCAGCACAGAGAATGTCAGCAGACAGCATAACTGTGGAAGGCCTGGAGCAATTTACACCAAACTTGGTACACTCTGACTTACAATCTGCAGACAAACTCTGTGGGGGTTAGACACCCCTAGAGGTAGGACAGCAGCACAGAGTATGTCAGGAGACAGCATAACTCCCAAATGCTTGGACCAATTTACAACAAACTTGGTTCACATATGCCTTACAAGCTGGGAACAAACACTGTGGGGGTAAGACATCCCTAGCACCCCTAGGGGTGAGGCAGCAGCACAGAGTATGTCAACAGTCAGCATAACTCTGGAAGGCCTGGAGCAATTTACACCAAACTTGCTACACATATGACTTACACTCTGGGAACAAACACTGTGAGGGTAACACACCACTAGCACCCCTAGGGGTGGGCCAGCAGCACACACTGGGGTAAATTTACTAAGATTCGTGTTTTCCCGTTTGAGGTCAAAGTTCAATCACGAATGACATCGAAAGTGTAAATATGCAACTTTTTGAATTGATTACGACTAATTTACTAAGCTGCCGTATTCTGCATTTTCGGGTTTTCCGATGTCGATGTCATTCGTTTTTTTAGGCAGTGTTTTTTACGTGAGTGACTTGTAAAATACTGCCGACTTTAATACAATGAATCTCGGCCGGATCTGAGAGATCCGTGCTGGGCTTCATTGTGCACTTTGTTAAACAAAAAAATAAAGTTTAAATGTTAAAAAAAAATTGCGTGGGGTCCCCCCTCCTAAGGCAAACCAGCCTCGGGCTCTTTGAGCCGATCCTGGTTGCAGAAATATGGGGAAAAAATTGACAGGGGTTCCCCCATATTTAAGCAACCAGCATCGGGCTATGCGCCTGGTCCTGGTTCCAAAAATACGGGGGACAAAAAGAGTAGGGGTCCCCCGTATTTTTGAAACCAGCACCGGGCTCCACTAGCTGGACAGATAATGCCACAGCCGGGGGTCACTTTTATACAGTGCCTTGCGGCCGTGGCATCAAATATCCAACTAGTCACCCCTGGCCGGGGTACCCTGGGGGAGTGGGGACCCCTTCAATCAAGGGGTCCCCCCCCCAGCCACCCAAGGGCCAGGGGTGAAGCCCGAGGCTGTCCCCCCCCATCCAATAGGCTGCGGATGGGGAGCTGATAGCCTTTGTGAAAAGTGATTGATATTGTTTTTAGTAGCAGTACTACAAGGCCCAGCAAGCCTCCCCCGCAAGCTGGTACTTGGAGAACCACAAGTACCAGCATGCGGCGGAAAAACGGGCCCGCTGGTACCTGTAGTACTACTACTAAAAAAATACCCCAATAAAGACAACACACACACACCATGAAAGTATAACTTTAATACATCCATCCACACCTCCATATACACATACTTACCTTATGTTCCCACGCAGGTCGGTCCTCTTCTCCAGTAGAATCCATGGTGTACCTGTAGAAAAAATTATACTCACATAATCCAGTGTGTTAGGCTCCTCGGTAAATCCTTTTGTAATCCACGTACTTGAAAAAATAAAAAAACGGATACCCGACCACGAACTGAAAGGGGACCCATGTTTTCACATGGGACCCCTTTCCCCGAATGCCAGAAACCCACTCTGACTGATGTCTAAGTGGGTTTCTTCAGCCAATCAGGGAGCACCCTCCCTTGTAGCACCCTCCTGATCGGCTGTGTGCTCCTGTACTGTATGACAGGCGGCACACGGCAGTGTTACAATGTAGCGCCTATGCGCTCCATTGTAACCAATGGTGGGAACTTTCAGGTCAGTGGTTGACCGAAAGTGACCTCACCGCAGACCTGAAAGTTCCCACCATTGGTTACAATGGAGCGCATAGGCGCTACATTGTAACACTGCCGTGTGCCGCCTGTCATACAGTACAGGAGCACACAGCCGATCAGGAGGGTGCCACAACGTGGCGCTCCCTGATTGGCTGAAGAAACCCACTTAGACATCAGTCAGAGTGGGTTTCTGGCATTCGGGGAAAGGGCCCATGTGAAAACATGGGTCCCCTTTCAGTTCGTGGTCGGGTATCCGTTTTTTTATTTTTTCAAGTACGTGGATTACAAAAGGATTTACCGAGGAGCCGAAAACACTGGATTATGTGAGTATAATTTTTTCTACAGGTACACCATGGATTCTACTGGAGAAGAGGACCGACCTGCGTGGGAACATAAGGTAAGTATGTGTATATGGAGGTGTGGATGGATGTATTAAAGTTATACTTTCAAGGTGTGTGTGTGTTGTCTTTATTGGGGTATTTTTTTAGTAGTAGTACTACAGGTACCAGCGGGCCCGTTTTTCCGCCACATGCTGGTACTTGTGGTTCTCCAAGTACCAGCTTGCGGGGGAGGCTTGCTGGGCCTTGTAGTACTGCTACTAAAAACAATATCAATCACTTTTCACAAAGGCTATCAGCCCCCGATCCGCGCCTATTGGATGGGGGGGACAGCCTCGGGCTTCACCCCTGGCCCTTGGGTGGCTGGGGGGGGGACCCCTTGATTGAAGGGGTCCCCACTCCCCCCAGGGTACCCCGGCCAGGGGTGACTAGTTGGATATTTGATGCCACGGCCGCAAGGCACTGTATAAAAGTGACCCCCGGCTGTGGCATTATCTGTCCAGCTAGTGGAGCCCGGTGCTGGTTTCAAAAATACGGGGGACCCCTACTCTTTTTGTCCCCCGTATTTTTGGAACCAGGACCAGGCGCAGAGCACGATGCTGGTTGCTTAAATATGGGGGAACCCCTGTCCATTTTTTCCCCATATTTCTACAACCAGGATCGGCTCAAAGAGCCTGAGGCTGGTTTGCCTTAGGAGGGGGGACCCCACGCAATTTTTTTCTTAAAATTTAGAACATTCCCCCCCCCCTTCCCACTGAAAAACATGCACGGATATCATGGATCCGTGCATGCCTATACAAACACGGGATAAAAAAGCAGGTCTGTTTTTTTTTAGCACTTTTTCACGATTTGTATTTTATCACGGCAGTGTTTGGCTATTGTCGGCAGTGTTTGTGTTTTGCACTTTTTAGTAAATTCCCGATTTCTAGCAAATTGCAGGCGTATTTGACCGATGGTGTATTGATTCGTGATTTTTTCCTAGGACTTCCAAAATATTACGAATGCCCTCATCACTGCCGTGATTTTTGCTTAGTAAATTACCGAGATGACACTTTGATGAAAAAACGGCATCTCGGTCAAAATCGGGACCTTAGTAAATATACCCCTCTATGTCAGGACATGCATGATATCTCAGTGATGACAGGGCTGCATGTGACAGGGCCAGTGACATGATGTGAGAAGGGGAATGGAGGCAGCAGGAAGTCACAGACGACTGAGAGTTATATAGTGGGAAGAGCAGGGTCCCTTGGGGGACCAAAAAGGGGTGCGGCCACTACACAAAGTGCATCAGGGAAGCAAGATATACCTATATACTAGATCTCCAATCAACGTAAATGAACAAACTATCATTCTAATTTACCATCCTCATCCCGTACCAAAGCACGGGTATTCAGGTGTTATTTATACTGTGTGTTTAATATTTACATTTATTTTTGTAAACAGCAGAGGCGTAACTAGGGTAGGGCGAGTGGGGCACATGCCCTGGGCGCCTTGGCAGGCCCAGGAGAGGGGGGCGCCGGCCAGGGCATCATGCTTGTCCCCGTCACACTGAAATGTGAGGGGAGAAGAGCGCAGCGTCTCTCCCTCCCCTCACCGCCGCTGCCAGCACTAGCAGCGCTGTAAGCAGCGCTGCTGTGTCCGGTCTCCGGTGGCATTAGCCAATCAGAGCTTGCGGACCGGCTCCGGATTGGCTGCCGGTCCGCGAGCTCTGATTGGCTAGCGAACCGGCGCCACACAGCCGCCGGAGACCTGGAGAGGTGAGGGGAAGGAGAGGTGCTGCGCTCTCCTCCCCTCACATATCAGAGGCGAGCCGGAGCCACAAGCGGTGAGTGACCGGGGGGGGGGGAGCACAGTGGGGCATGTAACTGGCAGTGGGGCATGTATCTGGCACTGTGGGGCAATGTAACTGGCACTGTGGGGCAATCTGGCACTGTGGGGCATTGTATCTGGCACTGTGGGGCAATGTAACTGGCACTGTGGGCCATTTTCAGTGGCCACACCCCTTCTTTTGTTGTTTTTTCAGTGGCACATGCTTCTTTTGGTGTTTTTTTTTTTTTTTGGGGGGGGGGGTGCCATTTTCCATCTTGCCCTGGGCTCCGAAAACCCTAGTTACGCCTCTGGTCCCTTCCCTTTAAATCTTTGTAGTATTTTCCTCTCTGCCTTCTCTGTATGTCCCCCCTCCCCCACCCCACCAGGGCCGGATTTAGGGGGGTGGGGGGCGAACGGGGCAACTGCCCCCTCCCTAACATACAGCTCCCTTCCATGTGCTGCTGTGTGCACAGTGTGCTGGAGATCTGCATTAGTTCCTCCCACAGCAGAGTGAGGGGCAAATTTATGAAGCCTGGTGAAGTGATAAAGTGGAAGGTGATAACGCACCAGCCAGTCACCTCCTAACTGTCATTTTTCAAATCCAGCATGTAACATGGAAGTTAGGAGCTGATTGGTTGGTATTCTGACTCAATAACTAGGCTGTAAGTATAGTGTTCTTCAGACAGTTACTCTGGGTATATGTCTACATTAACCAGTACTCACACCAAGAGACCTTATCAGATAGTGTCAACTCAAACTTCCGACATGTGAGATGAATCCAGATGAAGGTTTATTTCAAGCTGATATTCTTGTACAAAACAGCAGTAGGTGAAAAGATGATGTTTTACCAGAGCTGGTTGGAATCTAAAATGGCCGACACACACAGAGCTGAGCACAGGATGAGGGCAGGTCTAATGACATCAGAACCTGGCTACAGGAAATCAGGAGGGACAATTTTTAACAAAATGCAAAGCTCTGCAATAAAACATGAAACACATATATCGTGGGACATGACACTCCCCGTCTGAAATCTTTAGATTTCACGATAAATCAAACATTATAGTAATGTCCTTAGATGAAGTCCAGAACTAATCTTGCGACCTGTAAGACAAAAGAGATAACCTGTAACAATAAACAACGATAACAAGAAATAAGTTCAGTCGAAGTCTTGAAACTTGTAATCCATAAAAGTAGGAAAATGTTGGATCAAGTTCCAAGTGATAAACCCATCTTCGGATTGGGGAAGCCGCAACTTGCAAACACTTCCACCAACCCACAGTATGATCCAAATAATAAGGTGTCGATGGTATATCATAGCTGGAAGTTTGAGGTAGAATACTTCCGATCATGAGGTGAATCTAGTAGCCATGTCCTTCTTTATGTGATATCTTCCTTTGGAAGAAGAAGTACTAGTTCAGTGATTGGACGGTAGAAAACTTTGGCAGAGCCTCCTTTGGTCACTTAAACCTCTACCTTACGAATCTTTCCATCGTCGCTGGGAACAACCTTGGTGATAAGTCCCATTGGCCATTCATTGCGATGGGCCTCTTTATCCTTTAAAAGAACAAGGTCACCGATCTGGAGGTTGGGTTTTGACATCTGCCATTTGTGACGACTTTGAAGCATATGTAAATACTCTGTCTTCCAACGATGCCAAAACACATTGGACAGGTGTTGAACCTGTTTCCACTGACGTCTGTGAATGTTCTTGTGGTCTAAGATTTCAGGAGGAATTAAAGCAGCTCCAATCTTCTGGGTAAGAAGAGTGACTGGAGTAAGAATGGTTGGAGACTCCGGGTCTGAGGATACTGGGACGAGTGGTCTTGCATTGATTATGGCAGATACTTCTGCAAGAAAGGTGACTAAAACTTCATGGGTAAGAGATGACTTGTAGTCCAGCAACATCGAATCGAGGATTCTACGTGCGATTCCAATCATACGTTCCCAAGATCCTCCCATGTGGGAAGAATGTGGGGGATTAAAAACCCAGGTGCACCCATTGTTAAATAAGAAATTGTCTAATTGCAGTTCCTTGCAGGCCCCCACAAAGTTAGTACCACAGTCAGACCTCAGTTATTTGACATGTCCACGGATAGAGAAGAATCTTCGGAGGGCATTGATGAAACAAGAAGAATCCATAGATTCAATTACTTCTATGTGTACTGCACGGATGCTAAGACAGGTGAACAACACGGCCCACCGTTTGCTGTTTGCGGCTCCACCACGGGTCTTTCGTGTAATGACCGACCATGGACCAAAGACATCCACTCCAACGTAGGTAAAGGGCGGATTTGTACTTAGACGATCTGCTGGAAGATCTGCCATTTGTTGCTGTTGGTGTCTTCCTCTTAGCCTATGGCACTTAACACATCTGTGGAGCACGGAGGAGATACATCTCTTCATCCCTATGATCCACAAGCCGGCTGACCTGATGGCACCTTCAGTAAACTGTCTGCCTTGATGCTGTACTCGTTCATGATGGTGTCGAACTAGCAGTGTAGCAATATAATGTCGACCTGGTATGATGACGGGATTGTGTTCCTTGCTAGATAGATCGGATCTCATTATACGGCCGCCCACCCTGAGCAATTTGTGCTGATCCATTACTGGGTTCAGTTCAAAGAGTGCACTGTTCTTGGACAGATTGACTCCTTTTACGATCCCATCAATTTCTTGACAGTATATTTCTTGTTGTACACACCGAATGAGAACCTCCTCTGCATGTTCGAGGTCTGCAACTGTAGGGTGTTCTTTACAGATATGCCAACCATGACACTCTGGGGATTTTACCTTTGAAAAGCAGTGAGCAATGTGGATTAGACGAGCAGCAGCTCGTACTAAGGATGACCAACTTGAGAAGCGCTCAAAACGGTGTGACTTCAGCTTCAGTTTTGTAGTCACGGTAGTGTAGAGCGTGGAGCTTGTAGGCCTAATTTCTTTGTCGGACTCGGGATCGACCAGCCCATAATTGGTAATGGTAGGAGGTAAGCAGGGATCATCATATAAGAATCTTGGAGGTGACAACCACATGTCACAAAGGTTGGGTGCTGGTGAAGGTCTTGTTCCACGATCAGCTGGATTAAGGCTAGTGGTAATGTGATGCCAGTACTCAGGAGTGGAGAAACTTCTGATGCGTTCTACTCTGTTGCTGACGTATACATAGAATTGTTTTGTTTGGTTGTGTATATAACCAAGCACGACTTTGCTATCTGTGTAGAATGCAAATGAATCAATTGGAACGTCCAGTTCATCCTTTATAACTTCAGCAATTTCTACTGCTAGCACAGCTGCACAAAGCTCGAGTCTTGGTACAGAGTGTGCAGGTTTTGGGGTTAATTTGGCTTTACCCAGGACAAATCCACAGTGTAGTTTGTTGTTGGTTTCAAAGATCCTCAGGTAGGCTACTGCGGCTATGGCTTCCATCGATGCATCTGAGAAAATGTGGATTTCTCTCCTGGTAGCAGCTGAAAGGGAGCTGGGAGTGTAACAACGTGGTATTTGGAGTTGTTCCAATATCTTCAATGACTTCTTCCACGTCTCCCACCTTTGTTGTTGCTCAATAGGTAATGGAGTGTCCCAGTCTAAGTTCACCTTGGTTAACTGTCTCAGCAACATCTTGCCATGAATGGTGACTGGAGCTACAAATCCAAGAGGATCATAGATACTGTTTATGACAGATAAAACTCCTCGTTTGGTGAAAGGTTTGTCATAGCCTGATACTTGGAATGTAAATATGTCTTGTTTAATGTCCCAGAGCAAGCCTAGGCTGCGTTGTATGGGAGGAACATCAGAACCAAGATCAAGATCTTTCAAGTTGGTGGCATGATCATCAGAAGGAAATGCTTCCATTACTTTCTGGCTGTTGGAGATAATCTTGTGGAGCCTGAGGTTTGCTACAGAAAGCATTTCTTGTGTTCTGGTGAGGAGATCGATTGCCTCTTCACTTGTGGGTAGGGATTTAAGTCCGTCATCAACATAGAAGTTCTTTTCAACAAAATGACGAGCGTCAGATCCATGGTCCTTCTCACCTTCCTGGGCTGTTCTTCTGAGTCCATAGATTGCTACAGCAGGAGAAGGGCTGTTGCCAAATACGTGTACCTTCATCCGGTAATCTATGACTTCATTATTGACGTTGTCTTTGTGCCACAGGAATCTCAGGTAGTTCCGATTGTCTTCCCTGACTATGAAGCAATGGAACATTTGCTGGATGTCAGCTACTACTGCCACAGGCTCTTCTCTAAAGCGAATTAGCACTCCTATGAGGCTGTTGTTTAGGTTTGGCCCAGTAAGGAGCAGATTGTTGAGGGAGACGTCATCATACTGAGCGCTGGAATAAAAAAACACTCTAATTTGATTGGGTTTCCGTGGGTGATACACGCCAAAGGATGGAAGGTACCAGCATTCTTCTCCTTCCTTTACTGGTGGTGCAGGTTCTGCGTGATCTCTGTCAAATATGTTTTGCATGAAATCCACAAAATGTTTTTCCATCTCTGGTTTCCTCTTTAGAGTTCGTTTTAAAGAGGAAAATCTAGCAACTGCTTGCTGTAGATTGTTTGGTAGTTTAACTCTTGGAAAGCGGAAGGGTAAAGGTGCTACCCAGCTGTTGGAATCGTCTTGAGTGAAATCTTTGTCCATTATCTTGAGAAATTCTCTATCTTCTCTCGCAGATGCTAACTACTTGTCCTCACTTGTTGAATTGAACACTGTCGATCCGAGGCTGTCGTCCCAAGACAGGACCATGTTCATGTTATCTTGATGGTTATGCTGCGAATTACTGCTGCCCAGCTTCTCTTTCACCCAGTAGTGATGTGGGCATGGCTGAAAACAGGTGCTGCGACCGTTAAGCAAGATGTTTGTCTTGAATGAGGAAATATTGGTAGGCGTCTTCATCTTGTCTATACAGACATTGCCTATGATAACCCAGCCTAGATCAAGACGTTGGGCAAATGGAGCATCATTTGGTCCATTGATGTGTTGATGTACTTTATGTACCCTGAGAATGTCTCTTCCAAGCAGAAGTAAGATCTTTGCATTTTTGTCAAGGGTTGGTATTTCGTTGTATATAGGCCTTAGGTGAGTGTGATGAAGAGCGGCCTCTGGGGTAGGAATCTCCTCTTCGTTGGATGGTATCTCATTACATTCAACAAGTGTGGGTAAGGGTATCTCAAGATTGTCCTTGAGAGAAGCTACGACCAGTCCACTGGCTCTTCTTCCAGATTCCTCTGTAATTCCACTACAGGTACCCAAGGTGTAGGGGTAAGCATCTCCCTTTAAGTTTAACAGATCAAAGAGTTCTGATCTTGCGAGTGATTGGTTGCTCTGGTCGTCCAAGATGGTGTACACCCTTAGAGTCTTTTCTGGCTGTCCCTTGGGGTATACTTTGACTAGACATATCTTTGCACAAGACTTGTCCCGGAGATCTTCCCCACAGACTTTAGTGCATGAAGAAGATACAGTAGTAGGACTTGCTGTTTGATCTGCATTCTCCCCGCCATGCCTTGGTGCAGAGGGGAAATGTGCAGGGGGTGTAGCATTGGGTTGAGATGGGTGCAGTGCCTGCACGTGGTCCTCACAGCCGCACTCTATGCACTTAATAGCAGTTTTACAGTCTTTAGCAAAATGTTCAGTAGAAGCACAACATCTGAAACATACCCCAAAATTCTTTAGAAGTTCCTTGCGTTCCTGGAGGGGTTTCTTTCTGAAACCAATGCATTTCTTGAGGGGATGTGGCTTCTTATGAATGGGACACATGCGGTTGGGGTTTTCGATCCTATCACCTTGGTTGCTCTTGACAAGAGCTGATGCTGGTGTGGGAAGGATTTCAGTCTTTTTCACTGATACTGGACCTCTGTGGTTCTTGTAGTTAGAGCGTGGGCTGTCAAACTTAGGGGTAGGTGAACCAGGATGATTTGACTCACTGTAGGAGAAGCTTGGGTCATTCTTGGATTCCGCAATGTTCTTGACAAACTCACAGAAGTAAGAAAAGGGGGGAAAGGAGACTCGATTTTCTCTTTTATATCTTGACCCAAGTGTAGTCCACCTTTCTTGAATACCGTATGGCAGCTTGGAAACTATTGGGTTTACCCCATGAGCTGTGTCCAGGTAACTGAGGCCAGGTAAGTGAGTGTCCATTTTGGCCAGCTGGAGTTCAAAGAGTATGTCACTGAGTTCTTGGAATTTCTCATTGTCCTTGCCGGATATTTTTGGAAAATCCTGCAGCCGTTTGAACAGAGCATTCTCTATGGCTTCAGGACTTCCAAAGCTTCGTTCTAACCTTTCCCAAGCAGCAAAGAGGCCTGCCGCAGGATTATCAATGTGGACGGATCTGAGTCTCTTGACACGTTCTGTAGACTGTGGGCCCAGCCACGTGATCAGCAGATCTAGTTCTTCAGCAGCAGTAATACCAAGGTTATTAGTTGTGGATCTGAAGGCACATTTCCAACCTCTGTAGTTCTCGGGCTGGTCGTCAAACCTAGTGAGGCTGGTCTTAATAAGTTCACGACGAACCATGAATCTTGCAAAGTCTGACATGTCTGTTTTTTCTGACTTTGGGCAAGGAATTGCTGGCTGTGTAGTGCTGTTCATATTATTTGTGGTGTTCTGGGTAAGAGACATAGGGAGATAGGGCGGTGCATAGGCATTCAGCCTAAGAGCTGGTGTAGGGTCTGTAGGTCTCGCTGCATGTGGAACTGTGTGGTTGCCAGGGATTTGGTGACTTACTGGCATATTGGGTTGTGACCAGGCATTTGTATATTGAGTTTGTTGAGGTGTTGGGCCTTGGTGCACTGTGGTGTGTAAAAATGGGTCAGGATGACCAAGTGATTGCGCATTGTACTGGCCTTGGACGTGGCGTGTTGCATAGGGATCGGAGTCTTTTTGTTCTGGAAGGATGTCCCCTGGAAGGATGTCCGCACTGTCAGGAATGTTTGCAGCAATCAGGGGTTCACTGTTTTGACTTAGGACATAGTCTCTTGTGCGCTTAAGAGGATCTTCCACATCCACTTCACTTGAACTGATGCTGTCTCTTTCACTTCCACTGCCAGCTTGTTCCAAAACCTTTAACCGTACCATTGCTGTGGCATACTCACATTGTTTCTCTAGAGCTTCCATTTCTGCTCTTTCACGTGCTGCTCTAGATTCCATTTCTGCTTTTTCAAGTGCTGCTCTAGATTCTGCCTTCCGTTGTGCAAAATCAGCTTGTATTTTAGCAGTTTCTGCTTCTGCACGTGCATTTATAAGTTGTTCGCTGAGCATGGAATATTTTGTGCTTCGTGACTTAGATGATCGTTTTGAACGCATAGTGGACACAGAAATGCGTGATGATGTTACCAATAATTGTGCAATTCTGGCTGCTGTCTTAGACTTAACTTCTCGCAATAGACTGTCTCGATCCAAATTAAGATGATTAAAGTTTTGCAGTTCTTCTAAAGAATCCTGGCTATTGAGTTTCTTCAAAATGCTTATATATTCCTTACTTGACACTTTATAAAGTTCATATACTGAACAAAGCTGTCCTAGTGCGCCCTCTAGCGGTGACACATCACAAACAGGCTGAGAAATGGTGGACATATGACCTTGCAATTTTTGCCATAAGCTTAGCACAGTGGAAGAAAGTTCATGTTTCCTACCTTCAAGATTCTCTTTTACCTTCCACGTAGGCTTTGCAGGGCGTTTAGACTGCAGGTTGAGATCCATAACTTCTCCTTGTTCTGATTGTAGACATTGCTCATCCTGAATAGCCTGAACTGTATTTCCTTCAGCCATGATAGTACACAGGAAAATGGATCTGAATAAAGCTAGAGTAAGTTTGTAGCTGGTTATGCTATAATGAGCTGTGTTAAAGCTGCAAACACTGATTTCCTGTTACACTGCAGGCAAGCTTGTTATGTATTTGTATCTGCAGAAGCTGCAACTGGCTTACTGGTAGTTTTTATCAAACATCTTTTCACTATTCTGACTCAATAACTAGGCTGTAAGTATAGTGTTCTTCAGACAGTTACTCTGGGTATATGTCTACATTAACCAGTACTCACACCAAGAGACCTTATCAGATAGTGTCAACTCAAACTTCCGACATGTGAGATGAATCCAGATGAAGGTTTATTTCAAGCTGATATTCTTGTACAAAACAGCAGTAGGTGAAAAGATGATGTTTTACCAGAGCTGGTAGGAATCTAAAATGGCCGACACACACAGAGCTGAGCACAGGATGAGGGCAGGTCTAATGACATCAGAACCTGGCTACAGGAAATCAGGAGGGACAATTTTTAACAAAATGCAAAGCTCTGCAATAAAACATGAAACACATATATCGTGGGACATGACAGTTGGTACTTTATCACCTTCCACTTTATCACTTCACCAGGCTTAATAAATCTGCCCCTGAGTCACCGCTGGGTGAGACTGATATACGGGCTTGAGCTAAGCACTTGTGCAGAGGGAGGAGAGAGCTCTCCAGTGGCGGAACTACCGCCAGTGCAAGCAGTGCCTTGCACTGGGGCCCGCCACTGTCAAGGGGCCCAAAGCCAGAGCGGCATGTAATGAGTCAAACTGACTCATTACATACCACCTGGCTGCCGCTGTGTGCCGCTACCGCCGCCGAAGAGAGGAGCGCACCGGCTAGGGGAGGGGGGGGGGGGGGAGAGGAAGGAGGTGGAGGAGGGAGCCGCAGCAGTGCTATATAATTGGTGGAGGCGCTGCTGCTGCTGTCCCTCTCCTTCACCACAGGAAGCCCTCCACCGCTGTGAGTGCTGGGATGCGTTTCCTAGCATTCACAGCGGCGGAGGGCAGCCTATGGTGAAGGAGAGGGACAGCAGCAGCAGCGTCTCCACCAATTACACTGCGCTGCTGCAGCTCCTGAGTCCCCCTTCCTCCTCCTTCTTCTCACCTGCCCGGGATCTGCCAGAAGCTGCACCAGGAGCGTGAGCCAGCGGAAACATTAAGTATATCTATTCTATCTATCTATCTATCTATCTATCTATCTATCTATCTATCTATCTATCTATCTATCCTGGTTATGAAAAAAATTTATGTTTAAAACTTAACCTTTATTAAGTTCCTGAGTAAAAGAACCAATGTATAGAAGAAATGGCAAATATCAATATTGTTTATTTTTATTATTTTATATAAAAAAAACTTGATTGCCTTTTTAGCAAATAAGGTTCAAGATAATTTTGAAAGGTGAAGATATCAAAGAAACAGAAATGTGCAGTATACCTACATATGACTTGCAATTAAGCTGAAATGTATGTAAGGCTTATCGTGTGTGTGTGTGTGTGTGTGTGTGTGTGTGTGTGTGTATCTGTGTTGTGTGCCTTTTGCCCCCTTCATCTGTATGTCCGGCATTGTGTTGTCATCCTTCTCCCCATCTGCATGTCCTGCATATGGTTGGCTTCCACGCCATATGTATGTACTGCAATGTGCTGTCTGCCCATTCCCATCTGTATGTCCTGCATTGTGCTGTTCGCCCCCTTCTTATCTATATATCCTGCATTGTGCAGTTTGCCCCTTTCCCTGTCTGTCTGCCTTGCATTATGCATTCTGTCCCACTATATGTATGTCCTGCTTTGTGCGGTCCACGCCCTACCTATCTGTATGTCCTGCATTGTACTGCCCCATCTGCCTTCTGTGTTTCGCACTGTCCCCTTCCCCCAGCCCTGCGTCTTGTATTGTCCTTTCCCCCCTGCCCTGTGTCTTGTATTGCCTCTTCCCCTCTATATCTTGTATTGTGTGTGTGTCCTGTGTCTTGTATTGTCCCTTCCAGAGGCGTAACTAGGGTAGGGGGAGTGGGGCACATGCCCTGGGCGCCTTGGCAGGCCCAGGAGAGGGTGGCGCCGGCCAGGGCATCATGCTCGCCCCCATCACACCGAAATGTGAGGGGAGGAGAGCGCAGCGTCTCTCCCTCCCCTCACCGCCGCTGCCAGCACTAGCAGCGCTGTCAGCAGCGCTGCTGTGTCTGGTCTCCGGTGGCGTTAGCCAATCAGAGCTTGTGGCCCGGCTCCTGATTGGCTGCCGGTCCGCGAGCTCTGATTGGCTAGCGAACCGGCGCCACACAGCCGCCGGAGACCTGGAGAGGTTAGGGGAAGGAGAGGCGCTGCGCTCTCCTCCCCTCACATATCAGAGGCGAGCCGGAGCCACAAGCGGTGAGTGACCGGGGGGGGGGGGAGCACAGTGGGGCATGTAACTGGCACAGTGGGGCATGTATCTGGCACAGTGGGGCATGTATCCGGCACTGTGGGGCATGTATCCGGCACTGTGGGGCATGTATCTGGCACTGTGGGGCAATGTAAATGGCACTGTGGGGCAATGTAACTGGCACTGTGGCGCATGTATCTGGCACTGTGGGGCATTGTATCTGGCACTGTGGGGCATTGTATCTGGCACTGTTGGGCAATGTAACTGGCACTGTGGGCCATTTTCAGTGGCCACACCCCTTCTTTTGGTGTTTTTTCAGTGGCATATGCTTCTTTTGGTGGTTGTTTTTTTTTTTTTTTTTGGGGGGGGGTGGGTGCCATTTTCCATCTTGCCCTGGGCTCCGAAAACCCTAGTTACGCCTCTGGTAAACAGACATTCTTAAAATCCGGGGCAACGCCGGGTACTCCAGCCAGCATATACTAAATCATCTGTCACAGTAGCAATATTCTGAGCATATTGGAAGTCTCGCAACAGAACTCTTATAGATGGAGTTTAAGATCATACATGTTAACATTCAACAATATGCTATGTCGGCATGCCCTCTTATAGAGTCTATGTAAGTCATTAGCAAAACCAACTGCTCCGTCTACATACAGTACAGCGCAGGCACAAGGTTGTCATGCAATAAGTGATATGCCGGCCAGACTCTTATATCTAAGTTTCCTTTTGATGCTTGATCCAAATAATGTATCACTAACAATGACATTACTGTGAAGCGAAGGAGAGATGATTAGGATGGTCACCTGTAACGTACATGCAATGTTTCTGTGACATGGAAAAACAATGGAAGAAATGTTATGGAGTCACCTTCATTGTTGTCCTAGTTGATAGGATAATCTCGAAGAGTAGCTTTGGGTGAAGTGTTATGAGATGAAATTTAAAAAAAAAGTTATATACCCTCCAGGTTCCGTTCTCAGCAGTCTGGCTGTCGGTACAATGGTGCCACGTGGTGCCACAGGGCACAGCCACGTTCATTGTCCACTCAACCTCTTTCCAACACGTCCAGCGGGTGTGAACAAGTCGAGTGGATATCATTACCTATTACCTGTAAATGTCACCTTGCGGGCCTGCCTTACAGTTTTATATACGCTGGTATTGAATAATACATTTCTAGTGCGCCAGCAACAAAGACAACTCTTTTTTCTTCTCCTCTTTATATGCTCATGGGTTACACAGGTTCTGTGGCTGATTAAACCGGTGAAATGCAGACTTGGGGTCAGCCAGCCACAGAAACTGTATAATTCGTGAGTTTCCTGGTTTATTGGGATAGTATAGCTAGTATAGCCATCTCTCTCTCTCTCTCTCTCTCTATATATATATATATATATATATATATATATATATAAAAAGGTGTAATTGGCGCTGCTACCTGTTAACCAAGCCTAACAATTTGTGAATATGTGCAGTAAATCAATAAATCAATAAAACAAATGAATGAATCACTTCCTAAATAAGGATGGCTGCTGTGAAAAAGTCCTCTAAAAATGGACCTTATTTCAAAGTCCAAGTGAAAGATATACAAAAAGTGGTAGGACTTAGCGCCTTCAGTAATGTACGTTGTCCCGTAGTGGATATTTAATATCAATATGCGTACCGGAAAACAGTGGATTTTCGATTAGTACATAATGTCTCTCTGTATCCTAGTTATCCGATCTTCCGGAGTTTCCAGTGATCCAGTACGTCAACCACGGTATAGAAAACAAATATATGGACAATAATAGTGTAGTATTTTGGCTACACAGAGAAATAGTGATGATTATATTTGGTGCCGTGAGCGTGCTTTAAACCATGCAACAATTAGTGCAAATGCACCCCTCTTGTGAAAATCCAGTGAGAGATGATTGGTATTCTTATCCAAGTGAAAGTGATAATTATATAATAATACCTTCAATAGTGAGATAACTTGCATATATGAATTCTCTCAGAGGTCTTCTCCAACATTTGCAGTAAGTACCTTAAATGTGAGACTCCCGGTGGGAGAGAATAATACTCATAGTGTAGTATTTATAAAAAAGGTTTAATAGCATATAGAATAAAACAAAGTAAAAAGGTGGACTCGTACAATATATAAAAGATATAATCGCTTATCTGCTTATCCTTGAGGAGGAGTGGAGTGTGGAACCAACGCGTTTCGTCCTTTATGCTTTTTGGCAGGACTTCATCAAGGGGTAAGTAAATATACACTGTATGTGTGATCTATATAAAGGAAGGAGTGCAGGGACTTCCGGCGTTGTTAATGCGCTACTGCGCATGTGCGGGATTTCGTTTTCCCGCCATGACTAGTGCGGCCACGCGGGATTAATTCTATCCCGTGATGGTAAACACATCACAAACTTTTTACAATGACAAAAATAATTAGTACGGATTTGCTTAAACTATTATAAATCCTGCATAATGAGCTTATTGTGAATATAGTATGAATTATATGAAAAAAAAAAATAATATTCAAGAAATATTTAAGGAGTATATATTGCACGGGTACCCGGGAGACTTAATAAAGATTTTTTTTATAGATATAACATCTTTAACTTATTGACATAATTGTTTAAGCAAATCCGTACTAATTATTTTTGTCATTGTAAAAAGTTTGTGATGTATAATGATATATTATGCTATACAATAGGATTATACGACTAGATCCTATACAGCTGGTGTATTCTTCTATATATATACATTGTTCATTGAAAAAATACATTTGTGGAAAATGACCATGGGCTACATAAAGATGGCGCCTTAATGTTTACATAGTCATTCCGGAAGTGACGCGATAGTTCCTAAATGCGTCACTACATCCCCATTTTCACTAATATCCACTACGGGACTACGTACATCACTGAAGGCGCTGGGTCCTACCACTTTTTGTATATATATATATATATATATATATACAGGTTGAGTATCCCATATCCAAATATTCCGAAATACGGAATATTCTGAAATTCTGACTTTTTTTGCGTGAGAGTGTGATAGTGAAACCTTTGTTTTTTGATTACTCAATGTACACAAACTTTGTTTAATACACACAGTTATTAAAAATATTGTATTAAATGACCTTCAGGCTGTGTGTATAAGGTGTATATGAAACATAAATGAATTGTGTGAATGTACATAAACTTTGTTCAATGCACAAAGTTACAAAAAATATTGGCTAAAATTACCTTCAGGCTGTGTGTATAAGGTGTATATGTAACATAAATGCATTCTGTGCTTAGATTTAGGTCCCATCGCCATGATATCTCATTATGGTATGCAATTATTCCAAAATACGGAAAAATCCCATATCCAAAATACCTCTGGTCCCAAGCATTTTGGATAAGGGATACTCAACCTGTATATATATATATATATATATATATAAATATGCACGCACACACACACACACACACACACACACACACACACACACGCATTCTGTGCTTAGATTTAGGTCCCATCGCCATGATATCTCATTATGGTATGCAATTATTCCAAAATACGGAAAAATCCCATATCCAAAATACCTCTGGTCCCAAGCATTTTGGATAAGGGATACTCAACCTGTATATATATAAATATACACACACACACACACACACACACACACACACACACACACACACAACGGAACATGATTAATTCAGCCTCATAGATAAAGAGCTTTATTTCCTTATAAAAATATAAGCGGTGATTTAGTCTAGAAATTCCTGTCACTTATGTTTTCCCTTTACCTATACATTGAGTCACTCTGTACAACATTGCCTTATACTTTTAAACTAGAACCTCATGTATATCCAGTTGTAATTGATGTAGAAAATGTATATGTAAGATAGCTGTAACTCTGTAGCTTTGCTGCTGGATACTGTGACATCACACCTAGCCTGTGACAACACTAGCCCATGACATCACAATGCTTCTTCCTGGAACATTCTATCTACAGGTTCTGATGTTTCCAGTTTCCATGCAGAAAGACAGGTAGGAGGAGGTGAGTACTACATAGCAGGGTATGATGGAGGGGAGTAAGGGGCCCTACTCATTTGACGATGCGCCGCCGAGGTGCCCGACGGCCGAAACGGCCGACGAGCGACCCGGCGGCGGGGGGGGGGGCAGTGACAAAGAGATCTGCAAAGTGTCAGTTGAATACGACGGGAGGGGTCGCAGAGGTTGCAACGACTGGAGTATAACATGCAGGAGGTAAGTTACCATACTCTCTCTGCACATGTTACATATGCCCCAACTCCAGTGCACATGGTTTTGTCCATTAGAGAACAAATTTTCTGCTGCGATGAGGTCTGAATTAGGCCCAGTGTATGATACTAACATGGTCCTAGCACTAGGGAAGATAAAACCTGGAGCAGATAACTTGAGTCTCTATCTTGGGTTTTGGATAAAAAGTCAATAAAATAAATTTCAATTGAATAAAAATGAAAGTACGTAACAAAATGTAGTAGTATTATACACATAATATGTCTGACCAGGAAATTCTGCTTATTTAGATCATCATTTGGCAAAATTCTGGCAAAGAGATTTGCAGAGTGTCGGGTGACCGGCAAAGAGATCTGCAAAGTGTCAGTTGAAGACGACGGGAGGGGTCGCAGAGGAATTAGTGACTGGAGAATAGCATGCAGGAGGTAAGTTACCATACTTGTGTAACTGTGTGTGTGTGCTGGGGGGTATTGAGAACACAGTACAAAACATAGGGTCTATGGTGGGGGAGAGCGGACAATACAAAACATGCAGAAGGGGACAACTTGGTATAGCACATACAGATGGTGTGGGGGCACAATACAAACACATAGGAATTGTGGTGTACTCTATAGGACATACAGAGGAAGGACATACACTTTTGGGGGTTGCGAGATGTAGAACATACTGTCATACAGAAAGACAGGAAGGGTGGGGAGAGCATGACACAGAACATACAGATTGGGGTAAGAACAATACAGATCGGGGGAGATAGTGAAATGGCTGACATTTACAGTATATCAATGACCTGGGGGCAGGTGTACAAAGCCTGGGAGAGTGATAAAGTGGCGAGAGATAAACTAACAACCAATCAGCTCCTAGTTGTCATTTTTTAAACACAGCCTGTAACATGGCAGGTAGGAGCTGATTGGCTGGTACTTTACCTCTCTCCACTTTATCACTCTGCAGGGCTTAATACATCTCCCCCATAGAATAACCAAATGATGAAATGGTACAGAATGGTATAAATGATGTGAATTGGAGCTGTAACAAGTGACTGTTTCCCTATCTTTACATATAATAAAGGTGACATGGGTGGTCATTCCGAGTTGATTGTTCGCTAGCAGTTTTTAGCAGCCGTGCAAACACTATGCCGCCTCCCACTGGGAGTGTATTTTAGCTTAGCAGAAGTGTGAACGAAAGGATCGCAGAGTGGCAACAAAGGCCCTCATTCCGAGTTGATCGGTCGCAAGGCGATTTTAGCAGAGTTACACACGCTAAGCCGCCGCCTACTGGGAGTGTATCTTAGCTTCTTAAAATTGCGACCGATGTATGCGCAATATTGCGATTACAAACGAGTTAGCAGTTTTTGAGTAGCTTCAGACTTACTCTGCCTGTGCGATCAGTTCAGTGCTTTTCGGTCCTGGCTGACGTCATAAACACACCCAGCGTTTGCCCAGGCACACCCACCGTTTCCCCGGCCACTCCTGCGTTTTCTCCGGAAACGGTAGCGTTTCCAGCCACACGCCCCTAAAACGCCGTGCATCCGCCCAGTAACACCCATTTCCTGTCAATCACAATGCGAACGTCGGAGCGATGAAAAAGCCGTGAGTAAACTTACTTTCTTCATAGTAAAGTTACTTGGCGCAGTCGCAGTGCGAACATTGCGCATGCGTACTAAGCGGATTTTCACTGCGATGCGATGAAAAATACCGAGCGAACAACTCGGAATGAGGGCCAAAGTTTTTTTTATGTAGATTTAGAGTAGCTCAAAACCTACTCAGCGCTTGCGATCACTTCAGACTGTTCAGTTCCTGTTTTGACGTCACAAACACGCCCTGCGTTCACCAAGCCAAGCCTGCGTTTTTCCTGGCACGCCTGCGTTTTTTTGAACACTCCCTGAAAACGGTCAGTTGACACCCAGAAATGCCCACTTCATGTCAATCACTCTGCAGCAACCAGTGCGACTGAAAAGCTACGCTAGACTCTGTGTGAAACTATATCGTTCGTTGTAATAGTACGTCGCATTGCGCCGCATACGCATGTGCAGAAGTGCCTTTTTTTGCCTCATCGCTGCACAGCGAACGAATGCAGCTAACGATCAACTTGGAATGACCCCCATAGTCCTTTCCCTAGAGTCCTTCTCCTTACCACTCAGGGAGCCTGATTCAGATGCGGACGCAGAGCTGCTGTTGCACCAAGTGGCTCAATGTTTTTTCACTGTGCATGCGTGTAAGCTGCGCTGCACATGAAATGAAATCAAGCTCACATAGAGGATTCCATCGCAAAGTGATTGACAGGAAGTCAGTGTTTGAAGTGGTAACGGGGGTGGCTAACTGTATATAGGCATGTCAGGTCCGTTCAAACGCCGTTCCATGTGCGTGCATAAATTACCCATTGCGACCTGTGTTGCTGCTGGAGAGCCCCCTGTGTCTAGGAGACTTGCTCAGCCTACGACTGCTCAGACTCACTATGCAATTGTGAATGGCAAGATTGTAGCAGCGATCGCTACAACAACCACAACTGAATCAGGCCCACAATTACACCATTATATTTTACTATTTTATCACATTTATTAACTAAGGGGTCAGTTTATTTAGGTGCGAGTTTGTCTTACAACAGCCACACTTTCCAGTAGCCCCATAGGCTGAATCTGGCCACAAAGGGCGTGAGTTTAGATGCTGTTGAACCGTCGCAGCAATGCTAACTTGTACCTAATTGGATTGACCGCTAAATGTTAGCAATTTATATCTTTTATTATTTACTGGTCAAATTTCTTTTCTGAAGGTACCCACTAATTACTAGAAGAGAGAACTTATCCCCCCGATGTGTGTATTGTATAAAAACAATGGTCCCTTTGGGATAATTGTCCTTATTTTAGATATTTCCCATGTCCTCAGTAGTTAGAGTAACATATTTACATAGATAGATTTCTCTCTCTACACAACCACACCACTGTTTGCAGTTTGTCTCTCTGCTTGTTCATCCACTAACAATGATTTTTCATCTCTTCCTCTTCGTCTACACGCAGTGGGTGATCCCTGAATAGCTGCCCTGGAAGGAAAGCTGCGGACACATGCTCCAAATGTTGGGACATATGCATTACCTATTAGGAGATGCAGTAAAGATGCCGGCTGTTGGGTTTTCGGCAGTCAGAATACTGACACTGGGATCCCGACACTCTTCAGAATCCCGATGTTGGAACTCCGAATGGGCAAGGATACCGATGCTCGTATCCCCATGATCATAGGTTTAGGGCTGGGCAAGGGGGGTTAGGTTTAGGCATCAGGCATGGGGGAAGGGGGGTGGTTAGCCTGCGGGGGAGGGAGGGTTAGGTTAACGCATCAGGTGGAGGGGGTTAGGTTTAGGCATCAGGCGGGGGTTAGGGTTAGGCTGCAGGTGGGGGAGGTTAGAGTTAGGCTGCAGATAAGGTGGGTTAGGCACCCCCAGGGGAGGTTAGGCTGCGTGGGGGGGGAGGGTTAGGTTTAGGCATCAGGTAGGAGGGTTAGGTTTAGGCGTCAGGCAGGGGGGTGAGTTTAGGCTGGGGGTAGGTGGAGCTTAGGTTTAGGCACCTCTGGGGGTGGTTAGGCTGTGGGGGAGGGAGGGTTAGGTTTAGGTAGGGGGATTAGGTTTAGACATCAGGCGGGGGGGTTACGTTTAGCCTGTGGGTGGGGGGAGGTTAGGGTTAGGCTGCGGGTATGGTGGGTTATGGTTAGGCACCCCCGGGAGTGGTTAGGCTGCGAGGGAGGGTTAAGTTTAGGCAGCAGGGACGGAGGTTAGGATTAGGCACCTCCGCAGGAGGGTTAGGCACAAATGGGGGAGGTTAGGGTTAGACTGCGGACAGGCAGGGTTAGGTGGGTGGAGAGAGGGGAGAACACCCCTTACCCCTATCGGTCTTTTCTGTACTGGGATCCCGGCATCGGTATGACAACCACCGGAATCCAATGCACTGGGATAGCATACTGACCCCTCTATTAGTACACCTCTTAATGCCCAGAGGGAAGGGCGATCCTGAGGCCATGGTTCCCCAGAGGTTTCCCCCCAAGGGGGTTTTCCTCTCCTGAGTGCTGAAGGATGACTCTTCATGAGTCCAGAGGTGTAGCTTTTATGCCACAATGAGTACCAATCTCATGCCCGTCCCTGCAATGTATAAGAAGTAAAATAATTGCTAATGCAATCACTTTACTTCTGGGTTTAGACCCCGGCTGCGCTAGTTCACATGTGCAATCGTGAGACTGCGTATGTGAGAGCAGACAGTAATGCAGAGGGATCCCAGGGATCCTTCTCGTGGGAATTATTGCATAATATAGCACACAGGTTACAAAAGCCATTTAGAAATGGCATTAGCTGCCGGGCCAAGCTCAGAAATGCTTTGCATTCTGGAGCTCGGTGAGTTTCACAGTTTACCATCTGCCGTAGAAACTTTTGGTGGCTGCTTTTGTGTTCAAAATAGGAGGAACGCAATAGATATCACAAATATCCATTGCAGTCCCCAATACATACATTCAGGGGCTGGTTAATATTTGTGGGCAGCCTCCAAAACCGACTGTTTTTGGCGATGTCTCGCAAATATTATTTATTAATTTTTGCCCTTAATAAACTTTTTATATTTTAACATAAACTAAAAATTTTTTTATGTATTCATTGACTGAGTCTCCCGTCTTTACTGAATGCTAATTTCACAGGGTCCGCAAATTATTACTGATATGACTGTTACTCTATTGTCCTGCTGGTGCTCCTGGCCTGCTGTATAGCAGCCAGACATATATTTCATATACAGCACTATTGGGGCCTTGGAGAGAGATAAAGTGCAGATGTCCAAACCACCCAATCATTTTCTGTCACTTATCTAGCACAGTACATGAAATGATACCTGTAGTTAGAAGCTTAATTTGATTTGGGTAAATACTCAACTTTATCTCTCTCCACAGCTTGATACATCTCCCGGAAAATATCATGTCTTCCTTTAACAAGTTCAATTAATTAATTAATTGTCTTGGAAACAGGGTAAGAAATTCACAGTATGATAATGTTACAAAGGCTTGTCAATACCTCCTGGTACATTTACATTGATTTATCATTCACATTTCTTCCATGCCAGACAGGGGCGGATTGGGAACGAAAAGTGGCCCTGGAAATATATGAAAAGTGACCTCATGTAGGTTGGAGTAAGTCAGCTATAAGTGGGGCCGAACACAAATTGGGCTTAAGAAAATTGTTTGTATAACCCACAGTGGTGGTAAGCAAGGCTAATGAAGCATGGAAGGCAATCCCAGCACCAGCAGTAGGATCATGTCACAGAATGTGGAGATCACACCGGTGGGTGAGACATTGCACTGGTAGGCAGTCACATCACCTGCAGGAGAATCATGTCACAGGAGGTGGAGATCACACCAGTAGCTGAGGCACTGTACTGGTAGGCAGTCACAGCACCAACAGGAGGATAATGTCAAAGGAGGTGGAGATCACACCAGTAGGTGAGGTATTGCACTGGTAGGCAGTCACAGCACCAGCAGGAGGATCATGTCACAGGAGGTGGAGATCACACCAGTAGGTGGGGCATTGCAATGGTAGGCAGTCACAGCACCAGCAGGAGGATAATGTCAAAGGAGGTGGAGATCACACCAGTAGGTGAGGTATTGCACTGGTAGGCAGTCACAGCACCAGCAGGAGGATCTTGTCACAGGAGGTGGAGATCACACCAGTAGGTGGGGCATTGCAATGGTAGGCAGTCACAGCACCAGCAGGAGGATTGTGTCACAGGAGGTGGAGATCACACCAGTAGGTGGGGCATTACACTGGTAGGCAGTCACAGAACCAGCAGGAGGATTGTGTCACAGGAGGTGGAGATCACACCAGTAGGTGGGGCATTGCAATGGTAGGCAGTCACAGAACCAGCAGGAGGATTGTGTCACAGGAGGTGGAGATCACACCAGTAGGCGGGGCATTGCACTGGTAGGCAGTCACAGTACCTATGGTAGCTACACTCCTATATATAACACATGGAACTGTGACAGGGAAGGTGGCCTCTCTCAGGTCTGGGCCCCATAGTAGCTAGCTGCACTCCCTGCATCTATGGTAGCTATACCCTTGTATATAACACATGTAACTGTGACAGGGAAGGTGGCCCCTCTCAGCTGTGGGCCCCAAAGCAGCTGCACCTATGGTAGCTACACCCTGCATATAACACATGTAATTGTAACAGAGAAGGTGGCCCCTCTCAGCTCTGCATAGCAGCTGCACTCCCTGCACCTATGGTAGCTACACCCTGTATATAACACATGTAACTGTGACAGGAAAGGTGGCCCCTCTCAGCTCTGCATAGCAGCTGCACTACCTGCACCTATGGTAGCTACAACCTGTATATAACACATGTAACTGTGACAGGAAAGGTGGCCCCTCTCAGCTCTGCATAGCAGCTGCACTACCTGCACCTATGGTAGCTACACCCTGTATATAACACATGTAACTGTGACAGGGAAGGTGGACCCTCTCAGCACTGGGCCCCATAGCAGCTGCACTCCCTGCACCTATGGTAGCTACGCCCCTGGCAAGCCCGCATGGGGCTCTGTTGGACTCGTACCCCCACCGGCAATCTGGCGGCCAGGATCCCGGCATCAGGATGCTGACCGCTGGGATCCCAACCGCCGGTTACACGATCCCAACGCATGATAGAGCATATGGCACTTGCCTATTCTCCAGCAATGTCTTCGAGACTCCAGGATAGCAGGCACCAAGCTGTAGACATATCTTCAGTAATGCCTCAGTTCCACACGCTGATGCCCACTTCCCGTGTGAAGTGACCAGTCCAGGCGAGCTGATGACGCTATTCCTGCTGAATCCCATCATCATGGCCCCTTCCCCCGCTTTACAATGATGTAATCGTGGCTTTATATACTGTGCCTTGATGATGCGATTCTGCTGTCATGCCCCTGCACTGCCCACATGGTTGCGCCATACCCCTCCCAACTGGCAGCAAAGAACTTGGTAAGTGTGTGATATCTGGACCCTGTAGCTCACCAGCAAAAAAGTATCTATTTTTTAACCATTTCATCACCCCCACATCCACTGCATACAATGGGGTCTATGTAGTAAGCCTTGGAGAGAGATAAAGTGGATGGAGATAAAGTACCAGCCAATCAGCTTCTGTCATTTTTCAAACCCAGCCTATAATATGACAGTTAGCAGCTGATTGGCTGGTACTTATCTCCGTCCACTTTATCTCTCTCCAAGGCTTAGTAAATAGACTCCAGTATTTGTAACGAGCCCCAGTACTTTAGCCTACCAAACACCCACCACCACCACCACCAATTTTGCAACTAAACACTGTAAAGCATGAGAGGACATGGGCTGTTATCCGATGTCTCCACTGTACAGCTGGCCACACGCAGGCCCATCCCGCCTCTGGAGCTGCGGCCCAGGATTATTCATCAATTTGACCTCACACTTGGATGGCCAAACCTGACATGGACCAGTAAAACAGCCCCATGGGGTTTCCGGAGGATCTATGGGGCTAATTCAGACCTGATCACTCGCTAGCTGTTTTTTGCAGTCCTGCGTTCACAAAGTCGCCGCCCACCGGGGAGTGTATTTTAGCTGTGCAAGTGTGCGATCGCATGTGCAGCCGAGCGGTACAAAAAGAGATTGTGCAGTTTCTGGGTAGCCCAGGACTTACTCAGCAGCTGCGATCACTTCAACCTGCCTGGGACCGGAATTCACGTCAGACACCCGCCCTGCAAATGCTTGGGAACGCCTGCGTTTTTCCAACCACTCCCAGAAAACGGTCAGTTGACATCCACAAACGCCTTCTTCCTGTCAATCTCCTTGCGATTGCCCATGCTGTCGAAGTCGAAAAATATTGCAGTACACACATCACGTACAAACTACACACAGATGGCCTCCGTGCGCGTACTTGCTCTGCCGTGCGTGCACATATTTGCAATTTGCGTATGGTCGCTCCCGCGGTCCTGCGTATTAGCGCATGGTATGAGTCATTACGGTAGTGTTTGTAAACGCATGGAAAAGCCATAAACACACATTATATATTTAATTCAAATAGTGCACAATGTACACATAGTCTCCCTGCACCACACCAGCAAGTTACACTAGTTTAAATGGTATAAGAACAAAGGGATTCACCTTTACAGGATAGGAGGGGACAGAACTAGGTTATAGGGTGGTGTTTGGTATCCAGCTGTAGGGTATATTAAGGGCAATATTCCGGTGTTGGTTTGCAGAAGATCGCACGCTCCTGCATATAGTTATGCGCAGGAGCAGAATATAAATATTAACTGTATTTACTGTACACTTGGTATGCGGCGGGAACCCAGAGGAGACCATCTGCAAGTGCACCTGGAACAGACATCGCCCACCTATTCAAACCGACCTATGACCTCTCCTGTACTGTAAATGACCATCCCTGTGTCCAATGGACAAAGAGATTACAGTTTCCATTGTGTTAGGTTTTGGACTATTGCATAAAAAGCCAGCTGCATGCCCCGGTCCCACACAGACTCTGAAGGTCATCTACCTTGATGACTGAGGATTGGGCCGGGAAGCGCAGGCGAAACCAAAATGTATGTACCATTGATTGTAGCCATTCTTCTGTTGTATTGTATTGTTGTTATTGTAACCCCCTTTCAGCAATTATATGTTGGTGTGTCGGAACCCAGTATCTTAAATACAATCTGTGTGTACGCACTGCGTGTACTTTGTACGGCCAGCGCGGCGTGTTTACGCAAAGTATTTACACGGTACAGGGCTTTGTACGCTAACGGTGTAAAAAGTACGTAGGCTAAGGTTTGATCACAAGCGGCCGCAGCGGCTCCATTTTAAAGTGTATTTAATGTGTTTTTAAAGTGTTGCTTTTAGTCCTGTATGTAAATCAACATTTACAATGCGAATGGATTCTTTGCACAAACCCATTGCAGAGCAATGTACCGCTTTGTACCTGTGCGACGTGCCTGCACATTGCGGTGCATACGCATGCGCAGTTCTGACCTGATGGCAGCGCTGCAAAAAATGCTAGCGAGCGATCAGATCTGAATTAGGTCCTATAAACACTGTGTTATGTGCACATTAAGTGGTATAAATGAAAATGTATGGAACATGAGTAATTAACATGAATTAAAAACAAATCATCATATTATAATGAAGTCTAGTAAACATGACACGATGGGAGTTGTAGTGCACCAAGGTCCTCCTAGACAGATCCGCACATGACATTCCACCATGCACTGGGCTCAGCCACCAAGCATCCCTGGAACTTGTTATAAAATGTTGCCAAGTATGACAGTCACATATCAAAGTAAACTTTAAGTGTATCTACTATATAAAAGCAAAAATCCGTCCTTCTGTCTTTCTATACAAATTCACAGTTTACAAGCGACGATCGTGAAATTTTACATACAAGCGTATTAAAACACGGCAGAGGCAACTACAACAATTAGAAATCCCTAGCACCCCTGGGGGGGGGGGGGGGGGGGGGGCAGACAGCAGCACAGAGTATGTCAGGAGACAGCATAGCTCCGGAATTGCTGGAGCAATGTACTCAAAACTTGGTACACATATGCCTTACAATCTGGGAACAAACACTGTGAGGGTAACACACCACTAGCACCCCTAGGGGTGGACCAGCAGCACACACTATGTCAGGACATGCATGATATCTCAGTGATGACAGGGCTGCATGTGACAGGGCCAGTGACATGATGTGAGAAAGGGAATGGAGGCAGCAGGAAGCCACAGACTGAGAGTTGTATAGTGGGAAGAGCAGGGTCCCTTGGGGGACAAAAAGGGGTGCGCCCACTACACAAAGTGCATCAGGGAAGCAAGATATACCTATATACTAGATCTCCAATCAACGTAAATGAACAAACAATCATTCTAATTTACCATCCTCATCCCGTACCAAAGCACGGGTATTCAGCTATCTACAATGTTATTTATACTGTGTGTTTAATATTTACATTTATTTTTGTAAACAGACATTCTTAAAATCCGGGGCAACGCCGGGTACTCCAGCTAGTATATACTAAATCATCTGTCACGGTAGCAATATTCTGAGCATATTGGAAGTCTCGCAACAGAACTCTTATAGATGGAGTTTAAGATCATACATGTTAACATTCAACAATATGCTATGTCGGCATGCCCTCTTATGGAGTCTATGTAAGTCATTAGCAAAACCAACTGCTCCGTCTACATACAGTACAGCGCAGGCACAAGGTTGTCATGCAATAAGTGATATGCCGGCCAGACTCTTATACCTAAGTTTCCTTTTGATGCTTGATCCAAATAATGTATCACTAACAATGACATTACTGTGAAGTGAAGGAGAGATGATTAGGATGGTCACCTGTAACATATATGCAATGTTTCTGTGACATGGAAAAACAATGGAAGAAATGTTATGGAATCACCTTCATTGTTGTCCTAGTTGATAGGATAATCTCGAAGAGTAGCTTTGGGTGAAGTGTTATGAGATGAAATTTAAAAAAAAAGTTATATACTCTCCAGGTTCCGTTCTCAGCAGTCTGGCTGTCGGTACGATGGTGCCACGTGGTGCCACAGGGCACAGCCACGCTCACTGTCCACTAAACCTCATTCCAACACGTCCAGCGGGTGTGAACAAGTTGAGTGGATATCATTACCTATTCCCTGTGAATGTCACCTTGCGGGCCCGCCTTACAGTTTTATATACGCTGGTATTGAACAATACATTTCTAGTGCACCAGCAACAAAGACAACTCTTATTTCTTCTCCTCTTTATACGCTCATGGGTTACACAGGTTCTGTGGCTGATTAAACCGGTGAAATGCAGACTTGAGGTCAGCCAGCCACAGAAACTGTATAATCCGTAAATTTCCTGGTTTATTGGGATAGTATACCTAATAGCTAGTATAGCCATCTCTCTCTCTCTCTCTCTCTATATATATATATATATATATATACACACACACACACACACACACACACACACACACACACACACACATAACGGAACATGATTAATTCAGCCTCTTAGATAAAGAGCTTTATTTCCTTATAAAAATATAAGCGGTGATTTAGTCTAGAAATTCCTGTCACTTATGTTTTCCCTTTACCTATACATTGAGTCACTCTGTACAACATTGCCTTATACTTCATTTTCTACACTAGTCTCATTTTTTTTTAAACTGGAACCTCATGTATATCCAGTTGTAATTGATGTAGAAAATGTATATGTAAGATAGCTGTAACTCTGTAGCTTTGCTGCTGGATACTGTGACAACACACCTACAGTAGCCTGTGACATCACTAGCCCGTGACATCACAATGCTTCTTTCTGTAACATTCTATCTACAGCTGCTGACGTTTCCAGTTTCCATGCAGGAAGACAGGTAGGAGGAGGTGAGTCCTACATAGCAGGGTATGATGGAGAGGGGTAAGGAAGACAGAGTGCAGTATAGTCAGCTGAAAGACAAGACAAGATAGACAGAACAGGGAATACAGGTACAAGGACACATAAATAAGAGAAGCGCAGAAAGGAACAACATATTTAGGAATAAAAATGTAGCGTTACAGGAATAAAGCTGGCAGTATGGAGGATAAGCACACATACAGGGGATGCAGATAACCTGGGTCTCTATGAGGCAGGATCGTGGCTTTGGGATGAAAAAGTTAATAAAATAGATAAATGGGATATTGATAACTTTGAAAGTATCTTGTTTGGTTTAAGGAAAATTGGGAAACTGGTTGACTCATGGACATTTTATTGTACTTAACCTAGTACTATGCTTAATGATAGTCTTTTGTGTTTTTTAGATCATCTGGCAAAGAGATTTGCAGAGTGTCGGGTGACCGGCAAAGAGATCTGCAAAGTGTCAGTTGAAGACGACGGGAGGGGTCGCAGAGGTAGCAATGACTGGAGTATAACATGCAGGAGGTAAGTTACTATACTCTCTCTGCACATGTTACATCTGCCCCACCTCCAGTGCACATGGTTTTGTCCAATAGAGAACAAATTTGCTGCTGCGATGAGGTCTGAATTAGGCCCAGTGTATGATACTAACATGGTCCTAGCACTAGGGAAGATAAAACCTGGAGCAGATAACTTGAGTCTCTATGAGAAAGGATCTTGGGTATTGGATAAAAAGTCAATAAAATAGATAAATTGCAAATGAATAAAAATGAAAGTACGTAACAAAATGTAGTAGTATTATACACGTATGTCTGACCAGGAAATTCGGGTTATTTATATCATCATTTGGCAAAGTTCTGGCAAAGAGATTTGCAGAGTGTCGGGTGACCGGCAAAGAGATCTGCAAAGTGTCAGTTGAAGACGACGGGAGGGGTCGCAGAGGAATTAGTGACTGGTGAATAGCATGCAGGAGGTAAGTTACCATACTTGTGTAACTGTGTGTGTGTGCTGGGGGGTATTGAGAACACAGTACAAACATAGGGTCTATGGTGGGGGAGAGCAGACAATACAAAACATGCAGAAGGGGACAACTTGGTATAGCACATACAGATGGTGTGGGGGCACAATACAAAAACATAGAAATTGTGGTGTACTCTATAGGACATATAGAGGAAGGACATACACTTTTGGGGGTTGTGAGATGTAGAACATACTGTAATACAGAAAAACAGGAAGGGTGGGGAGAGCATGACACAGAACATACAGATCGGGGGAAGAACAATACAGATCGGGGGAGATAGTGAAATGGCTGACATTTACAGTATATCGATGAACTGGGGGCAGGTGTACAAAGCCTGGGAGAGTGATAAAGTGGGGAGAGATAAACTAACAACCAATCAGCTCCTAGTTGTCATTTTTCAAACACAGCCTGTAACATGGCAGGTAGGAGCTGATTGGCTGGTACTTTACTTCTCTCCACTTTATCACTCTGCAGGGCTTAATACATCTACCCCATAGAATAACCAAATGATGAAATGGTACAGAATGGTATAAATGATGTGAATTGGAGCTGTAACAAGTGACTGTTTCCCTATCTTTACATATAATAAAGGTGACATGGGTGGTCATTCCGAGTTGATTGCTCGCTAGCAGTTTTTAACAGCCGCTCAAACACTATGCCGCCTCCCACTGGGAGTGTATTTGAGCTTAGCAGAAGTGTGAACGAAAGGATCGCAGAGTGGCAACAGAGTTTTTTTTATGTAGATTTAGAGTAGCTCAAAACCTACTCAGCGCTTGCGATCACTTCAGACTGTTCAGTTCCTGTTTTGACATCACAAACACGCCCTGCATTCGCCAAGCCATGCCTGCATTTTTCCTGGTACGCCTGCATTTTTTTGAACACTCCCTGAAAACGGTCAGTTGACACCCAGAAATGCCCACTTCATGTCAATCACTCTGCGGCAACCAGTGCGACTGAAAAGCTACGCTAGACTTTGTGTGAAACGATATCGTTCGTTGTAATAGTACGTCGCATTGCGCCGCATATGCATGCGCAGAAGTGTCTTTTTTTGCCTCATCGCTGCACAGCGAACGAATGCAGCTAACGATCAACTTGGAATGACCCCCATAGTCCTTTCCCTAGAGTCCTTCTCCTTACCACTCAGGGAGCCTGATTCAGATGCGGACGCAGAGCTTTTGTTGCACCAAGTGGCTCAATGTTTTTTCACTGTGCATGCGTGTAAGCTGCGCTGCACATGAAATGAAATCAAGCTCACATAGAGGATTCCATCGCAAAGTGATTGACAGGAAGTCAGTGTTTGAAGTGGTAACGGGGGTGGCTAATTGTATATAGGCATGTCAGGTCCGTTCAAACGCCGTTCCATGTGCGTGCATAAATTACCCATTGCGACCTGTGTTGCTGCTGGAGAGCCCCCTGTGTCTAGGAGACTTGCTCAGCCTACGACTGCTCAGACTCACAATACAATTGTGAATGGCAAGATTGCAGCAGCGATCGCTTCAACAACCACAACTGAATCAGGCCCACAATTACATCATTATATTTAACTATTTTATCACATTTATTAACTAAGGGGTCAGTTTATTTAGGTGCGAGTTTGTCTTACAACAGCCACACTTTCTGGTAGCCCCATAGGCTGAATCTGGCCACGAAGGGTGTGAGTTTGGATGCTGTTGAACCATTGCAGCAATGCTAACTTGTACCTAATTGGATTGACCCCTAAATGTTAGCAATTTATAGCTTTTATTATTTACTGGACACATTTCTTTTCTGAAGGTTCCCACTAATTACTATAAGAGAGAACTTATCCCCCCAATGTGTGTATGGTATAAAAACTAGAGATGAGCGCCTGAAATTTTTCGGGTTTTGTGTTTTGGTTTTGGGTTCGGTTCCGCGGCCGTGTTTTGGGTTCGAACGCGTTTTGGCAAAACCTCACCGAATTTTTTTTGTCGGATTCGGGTGTGTTTTGGATTCGGGTGTTTTTTTCAAAAAACACTAAAAAACAGCTTAAATCATAGAATTTGGGGGTCATTTTGATCCCAAAGTATTATTAACCTCAAAAACCATAATTTACACTCATTTTCAGTCTATTCTGAATACCTCACACCTCACAATATTATTTTTAGTCCTAAAATTTGCACCGAGGTCGCTGTGTGAGTAAGATAAGCGACCCTAGTGGCCGACACAAACACCGGGCCCATCTAGGAGTGGCACTGCAGTGTCACGCAGGATGTCCCTTCCAAAAAACCCTCCCCAAACAGCACATGACGCAAAGAAAAAAAGAGGCGCAATGAGGTAGCTGTGTGAGTAAGATTAGCGACCCTAGTGGCCGACACAAACACCGGGCCCATCTAGGAGTGGCACTGCAGTGTCACGCAGGATGGCCCTTCCAAAAAACCCTCCCCAAACAGCACATGACGCAAAGAAAAAAAGAGGCGCAATGAGGTAGCTGTGTGAGTAAGATTAGCGACCCTAGTGGCCGACACAAACACCGGGCCCATCTAGGAGTGGCACTGCAGTGTCACGCAGGATGTCCCTTCCAAAAAACCCTCCCCAAACAGCACATGACGCAAAGAAAAAAAGAGGCGCAATGAGGTAGCTGTGTGAGTAAGATTAGCGACCCTAGTGGCCGACACAAACACCGGGCCCATCTAGGAGTGGCACTGCAGTGTCACGCAGGATGTCCCTTCCAAAAAACCCTCCCCAATCAGCACATGATGCAAAGAAAAAGAAAAGAAAAAAGAGGTGCAAGATGGAATTGTCCTTGGGCCCTCCCACCCACCCTTATGTTGTATAAACAAAACAGGACATGCACACTTTAACCAACCCATCATTTCAGTGACAGGGTCTGCCACACGACTGTGACTGATATGACGGGTTGGTTTGGACCCCCCCCAAAAAAGAAGCAATTAATCTCTCCTTGCACAAACTGGCTCTACAGAGGCAAGATGTCCACCTCATCTTCACCCTCCGATATATCACCGTGTACATCCCCCTCCTCACAGATTATCAATTCGTCCCCACTGGAATCCACCATCTCAGCTCCCTGTGTACTTTGTGGAGGCAATTGCTGCTGGTCAATGTCTCCGCGGAGGAATTGATTATAATTCATTTTAATGAACATCATCTTCTCCACATTTTCTGGATGTAACCTCGTACGCCGATTGCTGACAAGGTGAGCGGCGGCACTAAACACTCTTTCGGAGTACACACTTGTGGGAGGGCAACTTAGGTAGAATAAAGCCAGTTTGTGCAAGGGCCTCCAAATTGCCTCTTTTTCCTGCCAGTATAAGTACGGACTGTGTGACGTGCCTACTTGGATGCGGTCACTCATATAATCCTCCACCATTCTATCAATGTTGAGAGAATCATATGCAGTGACAGTAGACGACATGTCCGTAATCGTTGTCAGGTCCTTCAGTCCGGACCAGATGTCAGCATCAGCAGTCGCTCCAGACTGCCCTGCATCACCGCCAGCGGGTGGGCTCGGAATTCTGAGCCTTTTCCTCGCACCCCCAGTTGCGGGAGAATGTGAAGGAGGAGATGTTGACAGGTCGCGTTCCGCTTGACTTGACAATTTTGTCACCAGCAGGTCTTTCAACCCCAGCAGACCTGTGTCTGCCGGAAAGAGAGATCCAAGGTAGGCTTTAAATCTAGGATCGAGCACGGTGGCCAAAATGTAGTGCTCTGATTTCAACAGATTGACCACCCGTGAATCCTTGTTAAGCGAATTAAGGGCTGCATCCACAAGTCCCACATGCCTAGCGGAATCGCTCCCTTTTAGCTCCTTCTTCAATGCCTCCAGCTTCTTCTGCAAAAGCCTGATGAGGGGAATGACCTGACTCAGGCTGGCAGTGTCTGAACTGACTTCACGTGTGGCAAGTTCAAAGGGCATCAGAACCTTGCACAACGTTGAAATCATTCTCCACTGCACTTGAGACAGGTGCATTCCACCTCCTATATCGTGCTCAATTGTATAGGCTTGAATGGCCTTTTGCTGCTCCTCCAACCTCTGAAGCATATAGAGGGTTGAATTCCACCTCGTTACCACTTCTTGCTTCAGATGATGGCAGGGCAGGTTCAGTAGTTTTTGGTGGTGCTCCAGTCTTCTGTACGTGGTGCCTGTACGCCGAAAGTGTCCCGCAATTTTTCTGGCCACCGACAGCATCTCTTGCACGCCCCTGTCGTTTTTTAAAAAATTCTGCACCACCAAATTCAAGGTATGTGCAAAACATGGGACGTGCTGGAATTTGCCCATATTTAATGCACACACAATATTGCTGGCGTTGTCCGATGCCACAAATCCACAGGAGAGTCCAATTGGGGTAAGCCATTCCGCGATGATCTTCCTCAGTTGCCGTAAGAGGTTTTCAGCTGTGTGCGTATTCTGGAAAGCGGTGATACAAAGCGTAGCCTGCCTAGGAAAGAGTTGGCGTTTGCGAGATGCTGCTACTGGTGCCGCCGCTGCTGGTCTTGCGGCTGGAGTCCATACATCTACCCAGTGGGCTGTCACAGTCATATAGTCCTGACCCTGCCCTGCTCCACTTGTCCACATGTCCGTGGTTAAGTGGACATTGGGTACAACTGCATTTTTTAGGACACTGGTGAGTCTTTTTCTGACGTCCGTGTACATTCTCGGTATCGCCTGCCTAGAGAAGTGGAACCTAGATGGTATTTGGTAACGGGGGCACACTGCCTCAATAAATTGTCTAGTTCCCTGTGAACTAACGGCGGATACCGGACGCACGTCTAACACCAACATAGTTGTCAAGGACTCAGTTATCCGCTTTGCAGTAGGATGACTGCTGTGATATTTCATCTTCCTCGCAAAGGACTGTTGAACAGTCAATTGCTTACTGGAAGTAGTACAAGTGGGCTTACGACTTCCCCTCTGGGATGACCATCGACTCCCAGCGGCAACAACAGCAGCGCCAGCAGCAGTAGGCGTTACACGCAAGGATGCATCGGAGGAATCCCAGGCAGGAGAGGACTCGTCAGAATTGCCAGTGACATGGCCTGCAGGACTATTGGCATTCCTGGGGAAGGAGGAAATTGACACTGAGGGAGTTGGTGGGGTGGTTTGCGTGAGCTTGGTTACAAGAGGAAGGGATTTACTGGTCAGTGGACTGCTTCCGCTGTCACCCAAAGTTTTTGAACTTGTCACTGACTTATTATGAATGCGCTGCAGGTGACGTATAAGGGAGGATGTTCCGAGGTGGTTAACGTCCTTACCCCTACTTATTACAGCTTGACAAAGGGAACACACGGCTTGACACCTGTTGTCCGCATTTCTGGTGAAATACCTCCACACCGAAGAGCTGATTTTTTTGGTATTTTCACCTGGCATGTCAACGGCCATATTCCTCCCACGGACAACAGGTGTCTCCCCGGGTGCCTGACTTAAACAAACCACCTCACCATCAGAATCCTCCTGGTCAATTTCCTCCCCAGCGCCAGCAACACCCATATCCTCCTCATCCTGGTGTACTTCAACACTGACATCTTCAATCTGACTATCAGGAACTGGACTGCGGGTGCTCCTTCCAGCACTTGCAGGGGGCGTGCAAATGGTGGAAGGCGCATGCTCTTCACGTCCAGTGTTGGGAAGGTCAGGCATCGCAACCGACACAATTGGACTCTCCTTGTGGATTTGGGATTTCGAAGAATGCACAGTTCTTTGCTGTGCTGCTTTTGCCAGCTTGAGTCTTTTCATTTTTCTAGCGAGAGGCTGAGTGCTTCCATCCTCATGTGAAGCTGAACCACTAGCCATGAACATAGGCCAGGGCCTCAGCCGTTCCTTGCCACTCCGTGTGGTAAATGGCATATTGGCAAGTTTACGCTTCTCCTCCGACAATTTTATTTTAGGTTTTGGAGTCCTTTTTTTACTGATATTTGGTGTTTTGGATTTGACATGCTCTGTACTATGACATTGGGCATCGGCCTTGGCAGACGACGTTGCTGGCATTTCATCGTCTCGGCCATGACTAGTGGCAGCAGCTTCAGCACGAGGTGGAAGTGGATCTTGATCTTTCCCTAATTTTGGAACCTCAACATTTTTGTTCTCCATATTTTAATAGGCACAACTAAAAGGCACCTCAGGTAAACAATGGAGATGGATGGATTGGATACTAGTATACAATTATGGACGGGCTGCCGAGTGCCGACACAGAGGTAGCCACAGCCGTGAACTACCGCACTGTACTGTGTCTGCTGCTAATATGTAGACTGGTTGATAAAGAGATAGTATACTCGTAACTAGTATGTATGTATAAAGAAAGAAAAAAAAACCACGGTTAGGTGGTATATACAATTATGGACGGGCTGCCGAGTGCCGACACAGAGGTAGCCACAGCCGTGAACTACCGCACTGTACTGTGTCTGCTGCTAATATATAGACTGGTTGATAAAGAGATAGTATACTCGTAACTAGTATGTATGTATAAAGAAAGAAAAAAAAACCACGGTTAGGTGGTATATACAATTATGGACGGGCTGCCGAGTGCCGACACAGAGGTAGCCACAGCCGTGAACTACCGCACTGTACTGTGTCTGCTGCTAATATATAGACTGGTTGATAAAGAGATAGTATACTCGTAACTAGTATGTATGTATAAAGAAAGAAAAAAAAACCACGGTTAGGTGGTATATACAATTATGGACGGGCTGCCCAGTGCCGACACAGAGGTAGCCACAGCCGTGAACTACCGCACTGTACTGTGTCTGCTGCTAATATATAGACTGGTTGATAAAGAGATAGTATACTCGTAACTAGTATGTATGTATAAAGAAAGGAAAAAAAACCACGGTTAGGTGGTATATACAATTATGGACGGGCTGCCGAGTGCCGACACAGAGGTAGCCACAGCTGTGAACTACCGCACTGTACTGTGTCTGCTGCTAATATATAGACTGGTTGATAAAGAGATAGTATACTCGTAACTAGTATGTATGTATAAAGAAAGAAAAAAAAACCACGGTTAGGTGGTATATACAATTATGGACGGGCTGCCGAGTGCCGACACAGAGGTAGCCACAGCCGTGAACTACCGCACTGTACTGTGTCTGCTGCTAATATATAGACTGGTTGATAAAGAGATAGTATACTCGTAACTAGTATGTATGTATAAAGAAAGAAAAAAAAACCACGGTTAGGTGGTATATACAATTATGGACGGGCTGCCGAGTGCCGACACAGAGGTAGCCACAGCCGTGAACTACCGCACTGTACTGTGTCTGCTGCTAATATATAGACTGGTTGATAAAGAGATAGTATACTCGTAACTAGTATGTATGTATAAAGAAAGAAAAAAAAACCACGGTTAGGTGGTATATACAATTATGGATGGGCTGCCGAGTGCCGACACAGAGGTAGCCACAGCCGTGAACTACCGCACTGTACTGTGTCTGCTGCTAATATATAGACTGGTTGATAAAGAGATAGTATACTCGTAACTAGTATGTATGTATAAAGAAAGAAAAAAAAACCACGGTTAGGTGGTATATACAATTATGGACGGGCTGCCGAGTGCCGACACAGAGGTAGCCACAGCCGTGAACTACCGCACTGTACTGTGTCTGCTGCTAATATATAGACTGGTTGATAAAGAGATAGTATACTCGTAACTAGTATGTATGTATAAAGAAAGAAAAAAAAACCACGGTTAGGTGGTATATACAATTATGGACGGGCTGCCGAGTGCCGACACAGAGGTAGCCACAGCCGTGAACTACCGCACTGTACTGTGTCTGCTGCTAATATATAGACTGGTTGATAAAGAGATAGTATACTCGTAACTAGTATGTATGTATAAAGAAAGAAAAAAAAACCACGGTTAGGTGGTATATACAATTATGGACGGGCTGCCGAGTGCCGACACAGAGGTAGCCACAGCCGTGAACTACCGCACTGTACTGTGTCTGCTGCTAATATATAGACTGGTTGATAAAGAGATAGTATACTCGTAACTAGTATGTATGTATAAAGAAAGAAAAAAAAACCACGGTTAGGTGGTATATACAATTATGGACGGGCTGCCGAGTGCCGACACAGAGGTAGCCACAGCCGTGAACTACCGCACTGTACTGTGTCTGCTGCTAATATATAGACTGGTTGATAAAGAGATAGTATACTCGTAACTAGTATGTATGTATAAAGAAAGAAAAAAAAACCACGGTTAGGTGGTATATACAATTATGGACGGGCTGCCGAGTGCCGACACAGAGGTAGCCACAGCCGTGAACTACCGCACTGTACTGTGTCTGCTGCTAATATATAGACTGGTTGATAAAGAGATAGTATACTCGTAACTAGTATGTATGTATAAAGAAAGAAAAAAAAACCACGGTTAGGTGGTATATACAATTATGGACGGGCTGCCGAGTGCCGACACAGAGGTAGCCACAGCCGTGAACTACCGCACTGTACTGTGTCTGCTGCTAATATAGACTGGTTGATAAAGAGATAGTATACTCGTAACTAGTATGTATGTATAAAGAAAGAAAAAAAAACCACGGTTAGGTGGTATATACAATTATGGACGGGCTGCCGAGTGCCGACACAGAGGTAGCCACAGCCGTGTACTACCGCACTGTACTGTGTCTGCTGCTAATATAGACTGGTTGTTGATAAAGAGATAGTATACTACTAATATTATATATACTGGTGGTCAGGTCACTGGTCACTAGTCACACTGGCAGTGGCACTCCTGCAGCAAAAGTGTGCACTGTTTAATTTTAATATAATATTATGTACTCCTGGCTCCTGCTATAACCTATAACTGGCACTGCAGTAGTGCTCCCCAGTCTCCCCCACAATTATAAGCTGTGTGAGCTGAGCAGTCAGACAGATATATAATATATATAGATGATGCAGCACACTGGCCTGAGCCTGAGCAGTGCACACAGATATGGTATGTGACTGACTGAGTCACTGTGTGTATCGCTTTTTTCAGGCAGAGAACGGATATATTAAATAAACTGCACTGTGTGTCTGGTGGTCACTCACTATATAATATATTATGTACTCCTGGCTCCTGCTATAACCTATAACTGGCACTGCAGTAGTGCTCCCCAGTCTCCCCCACAATTATAAGCTGTGTGAGCTGAGCAGTCAGACAGATATATATAATATTATATATAGATAATAGATGATGCAGCACACTGGCCTGAGCCTGAGCAGTGCACACAGATATGGTATGTGACTGAGTCACTGTGTGCTGTGTATCGCTTTTTTCAGGCAGAGAACGGATTATAAAGTAAACTGCACTGTCCTCACTAGTAAACTCTCTCCACTCAGTCTCTACACTTCTACAGTAACAGTACTCCGTCTCCTCCTAGTCAGCTCCAGTAAATCTCTCTCAGTCTCTTATAATCTAAATGGAGAGGACGCCAGCCACGTCCTCTCCCTATCAATCTCAATGCACGTGTGAAAATGGCGGCGACGCGCGGCTCCTTATATAGAATCCGAGTCTCGCGATAGAATCCGAGCCTCGCGAGAATCCGACAGCGTCATGATGACGTTCGGGCGCGCTCGGGTTAACCGAGCAAGGCGGGAAGATCCGAGTCGCTCGGACCCGTGAAAAAAAACATGAAGTTCTGGCGGGTTCGGATTCAGAGAAACCGAACCCGCTCATCTCTAATAAAAACAATGGACTCTTTGGGATAATTGTCCTTATTTTAGGTATTTCCCATGTCCTCAGTAGAGTAACATATTTACATAGAGAGATTTCTCTCTCTACACAACCACACCACTGTTTGCAGTTTGTCTCTCTGCTTGTTCATCCACTAACAATGATTTTTCATCTCTTCCTCTTTGTCTACACGCAGTGGGTGATTCCTGAATAGCTGCCCTGGAAGGAGAGCTGCGGACACATGCTCCAAATGTTGGGACATATGCATTACCTATTAGGAGATGCGGTAAAGTTGCCGGCTGTCGGGTTTACGGCAGTCAGAATACTGACACTGGGATCCCGACACTCTTCAGAATCCCGACGTTGGAACTCCGAATGGGCAAGGATACGAACGCCCGTATCCCCACGATCATAGTTTAGGGCTGGGCAAGGGGGGTTAGGTTTAGGCATCAGGCATGGGGGAAGGGGGGTGGTTAGCCTGCGGGGGAGGGAGGGTTAAGTTTACGCATCAGGTGGAGGGGGTTAGGTTTAGGCATCAGGTGGAGGTTAGGGTTAGGCTGCAGGTGGGGGAGGTTAGAATTAGGCTGCAGATAGGGTGGGTTAGGCACCCCCAGGGGAGGTTAGGCTGCGTGGGAGGGAGGGTTAGGTTTAGGCATCAGGTAGGAGGGTTAGGTTTAGGCGTCAGGCGGGGGGGTAAGTTTAGGCTGGGGGTAGGTGGAGCTTAGGGTTAATCACCTGCGGGGGTGGATAGGCTGTGGGGGAGGGAGGGTTAGGTTTAGGCGGGGGGGATTAGGTTTAGGCATCAGGCGGGGGGGTTACATTTAGCCTGTGGGTGGGGGGAGGTTAGGGTTAGGCTGCGGGTATGGTGGGTTAGGGTTAGGCACCCCCGGGAGTGGTTAGGCTGCGAGGGAGGGAGGGTTAAGTTTAGGCATTAGGGACGGAGGTTAGGTTTAGGCACCTCCGCAGGAGGGTTAAGCACAAATGGGGGAGGTTAGGGTTAGACTGTGGACAGGCAGGGTTAGGTGGGTGGAGAGAGGGGAGAACACCGCTTACCCCTGTCGGTCTTTTCTGTACTGGGATCCTGGCATCGGTATGACAACCACCGGGATCCCTTGCACTGGGATAGCATACTGACCCCTCTATTAGTACACCTCTTAATGCCCAGAGGGAAGGGCGATCCTGAGGCCATGGTTCCCCAGAGGTTTCCCCCCAAGGGGGTTTTTCCTCTCCTGAGTGCTGAAGGATGACTCTTCATGAGTCCAGAGGTGTAACTTTTATGCCACAATGAGTACCAATCTCATGCCCATCCCTGCAATGTATAAGAAGTAAAATAATTGCTAATGCGATCACTTTACTTCTGGGTTTAGACCCCGGCTGCGCTAGTTCACATGTGCAATCGTGAGACTGCGTATGTGAGAGCAGACAGTAATGCAGAGGGATCCCAAGGATCCTTCTCGTGGGAATTATTGCATAATATAGCACACAGGCTACAAAAGCCATTTAGAAATGGCATTAGCTGCCAGGCTAAGCTCAGAAATGCTTTGCATTCTGGAGCTTGGTGAGTTTCACAGTTTACCATCTGCCGTAGAAACTTTTGGTGGCTGCTTTTGTGTTCAAAATAGGAGGAACACAATAGATATCTCAAATATCCATTGCAGTCCCCAATACATACATTCAGGGGCTGGTTAATATTTGTGGGCAGCCTCCAAAACCGACTGTTTTTGGAGATGTCTCGCAAATATTATTTATTCAATTTTGCCCTTAATAAACATTTTATATTTTAACATAAACTAAAAAATGTTTTATGTATTCATTGACTGAGTCTCCCGTCTTTACTGAATGCTAATTTCACAGGGTCCGCAAATTATTACTGATATGACTGTTACTCTACTGTCCTGCTGGTGCTCCTGGCCTGCTGTATAGCAGCCAGACATATATTTTATATACAGCACTCTTGGGGAGATGTATCAAGCCTTGGAGAGAGATAAAGTGCAGATGTCCAAACCACCCAATCATTTTCTGTCACTTACCTAGCACAGTACATGAAATGATACCTGTAGTTAGAAGCTTAATTTGATTTGGGCAAATACTCAACTTTATCTCTCTCCACAGCTTGCTACATCTCCCCGAAAATATCATGTCTTCCTTTAACAAGTTAAATTAATTAATTGTCTTGGAAACAGGGTAAGAAATTCACAGTATGATAATGTTGCAAAGGCTTGTCAATACCTCCTGGTACATTTACATTGATTTATCATTCACATTTCTTCCATGCCAGACAGGGGCGGATTGGGAACGTAAAGTGGCCCTGGAAATATATGAAAAGTGACCTCATGTAGGTTGGAGTAAGTCAGCTATAAGTGGGGTCCAACACAAATTGGGCTTAAGAAAATGTTTGTATAACCCACAGTGGTGGTAAGCAAGGCTAATGCAGCATGGTAGGCAATCCCAGCACCAGCAGCAGGATCATGTCACAGAAGGTGGAGATCACACCGGTGGTTGAGACATTGCACTGGTAGGCAGTCACATCACCTGCAGGAGAATCATGTCACAGGAGGTGGAGATCACACCAGTAGCTGAGGCACTGTACTGGTAGGCAGTCACAGCGCCAACAGGAGGATCGTGTCACAGGAGGTGGAGATCACACCAGTAGCTGAGGCACTGTACTGGTAGGCAGTCACAGCACCAATAGGAGGATATTGTCAAAGGAGGTGGAGATCACACCAGTAGGTGGGGCATTGCACTGGTTGGCAGTCACAGCACCAGCAGGAGGATCTTGTCACAGGAGGTGGAGATCACACCAGTAGGTGAGGCTTTGTACTTGTAGGCAGTCACAGAACCAGCAGGAGGATCATGTCAAAGGAGGTGGAGATCACACCAGTAGGTGGGGCATTGCACTGGTAGGCAGTCACAGAACCAGCAGGAGGATCAAGTCAAAGGAGGTGGAGATCAAACCAGTAGGTGAGGCATTGCACTGGTAGGCAGTCACAGCACCAGCAGGAGGATCGTGTCACAGGAGGTGGAGATCACACCAGTAGCTGAGGCATTGTACTGGTAGGCAGTAACAACAGCACCAGCAGGAGGATTGTGTCACAGAAGGTGGAGATCACACCAGTAGGTGAGGCTTTGTACTTGTAGGCAGTCACAGCACCAACAGGAGGATCATGTCAAAAGAGGTGGAGATCACACCAGTAGGTGGGGCATTGCACTGGTAGGCAGTCACAGAACCAGCAGGAGGATCATGTCAAAGGAGGTGGAGATCAAACCAGTAGGTGAGGCATTGCACTGGTAGGCAGTCACAGCACCAGCAGGAGGATCGTGTCACAGGAGGTGGAGACCACACCAGTAGCTGAGGCTTTGTACTAGTAGGCAGTCACAGCACCAGCAGGAGGATCTTGTCAAAGGAGGTGGAGATCACACCAGTAGGTGAGGCATTGCACTGGTAGGCAGTAACAACAGCACCAGCAGGAGGATTGTGTCACAGAAGGTGGAGATCACACCAGTAGGTGAGGCTTTATACTTGTAGGCAGTCACAGCACCAACTGGAGGATCATGTCAAAGGAGGTGGAGATCACACCAGTAGGTGAGGCATTACACTGGTAGGCAGTCACAGCACCAGCAGGAGGATCTTGTCACAGGAGGTGGAGATCACACCAGTAGGTGAGGCATTGCACTGGTAGGCAGTCACAGTACCTATGGTAGCTACACTCCTATATATAACACATGGAACTGTGACAGGGAAGGTGGCCTCTCTCAGGTCTGGGCCCCATAGTAGCAAGCTGCACTCCCTGCATCTATGGTAGCTATACCCTTGTATATAACACATGTAACTGTGACAGGGAAGGTGGCCCCTCTCAGCTGTGGGTCCCAAAGCAGCTGCACCTATGGTAGCTACACCCTGCATATAACACATGTAATTGTAAAAGGGAAGGTGGCCCCTCTCAGCTCTGCATAGCAGCTGCACTCTCTGCACTTATGGTAGCTATGTCCAGGGTTGTTTCTAGCCAATTTGGCTCCCAGTGCGAGATTTCAAAATGCGCCCCCCCCCCCCCTCATTAAAATGGGCGTGGGCTCATTAAAGTGGGCGTGGCCTTATCTGATATCATCACGGCCACCACAGGGAAAAATAAAACAATCTAAAGTCCCCATTTTACACAGTACGTCAGCCAGGTGGTGTCCCCATTTTACACAGTATGGCAGGCAGGTGTCCCCATTTTACACATCATGGCAGGCAAGTGTCCCCATTTTACACAGTATAGCAGGCAGGTGTCCCCATTTTACACATTACGCAGGCAGGTGTCCCCATTTTATACATTACGGCAGGCAGGTGTCCCCTTTTTACACAGTACGCAGGCAGGTGTCCCAATTTTATAAATTACGGCAGGCAGGTGTCCCCATTTTACACATTACGCAGGCAGGTGTCCCCATTTTACACAGTGCGGCAGGCACATGTCCCCATTTTACACAGTACGGCAGGCAGGTGTCCCATTTTTACACAGTATGGCAGGCAGGTGTCCCCATTTTATACACTACGCAGGCAGGTGTCCCCATTTTATACACTACGACAGGCAGGTGTCCCCATTTTATACACTACGACAGGCAGGTGTCCCCATTTTACACAGTACACAGGCAGATGTCCCCATTAAATACAGTGCGGCAGGCAGGTGTCCCCATTAAATACAGTGCGGCAGGCAGGTGTCCCCATTAAATACAGTGCGGCAGGCAGGTGTCAAGTGGGGGGGGGGAGGAAGGGGGGGAGAGAGACTACTTACATATACAGAACCTTCCCGCTCTTCGAAGTCGGGCCGCCTCACCTCCCTCACGCCGGCCGCCTCCTCCTTCCAGGTAGTCTGCTCCTCCTCCATCATCCGAGTACTCCTGCTCGGGGGGCGTGGTTTCGCGGAATTACGCGATTGCGTTGTGACGTCATGATGCAATCGCGTCATTCCGCGAAACTCCGCCCCCCGAGCAGGAGTGCTCGGGAAGAGGAAGGAGGAGCAGACAAGGACACGCAAAGTGCCGCGGCGGGCGCCCCGTGCGGTTGCACGGCTCGCCCGCCGCAAGAAACAGCACTGGCTATGTCCTTGTATATAACACATGTAACTGTGACAGGGAAGGTGGCCCCTCTCAGCTCTGCATAGCAGCTGCACTCCCTGCACCTATGGTAACTACACCCTGTATATAACACATGTAACTGTGACAGGAAAGGTGGCACCTCTCAGCTCTGCATAGCAGCTGCACTCCATGCACCTATGGTAGCTACAACCTGTATATAACACATGTAACTGTGACAGGGAAGGTGGACCCTCTCAGCACTGGGCCCCATAGAAGTTGCACTCCCTGCACCTATGGTAGCTACGCCCCTGCGAGCCCACATGGGGCTCTGTTGGACCCATACCCCCACCGGCAATCTGGCGGCCAGGATCCCGGCATCAGGATGCTGACCGCTGGGATCCCAACCGCCGGTTACATGATCCCAACGCATGATAGAGCATATGGCACTTGCCTATTCTCCAGCAATGTCTTGGAGACTCCAGGATAGCAGGCACCAAGCTGTAGACATATCTTCAGTAACACCTCAGTTCCACACACTGATGCCCACTTCCCGTGTGAAGTGACCATTCTAGGCGACCTGATGATGCTATTCCTGCTGTATCCTATCATCATGGCCCCTTCCCCCGCTTTACAATGATGTAATCGTGGCTTTATATACTGTGCCTTGATGATGCGATTCTGCTGTCATGCCCCTGCACTGCCCACATGGTTGCGCCATACCCCTCCCAACTGGCAGCCAAGAACTTGGTAAGTGTGTGATATCTGGACCCTGTAGCTCACCAGCAAAAAAGTATCTATTTTTTAACCATTTCATCACCCCCACATCCACTGCATACAATGGGGTCTATGTACTAAGCCTTGGAGAGAGATAAAGTGGATGGAGATAAAGTACCAGCCAATCAGCTCCTGTCATTTTTCAAACCCAGCCTATAATATGACATTTAGGAGTTGATTGGCTGGTACTTCTCTCCGTCTACTTTATCTCTCTCCAAGGCTTAGTAAATAGACTCCAGTATTTGTAAGGAGCCCCAGTGCTTTAGCCTACCAAACACCCACCACCACCACCACCAATTTTGCAACTAAACACTGTAAAGCATGAGAGGACATGGGCTGTTATCCGATGTCTCCACTGTACAGCGTGCCACACGCAGGCCCATCCCGCCTCTGAAGCTGCGGCACAGGATTATTCATCAATTTGACCTCACACTTGGATGGCCAAACCTGACATGGACCAGTAAAACAGCCCCATGGGGGTTCTGGAGGATCTATGGGGCCAAATCAGACCTGATCACTCGCTAGTTGTTTTTTGCAGTCCTGCGTCCACAAAGTCGCCGCCCACCGGGAGTGTATTTTAGCTGTGCAAGTATGCGATCGCATGTGCAGCCGAGCGGTACAAAAAAAGTTTGTGCAGTTTCTGGGTAGCCCAGGACTTACTCAGCAGCTGCGATCACTTCAACCTGCCTGGGACCGGAATTCACGTCAGACACCCGCCCTGCAAATGCTTGGGAACGCCTGCGTTTTTCCAACCACTCCAAGAAAACGGTCAGTTGACATCCACAAATGCCTTCTTCCTGTCAATCTCCTTGCGATTGCCCATGCTGTCGAAGTCGAAAAATATTGCAGTACACACATCACGTACAAACTACACACAGATGGCCTCCGTGCGCGTACTTGCTCTGCCGTGCGTTCACATATTTGCAATTTGCGTATGGTCGCTCCCGCGGTCCTGCGTGTTAGCGCATGGTATGAGTTATTACGGTAGTGTTTGTAAACGCATGGAAAAGCCATAAACACACATTATATATTTAATTCAAATAGTGCACAATGTACACATAGTCTCCCTGCACCACACCAGCAAGTTACACTAGTTTAAATGGTATAAGAACAAAGGGATTCACCTTTACAGGATAGGAGGGGACAGAACTAGGTTATAAGGTGGTGTTTGGTATCCAGATGTAGGGTATATTAAGGGCAATATTCCGGTGTTGGTTTGCAGAAGATCGCACGCTCCTGCGTATAGTTATGCGCAGGAGCAGAATATAAATATTAACTGTATTTACTGTACACTTGGTATGCGGCGGGAACCCAGAGGAGACCATCTGCAAGTGCACCTGGAACAGACATCGCCCACCTATTCAAACCGACCTATGACCTCTCCTGTACTGTAAATGACCATCCCTGTATCCAATGGACAAAGAGATTACAGTTTCCATTGTGCTAGGTTTTGGACTATTGCATAAAAAGCCAGCTGCATGCCCGGTCCCACACAGACTCTGAAGGTCATCTACCTTGATGACTGAGGACCGGGCCGGGAAGCGCAGGCGAAACCAAAACGTATGTACCATTGACTGTAGCTATTCTTCTGTTGTATTGTATTGTTGTTATTGTAACCCCCTTTCAGCAATTATATGTTGGTGTGTCGGAACCCAGTATCTTAAATACAATCTGGTGTCGTGTCTCTTTTCCCTGCTAAGGTTATAAGTGTATTTTAGTCACACGTGTAGCTGCAGAGTGCTCACAGCGTGTCTTTGGGTGTGTACGCACTGCGTGTACTTTGTACGGCCAGCGCGGCGTGTTTACGCAAAGTACGTACACGGTACGGGGCTTTGTACGCTAACGGTGTAAAAAGTACGTAGGCTAAGGTTTGATCACAAGCGGCCGCAGCGGCTCCATTTTAAAGTGTATTTAATGTGTTTTTAAAGTGTTGCTTTTTGTCCTGTATGTAAATCGACATTTACAATGCGAATGGATTCTTTGCACAAACCCATTGCAGAGCAATGTACCGCTTTGTACCTGTGCGACGTGCCTGCACATTGCGGTGCATACGCATGCGCAGTTGTGACCTGATGGCAGCGCTGCAAAAAATGCTAGCGAGCGATCAGATCTGAATTAGGTCCTATAAACACTGTGTTATGTGCACATTAAGTGGTATAAATGAAAATCTATGGAACATGAGTAATTAACATGAATTAAAAACAAATCATCATATTATAATGAAGTCCAGTAAACATGACACGATGGGAGTTGTAGTGCACCAAGGTCCTCCTAGACAGATCCGCACATGACATTCCACCATGCACTGGGCTCAGCCACCAAGCATCCCTGGAACTTGTTATAAAATGTTGCCAAGTATGACAGTTACATATCAAAGTAAACTTTAAGTGTATCTACTATATAAAAGCGAAAATCCGTCCTTCTGTCTTTCTATACAAATCCACAGTTTACAAGCGACGATCGTGAAATTTTACATACAAGCGTATTAAAACACGGCAGAGGCAACTAAAACAATTAGAAATCCCTAGCACCCCTAGGGGGGGCAGACAGCAGCACAGAGTATATCAGGAGACAGCATAACTCCGGAATTGCTGGAGCAATGAACTCAAAACTTGGTACACATATGCCTTACAATCTGGGAACAAACACTGTGGGAGGAAGACACCCCTAGCACCCCTAGGGGTGGACCAGCAGCACACACTATGTCAGGGCAGCAGCACAGAGAATGTCAGCAGACAGCATAACTGTGGAAGGCCTAGAGCAATTTACACCAAACTTGGTACACATCTGACTTACAATCTGCAGACAAACTCTGTGGGGGTTAGACACCCGTAGGGGTAGGACAGCAGCACAGAGTAAGTCAGGAGACAGCATAACTCCCAAATGCTTGGACCAATTTACAACAAACATGGTTCACATATGCCTTACAATCTGGGAACAAACACTATGGGGGTAAGACATCCCTAGCACCCCTAGGGGTGAGGCAGCAGCACAGAGTATGTCAACAGACAGCATAACTCTGGAAGGCCTGGAGCAATTTACACCAAACTTGCTACACATATGACTTACACTCTGGGAACAAACACTGTGAGGGTAACACACCACTAGCACCCCTAGGGGTAGACCAGCAGCACACACTATATCAGGACATGCATGATATCTCAGTGATGACAGGGCTGCATGTGACAGGGCCAGTGACATGATGTGAGAAGGGGAATGGAGGCAGCAGGAAGTCACAGACGACTGAGAGTTGTATAGTGGGAAGAGCAGGGTCCCTTGGGGGACCAAAAAGGGGTGCGGCCACTACACAAAGTGCATCAGGGAAGCAAGTTATGCCTATATACTAGATCTCTAATCAACGTAAATTAACAAACTATCATTCTAATTTACCATCCTCATCCCGTACCAAAGCACGGGTATTCAGCTATCTACAATGTTATTTATACTTTGTGTTTAATATTTACATATATTTTTGTAAACAGACATTCTTAAAATTCGGGGCAACGCCGGGTACTCCAGCTAGTATATACTAAATCATCTGTCACAGTAGCAATATTCTGAGCATATTGGAAGTCTCGCAACAGAACTCTTATAGTTGGAGTTTAAGATCATACATGTTAACATTCAACAATATGCTATGTCGGTATGCCCTCTTATGGTGTCTATGTAAGTCATTAGCAAAACCAAATGCTCCGTCTACATACAGTACAGCGCAGGCACAAGGTTGTCATGCAATAAGTGATATGCCGGCCAGACACTTATACCTAAGTTTCCTTCTGATGCTTGATCCAAATAATGTATCACTAACAATGACATTACTGTGAAGTGAAGGAGAGATGATTAGGATGGTCACCTGTAACATACATGCAATGTTTCTGTGACATGGAAAAACAATGGAAGAAATGTTATGGAGTCACCTTTATTGTTGTCCTAGTTGATAGGATAATCTCGAAGAGTAGCTTTGGGTGAAGTGTTATGAGATGAAATGTTAAAAAAAAGTTATATACCCTCCAGGTTCCGTTCTCAGCAGTCTGGCTGTCGGTACAATGGTGCCACGTGGTGCCACAGGGCACAGCCATGCTCATTGTCCACTCAACCTCTTTCCAACACGTCCAGCGGGTGTGAACAAGTTGAGTGGATTTCATTACCTATTCCCTGTGAATGTCACCTTGCGGGCCAGCCTTACAGTTTTATATACGCTGGTATTGAACAATACATTTCTAGTGCGCCAGCAACAAAGACAACTCTTATTTCTTCTCCTCTTTATATGCTCATGGGTTACACAGGTTCTGTGGCTGATTAAACCAGGTGAAATGCAGACTTGAGGTCAGCCAGCCACAGAAACTGTATAATTCGTGAGTTTCCTGGTTTATTGGGATAGTATAGCTAGTGTAGCCATCTCTCTCTCTCTCTCTCTCTCTCTCTCTATCTATATATATATATATATATATATATATATAAAAAATATACACACACACACACACACACACACACACACACACACACACACACACACACACACACACACACACACATCCACATAACGGTACATGATTAATTCAGCCTCTTAGATAAAGAGCTTTATTTCCTTATAAAATATAAGCGGTGATTTAGTCTAGAAATTCCTGTCACTTATGTTTTTCCTTTACCTATACATTGAGTCACTCTGTACAACATTGCCTTATACTTCATTTTCTACACTAGTCTCATTTTTTTAAACTTGAACCTCATGTATATCCAGTTGTAATTGATGTAGAAAATGTATATGTAAGATAGCTGTAACTCTGTAGCTTTGCTGCTGGATACTGTGACATCACACCTAGCCTGTGACATCACTAGCCCATGACATCACAATGCTTCTTCCTGGAACATTCTATCTACAGGTTCTGATGTTTCCAGTTTCCATGCAGGAAGACAGGTAGGAGGAGGTGAGTCCTACATAGCAGGGTATGATGGAGAGGGGTAAGGAAGACAGAGTGCAGTATAGTCAGCTGAAAGGCAAGACAAGATAGACAGAACAGGAATACAGGTACAAGGACACATAAATAGGAGAAGCGCAGAAAGGAACAACATATTTAGGAATAAAAATGTTGCATTACAGGAATAAAGAGGGCAGTATGGAGGATAAGCACACATACAGGGGATGCAGATAACCTGGGTCTCTATGAGGCAGGATCGTGGCTTTGGGATGAAAAAGTTAATAAAATAGATAAATGGTATATTGATAACTTTGAAAGTATCTTGTTTGGTTTAAAGAAAATTGGGAAACTGGTTGACTTATGGACATTTTATTGTACTTAACCTAGTACTATGCTTAATGATAGTCTTTTGTGTTTTTTAGATCATCTGGCAAAGAGATTTGCAGAGTGTCGGGTGACCGGCAAAGAGATCTGCAAAGTGTCAGTTGAAGCCGACGGGAGGGGTCGCAGAGGTTGCAACGACTGGAGTATAACATGCAGGAGGTAAGTTACCATACTCTCTCTGCACATGTTACATATGCCCCACCTCCAGTGCACATGGTTTTGTCCATTAGAGAACAAATTTGCTGCTGCGATGAGGTCTGAATTAGGCCCAGTGTATGATACTAACATGGTCCTAGCACTAGGGAAGATAAAACCTGGAGCAGATAACTTGAGTCTCTATCTTGGGTTTTGGATAAAAAGTCAATAAAATAGATAAATTGCAAATGAATAAAAATGAAAGTACGTAACAAAATGTAGTAGTATTATACACATAGTATGTCTGACCAGGAAATTCTGGTTATTTAGATCATCATTTGGCAAAGTTCTGGCAAAGAGATTTGCAGAGTGTCGGGTGACCGGCAAAGAGATCTGCAAAGTGTCAGTTGAAGACGACGGGAGGGGTCGCAGAGGAATTAGTGACTGGAGAATAGCATGCAGGAGGTAAGTTACCATACTTGTGTAATTGTGTGTGTGTGCTGGGGGGTATTGAGAACACAGTACAAAACATAGGGTCTATGGTGGGGGAGAGCTGACAATACAAAACATGCAGAAGGGGACAACAGATGGTGTGGGGGCACAATACAAAAACATAGAAATTGTGGTGTACTCTATAGGACATATAGAGGAAGGACATACACTTTTGGGGGTTGCGAGATGAAGAACATACTGTAATACAGAAAAACAGGAAGGGTGGGGAGAGCATGACACACAACATACAGATCGGGGGAAGAACAATACAGATCGGGTGAGATAGTGAAATGGCTGACATTTACAGTATATCAATGAACTGGGGGCAGGTGTACAAAGCCTGGGAGAGTGATAAAATGGAGAGAGATAAACTAACAACCAATCAGCTCCTAGTTGTCATTTTTTAAACACAGCCTGTAACATGGCAGTTAGGAGCTGATTGGCTGGTACTTTACCTCTCTCCACTTTATCACTCTGCAGGGCTTAATACATCTACCCCATAGAATAACCAAATGATGAAATGGTACAGAATGGTATAAATGATGTGAATTGGAGCTGTAACAAGTGACTGTTTCCCTATCTTTACATATAATAAAGGTGACATGGGTGGTCATTCCGAGTTGATTGCTCGCTAACAGTTTTTAGCAGCCGTGCAAACACTATGCCGCCTCCCACTGGGAGTGTATTTGAGCTTAGCAGAAGTGTGAACGAAAGGATCGCAGAGTGGCAACAAAGTTTTTTTTATGTAGATTTAGAGTAGCTCAAAACCTACTCAGCGCTTGCGATCACTTCAGACTGTTCAGTTCCTGTTTTGACGTCACTAACACGCCCTGCGTTCGCCAAGCCAAGCCTGCGTTTTTCCTGGCATGCCTGCGTTTTTTTGAACACTCCCTGAAAACGGTCAGTTGACACCCAGAAATGCCCACTTCATGTCAATCACTCTGCGTCAACCAGTGCGACTGAAAAGCTACGCTAGACTATGTGTGAAATTATATCGTTCGTTGTAATAGTACGTCGCATTGCGCCGCATACGCATGCGCAGAAGTGCCTTTTTTTTTGCCTCATCGCTGCACAGCGAACGAATGGAGCTAACGATCAACTTGGAATGACCCCCATAGTCCTTTCCCTAGAGTCCTTCTCCTTACCACTCAGGGAGCCTGATTCAGATGCGGACGCAGAGCTGCTGTTGTACCAGTGGCTCAATGTTTTTTCACTGCGCATGCGTGTAAGCTGCACTGCACATGAAATGAAATCAAGCTCACATAGAGGATTCCATCGCAAAGTGATTGACAGGAAGTCAGTGTTTGAGGTGGTAACGGGGGTGGCTATCTGTATATAGGCATGTCAGGTCCGTGCAAACGCCGTTCCATGTGCGTGCATAAATTACCCATTGCGACCTGTGTTGCTGCTGGAGATCCCCCTGTGTCTAGGAGACTTGCTCAGCCTACGACTGCTCAGACTCACTATGCAATTGTGAACGGCAAGATTGCAGCAGCGATCACTTCAACAACCGCAACTGAATCAGGCCCACAATTACACCATTATATTTAACTATTTTATCACATTTATTAACTAAGGGGTCAGTTTATTTAGGTGCGAGTTTGTCTTACAACAGCTGCACTTTCCGGTAGCCCCATAGGCTGAATCTGGCCACAAAGGGCGTGAGTTTAAATGCTGTTGAACCGTCGCAGCAATGCTAACTTGTACCTAATTGGATTGACCCCTAAATGTTAGCAATTTATAGCTTTTATTATTTACTGGTCAAATTTCTTTTCTGAAGGTACCCACTAATTACTATCAGAGAGAACTTATCCCCCCGATGTGTGTATTGTATAAAAACAATGGACCCTTTGGGATAATTGTCCTTATTTTAGGTATTTCCCATGTCCTCAGTAGTTAGAGTAACATATTTACATAGAGAGATTTCTCTCTCTACACAACCACACCGCTGTTTGCAGTTTGTCTCTCTGCTTGTTCATCCTCTAACAATGATTTTTCATCTCTTCCTCTTCGTCTACACGCAGTGGGTGATCCCTGAATAGCTGCCCTGGGAGGAGAGCTGCGGACACATGCTCCAAATGTTGAGACATATGCATTACCTATTAGGAGATGCGGTAAAGATGCCGGCTGTCGGGTTTACGGCAGTCAGAATACTGACACTGGGATCCCGACACTCTTCAGAATCCCGATGTTGGAACTCCGAATGGGCAAGGATACTGACGCCGGTATACCCACGATAATAGGTTTAGGGCTGGGCAAGGGGGGTTAGGTTTAGGCATCAGGCATGGGGGAAGGGGGGTGGTTAGCCTGCGGGGGAGGCAGGGTTAGGTTTACGCATCAGGTGGAGGGGGTTAGGTTTAGGCATCAGGCATTAGGTTTAGGCTGCAGGTAAGGGAGGTTAGAGTTAGGCTGCAGATAGGGTGGGTTAGGCACCCCCAGGGGAGGTTAGGCTGCGTGGGAGGGAGGGTTAGGTTTAGGCATCAGGTAGGAGGGTTAGGTTTAGGAGTCAGGCGGGGGGGGGGGGGTAAGTTTAGGCTGGGGGTAGGTGGAGCTTAGGGTTAGGCACCTCCGGGGGTGGTTAGGCTGTGGGGGAGGGAGGGTTAGGTTTAGGTAGGGGATTAGGTTTAGACATCAGGCGGGGGGGTTACATTTAGCCTGTGGGTGGGGGGAGGTTAGGGTTAGGCTGCGGGTATGGTGGGTTAGGGTTAGGCACCCCCGGGAGTGGTTAGGCTGCGAGGGAGGGAGGGTTAAGTTTAGGTAGCAGGGACGGAGGTTAGGATTAGGCACCTCCGCAGGAGGGTTAGGCACAAATGGGGGAGGTTAGGGTTAGACTGCGGACAGGCAGGGTTAGGTGGGTGGTGAGAGGGGAGAACACCCCTTACCCCTGTCGGTCTTTTCTGTACTTTGATCCCGGCATCGGTATGACAACCACCGGAATCCAATGCACTGGGATAGCATACTGACCCCTCTATTAGTACACCTCTTAATGCCCAGAGGGAAGGGCGATCCTGAGGCCATGGTTCCCCAGAGGTTTCCCCCCAAGGGGGTTTTCCTCTCCTGAGTGCTGAAGGATGACTCTTCATGAGTCCAGAGGTGTAGCTTTTATGCCACAATGAGTACCAATCTCATGCCCGTCTCTGCAATGTATAAGAAGTCAAATAATTGCTAATGCGATCACTTTACTTCTGGGTTTAGACCCCGGCTGCGCTAGTTCACATGTGCAATCGTGAGACTGCGTATGTGAGAGCAGACAGTAATGCAGAGGGATCCCAAGGATCCTTCTCGTGGGAATTATTGCATAATATAGCACACAGGCTACAAAAGCCATTTAGAAATGGCATTAGCTGCCGGGCCAAGCTCAGAAATGCTTTGCATTCTGGAGCTTGGTGAGTTTCACAGTTTACCATCTGCCGTAGAAACTTTTGGTGGCTGCTTTTGTGTTCAAAATAGGAGGAACGCAATAGATATCTCAAATATCCATTGCAGTCCCCAATACATACATTCAGGGGCTGGTTAATATTTGTGGGCAGCCTCCAAAACCGACTGTTTTTGGAGATGTCTCGCAAGTATTATTTATTAAATTTTGCCCTTAATAAACTTTTTATATTTTAACATAAACTAAAAAATGTTTTATGTATTCATTGACTGAGCCTCCCGTCTTTACTGAATGCTAATTTCATAGGGTCCGCAAATTATTATTTATATGACTGTTACTCTACTGTCCTGCTGGTGCTCCTGGCCTGCTGTATAGCAGCCAGACATATATTTTATATACAGCACTCTTGGGGAAATGTATCAAGCCTTGGAGAGAGATAAAGTGCAGATGTCCAAACCACCCAATCATTTTCTGTCACTTATCTAGCACAGTACATGAAATGATACCTGTAGTTAGAAGCTTCATTTGATTTGGGCAAATACTCAACGTTATCTCTCTCCACAGCTTGATACATCTCCCGGAAAATATCATATCTTCCTTTAACAAGTTAAATTAATTAATTGTCTTGGAAACAGGGTAAGAAATTCACAGTATGATAATGTTACAAAGGCTTGTCAATACCTCCTGGTACATTTACATTGATTTATCATTCACATTTCTTCCATGCCAGACAGGGGCGGATTGGGAACGTAAAGTGGCCCTGGAAATATATGAAAAGTGACCTCATGTAGGTTGGAGTAAGTCAGCTATAAGTGGGGCCGAACACAAATTGGGCTTAAGAAAATTGTTAGTATTACCCACAGTGGTAGTAAGCAAGGCTAATGTAGCATGGAAGGCAATCACAGCACCAGCAGTAGGATCGTGTCACAGGAGGTGGAGATCACACCGGTGGTTGAGACATTGCACTGGTAGGCAGTCACATCACCTGCAGGAGAATCATGTCACAGGAGGTGGAGATCACACCAGTAGCTGAGGCACTGTACTGGTAGGCAGTCACAGCACCAGCAGGAGGATCTTGTCACAGGAGGTGGAGATCACACCAGTAGCTGAGGCATTGCACTGGTAGGCAGTAACAACAGCACCAGCAGGAGGATTGTGTCACAAAAGGTGGAGATCACACCAGTAGCTGAGGCATTGTACTTGTAGGCAGTCAAAGCACCAACAGGAGGATCATGTCAAAGGAGGTGGAGATCACACCAGTAGGTGAGGCATTGCACTGGTAGGCAGTCACAGCATCAGCAGGAGGATCTTGTCACAGGAGGTGGAGATCACACCAGTAGGTGGGGCATTGCACTGGTAGGCAGTCACAGCATCAGCAGGAGGATCTTGTCACAGGAGGTGGAGATCACACCAGTAGGTGGGGCATTGCACTGGTAGGCAGTAACAACAGCATCAGCAGGAGGATTGTGTCATAGAAGGTGGAGATCACACCAGTAGCATGAGGCATTGCACTGGTAGGCAGTCACAGCACCAGCAGGAGGATCGTGTCACAGGAGGTGGAGATCAAACCAGTAGGTGGGACTGGTTGGAAAAATGCAGGCGATCCCAAGCGTTTGCAGGGCGGGTGTCTGATGTGAATTCCGGTCCCGGACAGGTTGAAGTGATCACAGCGGCTGAGTAAGTCCTGGGCTACTCAGAAACTGCACAAAATCTTTTTGTACCGCTCGGCTGCACATGCGATCGCACACTTGCACCGCTAAAATACACTCCCCGGTGGGCGGCGACTATGTGAACGCAGGACTGCAAAAAACAGCTAGCGAGTGATCAGGTCTGAATTGGCCCCATAGATCCTCCAGAAACCCCAGGGGGCTGTTTTACTGGTCCATGTCAGGTTTGGCCATCCAAGTGTGAGGTAAAATTGATGAATAATACTGGGCCGCAGCTCCAGAGGCGGGATTGTATGCAGTGGATGTGGGGGTGATGAAATGGTTAAAAAATAGATACTTTTTTGCTGGTGAGCTACAGGGCCCAGATATCACACATTTACCAAGTTCTTGGCTGCCAGTTGGGAGGGGTATGACGCAACCATGTGGTCAGTGCAGGGGCATGACAGCAGAATCGCATCATCAAGGCACAGTATATAAAGCCACGATTACATCATTGTAAAGCGGGGTAAGGGGCCATGATGATGGGATTCAGCAGGAATAGTTTCATCAGCTCGCCTGGACTGGTCACTTCACACGGGAAGTGGGCATCAGCGTGTGGAACTCAAATTACATGTATAGCACCGGCACTACACGTATAGCACTGCATTACACCAATAACACCACATAACACGAATAGCACCGTATTATGCAAATACAGTTGCACCACATTACACATATAACACCACATTACATGTATAGCACCGCACTACACGTATAGCACCGCATTATACAAATAACACCATATAACACAAATAACACCACATAACATGAATAGCACCACATTACACATATAGAACCTCACTACATGTATAGCACATCATTACATGTATAGCACCACACTACACGTATAGCACCGCATTATACAAATAACACCATATAACACAAATAACACCACATAACATGAATAGCACCACATTACACATATAGAACCTCACTACATGTATAGCACATCATTACATGTATAGCACCACACTACACGTATAGCACCGCATTATACAAATAACACCACATAACACAAATAGCACCACATTACATGTATACATAGCACTGCATTATACAAATAGCACCACATTACATATGTAGCCACCGCATTACATAACTAGGCCCATCATCATGGACAGACATTGTGCAGCTATAGGGCTGCAGGACTTTGCATTAGAGATTGTCCCAGGGCTGGCTGTGAGTGCAGCCTGATCAGCTGACATCCTGAGAACAAGATACACCCTGCTCCTGTCCAGTCCCCAAACCATACACTGTGACCGGGAACGCCCTGACTCTTACACCATCATGATAATGCAAATAATGTAATTAAAAATAACCTCACTGCCGGGTCCCCTGCAGTGCTCGGATGCCGCTCTGGCCAGTCCAGTGAGAGTGCGGGAGCTAAGGTGGTGGCGGGTATAGAAAACCCGGTTCCAACCATCGCTATGCTGCTGCTCCCAGGCCGGGCTCATTGAAGAGACCTTTGGCCGGGGCCAGAGAGAGGATGCTGCTGGGCTGGTTAACTTTCTCCAGGTCCCCTGTTGGTAGAATAGCTTCACCACTTTTCACAGCTAGCGGCACCCGGAAGTCCTTTCTAGCCTAACGTCCGGATTGCGTTCCAATGAACCGCAAGTACTGGAAGCAGTGTGAGCCAGCCCAGCCTGAGTGTGAAACAGCCTGGCTGAGGGGGATATGGGACCGGCCCATCGGAATCTGTCAGGGTGTCCTGGTGGGTCAATCCGCCCCTGTGTAGCAGTATATACTGCTGTAAGTTTGGTGAGTTTTGATCAGAGAAGTGCGGAAAAAATAATCAGGTGAGGCCATAGACTTTTTACTCCAGAGTTTTGACTATAAAAATGATTAGAATATTACAAAGATATTTCTAATATATTCTTTGTATTTATATAGTATAAATGTTGGTGTATATGTTAGTATGAGAGGAAATGCTCTGCCTCTGCCTGCCTCACCCCACCACATGTCACTGCTGAGAAAACATTTGTATCCATCTCTGAATTAAGCCCAATGACAGAGCTGTCCATGAAAATCATAGCAGCTGCAGCTCCTAGAGAGCCAGCCAGATGAGCACTGGCCATTGAGATCCATTTCACAATGCAGACCCAATCTCATTGGCCACTGCCTGTCTGGCAGCTTCTAGAGAATGTTCCCCCTATGTCTTTGTCACTTATAGGGGAATCGGTCACAATACTGACGCCGGAATCTCGACATGCGTTGAAATGCCGCCGCCAGAATACCGCCAACATCGGTTATTCTCCCTCTGCGGGTGTCCAAAACCCATTTATGGAGAATATAACCTGTGGCGAGCACAGCGAGCCCGCAGCATGGCGATCGCATCAAGCCCGCAAGGGGCTTTCTAGCACTCGCCCCGCTGTCGGCATTCTGTCGGACGGGATTCCGCTGTCGGGATCATGACTGTCGGCATCCCATGTAAATCATACATATCCCAGTTATAGGGCTAAACAGCACAGTTATTATCTCTGTAGGGATGTGTGTAGCTGAGCCCGCCGACTTCTACGGGCTTGGAGGGGTCCCTGGCATCTTATCTGGCTCTGTGATAAATAGTAATTAATCACTCTCATTATTAAATGAATGGAATGAGGTCACCCTGGGTATTAATTTAGGAGTTGGACCTTCCATCCTGCAAAAGTAGACACAGAGATTTGTGATGTCTATAATTTCCAAAACTTGTCAGTGGTCATGCAAGTGGCGTAACCACAGGTTGGCTGGACTGGCAAATGTCCAGGGGACGACAGGGTAAAGGGGTCACATCCCAAAATCAGTCACTAAATACTGTACCCTAGTTCAATTAGAGTTGTGACCTCTAATAAAACAATGTGTTGGCCATGGGTATCAGCATCGCTGTGTGTTTCACAGCCACCGCTGCACTCGGGAGACAGCAGCACCCAGTTTCTCCTTCCTGTATAAGCCCGCCCTGAGACTCCCGTGTAACTGGCCAATGGGAGTCTGGGGCAGTCTTACACAGGAAGGAGAATTGAAGCTGAGTGCAGCGTCCCTAGTGCAGCTGAGGCTGTGAAACACAGCACTGTCAATCCCAGGGGTCACATATATTACATATAACATTAAAGGTATGTTTATATGTTTTAACCACCTCTCGCTGCCCCCAATGCTATGTGTGCAGCCCAAGAGCAGCAGCCGCCACTGATAATGACCTAAGGATTTATATAGAAATCAACTACGAGGCCTCTAAGCCTCTAGTTACACAACTGGGTCGTGCACCTTTCAATGTGTAAGGCAGGTAAAAAGGAGCTCTTGTGCATAATTAAAATGCATGGATTTTGCTTTCTTTGGTAAAATAATATATGTGCTATCCACAAATACATACCACATAGCAACTCGGCTACTTTAGGGTCCTTATGTAGAATTGAATATAAAGATGCACTTGAATTTCAATATCTGTGTTTTGAAATTTGCATTTTAAGATTGGCATCATTTAGTCTAGATTATAGATGCTTCTAGTGGTGGAATTTATCTAGGGGCTGCAGCCCAGTGACAACCTGGCAGTATCAGTGTCTTCCCATTGTAAGAGCTCCCTGCGAATCACACCAGACAGGCAGTCACCGGGGGAGGTGTTTTCTCCCGCTGGGACTGCTAGTCCAGACTGCAATTAGCAGAGAGAGAGAGAGCGCTTCCAATGGGAAGCCACTCCCCAGCTATAATGGCAGACTTGGTGGCATTAGCCTGTTCAAGCCCATTGTCTCTTTAAAGAAATATCTGGATCTTCCACGTACTTGGCTTTTATAGGAGGAACACAATCCATAAACATGATTGTGCTTTACACACTGGGATCACTGATGACACCAGGTTACCCTCCAGCTCACACTGGGTACACATTAGATGATTTTTTTTAACAATTATTTAATTTTCAACGGATCAGAATGAAATATCGTTCAAATCGTCAAATGTGTACGCACTATGCGCACTTCTGCGGGTAATCCGTTGCATCTTCAGATCTGCTGTACATGCTGCCCATTCTGAAGATGTGGACAACCTCATGCATTTGGATGCTGCAGACAACCCTATGCATTTGGATGCGTATTTAGATGCTCTCATAAGACATGCGTGCACCCCAGACATGCACATGGTCGCGCGTCGCACTGAGATGTCGCCAGGGTTGGACTGGCCCAGAGGGGTACAGGGGAAACCATCGGTGGGCCCTACTGCCTGGGGCCCCACCCCCTCCTCTAGGGATCAGGTTCCAGACTGTACTGTTACTAATCTAGTACAGTATCATGCATGCACTACAGTACTTACTGTATATACTGTAATTATCTAGGGGACAAACACTTGCAAAATGGTTAGGCAAACCAATGTGGCGGCTGGGCACACCCCCTCTAGAGACTGGCCACACCCCTTAACATGGGTCCCTACAACTGTATTCCCCCGGTGGGCCCAACATGCCCCAGTCCGACACTGGATGTTGCCACGATGAGTGTGGCTACATCTGTATATCGTCCTATTGCATCTGCCGATGGCTGGGTAATGTGTACCCAGCTTTACCCAGCTGATAGTGTTTCAGCTGGTTCATGCCACGCACTGAATTTAATAGAATGCAGATGTAAATTGATTTATTTTTTAATACAAAAAATAGATTGAATTAAACATGAATTTGCCAAAATGTTTAAATAGCAGAAATTATTATTAGAATGACCTCAACCTTTTCCCTGCTCCAAATAGCTGATGCTGCACTTTGTAAATGTAGCCTGTGACTACATCACATAGTTACGCCTGCAAGGCAAAATAAATGTGATGACTCAAGAATTATTAGGGAAAAACACCCTTTAAAATCTATCATCAGCCCGTCAGAGAGTAGAAAGTGGAAGTCACCTATATTATTTCAAATATATATTTTTTTAATAAATGACCCCATGACACCAGTCCTGTATAGTATTGTAAATTAAATATATCAGAATATTGAATGCTATTTCTTAAGGAAAAAAATAGTTTTAGTAACATGTTCATTCTTAATATCCCGTATTTTTCTTACACTGTTTAGTACAGCATGTGATATAAACTGGGTCAACTTCAACAAATCTTCTGTCCTGTTCCCATTATTCTCTTTATTACAGAAAAAAACAATTAACATTGGCAAGCTTCTGCCTAAGGCTATGAACACACTAGGGTGACTCACAAATGATGCGATGAAGTCAGCAACGGAACCCGGCATCGGCAAGTGCATACACACTACGCCGGCAGGGAGGGGAGAAGCGGGGGCCATGCTGCCCTCGCTGGCGATATCGCCTGTTGGACCTGCATCTTTCTCATCATTATGAGATCCCATAAGGAAATGGCTCTACAAATGTGGGAAGCCCTCTCTACCGGGATGGGGTTAGTAATGCTTCGCTGGTGGCCCGGGATCCCGGCGGTCAGCATACCAACCGCGGGATCCCGGCAGCAGAATGCTAGTGCGGGGAGGAGGGGGGGGGGGAGCGCAACAGTGCCGATTGTGGGCTCGCTGCACTTGCCACGCAGAGGGCTCGGTAGCTCGATTCTCTAGCCACACTTTCTATTCCCACTTCATGGGGAATAGACCCTGTGTGTCAGCATTACGTCGTGCAGCATTTGTGATCGCTCGGGATTCTGGCGTCGGCATGGTGATCGAATACTTTACTTTTTACCAGCTCTGCAGCAGAATGTTGGGATAGCATTGATCAATGTACTCTGCTTTCAGGACTCATAGGTGAACATTAACCTTTTTTCACTTAGTGATTCTTTAATGTTTCCTTGGGTAACCTCAAAGTTTCAATTTTATTTAATTACATTTTAGCTAAATTAGATTTTCTCAATATATTTGTGGTGTTAGATAAGAAAATTAGTCTAGAAAATGAAGAAAAAGATATTCATGTAATTTATTTCTATATAAATGGGATTACACTTTTAAGACACAGTGTTATTCGAGATATAAATTAAATCATAAATTAATAATCACTGCAATGTTCTACCAACCTTATTACATTACTAAAAAGAATTTGTGACTATGGGGGTAATTCAGGTTGGTTAGCAAACCAAAAAAGTTAACAACTGGGCAAAACCGTATTGCACTGCAGGTGGGGCAGATGTAACATGTGCAGATAGATTTAGATTTGGGTGGATTACATTGTTTCTGTGCAGGGTAAATACTGGCTGCTTTATTTTTACACTGTAATTTAGATTTCAGTTTAAACACACCCAACCCTAATCTAACTCTCTCTGCACATGTTACATCTGACGACGTTTAAGCTTAGATTGCCTATGGCGGTGCCCACCTCTACTACCCTCTGAGGAAGAGGAGGAGGTGGACGGGAAGCTCCTGTCATCCTACCCTTTTCCGCAATGCTTACCGCTGCCCCTGCAACTTTTAACATGGCACGACCCCCGTCTATGCCCTGACCTGTCAGACTCAGACGTGGCGGAGCCTGAACCTGACGATCCACTCCGCACCCAATCTGGATCCCTGGAGGACTCATCGGCGCATCCCCAGCCTCCCAGCGCCTCGCGCGGACCAGCCGCACCACCCCTGTCGCTCGCCAAGCCGCTATCCAGGTAATGGGAAGACAAGGCCACCAGTCTCCTGGGACGGTCCATACTGATAATCAGAAATAAGAGGGAAGGAGCAGGACAGAAAGGTAAAACAGAAGCAAGGCTCCGGCCCCGATCAGCCTCTTCCTATTGCACTGTAGGAGTAAGTCCTGGGCTGTGCACAGACTGCGCACAGTGGATTTTTGCAGCTCGGTGTATGCATGGGATCGCATACTTACACGCTAAATTTACACTTCCCCTGGAGGTGGCGTCTATCTGAATGCAGGACAGCAAAGTTTGCAGCCCAGCGATCAGGTCTGAATTAGGTCACCCCCTTTATATGTAACTATAAGTCTCAGCATAAAGAGGTTGAATCTATCTTTAGAAAACCGTGGAAAATACTGAAAAGATCCAGTCATACCCCTTTCAGACAGAAAGTGAAATTACCGGGTGAAGCAGTTCCATCCGGTAATTTCATGAAACACACGGGTTCTTTTCTGTGTGAAAGGGTCAACCCGTGTTGTAATTCCCGGGACTTCGACCCAGGAATTTACCAGGGTCGGAGACACGGGAACTATGACACGGGTTGACCTTTTCACAAAGACAAAATACCCATGTTGATCTGCAAATTACCGGTTCGAAATTTACGACCCGGTAATTTGCATGTCTGTGTGAAAGGGACGTCAGGCAGATCCCGGCAAAACGACCCGGCACTGAAATGCCGGGTAATTGCCGGGACTTTCAGACTTTTCTGTCTGAAAAGGGTATCATTGGTAAACATATACCAGAAAAACCTTAATTTGTCTACAGAATAGCTTCCTCACTTAAGGATAAGCTGGTTTGAAGTTCTATTGAAGTCATTAAAAATAACCAGCCGTAGAAGTCAGGGTTTCAACAGATGTGGATCGTATACTATGTGCTGAAAAGTAAAGGGTGTGAGCAAGATAAAGGAATTCCAAGTAGGTGGGGTCAGTTTTAAGATAAAAGACTTCATCACCAGCAGTTAGTCCATAAGTTCTCAAACGCGGTCCTCAAGGCACCCCAACGGTCTAGGTTTTAAGTTTATCCATGCTTGGCCACAGTTGACTTAATTAGCACCTCAGTCAGTTTGATTTAACAATCTGTGCTGAGCCATGGATGTACCTAAAGCCTGCAAATATAGGCAGTACGGATGGTGTAATGGTTAGCATTACTGCCTCACAGCACTGAGGTCATGGGTTCGATTCCCACCATGGCTCTAACTGTGCGGAGTTTGTATAGTCTCCCCGTACTTGTGTGGGTTTCCTCTGGGTGCTCCGGTTTCCTCCCACAATCCAAAAATATACTGGTAGGTTAATTGTATCCCAACAAAATTAACCCTAGCGTGTGTGTGTGTGTGTACATGTATAGATTGTAGGGGGTAATTCAGAGTTGAGTTGATCGCAGTAGCAGTTGGGCAAAACTATGTGCACTGCAGAGGGGGCAGATATAACGTGCAGAGAGAGTTAGATTTGGGTGGGGTGTGTTCAAACTAGAGATGAGCGCCTGAAATTTTTCGGGTTTTGTGTTTTGGTTTTGGGTTCGGTTCCGCGGCCGTGTTTTGGGTTCGACCGCGTTTTGGCAAAACCTCACCGAATTTTTTTTGTCGGATTCGGGTGTGTTTTGGATTCGGGTGGTTTTTTCAAAAAACCCTAAAAAACATCTTAAAACATTGAATTTGGGGGTCATTTTGATCCCATAGTATTATTAACCTCAATAACCATAATTAACACTCATTTTCAGTCTATTCTGAACACCTTACACCTCACAATATTATTTTTAGTCCTAAAATTTGCACCGAGGTCGCTGGATGACTAAGCTCAGCGACCCTAGTGGCCGACACAAACACCGGGCCCATCTAGGAGTGGCACTGCAGTGTCACGCAGGATGTCCCTTCCAAAAAACCCTCCCCAAACAGCACATGACGCAAAGAAAAAAAGAGGCGCAATGAGGTAGCTGTGTGAGTAAGATTAGCGACCCTAGTGGCCGACACAAACACCGGGCCCATCTAGGAGTGGCACTGCAGTGTCACGCAGGATGTCCCTTCCAAAAAACCCTCCCCAAACAGCACATGACGCAAAGAAAAAAAGAGGCGCAATGAGGTAGCTGACTGTGTGAGAAAGATAAGCGACCCTAGTGGCCGACACAAACACCGGGCCCATCTAGGAGTGGCACTGCAGTGTCACGCAGGATGTCCCTTCCAAAAAACCCTCCCCAAACAGCACATGACGCAAAGAAAAAAAGAGGCGCAATGAGGTAGCTGTGTGAGTAAGATTAGCGACCCTAGTGGCCGACACAAACACCTGGCCCATCTAGGAGTGGCACTGCAGTGTCACGCAGGATGTCCCTTCCAAAAAACCCTCCCCAAACAGCACATGACGCAAAGAAAAAAAGAGGCGCAATGAGGTAGCTGACTGTGTGAGAAAGATAAGCGACCCTAGTGGCCGACACAAACACCGGGCCCATCTAGGAGTGGCACTGCAGTGTCACGCAGGATGTCCCTTCCAAAAAACCCTCCCCAAACAGCACATGACGCAAAGAAAAAAAGAGGCGCAATGAGGTAGCTGACTGTGTGAGAAAGATAAGCGACCCTAGTGGCCGACACAAACACCGGGCCCATCTAGGAGTGGCACTGCAGTGTCACGCAGGATGTCCCTTCCAAAAAACCCTCCCCAAACAGCACATGACGCAAAGAAAAATAAAAGAAAAAAGAGGTGCAAGATGGAATTGTCCTTGGGCCCTTCCCACCCACCCTTATGTTGTATAAACAAAACAGGACATGCACACTTTAACCAACCCATCATTTCAGTGACAGGGTCTGCCACACGACTGTGACTGAAATGACGGGTTGGTTTGGACCCCCACCAAAAAAGAAGCAATTAATCTCTCCTTGCACAAACTGGCTCTACAGAGGCAAGATGTCCACCTCATCATCATCCTCCGATATATCACCGTGTACATCCCCCTCCTCACAGATTATCAATTCGTCCCCACTGGAATCCACCATGTCAGCTCCCTGTGTACTTTGTGGAGGCAATTGCTGCTGGTCAATGTCTCCGCGGAGGAATTGATTATAATTCATTTTAATGAACATCATCTTCTCCACATTTTCTGGATGTAACCTCGTACGCCGATTGCTGACAAGGTGAGCGGCGGCACTAAACACTCTTTCGGAGTACACACTTGTGGGAGGGCAACTTAGGTAGAATAAAGCCAGTTTGTGCAAGGGCCTCCAAATTGCCTCTTTTTCCTGCCAGTATAAGTACGGACTGTGTGACGTGCCTACTTGGATGCGGTCACTCATATAATCCTCCACCATTCTATCAATGGTGAGAGAATCATATGCAGTGACAGTAGACGACATGTCCGTAATGGTTGTCAGGTCCTTCAGTCCGGACCAGATGTCAGCATCAGCAGTCGCTCCAGACTGCCCTGCATCACCGCCAGCGGGTGGGCTCGGAATTCGGATTTGGGATTTCGAAGAATGCACAGTTCTTTGCTGTGCTGCTTTTGCCAGCTTGAGTCTTTTCATTTTTCTAGCGAGAGGCTGAGTGCTTCCATCCTCATGTGAAGCTGAACCACTAGCCATGAACATAGGCCAGGGCCTCAGCCGTTCCTTGCCACTCCGTGTGGTAAATGGCATATTGGCAAGTTTACGCTTCTCCTCCGACAATTTTATTTTAGGTTTTGGAGTCCTTTTTTTTCTGATATTTGGTGTTTTGGATTTGACATGCTCTGTACTATGACATTGGGCATCGGCCTTGGCAGACGACGTTGCTGGCATTTCATCGTCTCGGCCATGACTAGTGGCAGCAGCTTCAGCACGAGGTGGAAGTGGATCTTGATCTTTCCCTAATTTTGGAACCTCAACTTTTTTGTTCTCCATATTTTATAGGCAGAACTAAAAGGCACCTCAGGTAAACAATGGAGATGGATGGATTGGATACTAGTATACAATTATGGACGGACTGCCACGGTTAGGTGGTATAAAAAAACCACGGTTAGGTGGTATATAATACAATTATGGATGGACGGACTGCCTGCCGAGTTCCGACACAGAGGTAGCCACAGCCGTGAACTACCGCACTGTACACTGGTTGATAAAGAGATAGTAGTATACTCGTAACAACTAGTATGACACTATGACGACGGTATAAAGAATGAAAAAAAAACCACGGTTAGGTGGTATATATTATAATAATAATACAATTATGGATGGACGGACTGCCTGCCGACTGCCGACACAGAGGTAGCCACAGCCGTGAACTACCGCACTGTACACTGGTTGATAAAGAGATAGTAGTATACTCGTAACAACTAGTATGACACTATGACGACGGTATAAAGAATGAAAAAAAAACCACGGTTAGGTGGTATATATTATAATAATAATACAATTATGGATGGACGGACTGCCTGCCGACTGCCGACACAGAGGTAGCCACAGCCGTGAACTACCGCACTGTACACTGGTTGATAAAGAGATAGTAGTATACTCGTAACAACTAGTATGACACTATGACGACGGTATAAAGAATGAAAAAAAAACCACGGTTAGGTGGTATATATTATAATAATAATACAATTATGGATGGACGGACTGCCTGCCGACTGCCGACACAGAGGTAGCCACAGCCGTGAACTACCGCACTGTACACTGGTTGATAAAGAGATAGTAGTATACTCGTAACAACTAGTATGACACTATGACGACGGTATAAAGAATGAAAAAAAAAACCACGGTTAGGTGGTATATATTATAATAATAATACAATTATGGATGGACGGACTGCCTGCCGACTGCGGACACAGAGGTAGCCACAGCCGTGAACTACCGCACTGTACACTGGTTGATAAAGAGATAGTAGTATACTCGTAACAACTAGTATGACACTATGACGACGGTATAAAGAAAGAAAAAAAAATACCACAGTTAGGTGGTATATATTATAATAATAATACAATTATGGATGGACGGACTGCCTGCCGACTGCCGACACAGAGGTAGCCACAGCCATGAACTACCGCACTGTACACTGGTTGATAAAGAGATAGTAGTATACTCGTAACAACTAGTATGACACTATGACGGTATAAAGAATGAAAAAAAAACCACGGTTAGGTGGTATATATTATAATAATAATACAATTATGGATGGACGGACTGCCTGCCGACTGCCGACACAGAGGTAGCCACAGCCGTGAACTACCGCACTGTACACTGGTTGATAAAGAGATAGTAGTATACTCGTAACAAGTATGACACTATGACGACGGTATAAAGAAAGAAAAAAAAATACCACGGTTAGGTGGTATATATTGTAATACAATTATGGATGGACGGACTGCCTGCCGAGTTCCGACTGCCGACACAGAGGTAGCCACAGCCGTGAACTACCGCACTGTACTGTGTCTGCTGCTAATATAGACTGGTTGATAAAGAGATAGTATACAATACATACAACAATATACTACTATACTGGTGGTCAGGCACTGGTCACCACTAGTCACACTGGCAGTGGCACTCCTGCAGCAAAAGTGTGCACTGTTTAATTTTAAATTAATATAATATTATGTACTCCTGGGGGCTCCTGCTATAACAACCTGCAGTGCTCCCCAGTCTCCCCCACAATTATTATAAGCTTTGCCTTTTATACATTGATGTGCAGCACACTGGGCTGAGCTGAGTGCACACAGACTGAGTCACACTGTGTGACTGGCTGCTGCTGTGTATCGTTTTTTTTCAGGCAGAGAACGGATATAGCAGAGAACGGATATATTATATTAAAATAAATAAAAGTTAACTAACAACAACTGCACTGGTCACTGTGGTAAACTCTGTCTGACTCTGCACAATCTCTCTCTCTCTTCTAATCTAATTTCTAATGGAGAGGACGCCAGCCACGTCCTCTCCCTATCAATCTCAATGCACGTGTGAAAATGGCGGCGACGCGCGGCTCCTTATATAGAATCCGAGTCTCGCGAGAATCCGACAGCGTCATGATGACGTTCGGGCGCGCTCGGGTTAACCGAGCAAGGCGGGAGGATCCGAGTCTGCTCGGACCCGTGAAAAAAACATGAAGTTCGTGCGGGTTCGGTTTCAGAGAAACCGAACCCGCTCATCTCTAGTTCAAACTAATTTGCAGTGTAAAAATAAAGCAGCCAGTATTTACCCTGCACAGAAACAAAATAACCCACCCAAATCTAACTCTCTCTGCAAATGTTATATCTGCCCCCCCCCCCCCCGCAGTGCACATGGTTTTGCCCATTAGCTAACAAATTTTCTGCTGCAATCAACTCTGGATTACCGCCGTAAGCTCCACTGGGACAGGGACTGATGGGAATAACCAGATATTCTCTGTAAAGCGCTGCGGAATATGTGTGCGCTATATAAATAACTGGTAATAAATAAATAAATATAGGAAAAAACAGTAGAAAATTTAAAAACCCGCTAAGCTGAACATACTTTTAATATTAAAAAGGGTTTAGAGACCCATACTGTGTCGGCACATTTTAAACAAATACACAATTCTGAGCCTTGTCATTTGAAAGCATTCAGACAGTCCACCCATCATGGAGGAGTAGGGATGTAGAAGTGAGATTATCAAAAACTGACATGAGGTGGATTCATAAATTAAAAACCTTAGTTCCAAATGGCCTGAATGGAGATTTTGAAATTATTTTTTTTTTTATGATATATTTACAATTGTTTATTATGAATTATTTTATATCTCCTTTGTTTTTCAAAGTTTGATTATATTTTTGACTTCCATGCAAATTTTAATAGATATATATGTGTTTATTGTAATTATTTATATTTTTATCATTATAATTAATTATGTTTGTTTATTTATCTATTTATTTGCATGTGTGATGGACTTTTGAGGATTTTTTTTATCATTGGGACAATATGAATAAAAGACAAAAAGGAGTAAATACTAGAGATGAGCGCCTGAAATTTTTCGGGTTTTGAGTTTTGGTTTTGGGTTCGGTTCCGCGGCCGTGTTTTGGGTTCGACCGCGTTTTGGCAAAACCTCACCGAATTTTTTTTGTCGGATTCGGGTGTGTTTTGGATTCGGGTGTTTTTTTCAAAAAACACTAAAAAACAGCTTAAATCATAGAATTTGGGGGTCATTTTGATCCCAAAGTATTATTAACCTCAAAAACCATAATTTACACTCATTTTCAGTCTATTCTGAATACCTCACACCTCACAATATTATTTTTAGTCCTAAAATTTGCACCGAGGTCGCTGTGTGAGTAAGATAAGCGACCCTAGTGGCCGACACAAACACCGGGCCCATCTAGGAGTGGCACTGCAGTGTCACGCAGGATGTCCCTTCCAAAAAACCCTCCCCAAACAGCACATGACGCAAAGAAAAAAAGAGGCGCAATGAGGTAGCTGTGTGAGTAAGATTAGCGACCCTAGTGGCCGACACAAACACCGGGCCCATCTAGGAGTGGCATTTTTGTTCTCCATATTTTAATAGGCACAACTAAAAGGCACCTCAGGTAAACAATGGAGATGGATGGATTGGATACTAGTATACAATTATGGACGGGCTGCCGAGTGCCGACACAGAGGTAGCCACAGCCGTGAACTACCGCACTGTACTGTGTCTGCTGCTAATATATTGACTGGTTGATAAAGAGATAGTATACTCGTAACTAGTATGTATGTATAAAGAAAGAAAAAAAAACCACGGTTAGGTGGTATATACAATTATGGACGGGCTGCCGAGTGCCGACACAGAGGTAGCCACAGCCGTGAACTACCGCACTGTACTGTGTCTGCTGCTAATATATAGACTGGTTGATAAAGAGATAGTATACTCGTAACTAGTATGTATGTATAAAGAAAGAAAAAAAAACCACGGTTAGGTGGTATATACAATTATGGACGGGCTGCCGAGTGCCGACACAGAGGTAGCCACAGCCGTGAACTACCGCACTGTACTGTGTCTGCTGCTAATATATAGACTTGTTGATAAAGAGATAGTATACTCGTAACTAGTATGTATGTATAAAGAAAGAAAAAAAAACCACGGTTAGGTGGTATATACAATTATGGACGGGCTGCCGAGTGCCGACACAGAGGTAGCCACAGCCGTGAACTACCGCACTGTACTGTGTCTGCTGCTAATATAGACTGGTTGATAAAGAGATAGTATACTACTAATATTATATACTGGTGGTCAGGTCACTGGTCACTAGTCACACTGGCAGTGGCACTCCTGCAGCAAAAGTGTGCACTGTTTAATTTTAATATAATATTATGTACTCCTGGCTCCTGCTATAACCTATAACTGGCACTGCAGTAGTGCTCCCCAGTCTCCCCCACAATTATAAGCTGTGTGAGCTGAGCAGTCAGACAGATATATAATATATATATAGATGATGCAGCACACTGGCCTGAGCCTGAGCAGTGCACACAGATATGGTATGTGACTGACTGAGTCACTGTGTGTATCGCTTTTTTCAGGCAGAGAACGGATATATTAAATAAACTGCACTGTGTGTCTGGTGGTCACTCACTATATAATATATTATGTACTCCTGGCTCCTGCTATAACCTATAACTGGCACTGCAGTAGTGCTCCCCAGTCTCCCCCACAATTATAAGCTGTGTGAGCTGAGCAGTCAGACAGATATATATAATATTATATAAAGATAATAGATGATGCAGCACACTGGCCTGAGCCTGAGCAGTGCACACAGATATGGTATGTGACTGAGTCACTGTGTGCTGTGTATCGCTTTTTTCAGGCAGAGAACGGATTATAAATAAAAGTGGTGGTCACTGGTCACTATCAGCAAAACTCTGCACTGTACACTACTGAGTACTCCTAATGCTCCCCAAAATTAGTAAATCAAGTGTCTCTCTAATCTATTCTAATTCTAAACGGAGAGGACGCCAGCCACGTCCTCTCCCTATCAATCTCAATGCACGTGTGAAAATGGCGGCGACGCGCGGCTCCTTATATAGAATCCGAGTCTCGCGAGAATCCGACAGCGTCATGATGACGTTCGGGCGCGCTCGGGTTAACCGAGCAAGGCGGGAAGATCCGAGTCGCTCGGACCCGTGAAAAAAAACATGAAGTTCTGGCGGGTTCGGATTCAGAGAAACCGAACCCGCTCATCTCTAGTAAATACGTCAGCATTATGAGTTCCTATTGTTGGAACGCATGCGTTATCCGTTTCCTTCCGGATTTTAATTGGTGGAACACATTTACGGTGGCCATGTGTTTAGCTCTGTTTAATAGAGAAATGAAATGCACGGTGGAGCGCGTATGGGCCTTCTTCTTCTGGCTTGGACTGATACGTCACTTTCGGTCACGATAGTAACTGCAAACGGTGGGAAAATGAAGACCCACCTGGTGGAAATCAATCACTTATGCTAGGTATGAATATCTGTAGTACTGTAGCTAACTAGTCTGTAAGCTTCTGAAGGAGGACAGTGTGTTCCAAAACGCATTAAGCTACTGACTGATTTTTGTGGTGATCACTTTGCAACAACTTTACCTGGAATTGGAGCATGAGTTTCCAAGACTTTGGAGCTCCTACCCTATGTCACATGGGAAGGTAATTGGCTGAGACCAGAGTGAGAGTGATCCCCATTCCCACTGAATGTGGTTCCATGCTTGTATTACTGTTTATCATGTGAGTTTGATGTAGTAATAGAATTTATCATTTTATCTGGCAATATTGCGCTGTTTTTCCTGCATTTGACAGGGCCGAAACTAGGATTTCCGGCACCCGGGGCAAGGCAGTAATTTAGCGCCCCCCCCCCCCACCTCCCCTCCTCCTCGCCCCCCCCCCCCACACACACACACACACACACACACACACACAACAGCAACAACAAATATTAATAATAACAATAATAATAAACAAAAAATAAAATAATAAAATAAATAAATACAACAAAATAATAAAAATAAATAAAAGATAAGAATTAAGACAAATAAATAACATTAAACAAAATGCCACACAGTAGTGCACCTTATTCTTATTACACTGCACAATAGTACCCCTCACTGACATTACAACGACCCACAGGGGAGAGAGAGAGAGAGGGGGAGAGAGAGAGAGAGAGAGAGAGAGAGAGAGAGAGGAGAGGAGAGGGGGAGAGAGATAGAGGAGAGGGATAGAGAGATGGGAGAATGTGAAAATGAAATAAAATAAATGCTGTTCTTTATTATGGAATAAAGTTGTGGTTCATGCACAGTGCCATCCCATTTGTTCTTAAGTCTTTAATGCTGCACAGTGTCCCTCTATAGGGACTTACAGTACACTGAGGCAGATGTCAGGATATCTTTTAGGGCCCCCATTATTCCATAGGCCCCCTAATCCTGGGACCTATGTCCCCTTAGAGTGAGTGTAGATAACATTTGTGGCGTTTGATGAAAAATCTGAGCATGTAACAAAGTAAGTGGTAGGTCCTGCTAGAGATCGCTCTCCACTCACCAGTGTGTAGACAGTTCGTTCCGGATAGAGCCTTGTTCCTAATGGGAGAAATAGCTGGTGGCATGCAAGAAGCATTCTTCCCTTTGATGTCCCTGGAGCTTGGTGACTGCTCTTACCCTCAGTCCGGATCCCTGTGCAGGGTATTGCTGCGCCGGCTACTCAGAAGGTAATGTGCGCCCTTTGACTTCCGGGTGCGGGGGTCTCATGGTCCCTTTTCGCCTCTCTCCAGATCCCGCACTCAGTTTGTGCAGGGGATTGCTGTGCCGGCTATGGGGCTGGTGAAAAGCGTCCTCTGACTTCCGGGTGCGGGTTCTCGTGGTCCCTTCTTCCGTAGCTCGGCGAGGGTAGGTATTTGCTCTTGTCAGTAGGGTTCCATGTACATGTACTGCAGTCAGAGGGTGCATAAGGATTGTCGAGGGAGCCGGGCAGAGTTCTCGGCGCCCCTTGAAATCCGGCGCCCGGGGCACGTGACCCCTTAGCGCCCCCCCTAGTTACGGCCCTGCATTTGAGATAAGAAGTGCATTTCTCATTGGGAGTGATCCAGAAGATAAATATACAATAGGAAAAGGGATTGCAATTAAGCCTGAAATTACTAAATAAAGATTTTTAGACCATGTTCACTTTACAGAAAACTGGATTACAATAAGTAAGAGCTTACTATAGTTATACGTTTATTTTAATAAGAGCTGTGTGAACTTTGAGACTAACACTGTGACTGCGCTAATGTGAGATAATTTACATTACTACGAGTCATTGTATAGAATGATTGTGGAGACTCCATTGTGGTCTCACAGGCTGCAATGCATAGGTTTGCACAGTTTGGAATTAGTATTGTAATCAGGGGCGTAGCCAGAACTTTGTGGGCCCCATAGCAACATTTTGAAGGGGCCCCTGTCTCATTGTTACCAGAGTGACACCTCTCCGCAGCATTTGTTAATTTTATGCCCCATAGTAGTGCCCTAGTTCACATTATGTCACATTATAGGGCTGCTAGTACACATAATGCAACACAGTACCCGCAATTCTTATTACAATTTACATTGTCCCCTGTTCAAAATTTGTCACACTACAGTGCCCCCATTTCATATTATGCCCCACTTCATATATTGCCACATTACAGTGCCCAGTTCATATTATGCCACACTATAGTGGCCCCACTTCATATATTGCCACACTACAGTGCCCCAGTCCATATTATGCCACACTATAGTGGCCCCACTTCATATATTGCCACATTACAGTGCCCCAGTTCATATTATGCTACACTATAGTGCCTCCACTTCATATATTGCCACACTATATTGCCCCCAGTTTATATTATGTAACATTATAATGCCCTTCGGTTCATTTTATACCACAGTACAATAAGCAGCTCCAGGGACATACCTAGATATATGCAGAGTCCAAGACAAAATTATGTAAGGGTCCCTACGCATCTACCAGTGGTAAAAACGTGCGGTGGGGTGAGGCAGAGCCTTTCCTGTCATACTTACGTTTAAACCAGAGTTTTGACAGAATAAAGTATATGAAAAATACTAATAATTTGTTTGAAATATCTTCTTTGCATTATTCTAATAATTTTTATTGCCCAATCTCTGATCAAAACTCTCTAAATTTCCAGGAGTTTATACTGCTGCACTTGTGTATAATGCCCAGATGTACCCTTTGGCTCATATATTGCATGGAATTCTGGCTCTGGGGTTAGCCAGTGCCTCCTGAGCCATTTAGCTCACCGCACATCCCTATATAGTACATGAAACTGTGACAGGTAAGGTGGCCCCTCTCAGCTCTGGGCCCTATAGCAGCTGCACTCCCTGCACCTATGGTAGCTACGCCATTGACTGTAATGTATTACATCCCTGTGGTTGCTCAATAATACATGGCACTGTAATATTGGAATGCAATTCTGGGCACTAATATCGCCCCCGATCACATTGCATATGCAATTATGAAAAATGGACCCCTCGGGACCTGAAGCTCATCAGACACATGTTAAATATAATTTGTGCTCAGAAAGCCTAGTGTCAAGCGGGGCCACACACATTGTAGGTTAGTCCTAGCTTTGCACCTGTAGGTGTACATCAGGCATACATACAGCCACCTATGCATACACACAGCCAAGTCAGGAGCACAAGAAAAGTTATTTTGATATTTGTTTTGATAGCGAAAAAACGCATTCGCTATTAGGTTTGATATAACACAGAGTAAGTGATACGTCTACTGACAGGAAATCTGTTTCTCCATCTGCTAGCAATTGTGTGTAAACCTTCTTTGTAATTAATGGAGTGGTGATTTCTAATCTCCTATAGTACTATACGGATATGCCACCACCTATTCCTCTCATTGTGGTCCTTATGAGCCCTGTAGATTGGTACAGGGGATACAAATTCCCATTACTGTATATCTACAAAATATAGAACATATTTTACAAACTCTACTTAGTTAACCTGTGTTTCTATATTAATATCAATATTTGTGGGGAACATTCAATTGTTTTGAGTGTGGCAATGATTAATGGGTGCCCATTAATTATCATGCTTATTGCGCCCAAAAGCACCGGATTTAATGACGTATAGAGGCTAAACCCAACTAAGGTTCTGATTAGAGCACCTAATCCTCAGACTTTTTTTTGCATTTCTCCTCAGCACCACAGGAGACAGCCAGCAGAAATGTGGATGGCTGCGGTACTGGGGCCCAATCAGAGCAACATTTGGATTGTTCATTCGGCGCCCATTGATAACAGGTGCCCAAAAAACTATTGAATTCCCCCCTAAATGTTAGAACTCTTACAGATCCTAAGAAGGATAGTTTACAGTCTTATATTTTGGCATCTGAGGAATAAATATGTAAACGTCAGGTACATAAAGCTATGCAAGGATTTATATACACTATCTATCTATCTATCTATCTATCTATCTATCTATCTATCTATCTATCTATCTGTCTGTCTGTCTGTCTGTCTGTCTGTCTGTCTGTCTGTCTGTCTGTCTATCTATCTATCTATCTACAGTTGCTGTACATATGTAAATTAGAGACAAGAAAGAAACAATCTTTTGTGGGCGCACTCGTTGAAGAAGGAAGAATTATAAAGTGTAAAACTTAACTTTTAATTAGATCCATACAGTATATACAGAGAAAAAACAGACAGGAAACTGAGAAACTATTTCCCAATTTCTTTGAAATATACTCCCTCTTGTCCACTATACTATGCAAATTGCTTAGTTAAATCATATATAAATATGCATAATGGGTAGACTACCAAAAAGAAAAAAAGAAAAAACGAGGGGAGCAGAGGAAATAGTCTTGTAAGATAATTCAGGCATAATAGCCTTTCATGCAGCAGGATGTCAATATATCCCTAGAATTGGGAATGAGACAATGGCGCCTTTAGAGTGTAATCAGGTTGTGATCTATAAACAGTACTGAAAAATAATTTTGTGTTCAAGATTCTCAACTGACCAGTATTCACTTATAGGAGAAGAAGTAGGAATTCAGATAAATGTATGAATCTGCTGTCAACGTTAGACTGGATTGGAAGTTCTCATGTGCCCGCTACATCGAATTTTCTCTGGGGGTCGCACTCCAGGTACTATTCCGGCCCATCCCAGAATCATTGATGAGAGTTCATGAATAGGAAAAAAGAAAGAAAAATTGATAGAAAAAAGATAGTTAAAAATGTGGATCTGCTGTTGGCGTTAGACCGTGAGCTATTAGCTGGTTTTCAACCAAACCGTACCTCGCCGGAATCACCAATGAGATTCCTGAATCTAGAGCAGTGCAGACATAAGAAAATTTGTTGAGGAAATGTATCATCCCTAGCTTATTCAGACTGGTGAGACATGTTTAACATTATCATGAGCTGGTAATTACTCTCATCAACGATTCTGGGATGGGCCAGATTAGTACCTTGTCACTAACAAGGGGGGGCTGCGTTAGGCAGCCCTGAAGAAAAGAAGAATAAAGCTTTATTGAAGATACTTCATGGGCCGCAGCACTTTTTATGTCCAGGGGACATACTGTGCTGCGGCTCCATCACCTCCCCACTGCGGCGCTGTATACTCCCGCGGCCTGGTTCCCGGGTACTTACAGCGGAGACGCACCGGTATTCTGGCACACCGCCGCTGCACATCTCCAGGATCGCGTGGCTGCAGGGCATGGGGAGGAGGTAAGAGGGTCCCCCAGGTGGGACCCGCCGGGCTAAATGGCGATCCCGCGCGGTCTCCAGGAGACGGACTGTGCGGCTGGCGTGTACACTGTACGGCTCAGGTACCCCACTATATCCACCAGGGTAGCCAGAACGCAGGTCGGTTTTCTTGAAAAACCGTTTGATAAAGGCTCCATAAGTACCGGTGGTGAAGTCCAGAGTGAGGGGATAAGGCGCTGACCTGTAGCCCCTTCCCCCAGCTCCGGGCGCCATCTTCCGCAGGTGTTCCCGCCCTGGAGCTGCTTTCACTTTCTCCCTCACTTCCTGCAGAGATCTGGCACCATTTCTATAGCAAGGGATGAAACAACGGGATTGCTGGGCTGATGTCTCCTCTCTAAAGCCGCCTGTCACAGCGCCGTGCTTTTACAGTCACTTGAGTATTCTACATGTAGTTTAGACAGCGTTAGTTAAGAACAAGTGTAATTATAACAGAATAGGTGGTACAATTATTCTGTGATATACATCCAGTATTACTGTGCATTGTTATATCTCTCTGCATATACATATCTATTCTCATATGTAATTTGCTTGTCCAGTGCAGTATTATCGTGGTGCACTTTATATCTGCATTGTGTTTGTGACTGAGTGTGCCTATAGCTATTAGCTACTGTGTTTTTTTCATTTAGTGTATCACACCCTTGCTATCACTATATTCTGTGCCCTGAGAGGATAAGTGCGTCAGGGTCCACATTATTTATATATACACACAGTATATATATAGTGCTACACAGTCTATACAGCTCAGTGTATTTTTCTGTGTATTTCAGTCACCCCATACCTACTTAATTCTCTGTTTGTGTCCTGCTTTTATTAGCACATAAATCAGGGGATTGGTATACGGTATTCTTATTGTCTGGCTATATTGTACTGTGTGCCCCACGGCTACATTCCTCATGTCTGCCACACTGGGCGGGAATTCCGTGGACGCTCCTGCCTCAGGCAGTGCTGATCCCACGGATTTACCGGGGGGGGAAACTGCTGCTGGGGACGTGGGTGCTGGGTCCCATACCTCTCCCACTCTACCTGTAGCTCCTGTGGCCAATCAAGTGCAACCCTGGGCTGCCTTCTCTGGTATGTTAAATACATTGGTAACGCGTCTTATGCCCCTGGCGGACTACCTGTGCCATTACAGCCACAAATTGACCCTGTAGCAAATCCACCTTGGGCGGACACTCTGTCTGCCCAGATACAGATTTTGAATAAATCTTTGGTTAAACAAAAGCCTACACCTCAGCCCTCTGGGGCCAAGGGGCACTCCAAGCGTGTGGTTTCCTCCTCCCAATCCACTCATATTTTGGATATTTCGGATGAGGATGGGGCTTATACTGATCCGAATGACTCTGACTCAGCGGGCTCTGACGGGGAGCCTGTAACTCAAGTTGATGTCTCAAACTTAGAGGAAGCTATCAAAATGGTTCTCCAGATTGATGATGAAGCAGATCCCAATACTGTGTCAAAGAAGCCTGATAAATTCAAGCGTCAGAAGGTGGTTAAAGTTGTTTTCCCTCACTCTGACAGTTTAAGTGACATACGTCAGGAGGCATGGGCTTCACCAGGGAAGAAATTCTCCCTCTCTAATACCCCTTTCCGACATATGACCTGGGAATTACCCTGCTCAAGTCCCGGTATTTTCTCTCCAGCAAAAACCCGGGTTTTCTTCAGACCCCCTTTCATACTACACCACAGACATAAGCTGGATTTTTCAGTTTTTAAGGCAGTGTCATCATTTTAAGGGGACGGTTTGCAGGCACATAATAATGAGGTCATGCAAATGGGAGGGCAGGCATTAAATTCCATGTTAGGAATACAGTAATTTCATATTTATATACCAATAAATAGAACACCAGTTTTTCTTTTCCAAAAATGTTTATTTTAGAAAAAAATAAAAGTTTTTTTTCAACTTGTAAAACGTGTGTGCACATCTTTTGCATCTTTAATGAGATCCTCCCAATTATGAGGACATATATGGTATAGTACAAAAACTTTTTAGGAATGACAGGCGCATTACACCCACTTTAGCCATAACATAAAAGTGCTGCTGTATTGCAGTGCAAAAAAGTAGTTTTGCCGAAGGGCATGGTGTATCACAAGGGTCTTAAACCTTTGCCCTGCAGCTGTTATGGAACTTCAGTTCCCAGCATGCCCATCCACATTTTAGATTTTAGCCCATGCTAAACGGTGGCAGAAAATGCTGGGAAGTGTAGTTCCATAACAGCTGCAGGGCAATGGTTGAAGACCCCTGTTCTATATAAAAAAAAAAGTGCTGCGGTATTGCAGTCAAAAATACAAATGAGATAATCATAAGACCAAGGTGTATGATGTACTCATAATTATGAGCGTATGCGCAATACCAGAATTTTTTAAGACAAACATACGCATTTTAAACATACGTATTTCACAAACAAAACATTAAACAAAAATAAAGTTATGGGCACAATACCCAACCAATAAACATAGAACAAACATTTACTGTTAGTGCACAGTATACATTAGAGAATTTGGTACTGTGGTTTATTGCTGGGAGTAGATTCCTCTGGAGTTGTACTAGATAATGAATCTCCAAATTCTGGACCTCTCGGTCTATTCTTCAATGTATTCGAGGTCGAATTAAAGGATGTTGGAGACTGGGCTTGCTGCGCAAACTGGTGAGTATCCCCAAAAGTGGTGGGAGACTGGGCTTGCTGCGCAAACTGGTGAGTATCCCCAAAAGAGGTGGAAGACTGGGCTTGCTGCATATACTGGCGAGTATCCCCAAATGAGGTGGGAGACTGGGCTTGCTGCATATACTGGGATCTAGGCCCAAAATATGGTGGAGACTGGGCTTGTTGCATATACTGTGATATAGACTTCTCTGCACAGCTCTGTGTTACTCTGGCACTCTCTGGCACTGGCACACATACATGCACAGCTCTGTGTACCTTCTGCACTCTGGCACTGCCACACTTCACAGCAAAGCTCTCTGCTTCCTCCCATGCTGCTGTGGCGTCTGTTCCCCTCCGTCTGCCGCTAATGAGGTCATCAGCAGGCATCAGGCGGCCCTTTCTGACCAATGAAAACCTTTTTCATGCAGCCAGAGAGCAAATTCCCGGGTCGCGCCTTTCAGACTTAACCCGGGAAACCAACCCGGGAAGAAAAACCCGGGAAAAACCCAGGTCAATTGCAGGGTTGGCGACCCGGATCACATTCCCGGGTCGGTGCCTTTCAGACATAACAAATTCCCGGGTTGATGCGCGTTCATGTGTAAAAATAAGAATTTACTTACCGATAATTCTATTTCTCATAGTCCGTAGTGGATGCTGGGGACTCCGAAAGGACCATGGGGAATAGCGGCTCCGCAGGAGACTGGGCACAAAGTAAAAGCTTTAGGACTAGCTGGTGTGCACTGGCTCCTCCCCCTATGACCCTCCTCCAAGCCTCAGTTAGGATACTGTGCCCGGACGAGCGTACACAATAAGGAAGGATTTTGAATCCCGGGTAAGACTCATACCAGCCACACCAATCACACCGTACAACTTGTGATCTGAACCCAGTTAACAGCATGATAACAGAAGGAGCCTCTGAAAAGATGGCTCACAACAACAATAACCCGATTTTTGTAACAATAACTATGTACAAGTAATGCAGACAATCCGCACTTGGGATGGGCGCCCAGCATCCACTACGGACTATGAGAAATAGAATTATCGGTAAGTAAATTCTTATTTTCTCTAACGTCCTAGTGGATGCTGGGGACTCCGAAAGGACCATGGGGATTATACCAAAGCTCCCAAACGGGCGGGAGAGTGCGGATGACTCTGCAGCACCGAATGAGAGAACTCCAGGTCCTCCTCAGCCAGGGTATCAAATTTGTAGAATTTAGCAAACGTGTTTGCCCCTGACCAAGTAGCTGCTCGGCAAAGTTGTAAAGCCGAGACCCCTCGGGCAGCCGCCCAAGATGAGCCCACTTTCCGTGTGGAATGGGCTTTTACAGATTTTGGCTGTGGCAGGCCTGCCACAGAATGTGCAAGCTGAATTGTACTACAAATCCAACGAGCAATCATCTGCTTAGAAGCAGGAGCACCCAGCTTGTTGGGTGCATACAGGATAAACAGCGAATCAGATTTCCTGACTCCAGCCGTCTTGGAAACATATATTTTCAGGGCCCTGACTACGTCCAGCAACTTGGAATCCTCCAAGTCCCTAGTAGCCGCAGGCACCACAATAGGCTGGTTTAAGTGAAATGCTGAAACCACCTTAGGTAGAAATTGAGGACGAGTCCTCAATTCTGCCCTGTCCGTATGAAAAATTAGGTAAGGGCTTTTATAGGATAAAGCCGCCAATTCTGAGACACGCCTGGCTGAAGCCAGGGCTAACAGCATTACCACTTTCCATGTGAGATATTTTAAGTCCACAGTGGTGAGTGGTTCAAACCAATGTGATTTTAGGAATCCCAAAACTACATTGAGATCCCAAGGTGCCACTGGAGGCACAAAAGGAGGGTGTATATGCAGTACTCCCTTGATAAACGTCTGAACTTCAGGAACAGAAGCCAGTTCTTTTTGGAAGAATATTGACAGGGCCGAAATTTGAACCTTAATGGACCCTAATTTGGGGCCCATAGACAGTCCTGTTTGCAGGAAATGCAGGAAACGACCAAGTTGAAATTCCTCTATAGGGGCCTTCCTGGCCTCGCACCACGCAACATATTTACGCCAAATACGGTGATAATGTTGTATGGTTACATCCTTCCTGGCTTTGATCAGGGTAGGGATGACTTCATCCGGAATGCCTTTTTCCTTCAGGATCCGGCGTTCAACCGCCATGCCGTCAAACGCAGCCGCGGTAAGTCTTGGAACAGACATGGTCCCTGCTGGAGCAGGTCCTTTCTTAGAGGTAGAGGCCACGGGTCTTCCGTGAGCATCTCTTGAATTTCCGGGTACCAAGTCCTTCTTGGCCAATCCGGAGCCACGAGTATAGTCTTTACTCCTCTCCTTCTTATGATTCTCAGTACTTTTGGTATGAGAGGAAGAGGAGGGAACACATACACTGACTGGTACACCCACGGTGTTACCAGAGCGTCCACAGCTATTGCCTGAGGGTCCCTTGACCTGGCGCAATATCTGTCCAGTTTTTTGTTGAGGCGGGACGCCATCATGTCCACCTTTGGTTTCTCCCAACGGTTCACAATCATGTGGAAGACTTCTGGGTGAAGTCCCCACTCCCCCGGGTGAAGATCGTGTCTGCTGAGGAAGTCTGCTTCCCAGTTGTCCACTCCCGGAATGAACACTGCTGACAGTGCTATCACATGATTCTCCGCCCAGCGAAGAATCCTTGCCACTTCCATCATTGCCCTCCTGCTTCTTGTGCCGCCCTGTCTGTTTACGTGGGCGACTGCCGTGATGTTGTCCGACTGGATCAACACCGGCTGACCCTGAAGCAGAGGTCTTGCCTGACTTAGGGCATTGTAAATGGCCCTTAGTTCCAGGATATTTATGTGAAGTGACGTTTCCATGCTTGACCACAAGCCCTGGAAATTTCTTCCCTATGTGACTGCTCCCCAGCCTCTCAGGCTGGCATCCGTGGTCACCAGGACCCAATCCTGAATGCCGAATCTGCGGCCCTCTAGGAGATGAGCACTCTGTAACCACCACAGGAGAGACACCCTTGTCCTTGGAGACAGGGTTATCCGCTGATGCATTTGAAGATGCGATCCGGACCATTTGTCCAGCAGATCCCACTGAAAAGTTCTTGCGTGGAATCTGCCGAATGGAATCGCTTCGTAAGAAGCCACCATCTTTCCCAGGACCCTTGTGCATTGATGTACTGACACTTGGCCTGGTCTTAGGAGGTTCCTGACTAGGTCGGATAACTCCTTGGCTTTCTCCTCCGGGAGAAACACCTTTTTCTGTACTGTGTCCAGAATCATCCCTAGGAACAGCAGACGTGTCGTCGGAATCAGCTGCGATTTTGGAATATTTAGAATCCATCCGTGCTGTCGTAGTACTACTTGAGATAGTGCTACTCCGACCTCTAACTGTTCTCTGGACCTTGCCCTTATCAGGAGATCGTCCAAGTAAGGGATAATTAAGACGCCTTTTCTTCGAAGAAGAATCATCATTTCGGCCATTACCTTGGTAAAGACCCGGGGTGCCGTGGACAATCCAAACGGCAGCGTCTGAAACTGATAGTGACAGTTCTGTACCACAAACCTGAGGTACCCTTGGTGAGAAGGGCAAATTGGGACATGGAGGTAAGCATCCTTGATGTCCAGAGACACCATAAAGTCCCCTTCTTCCAGGTTCGCTATCACTGCTCTGAGTGACTCCATCTTGAACTTGAACCTTTTTATGTAAGTGTTCAAGGATTTCAGATTTAAAATGGGTCTCACCGAGCCGTCCGGCTTCGGTACCACAAACAGCGTGGAATAATACCCCTTTCCCTGTTGTAGGAGGGGTACCTTGATTATCACCTGCTGGGAATACAGCTTGTGAATGGCTTCCAATACCGCCTCCCTGTCGGGGGGAGACGTTGGTAAAGCAGACTTCAGGAACCGGCGAGGGGGAGACGTCTCGAATTCCAATTTGTACCCCTGAGATACTACCTGCAGGATCCAGGGGTCCACTTGCGAGTGAGCCCACTGCGCGCTGAAATTCTTGAGACGGGCCCCCACCTTGCCTGAGTCCGCTTGTAAGGCCCCAGCGTCATGCTGAGGACTTGGCAGAAGCGGGGGAGGGCTTCTGTTCGTGGGAAGAGGCTGTTTGCTGCAGTCTTTTTCCCCTTCCTCTGCCCCGGGGCAGATATGAGTGGCCTTTTGCCCGCTTGCCCTTATGGGGACGAAAGGACTGAGCCTGAAAAGACGGTATCTTTTTCTGCTGCGAGGTGACTTGGGGTAAAAAGGTGGATTTTCCAGCCGTTGCCGTGGCCACCAGGTCCGATAGACCGACCCCAAATAACTCCTCCCCTTTATACGGCAATACTTCCATATGCCATTTGGAATCCGCATCCCCTGACCACTGTCGCGTCCATAATCCTATTCTGGCGGAAATGGACATCGCACTTACTCTTGATGCCAGAGTGCAAATATCCCTCTGTGCATCTCGCATATATAGAAATGCATCCTTTAAATGCTCTATAGTCAATAATATATTGTCCCTGTCCAGGGTATCAATATTTTCAGTCAGGGAATCCGACCAAGCCACCCCAGCACTGCACATCCAGGCTGAGGCGATTGCTGGTCGCAGTATAATACCAGTATGTGTGTATATACTTTTAAGGATATTTTCCAGCTTCCTATCAGCTGGTTCCTTGAGGGCGGCCGTATCAGGAGACGGTAACGCCACTTGTTTTGATAAGCGTGTGAGCGCCTTATCTACGCTAGGGGGTGTTTCCCAACGCGCCCTAACCTCTGGCGGGAAAGGGTATAATGCCAATAATTTTTTAGAAATTAGCAGTTTTTTATCGGGGGAAACCCACGCTTCATCACACACCTCATTTAATTCATCTGATTCAGGAAAAACTACGGGTAGTTTTTTCACACCCCACATAATACCCTTTTTTGTGGTACTTGTAGTATCAGAAATGTTCAAAACCTCCTTCATTGCCGTGATCATGTAACGTGTGGCCCTACTGGAAAATACGTTTGTTTCCTCACCGTCGACACTGGAGTCAGTGTCCGTGTCAGTGTCTGTATCGACCTGAGGTAACGGGCGTTTTATAGCCCCTGACGGTGTTTGAGACGCCTGTACAGGTATTAACTGATTTGCCGGCTGTCTCATGTCGTCAACAGTCTTTTGTAAAGTGCCGACACTATCACGTAATTCTTTCCATAAGACCATCCAGTCAGGTGTCGACTCCCTAGGGGGTGACATCACTAACACAGGCAATTGCTCCGCCTCCACACCATTTTCCTCCTCATACATGTCGACACAGCGTACCGACACACAGCACACACACAGGGAATGCTCTGACAGAGGACAGGACCCCACTAGCCCTTTGGGGAGACAGAGGGAGAGTTTGCCAGCACACACCAGAGCGCTATATATATACAGGGATAACCTTATATAAGTGTTTTTCCCTAATATAGCTGCTGTATATATTAATATGCCAATTTAGTGCCCCCCCTCTCTTGTTTTACCCTGTTTCTGTAGTGCAGGACTGCAGGGGAGAGTCAGGGAGCCTTCCTCCAACGGAGCTGTGAGGGAAAAAAATGGCGCTTGTGTGCTGAGGAGATAGGCTCCGCCCCTTTTTCGGCGGCCTTTCTCCCGCTTTTTTGTGGAAAACTGGCAGGGGTTAAATACATCCATATAGCCCAGGAGCTATATGTGATGTATTTTTAGCCATTTAAGGTATTTTCATTGCGTCCCAGGGCGCCCCCCCCCAGCGCCCTGCACCCTCAGTGACCGGAGTGTGAAGTGTGCTGAGAGCAATGGCGCACAGCTGCGGTGCTGTGCGCTACCTTATTGAAGACAGGAAGTCTTCTGCCGCCGATTTTCCGGACCTCTTCACTCTTCTGGCTCTGTAAGGGGGCCGGCGGCGCGGCTCCGGGACCCATCCATGGCTGGGCCTGTGATCGTCCCTCTGGAGCTAATGTCCAGTAGCCTAAGAAGCCCAATCCACTCTGCACGCAGGTGAGTTCGCTTCTTCTTCCCTTAGTCCCTCGATGCAGTGAGCCTGTTGCCAGCAGGTCTCACTGAAAATAAAAAAAACTATTTAAACTTTTACTCTAAGCAGCTCAGGAGAGCCACCTAGATTGCACCCTTCTCGTTCGGGCACAAAATCTTAACTGAGGCTTGGAGGAGGGTCATAGGGGGAGGAGCCAGTGCACACCAGCTAGTCCTAAAGCTTTTACTTTGTGCCCAGTCTCCTGCGGAGCCGCTATTCCCCATGGTCCTTTCGGAGTCCCCAGCATCCACTAGGACGTTAGAGAAAACCCGGGAATTTAGAGCATGTCTGAAAGGGGTATAAGAAGATGCTAGCTCGCTATTCTATCCCTATGGAGTTGAGTACTAAGTGGGAAACTCCACCTCCGATAGACTCTCATGTCGCACGGATTGTGGTGTCCTCTTCTCTGCCTGTCACCCCTGTCACCTCCTTGAAGGAACTGACAGATAAGCGTGTGGAGGGATGCCTGAAGTGTATTTTTTCCCTAAATGGGGCGATACATAGACCGACTATTGCAGCCTCCTGGGCTAAAAAAGGTATCAAAGCATGGGTCCAGGTATTGGAGGGTGAGCTACCTACGGATATTTCTGACATTGCCAGACAGTGTCTGTCTCACATTACCACCGCCTCCCACTATATTCAGGAGGCGTCCTCTGAGGCGGGTATCATGGCGTCCAAAGCGGCCACTACGTTTACTTTGGCTTGCCGTATTTTCTGGTTGCGGTCCTGGAAGGTGGACCTGGATTCCAAAAAGACTTTGGAGGTGCTCCCTTTTAAGGGAGACATCCTTTTTAGAGAAGATCTAAACAAGATCGTGACTGACTTAGCCTCTGCGAAGACTGCGTACCTTCCTAATGCTACTCCTTCTGCTCCGAAAGCCAAAAGTACTACTTTTTGTTCCTTTCGGACTTCAGGTAAATCGAAGGGTCAGGTGTACTCGAGACAGCCTCGTGCTTCCAAGACCAGTAAGCCCAAATCTAAACAATCCTGGGCTGCCCTTCAGCCTGCTTCCAAACAGGACAAGCCTGCAGCATGACGGGACGAGCCTCCCCCTGGGGGACCCCATTTTGGGAGGCCCACTTTTGCAGTTCACGTCTGGTTAAGGATCGCTTCAGATGCGTGGGTGCAGGAAGTTGTCTCTCACGGGTACGTGGTCTCCTTCACGAGACGTCCCCCTCGTCAGTTCTGCACAACGGTCATGCCATCAGACCCGTTGAAGGCGCAAGCTCTACACTTGGTTGTACAATCCCTCCTGGAGACAGGAGTGGTGGTGCCGGTGCCTATCTCTCAAAAAGGAAGGGGCTACTATTCGACCCTGTTTCTTGTTCCGAAATCCAATGGGTCTTTCCGGCCTATTCTCAACCTCAAGTCACTGAACAAAATTGTGAGAGTTTCCAAGTTCTGTATGGAAACACTGCATTCCATTATACTGGCCATGGTACCTGGGGACTACATGGTATCCTTGGATATACAGGATGCTTACCTGCATATACCTATTGCCATTTCACATCAGCAATATCTGCGGTTTGCTATTGGCAACCTCCATTATCAATTCAGGGCTATGCCATTTGGACTAACCACAGACCCTCAGATTTTCACCAAGGTCATGGCCGTGATGACAGCTCATCTCCATCAACAGGGTCTCAGGATCCTGCCGTATCTGGACGACCTGCTGATCCTGGCAAGCTCCCAAGATGTCTTCCTGAGTCATCTCCAGCTGATGGTGCAATTCCTCACAGCCCACGGGTGGCAATTGGTCCTCCTGGGACCCTGCGCGGCGCATGGTGCACCTGGGGGCTCTACTGAATACACACAGCCAGAGGCTGTTTCTGTCTCCGGAGAAGGTCCTGAGGCTTCAGGACAGGATCAGATACTTCCTCTCTCGCCCAAGAGTGTCCCTTCACTCAGTGATGCAAGTACAAGGCCTGATGGTGTCATCTTTCGACATCGTGGAGTATGCTCAATTCCATTCTCGTCCTCTAATCCTCTCCAAGTGTGACGGTCTTACCTCAGCGGATCAGGTCTCAAATGATATCCCTGACTCCGGAAGTCCGCTTGTTTCTAGCCTGGTGGCTCCAGGATCAACAGTTGAGCAGGGGCCATCCCTTCTGGATTCCTCACTGGTTCCTCTTGACTACGGATGCCAGTCTGAGAGGCTGGGGTGCGGTGTTTGAGCAACATTCTCTTCAGGGTCGCTGGACCAAGGAGGAGTCTCTCCTTCCCATCAACATTCTGGAACTGCGGCCCTGTCTCTGATAAGGAACAGGCCTGTTCAAGTACAATCAGACAACACAACCATGGTGGCTTGCATAAATCCTCAAGGTGGCACTCGAAGCCACACTGCAATGATGGAAGTGTCAAGAATTCTTCGTTGGGCGGAACGCCATCTGCCAGCAATATCGGCAGTGTTCATTCCGGGTGTCCTCAACTGGGAAGCGGATTTACTCAGTTGTCAGGATGTACACGCCGGAGACTGGAGCCTTCATCCAGAGGTCTTTCAACTCCTAGTGAACAAGTGGGGCCTACCAGATGTAGACCTGATGGCGTCTCAACACAATCACAAGGTTCCGGTCTTCGGATCAAGGACAAGGGATCTACAAGCAGTGTTCGTGGGTGCACTAGCAATTCTATGAGAATTTCAACTGCCATTCGTATTCCCTCTGGTGTCTCTCCTGCCCAGGGTACTGCTGAAGTTCAAGCAAGAAGGAGGAGTCCTGCTTCTGGTCGCTCCGGCGTGGCCCAGACGGCATTGGTTCTCAGACCTGCAGGGTCTATCGATGGAATGTCCTCTACTTCTTCCTCAACGCCCAAACCTCCTTGTTCATGGCCCCTGTGTCTACCCAGACCTGGCTGGACTGGCTTTGACGGCATGGCTCTTGATGCATCAGTCCTGAGGGCCAAAGGATTCTCTGAGGCGGTCATCCAAACTATGCTGAAGGCCCGAAACGAGCTTTGGCTCGGATTTACTACAGGGTCTGGAACTCTTCACCTGGGGTGCTGCTAAGAACTACGATGTCTATAAGTTCAGAACTTCATGGCTTCTGGCTTTTCTGCAACATGGCCTGGACTTAGGCCTTTGTCTGGCCTCCGTCAAGGTTCATATTTCTGCATTGTCAGTGTGGTTTCAGAGGAATATTGCGTCTATTCCTGGTGTTCATACCTTCACTCAGGGTGTTTTGCGGATACAACCTCCCTATGTCCCTCCTGTGGCTCCATAGGATCTGTCTGTTGTTCTTAACGCCCTGCAAGAGTCTCCATTTGAAACTCATGAGTGTGTGGACCTGAAATGACTTACGTTTAAGGTCCTGTTTCTCTTGGCTTTTGCCTCTGCTAGGAGGGTGTCGGACCTAGGCGCCTTGTCCTGTCATCCACCCTTTCTGATATTTCACAGTGACCGGGCTGTTCTTCGAACTCACCCTGGTTATTTGCCTAAAGTGGTGTCATCTTCCCACCTTAACTGAGAGATTGTGGTTCCTGCCTTTATCTCTTCTGGTTTGTCCTCCTAAGATCAGTCTTTAGATGTGGCATGGGCTCTCCGTATATATGTGGAGAGGACTACCTCTATCAGGAGGTCAGATTCCCTCTTCGTACTGTTTGGTTTTCACAAATGTGGCTGGCCTGCAAACAAGCAAACCTTGGCCAGATGGATTAGAATGGTGATTGCAGAAGCTTATGCGCAGGCTGGCCTCCCAGCTCCTGCTGCTATCAAGCCCATTCTACTCAGTCTGTTGGACCTTCTTGGGTAGCCCACCGTGGCGCGTACGCTGAACAATTGTGTAAGGCAGCTACATGGTCCTCGCTGTACACGTTCATCAGGTTCTATGCCTTTGATACTTCCGCCTCCCAGGATGCTTCCTTTGGACGCCGGGTTCTTGTGCCCGCTACAGTGCGTCCCCTCCCATGAGGAACTGCTTTAGGTCATCCCCGATGTTATTCCCTGTGGAATCCCAGTGTACCCCATTGCAGAAAAGGAGATTTATGGTAAGACTTACCATTGTTAAATCTCTTTCTGCGAGGTACACTGGATTCCACAGGGAGCCCACCCTGACGCACTTAGCTTCTTTGGGTTTGTATGGCATTAGTCGCTGGTCCCTTCTCCTGTCGTGAGAACGTGGTTCTATGTGACTAACGTTTACCGTCTCTTTACCTGCTACTGCATTGGACTGGTTAACAAAACTGAGCTCATGTGCACGGAGGTGGGGTTATAGAGGAGGCGGTGCGGTGCATCCTGGGAACAGTCAAAGCTTTTAGCCTGTTGGTGCCTCGGATCAAGATCCAACTCTACACCCCGATATTATTCCCTGTGGAATCCAGTGTACCTCGTAGAAAGAGATTTAACCATGGTAAGTCTTACCATAAATCTTCTTTTTTCCATCAAAATTCTACACACAATACCCCATAAGGACACAATGAAAAAAGTTTTTTTTCTGATTTTTGCAAATGTATTAAAAATAAAAAACTAAGAAATCACATGTACATAAGTATTCACAGCCTTTGCTCAATACTTTGTTGATGCACCTCTGGCAGCAATTACAGCCTCAAGTCTTTTTGAATATGATGCCACAAGCTTGGCACACCTATCTTTGGGCAGTTTTGCCCATTCCTCTTTGCAGTACCTCTCAAGCTCTGCCCTGAGGAAGAGTTATATACAACTCGAAACGCGTTGGCGGCACTGATTGATCCATCTACCTGCATTCAGAAAAATAGGAGAACCCTACCAGGTCCTGCGGCCGGTGTTTTGCGTGAAGGGAGGAGGGAGGAATTCCGGAACCTTCCAATTTTACTCTTTTCATTGCTCCATGCTGGGAGCCATACACGGAAAATCTTGAATTATTTTTGGAGAAGAAACCAATATCCAGAAAGAAGAATTTTATAAGTGAAACATAGGATCCACTTTGGGACTATTTATTAAGACTATCACGTGACTCTTGTTCAAAGGGTGGGAGCGCCCACGGTGCATTCAACAAATATCTGTTAACCATTTGTCATTTGGGTGATTGGGGGTCACCAGAATACACCCAGGCTGCTTTTGTCTCCACCAAGCGCTATTCTCTGTTCCATTCACATTTGTTGACCTCTCAAGCTCTATCAGGTTGGATGAGAAGCGTGGGTGCACAGCCATTTTCAGATCTCTCCAGAGATGTTCAATCGGATTCAAGTCTGGGGTCTGGCTGGGCCACTCAAGGACATTCACAAAATTGTCCTGAAGCCACTCCTTTGATATCTTGGCTGTGTACTTATGGTCGTTGTCCTGCTGAAAGATGAACCATCGCCCCAGTCTGAGGTCAAGAGCGCTCTGGAGCAGGTTTTGATCCAGGATGTCTCTGTACATTGCTGCATTCATCTTTTCCTCTATCCTGACTAGTCTCCCAGTTCCTGCTGCTGAAAAACATCCCCACAGCATGATGCTGCCACCACCATACTTCACTGTAGGGATGGTAGTAAGAATAATAATAATAATAATAATAATAATAGTTTTATTTATATAGCGCTCTTTCTCCAATAGGATTCAAGGCGCTTAACAGACACATAGCATAATATAGTACAGAAAATAATGAAGTACAGAACAGCTTTTCATAAAATACAGAAGCATGTAGATACTAAAGGGACATTATGGAAATGCTTGAGTAAACAGGAAAGTCTTGAGTCTACTTTCAAGGATTCTATAGTTGGGGCCTCTCGCACTGTGCGGTGAATTGAGTTCCATAGAGTCGGCACCACATGACAAAAAGCTCTACCCCTAGATGAATTACAGGAGATTCTAGGTACTGCTAAAAGTCCTTCATCTATAGATTGCAGTAATTGAGTGGGGCAGTATGGAATCAGAAGCTGCTTCAGGTACCTTGGGCCCTTGTGATGTAGTGCTTTGTAACTCAGTAAGCCAATCTTGATGATGATTCACCATCTTACAAGCAGCCAGTGAAGGGAGTAGAGAATGGGTGTTATGTGGCTAGAGCGGGGCTAGTTGGTTAACAGCCTGGCAGCTGTGTGTTGCACCAGCTGTAAGTGGTGCAATTCTTTTGCTGGGAGACCAAGGTAGACGGCATTGCCGTAATCTAATCGAGAGGATACAAATGCATGTATGACTTTTGGCAGATCATCTGAGGGAATTAAGTGCTTGATTCTGGGTATGTTCCTCAGGTGAAAGAATGAGGATTTGATTGTGGCTATGTGATGTTTAAGGGTCAAGCCACCATCCAGGACAATGCCAATATTCTGCACACGATCAGTGGTTTGTAATTCTGAGTCCCCGAGTGTAAGTCCAGTTGGTTGGTTATGCTGCAGTCTTGTCCTTTGATATTGTGGTCCTATCATAAGGACCTCTGGTTTATACGGGTTCAGTCATAGTCAACTGCCACTCATCCACTCCTGGAGCTCAGCTAGACAGCCATTTAGGGTTGCTATTGGGTTATCAGTGCCTGGAGCAAAGGACAAGTACAGTTGTGTATCATCTGCATAGCAGTGGTAGACCAGGCCATGGTGCCTGATTATTTCACCCAGTGGGAGCATGTATACTGCAAAACGCATGGGGGATAATATAGAACCTTGTGGGACACCACTTGGCAATGGCACTGATGGTGATGAGTATACTCCAGACGATACTCTCTGTGACCTGCCTGTGAGAGATGATATGAACCAGCAGTGCTGCAGAGAGATCCAGAAGGACTAATATTGAACAGTCACCTCTGTCTCTGGCCATCAGAAGATCATTTAACATACACACCAGGGCTGTTTCAGTGCTATGTCTTCTCCTGAATCCTGATTGGAATGGATCATAAATATCATGGGTTTCCAGTTGATTTGCAACCACTTTCTCAATAACCTTTCCTAGAAAAGGAAGGTTTGATACGGGTCTGTAGTTGGTCATGCAGTCGGAATCTAAATAAGGATTTTTAAGAAGAGGTCTAACAATTGCTTCCTTTAGGGGTCCAGGAAAAATGCCTGTCTGCAAAGAGCATTGAACAATTTTCGCAAAGACAGGACCATTTATATCCATACAACCTATTAGAAGCTTGGTTGAGGCAGGGTCCAGATCACAGGTGGTGGGACGCAAAATCCGAGCAATTTCAGCAATGTCCTTTACATCCACTGGGTCAAAGCTGGTCAATGAAGGCAGGTGGCTTATATTGGCAGGCTTTGTAGTTTGGCACTCCTTTGATGGCACTGTGGAAATTCCAGCCTGGATGGTGGATATTTTATCTGCAAAGAAGTTTGCAAACTCGTTGCATCTTGCCTGGGAGAGGGTTTCATCAGTCTGCAGGCATGCTGGCTTGCAAAGCATCTCCACTGTGCTGAAAAGTTGAGCTGGCCTATTGTTTGCGGCCATGATCTCATTTGACAGGAACTGTGATTTCTTATGGATGATTGTCGATTGATATTCTTTGTTATGCTTTATTCATTTTATTTTGTCATCCACTAGGTTAGTCTTCCTCCATCGTCTTTCCAGTCTACGCCCCCTTTTCATAAGCTTACTAACACTGTTGTCGAACCAGGGAGCTCGACATTGTGGTTTACGAGGTCGATGCACAGGGGCGATAATATAAATTGCAGCCATAACATCCCTATTATAATAACGGACTAGGGAGCAGGGATCTTCACAGGCACCCAGGATGGCAGAGAGATACAGATTTGCTGCAAGAGTCTGGGGAATCATACCCCTCCTTGGACGATACCTGGTCAACTCCATGGGCAGAGATCTTATTTTAGAGATTGCAACTGAGAACCAAAGGGAGTGGTGGTCTGACCAGATGACTGGGTTTATTTTTAGGTCAGTGACTTCTAATCCAATCTGAAAGCCAAGATCAGGAGTGTGACCACTTTTATGTGTGGCAGAAGGAATGACCTGTGTGAAGCCCAGACCATTCATTGTGCACAGGAGGTCTTGGCCAAGGCGTGAGAGCTCATCATCCACCCATGCATTGAAATCCCTGAGGATGAGCCATCTTTGATGTTCCAGAGCCAGGCCAGCAACAGTGTCTGCAATTTCTTGTAGAAATATCTGTCCATCTCCAGGGGGCCGGTAAATGAGAAGTACTCTGAAACCTAATCCTGTTGAACTCCCGGCAGCAATGCACTCGAATGAGCAAGTAATTTCAATAGGGTGTACCCCAAGTTTAAGTTCTTTTTTGAAGCAGATAGCCACCCCGCCACCCCTGCGGTCCAGTCTTGGGTTGTGGATGACAGAGTAGTTTGTTGGGACCGCAGCCTCCAATATAGGTGCTGCATTTTCATCTAGCCAGGTCTCCGTAATACAGGCTAGATCTGCAGATTCAATAAGGTCAGCAATTGTTGCAGTCTTGTTTCTTACAGATCTGGCATTACAAAGGACTGACCTGATTGGGCATACCAGAGGGCCTTCAGTTTTCATTATGTTAAGTGCAGGAGCTCTGGGTATGGGGGTCACAAAGCGAGAATTGACAGTTCTGTTCCTCCACGCACAGGGCCGTCTTTTGGGTATCACTTCTATTTGATTGTTCTTTGAAGCTGGGGGTGAGCAGGTGGGCAAAGGACTTAGGTGGTTACCGAGGAAAAGAAAAGACATTTCCAGCCTGCTCGCTACCCACGAAGGCACCTGTGTTTTTTTTAAATGCCAAGGGATTGCAGAATAGAAGCCTGTGATGGTGTAATAGGAACTGCAGTACGTGGTGGGTGGAGTGAAAGAATGAAGCTGGAGGAATACGTATACATTGGGTCATCAATGACAGATTACTATAAGTATGAGCTGTATATGATGATGAGAGAGGGAGAGAAAGCTGTATTCCCCCCCCCCCCCCCCCAATTCGGTATGTGATCCAAAACTTATGAACAGAGTTATTGCTATAACGTATTGCTGCTCTTTAATCCAATGGGTATATTTGAAACAAGTGATAAATAAAATACCTTTGCTTTTTCTGTTGCTGATTTAGTCAATTATTCCAGGACAAAGCAGGCTTATGGTGAGGTGTTAGAATCCAATTCCTATTGTGGAGGTGTGAAAAATCTCAGTGTGAGAGGCCTTTGAAGTAGATTTCTTGTGGGGGTAGTGATAACATGTGTCCTGAGGAATGGCTGGGATCCTGCAATTTTAAATGAACAGGGGGACCCTTCAACAATTCAGAGCCTGAATATATTAATATTAGTTGATTAATGCAAGAAGTCAGAGTTATTTGTTGCTCAGAGAACAGAGGTGGATGATGTCTAAGTGAGGGGCTGGATGGAGCCAAAGATAGGTTGTAGTCCAGAGTACCTTGTCTGACATGTCCAATGCAGAGTACAGTAGATGCCAAACTAAAGGACTTCTCAGTGGGGAGATGCAAAGGATTCAGGGGGTAATTCCAAGTTGATCGCAGCAGGAAATTTTTAGCAGTTGGGCAAAACCATGTGCAGTGCAGGGGGGGCAGATATAACATGTGCAGAAAGAGTTAGATTTGGGTGGGTTACTTTGTTTCTGTGCAGGCTGCTTTATTTTTACACTGCAAATTAGATTGCAGATTGAACACACCACACCCAAATCTAACTCTCTCTGCACATGTTACATCTGCCTCCCCTGCAGTGCACATGGTTTTGCCCAACTGCTAAAAAAATTTCCTGCTGCGATCAACTTGGAATTACCCCCTCAATCCAGTGTGTATCTTAGCGCAGAAATGCAATCCGTTGGTTTTGATGAGATGTCCGCGTAGAGTAGTACAGGTTAAAGGTAAGTCCTTGGATATTTATGATTATTCAGAGGTCAGTTGTGGTGAATTTAAGCTGTTTTATGGAGATGGTCAGGAGAATGCAAAAGGTGAGGCAGCCATTTTGGGCACCAGCAGCATATTGGCCTGGTGATGAACGGTGCCTGGTTTCCTCCAAACATGACGCCTGGCATTCACGCCAAAGAGTTTGATCTTTGTCTCATCAGACCAGAGAATTTTGTTTCTCATCGTCTGAAAGTCCTTCATGTGCATTTTGGCAAACTACAGGCGGGCTGCCATGTGCTTTTTTACTAAGGATTGGTTTCTGTCTGGCCACTCTACCATACAGGCCTGATTGGTGGATTGTTGCAGAGATGGTTGTCCTTCTGGAAAGTTCTCCTCTCTCCACAGAGGAATGCTGTAGCTCTGACAGAGTGACCATTGGGTTCTTGGTCACCTCCCTGACTAGGGTCCTTCTCCCCCGATCGCTCAGTTTAGACAGCCGGCCAGCTCTTGGAAGAGTCCTGCTGGTCCAAACTTCTTCCATTTACTGATGATGGCGGCCACTGTGCTCATTGGGATCTTCAAAGCAGCAGATATTTTTCTGTACCCTTCCCCAGATTTGTGCATCGAGACAATCCTGTCTCGGAGGTCTACAGACAATTCCCTTGACTTCATGCTTGGTTTGTGCTCAGACATGCACTGTCAAGGGTGGGACCTTATATAGACAGGTGTGTGCCTTTCCAAATCATGTCAAATCAACTGAATTTACTACAGGTGGACTCCAAATAAGCTGTAGGAACATCTCAAGGATGATCAGTGGAAACAGGATGCACCTGAGCTCAATTTTGAGCTTCATGGCAAAGGCTGTGAATACTTATGTACATGTGATTTCTTAGTTTAAAAAAAAAAAATTTGCAAAAAATATAAAAAAAACTTTTTTCACGTCATTATGGGGTATTGTGTGTAGAATTTTGAGGGGAAAAAATTATTTATTCCATTTTGGAATAAGGCTGTAACATAACAAAATGTGGAAAAAGTGAAGCGCTGTGAATATTTTCCGGAGGCACTATATGTGTATTCTGTTACACTAAGGAGCCATATATTCTGTGGTTCTGGTGTGTCTTCACTTTTACTTGGCGTATGCAAGCTCCACTGTCTCCAGTTTCAAAGGTAAGTTTTGCTGCCTGTACACTACCTAACCCCCTACAGCAGGCATTCCCAACCGCGGTCCTCAAGGCACACCAACAGTGCAGGTTTTAGTGATATCCAGGCTTCAGCACAGATGGTTAAATCAAAATAAATGAGGTACTAATTAAGTCACCTGTGTTCAAGCCTGGATATCCCTAAAACCAGGACTGTTAGTGTGCCTTGAAGACCGAGGTTGGGAAACACTGCCCTACAGTGTATAACAGTTGCCAATATACAATACAGAGAGCATCAGTGACCATTACAAAATAACACATTTCAACCACTTTAAAAAAATTAAGCAGAACATATTTTATTTAGACAGCAAAGTTGAACATATATATTTGCCTTTACAAATGTACCAACACATTCCCTCCAGGTCATTTACACAACACAAATTAAAGCAGACAGACCACTAGGAAAGAATATGATATAACAAGGTGGACAGATAATATGTATCTTGAGTAGTAAAGTTTTCAGCAGGAATATAACAAATACACTGTCGAGCAGATGTATTAAGCCTGGAGAAGTGATAAACCAGTGATAAGTGGAAAGTGATAACGCACTAGCCAATCAGCTCCTAACTGTCATTTTTTAAACCTGTAATGATTGGCTGGTGCGTTATTGCCTTCCACTCATCACTGCTTTATCACTTCTCCAGGTTTACTACATCTGCCCCTGACATAAATCGCCTGCAGTACTGCACTACACAGGCTGTTACAAATACAAGAAGCACACTGGGGTACACGCCCTCCTACCATAGGTTCAGGCAGCTCTGTCACTCCTCCTCACCCACCTCCCAGCACTTAAATGCTCTCCTCCTCCTCCGTCACCCAGGGCATGTGACTCCCCAGCACCTCCTACTCCATCACCCTGTCTCTTAAAAAAAAAAACTAAGCTGTAAACTGGGAAACTAGCAACTTTTTTTCTTAGTTTGTGAAGATAAGAAAACACAATTCATCCTCTACTACAATTATTGCCTTTGATTAATTTTTAGATAAAAATTAGTATAACAAAAAACTATAGCTTTACTAAAATGTTGATACTCTATGTCTAAACAACAATTACATTTTAAAATTAGTATTTAGTGAATAATTACACATAGATTGTCCATCATATCAAAGATTTTAAATTAAACATTTACATTTTATTCCTAATTAAAACTAAGATTATGCACCCCGTATTTTAATTTTACATTTGTTTAACATTTGGTAAGCTTCTTAATTACACATATCTAATTCTGTATTTAGCATTGGATTCTACAAATTAAATAAATGAACTACTTGAATGCACCACCAGGTCATTTGCTTCCAAAGGAGAATTCAGCAAAGAATCTATTAATTATCATCCATAATTATTCACATTTTTCAGTGCAGAGTTCCTTATAAATAACAAATTCTGAGACCTTTTCCAAACAAACATTCTTAACCATTTACTACCAGTTGTGCATTATGATTATCTGCGGTTCCCCACAGACAGGACTCCACTACATATGAAATATACCTACAGCATAGCTATTGGTACTAGTGTCCCCAAGGTTCAAGTCATTAAATGCCAGTGGAGAATACTAAAAAAAAAAAAAAAATGAGAGATTAAAAAAGTTGGTTTGCCACCTCATTACTTGTAGTATACTGTAATGTTACAGTACACGGGTACTTTGAATAATATAACTTTTCCAACATAGAGTGCTGGTACCTATTGCATGAAAACAGCGCCATACACTGTCACTTTGGAGTACTTACAGTATGTTGAGAAAACGCCTCACACAATGTTTTCTCAGTGTAAGCTCCAGTGTGACAGGGGATGAATGTTCCTAAATCATCACAGGGCACTCTGCAAGATAAAACACTGATTGTATACTGTAAATTTAAAGGGCGCATGGGATGCTGGTGTCAGAATACCAACACCAGCATCCCAATAGTTGAAATACTAACAGGGCGGAGGTAAGAGTGTTCCACCCTCTGCCCTACGCCCTAACCCTCTTCCTGTAGCCTAACCCTAACATCCCCTGTTTGTGCCTGACCCTAACCTTCTCCAGGAGGTGCCTAAACCCCATTGCCCCGCTGTTGGTATAGTGCGATGGATCGATACCATAGGTGTGCAGTGGGGAGCCTTAGATAAAGTATTACCTCAGGAGTTACCTTGTATACAGACAGAACGAGACTTGAGATGTATATCTTGTTTATATAGTACTGAAATAGCAGGATCAATACAACAGGTTTCAGTATCATCAGCTTATGTCCATCTCCCTCAGAGACTCTTCTAGAAAGAACACATGTGAGGTAAAACAAACAAGTACATAACATATGCAACAGACAAACACTACATCTCTGTAACTATACAGCGCCATCTGCTGCCCCTGTACGGTAACTACATGCATATAAACGAAACCATAGTCTGTTGTCCATATTTCAACACCCCTTCTCAACAGACTGGGTTTCTTCAGTTAGACCCATCTTTGACGTAAGTCTCCAATGTCTCTCTCTGGTAAGAGGCTTAGTCATGATATCAGCTGTCATATCTTCTGTTGGGCAATAGTTCAACTCTATAAGACCTTGTTCCTGTAGATCCCTCAGGAAGTGATGCTTGACATCAATGTGCTTGGTTCTTGGGTTCACTCTTTCTGTTTGCGCTAATGCAATGCATCCTTGATTATCCTCATATATCTTGATAGGTTCTTCTTGAGGCATTCCTAGGTCTGATAGTAGTTGCATTAACCATACCACTTCTTGACTGGCGTGAGCTGCTGCAATATATTCAGCTTCTGTAGAAGATAGTGCTACGGTAGACTGCTTCTTGCTTGTCCAGCTGATTAATCCTTCTCCAATAGAGAATAGATATCCACTTGTGGATTTTCTGTCGCTTGTGTCTCCAGCCCAATCTGCGTCAACGTATCCTGTTAACTTGTGACTTGTGTTTGCTGAGAGCTTAAGCTTCTTGTTAATCGTTCCCTTTAAGTAACGAATTACCCTCTTAACTGCATTCCAATCCATCTTTGTTGGTTTAGAGACTTTTCTGCTTAAAATCCCAACTGCTGTGGAGATATCTGGTCTGGTGACGGTTGCAATGTATAGCAATTTTCCTATGGCTTTTCTGTATAGATGGTTATCCTCTAACAGGTTGCTCTGATCATTTGGTTCCTTTTCATAACTTGTCTCCATAGGAGTGCTTGCTGTCTTTGCATCTTGCATACCAAATTCCTCAATGGTTTCCTGAATTTTGTATTTCTGACTTAGTGTGAATGTTCCATCACCTTCTCTTGAGATTTGCATTCCCAAGTAATGCGTTATGTGGCCGAGGTCTTTTGTTTCAAACTGACGGTTTAGTTCTTGTAACAATTCAACTTCGTCCCCTTCTTGTTCGAAACAAACTAGCAAATCGTCCACGTAAATTAATACATAGAACCATCTTTCCTCTATCAACTTTGTATAGAGACATGGGTCTGCTTTGCTTCTGATGAATCCCTTTTCTGTCAGAACTCCATTTATCTTTGTATTCCATGCTCTTGCTGCTTGTTTAAGACCATATATACTCTTGTTCAGTTTACATACGTGATCTGGGTTCTGAGAATTCACGAAGCCTGGTGGTTGTTCCATGTATATATCTTCCTTTAGTTCACCATGTAGGAAAGCCGTCTTTACATCGAAATGTTTCACTTGCATACCCTTTATGGCTGCTGTTAGGAGTAAGGTTCTAATGGTAGTGTGCTTCACAACTGGAGCAAACGTTTCATCATAATCTTCTCCAAATTTCTGTGAATATCCTTTAGCAACCAGTCTTGCCTTGTATCTTTCTATTTTTCCTTCAGAATCATACTTGACCTTAAAAGTCCATTTACATCCTATGGCCTTTTTGTCTAATGGTAGTCTGGTCAATGTCCATGTCTGATTGTCTTCCATTGATTCCATTTCTTCTTTTGCGGCTCCTAGCCATTTCTGTGCTTCTCTTTCAGAAAAATTTGCAATTTCTTCCCATGATGCAGGTTCTTGTATGTTAATGGCTTTTGCTTTGTAAGATAAACGTGTAGGTGCTTTTCCCTTGTTTTCTCTTGAAGAGCGTCTCACCCCCTCGGATGCACTCTCATGAGTGTCGCTGGTATTTGTCTTGTGTTGTACTTCAACTTCTTGAGTGATCTCTACATCATCTGTTTCTTTGGATTTGGTGCTTTCTTCTTCTTCAGTAGAGTCTACTGGAGTTATGACATCATCTCGTGTTTCTTCTATGAATGTCACACTGTTGCTTATAACTACTTTTCCAGTTCTTGGATTTAAGATTCTGTAGCCTTTTGAATGTTCACTATAACCGACTAGAACTCCCTCTTCTGCTCGGTTCTGCAACTTGCTTCGTTTTTCAGCAGGAATGTAAACGAAGGCTCTGCATCCAAAAACTCTAATGTGCTTTAAGCTGGGTTTCTTACCGTGCCACAGCTCATATGGTGTCTTCCTTACTGCTTTGGAAAGTAGTCTGTTTTGAAGATAGGTGGCTGTTGCTGCTGCTTCACCCCAATATTTATCAGGTAGTCCTGAATCTGTAAGCATGCACCTTATCATTTCTGTTAGTGATCTGTTTTTCCTCTCAGATACGCCATTTTGCTCTGGTGTATATGGTACTGTCTTCTGATGCTCAATACCGAGTCCTCTTAAGTACCGTTCTATTTTCTGTCCTGTGAACTCGCCTCCATTGTCGCTGCGAAGAGTTAGCATATTCCTCTTGAACCTGTTTCTGGTCATGTTCACATAGTCTTGCAGCTTTTCAAAGACTTCATCTTTACTTTTTATTAGATAAGTGACTGTGAACCTGGAGTGGTCGTCAATGAATGTCAGTATATACCTTTTGTCTCCTACGGTTCGCGTTTTCATAGGTCCGCATACATCACTATGTACCAGGTCTAGTGGTCTGGAAGCTCTGTTTTCACTTTTCTTAGGAATTGTTGTCCTTGTCGCTTTCGCTTTTATGCAGCATTGACACTTCATCATTTCTGAACAGTCTGACACTTTGAGATCCCTGGCTAGGTCTCTCTTCTGCATTTCCTTTATGCAATCTGGGTGTCTGTGTCCTAATCTTCTATGCCACTTGTGAATACAGTCAGCGTGTTTCTGTGTACTCAGCTTTGCCTGCTGTGCTGCAATATCCAGACAGTATAAATGTTCTTTTATTCTGGCTGTAGCTAGTGTTTCTCTTCCGTTTTGGATAAAACACTTATTATTCTGAAACTTTACAGTAAGTCCTTTTTCTACTAGATTCTTTACTGATAGCAGTGCTCCCTCAAGCTTGGGAACATATAGCACATCTGTTACGGGTATTTCTGTATAGCTGCCATTACCCTTGGAGCATAGGAATTGACCATTCCCTTTCCCTTCTGCAATGATATTTGTTCCATCTGCTAGGTAGATTGTTTCTTTATGGTTCAAATCAAGTTCAGTAAAGAAGTCCTTGTTATTTGTCATGTGACTAGTCGCTCCTGAGTCTACATACCACTTTTCTGATAATTGGTTTACTGTCGCTTTAAATGTTCCATTCCAATTGTGTGCTCCTGTATCTGTAAGTGTGGCTTTGGCTCTTTGTTTGTGTAATCTTTCTGGTGGTTTGTGCTGCTCTGTCTTCCATATGGTGCAATCTCTTTTCAGGTGACCCACTTTCTTGCATCTGAAACATGCTCTTGTTTCCCTGGTGTGTGGCTTAGTGTCCGCCATTTTAAGTGCTTTCTCTGTGTCACTTTCAGTATTGCACTCTGTAAGCTCCTTTCTGCGTTGATACTCCTCTATGAGCCTGTTCTTCACAAAGTCTGGTGTGATTTCTGCTTCAGGTCTCATTTCTAGTGCGTTTATTAGTGCACTGTATGTATCTGGTAAACTGCAAAGGAGGATGGCTACTATGTGGTTGCTTTTGATTTCTTCTCCCATTGACCTGAGCTGTATGGTTATCTCTAGTAGTGCACTGATGTGTTCTTGCATTGTCTTGCCTTTATTAAATCTCATTTGATATAATTTTCTTAATAGGAATAGTTTGCTGTTCAAACTTGCTCCTTCATGCACTCTCTGCAAAGCACACCACATGCCTTTAGCTGTACTCTCTTGTCTTATGTGTATAAGCTGTTCATCTTCCACTAGTAAACTTATAGTGGCTCTTGCCTGTCTGTCCTTCTTAATCCACTGCTGATCCTCTCCTTCAGGTCTGTCTGCATTTATAACATCCCATAAATCATCTCTGGTTAATAGCATTTCTACTTTAAACTTCCATGTTTGATAGTTCTCATTAGAAAGCTTGCTTGCAGCTAGTCTGAGATCTGTGTAATTTGCCATAACCCTTCCTTGTATAGATCTCTCTATTCTTCTGTGGTATTAAACTTGTTTTACTCACAGTTTTCTTTCCAAGGTTCTCCTGGGTTGTTTCTTGTGCGTTACACAGTCTGCTGTCTGCGCCTGCTGGGACTTGCAGTGCGACTCGTGATCTGGATGCTGCTTGGGATGCACTCCTGAAAACTTTATCTTGTACAGACTCCAGTCTGGGCCCATAACCTGTTGGTATAGTGCGATGGATCGATACCATAGGTGTGCAGTGGGGAGCCTTAGATAAAGTATTACCTCAGGAGTTACCTTGTATACAGACAGAACGAGACTTGAGATGTATATCTTGTTTATATAGTACTGAAATAGCAGGATCAATACAACAGGTTTCAGTATCATCAGCTTATGTCCATCTCCCTCAGAGACTCTTCTAGAAAGAACACATGTGAGGTAAAACAAACAAGTACATAACATATGCAACAGACAAACACTACATCTCTGTAACTATACAGCGCCATCTGCTGCCCCTGTACGGTAACTACATGCATATAAACGAAACCATAGTCTGTTGTCCATATTTCAACACCCGCAGCCTAACCCTCCCCCCTTAGGGGTTTATTAATGAAGCAGTGAAAACAGTGGAGAAACAGACCAGTGGCAACTTCGGCCATCGCAACCAATCAGCATCTCCCTTTCATTTTAGAGAACGTACTTGATAAAGGCTTCCTTCAAAGCTGATTGGTTGCCATAGGCAAATTCCCCAACGTTCTCCACTCTTTTCACTGCTTCATGAATAGACTCCTTTGTGCTTAATTCTAACCCCCCCCCCCCCTCCCTCCTTCACGCAGCCTAACCCTAACCTCCCGGGGCAGTGCCTAAACCTACAGTAACCCATCCCCTCACCTGGCCCTAACCCACCCGCTATACTTACGTGATGCCAGCTGACGGTATTCTGGAACTGGTCTCCTGACCCTGTCGGGATTCCGGCATCGGCATTCTGACGGGTGTCGGGATTCCATCCTCAGCATTCCGACTGCTGTGATCCCGAAAGCCGGCATCTTGACTGCATCCCAATTCACATACAGTACATATACACACATATATAATATATACATCATATACAGTACATATACACACATATGTAATATATACAGCACATACAGTACATATACACACTTATATAATATATATAATATGCAGTACATATACACACTTATATAATATATATCATATACAGTACATACAGTACAGGTTGAGTATCCCATATCCAAATATTCCGAAATACGGAATATTCCGAAATACGGACTTTTTTGAGTGAGAGTGAGATAGTGAAACCTTTGTTTTTTGATGGCTCAATGTACACAAACTTTGTTTAATACACAGTTATTAAAAATATTGTATTAAATGACCTTCAGGCTCTGTATATGAGGTGTATATGAAACATAAATGAATTGTGTGAATGTACGCACACTTTGTTTAATGCACAAAGTTATAAAAAATATTGGCTAAAATGACCTTCAGGCTGTGTGTATAAGGTGTATATGAAACATAAATGCATTATGTGCTTAGATTTAGGTCCCATCGCCATGATATCTCATTATGGTATGCAATTATTCCAAAATACGGAAAAATCCGATATCCAAAATACCTCTGGTCCCAAGCATTTTGGATAAGGGAGACTCAACCTGTATAGACATATATATAATATATACATCACACACAGTACATATACACACATATATAATATATACATCATATACAGTACATATACACACACATATGTAATATATGCATCACATACAGTACATATACACACATATATAATATATACATCATATACAGTACATATACACACATATATAATATATACATCATATACAGTACATATACACACATATATAATATATATCACATACAGTACATATAGACATATATAATATATACATCATATACAGTTCATATACACACACATATATAATATATACATCACATACAGTACATATACACACTTATATAATATATATCATATGCAGTACATATACACACTTATATAATATATATATATATCACATACAGTACATATACACACATATAATATATACATCATATACAGTACATATACACACACATATATAATATATACATCACATACAGTACATATACACACTTATATAATATATATCATATGCAGTACATATACACACTTATATAATATATATCATATGCAGTACATATACACACTTATATAATATATATCATATGCAGTACATATACACACTTATATAATATATATCATATGCAGTACATATTTATGTATGAACATGAAACTAGTGCTCTCCTGGGCTGGAGGCTGATTTTTGCTTAACCAAACTGTAGGGTCTATTTACTAATCCTTGGATGGAGATAAAGTCACTGGAGATAAAGTACCAGCCAATCAGCTCCTAACTGCCATGCCACAGGCGGTGTTTAAAAAATGACAGTAGGTAGCTTATTGGCTGGTACTTTATCTCCAGTGACTTTATCTCCATCCAAGGCTTAGTAAATAGACCCATATATCACGGTTTACAGTAGATTCCTCTGGTATGACTGCTCCCCTTTTTTCCTGTTTCAATTGGTGAACTTTATACTTCTGAGGACCATTTGTGCAAAAAGCTCCTGAGTACCTACCTCATGGGTAGGTGGTGATACTAACTATCTACAGTAGTTGGAAATACCTAATGTCTTTCTGTTATAGGTTTGGGACTATGAGTTAGATAGGCTTTCTAGCATAATGGTCGGACACTGCAAAATCTTTTAATGGCTGTATGTAACCATGGGGTCATTCGCATGTTTTCCTTCCCTAAGGCGGCTCGTGCCACATTGGAATTATTCATATATCCATCAATATGGGGACATGGACAGTTGGAAGTAGACAATCTTCTATTCTTTTTTTACTGGTGATAACTACTATGTGTCCTTAACCATGAACAGAAGTAGGAAACATTCTCTGCTCCTTAAAACAATGCACAAACTGTACCATTATTGCTCTCAAAAGTCAAAAATATTCAGACAGAAAACTGAAAAAAGTTCTAAATGGTGTTTTCGCTTTAATATACATTGGTAGATTCATAAATTGGCAGAGAAAATAAATATATGCTTTGCATGGCTACAAGTAATCTATCAAGTATATTCTTTAAGAAGAAATCCTCAAAAATATGACAGTTATCAAGTATAAAAAGTAATAAAAAGTGATAAAAAGTAATAGAAATAATTGCAGTATCGCATAATGTAGAATTCATTTGTATAATGACACAGCAGTATGTTTTCTAGAGGGAGAAATATGGCTTGGTACCTATATTATTGGTCGGAAGAAAATTATGGCACTTGCCACATCCTGATGGTTACTGATCCCATTCTGCTCTATCAAACTCAACTGTTGGGGTTTGGATAATGCAGAATAGTGATCCTAGAGGAGCAACACGTGTGTTTAATATATAGGGGTATTTTCAATACCTGTCAGATCCTTTTCGACGGAAAGGATCCGACAGGTCAGTATTCAGTGCCACAGGCAAACCTGACAGGTTTGGCCCGTTTCCGACACATTGTTGGAAACGGGGCTAAAACCTGTTGGGTTTGGTCGCGCTTCCGACAATACATGTGTCTCGGCGGCTGAAGCAGCCCATCCATGTGTATTCCAACAGGCAAACGACAAGTCGGATTTCCCGACTTGTTGGAAAAAACAGGGTCCTTATGAATAAGTCAGAACCCCTTCCGATCTAAATCTGTCAGAAGCTGCCGTCTTTCCGACAAGACGGCAGCTTCAGACACCTATTGAATACACCCCCATAATGGGAAAGAGAGCAACTTAAGAATGTTGGGCAACACATAAAAAATGTCAGAAATAAAACACACTCTTTATAACCAAAAAACATTTTAATTGAACTAAAAATACCCATTCCCATTCACCTATTGGGTTTTCTTATTAATGATGGAGTAGTAGGTAAAGATCCAATAAACATGGCATTCTGTGTGTCAAAACTCAGGGATGGAAAGCGGGTGCGAACTCATACCTTGGGAATGGCAGAGAGTAACTTTGTAAACAGAATATTATTAACACATAAAATGTGTGCATTAATGTTTATAATGCATCTCTTGCATCTGAATGTAATTTATACATGGATGTGTATTAGTAATAGCCTTTATCATGAGGCCTACTGTGATAAATTACATGGCCCTATGTGGCCACTGCTATTATGTAGTGTTAGGACTGCTGATATCGGAGAAGCTGTGAAGTGGCTCAGCAGCTAAACATGTGTTTGCAAACATGACTAATTCTTTGAATTTCTATTACCAGATAGGTTCAGGTATGGTTACAGGTATTTTTTAGTGTGCTGGGGGGAAATCCAGGGGTGGGGATTTGCAACCCCCCCTCTCTGCCTGTTGTCTGTCTGTGACCCCTCCACCTTTCTAGCACCTGATATATAATTATCTCCAGGAATGACCGAGCAACTGCCATTGTTTGTCTGCTTGTAATTTATACTTGCCACCTTTTGAAAATGCATTTTGGGGAGAATATGAAAGCAACACCTAAGTGTGCAGCTCTGAGAGGGTGTGTACTGTTTTGTCTGTGTCAAAAAATTATATATATGACAACTCTGATGTTCATTTTCAAAGTTATGTAACAGCTAGATAATGGTGGTAAGGTGCAAAGGTGATAGGATGTGTGCTCTGAACCAGTGATGAGATCATCACTGGGTTACACCCATCCAGACCATCATTAGGGAGATTGCTATATTCTCCAGGTAATCTTTGTGATATATTATGCCTCCAGCACATTTTATGTGATTCTGTGGCACAGTATATGGCAAGTTAACTAAGTATATGGAGGGAGAGCAGATTATTGGATAGTATTACATTGACTACATTCTTATGACTGAGTGCTATGTAGCCAGAGTCATAGGCAAACACAGGAAGGGGGGGGTTCCGGTTGCCCGGAAATCCCCCACCTCATGGCAAATGGCTCAAGTTATGACAATAATAGCAATGGTATATAATACGATTATTAGAGCTGCAGCCACATCATGGGACAGGTCAGAACTGTTACACATGCCCAGTAGTAGCAGCTAATTCTGCCAAGTTTGTTGTTTGTGTGTGTGTGTGTGGATCTGAGTCCTCAATCAGTGCACTGGACAAGACAGTGGATATCAGGAAGAAGAGACAGGAGCCTTACCATGAGGTGGGAGAATGTGTGCTTAGAAAATGCAGTTCTGTCTCCCATTGGTTCTATCATGTGTGCGTATTTATTTATTATGGTATGTTTAACCTTTTCCTGACCACTTATTTTTATTATTTAAATCTGTTTGATACAGCCTATACTATAGACCATCTATAGCGTTAAATATTAATACTGTATTCCAGAGGCGGCCAAAACGTCAATCGCAATCTACCGGTAGATCACAGAGCTCTCGCCGGTAGATCGCAACCCAAGGGTGACTTGCCACCTCTGCCGCCAGAGTCCGGAGCGTTCCCAATGATGCATTGCACGGGTGACATCACGACACCAGCCGCGTACCCGCGCAATGCATGATTGGTAACGCGATGTGAGGAGCCTGTGCGCCTGCTGGATCTGTTTTGATCCAGTCAGTGCCGGCGGCAGCAGGACAGCAGCAGCAGCGGGAAGCGGGAGCAGGTTCCAGCCAGCGGGCATTCAGCCAGCCAGCGGGGGGACAGCCAGCTAAAGTAAGTATATCTGGCACTGTGGGCACATGGCACTGTGGGGGCATATGTGGCACAGTGAGGGCATATGTGGCACTGTGGGGGCATATGTGGCACTGTGGGGGCATATCTGGCACTGTGGGCTCATGGCATTGTGGTGGCATATGAGGCACTGTGGGAGCATATGTGGCACTGTGGGGGCATATCTGACACTGTGGGGGCATTTCTGGGACTGTGGGGGCATATCTGGCACTGGCGTCATACAGATGTGTCCACTTACATCTTTGCTTTTTTACAAATTTGGCACAACATGCAAAACACGGCTAAGATGTTTTTCACAAGTAGCGAGTGGATGAATTTTAAAATTTTTGTTTGCCATAATAGAATATGTATAAAGTAACATATTAAAGAAGCAAATTAAGAAAAATGACAGGGCATGGCTAAATCTCTGAGTCTATGGCAGGCAAAACTGTGCCATACATGGCGGGATATACCAAAGATGTATGTGGACACATCTGTATGTGTATCTGGCGCTGTGGTGGAGTATGTGTTTGAGGTTTTTACCTGTGGGGGCCAATGTATTATTTCGTGCGAGACAGTCATTACACCCTGTGCAGCAAGGCTACGTCCCTTTTTTGTTATGCCACACCCCTTTTTCGTTATGTCATGCTTTTTTTGGGGCACGCGCCTGCGGCGTGCGCAATTATCCCACATAGGTAGATCACAAAAGCTTTTCAGATTTCAAAGTAGATCACCGACTCCAAAAGTCTGGCCACCAACACTGTATTCCATACAGTATCCAGTATATAAATAGATCAATGTTTACATTAATGCCCAGAGTTGTTACTAGGTTCTTCTACCGCTCCCCCATACTCCTGCACTTGCTCCAATGTTCCGCAGAGTGGGAGATTGTGTACTACATTTGGAAACCCCCCTCAAGAAATTCTTAGTTTGCCACTGAGAGTGGGAGGTCTTTCCTGGTTGCAAGAGGTGTGTTTGGTCCTCAAGACCAACTATAGAAGAAACGATCAGCACATGAGCAGACTGTCCTTTTCTATTGGTGCTGTTATAGGTAATCCTGATTGCATGGCTCAGTGCAGTCTACCAGCTCTCCCAGAAGAGCCACCTTGCTCCCATCACACCATAGGATTATTCTAGAATTAAAAGTGCATGTTTGATTTTATGATCAGACCACAAATCAAATACAAAGCTACATTTATAAATGACAGTAGTGCAGAGCTGGATTAAGACTCAAATGAGACCCAAGGCAAAACATGGGTTTGGATCCTTCTCCACCGATCATACAAGCAAAGAATGGGGAAGACTATTTAACAATTACAGTGGCAGTACCACCATTTACCACCGCTTTCCTCTTATCACTATCGCCATCTCAGGATGGCAATATCAGAGGCTCCAGTTTGGGAATAATGCTTTATTATTAAACTATCAGCATGAAACTAAGCTCAGCTGTCCCAATAAACTTTTTTGACAAATCATTTTCTATTGCTGAAATGTAACTTTTGCCCAAATAGTCATCTCTGTGTCAGACTGTAGATGCTGATGATTTATACCTATATTTACTCTAAAGGATATTGTAGCATGCTTGCCTACTCTCCCAGAACATGCAGAGTCTCCAGAATCTTAGATGGCACTCCTAGAAGGGTAAAGTTAGTTTCCTGCAATCAGCAATAAATTGCGTCATCTTGGCTCCGCCCTTTGCTTTACAATGTTGAGAATTATGGCTTTGTATAACCACATAGAATCCCAGCATCTCGCCCCTGCAAGGCTCACTTGCTGTGCCACGCCAACCGTCATTACCCAACTGGCTGCCCCCTCCAGTAGGAGTAGCCGAAACATTGGCAGGAATGTAGTACAGTGTAATGTGAGATCATGCTTTAGAAACCTACAGATTCTACGTATGGCTCTTAATCAAGAACCAATCAGATTGAAATATTCAGTTATTAAAACCAGTAAAAAATTTAACAGTTTTCAATGTTTTGAAAATAATAACTCAGCATAAATGTACTGTATAAAACAGTAGCTTTTTTAATTTATATTCGCTTATTAGACATTTAAATACATGCAGTTAGTGAGCAGAAAAGCTGAACAGCAAATAAAAATGCTCAAGAAAATGATTTATCATGAAAACTGAGTATTCCATTAATCTGAAATTAGAACAATTGTGAGCAATTTAAAGGATCAAACATGTAAGATGAGACTTAGAGTAAAGAATGCAGGGGGTGGAGAAGGAAAATAAGGGAGGGGAAAAGGGGTAAAAAAAAGGTATTGGATAGCCAGTTGGTTGGGGGAGCAGAAGCATATGGTTGGTGATTACATGGTATGGTGAGTACCAGTCAAGACCCGGGAGAGGTACATTATGGTAAGAGTACCAGGGGTGCCATATAGAATGAAATTTCTTTACAGTGTTGTTTTGAAGGCTAGTAATATATTTCATCTTTGTGATGAAGCAAATCCTATTCAAGGGTTTCTGGCGGGTAGGTACATTTGATATTTTCCAATTTCAGGCCATTTGATACTTAGCTGCACAGGATATGTGAAGGACCAATTTATTGGTTTTGTTAGAGATATGTTCAATTGGAGCGCAAAGGAGCAAGTTGACAGGGGAGGAAGATACTGGGAGAGCGGCAATTCAAGATAGTATAGCAGAGACCATATTTCAGAATAGAATAATTAATGGGCATGCCCACCATATATGAATGTTCCAATTTAGCCACAATTCCTCCAACATCAGTTGGCGGTATTAGGGTACATTCATTGGAAACGCTCCGGGACCAGAAACCATCGGGTGTATACCTTATATGAGTTCTCTCAAATAGTTACATTAAAAGAACATTCTGAAACAGCTAAATGAATTGTGTCCCATATGTCAGTTTCAAGATGCAAGCCCAGGTCTGACTCCCAAGCATGCTCGTGGGTATCAAGTGAGGGAGACTCCAATGCCATAATAAAGTTGTATACAGTAGGTGTGAGATAGCACCCTTGTCAGTAGGACTATACTTACAGAGTCTTTCAAGCGGTGAGGAAATTTGAGGTGAGTGGATAGGAGGTGATAAAATGGCAAATTTGTAAATATTGATAATGAAGTGTGATAGAAATCCAGAGTTTTTCCCGAATGTCTGCAAAGGTCTTGTGTTCGAATTCCCCTACAATATGATGAGCCCTTGTGATGCCTGATAAAACCCAAGGAAGAGCCATCGTGGGTGAAAGGCCAGATGGGAATGTGAGGTTGTTCCATAATGGGAAGAAAGGGGACTGGCATGTGAAAAGTTTCAGTTTTTTATTAAGCATATCCCAAACTTGGAGGCTTAATTCAACAGTAGGAGATCGGGAGGTGAATTGGGGGTGATGTTTATGGGGTAGGTCACTTTTCAAGTCAACCCATCTTTTGACATGTCGTGGGGAATGCCAGGTGACCATCTGACTTAACCGAGTAGCATTATAGTACCGTAGGAGGATAAGTAATCCCAATCCCCCGTTCTGTGATTGTTTGGCAAAGATATCTCATTGGACTCATGATTTATTCAGATAAATTTACAAAGTGAAGATTGGACAGCAATAAGGATATGAGATGGGACCTGTACTGGTAACATTTGAAAAAGGTATAAAAGCTTGTGGTGAATGTTAATTTTTACCGCGTTAATACGACCAACCCAGAATAGAAAATACGAGTGCCATTGTTGAATATCCCTATGTATTGCTCTAAAAAGGGGAGGGTAATTAGTTTTATAGAGGGAGCTATAGGATTTAGTGATGTGAACCCCAAGGTATTTTTGAGTGAGGCTCTCCTCCATATAAAATCAAAGTTCAACTGTAACAGCTTCTTTGTGATTCCAGGGAGATGGAGAGATAAGGCCTCGTACTCAGTGTGGTTGGTTTTATATCCTGATAAATTACCATAGATTGAGAGTTCAGAAAGTAAATTTGGGAGGGAAGTGAGTGGTTTAGTCAACATAAGAAGTATGTCATCGGCAAATAAGGAGAGAGTGTATTGGGAACGTTTAACCAATATGCCAGCAATATCATGTTTAGCTCGTATACGACTGGCAAGAGTTTCAATTATGAGCACGAATATGAGCTGTGCCAGGGGGCATCCCTGTCTGGTCCTAATAGTAATTGAGGAGGGATCAGAAAAAAGGCCGCCTACTTGGATTGCAGCAGATGGATTATGGTAAAGGGCTTGTATAGCCTGAAGAAATTTTCTCCGAAAACTGAAGTGACAGAGCATTTGAAGCATGAATGGTCAGGAAACCCTGTTGAAGGCCTTCTCCGCGTCCAGAGCAAGCACCAGTCAAGGGAGCTTATTGGCATTAATATAATGAACAATGTCAATTGTGTGTCTGGTGTTGTCCAGTGCTTGTCTAGATGGGACAAAGCCCACCTGATCAGGGTGTATTAAGGTAGGTAAGAGCGGATTTAATCTGTTAGCAAGTACTTTGGTAAAGATTTTCAGATCAATGTTAAGTAAAGAAATGGGGCAGTAGTTAGATACAGACAGGGAGTCTTTATTAGGTTTCGGGATAACCGTGATTGTGGCTTTGGTTGTACCTGGATGGAATGGGGCACCATCCAGGATGTGGTTTAACATCATCGACATGTGGGGTATCAGAGAAGACTGAAATGTTTTATAGTAAGACATCGGGAATCCATTAGGGCCCGGTGCCTTAGAAGGTTTTTGTGTTTTAAGAGCTAGACTTATTTCCTCCTCGGTTATAGGACTGTCAAGGGCGGTCGAGGTCTATGCGAGGGAGATCACATGAGATCAAGTAATCAGAGTGTGAGGGGTCAACAGAGGGTGTTAAGGTAGTAGTATCAGGAAGATTATATAGATGCTCATAATAGGTCTAGAAGAGGGAATTGATAGTATTCGGTTCATATTGGAGTGTGCCGCTGTTATCTTGTATAGCTAGAATGGCAGTCAAGGCTTTCCTGGCCTTCAGTCTATTCGTTAGCAGAGTATCAGCTTTATAACTTTTCTCGTAAAAATGTTGTTCAAGCCAGCGAAGAGACCTTTCAGTTTTCTTGGCTAGGAGAGCGTTAAGGGATGAGCTAGCAGATGTGAGTTGACTGTAGAGTATACGAAAGGGCTGATTTTTTATAGGAAGTTTCCAATCTATGAACCTCTTCAGTTAGAGAAGTCAATTTTAATCTATGGGGCCATTTCAGACCTGGATGCTGCTACAGCAGCGGTCGCAGGCTAAAGGCCAGTGAAGTGTGCGCACACGCAGAAGCAGCACTACGCGTGCACACGCAGTGAAATGCGATGGCATCTCACTTGTGCGATCGCCTCTGCCTGATTGACAGGCAGAAGCAGTCGCGGGCGGGAGGGGGCGTTGCGGCGGGAGGGGGGCGCGCCGTCCAGACAACGCAGGTTTGTCCAGACCATTTGCGGGGCAGGCCGCAGCGACTGCATGACATCCCACGCAGCCGCTGCGACTTGACACATGGTCGATAGCTGTCTGCCTTCACAGCTAGGCTGCGCAGGCAGAGGGCTACTGTAAACATGCAAAAGCATCACTACCTTGCAATGCTTTCGCATGTGTGCAGGGAGGGGGCTGGATCCAGAATGCGGGGCGGACTTGCCCTGTGCTGGGCGTCCCCCTGCATGTCAGAGTAATTGATCATAGGAATGCTTTTTTTTTGCAAATCTACGATCAACTCTGAACCAGCCCCTATGTTCCCTATTTCTATGAAAAACTTAACTAATAATGTGTCCTCGAATTATGGCTTTATGTGCATCCCAAACTAAAGGGTTGCAGGAGGAGTCAGTAACATTAAGCGAGAAATAATCTGTGAGGGCTAGTTTTATTTTATCCTGAAATCGTGGGATTTGTAACAAGGTTTCATTCAGACGCCAAGGAGAGCAGAAAGCCGGTGTGTCGAAAAAGTCGAATGATGCAGTTATGATAGAATGGTCAGATCATGAGTTGCTGATGATGGTGGAGCCTGAAAGATGCTTAGAGGCCAAAGTGCAACAGATAAAAAGGTCTATTTTTGAATAAGACTGGTGTGGGATTGAGAAGAAAGTGTATACTCAAGACGTAGGATTAAGTGCACGCTAGACATCGAAAAGTCCTGATTCTCTGATATGCTTATTTAGTGAACAGGTTAGAGGGTTGGGTTGTGTGCTATGAGAAGAAGGAGATTTATCAAGGGTGCTATCGAGAATGGTATTGAAGTCTCCTCCACAATGAGGTAACCTTTTCGTCATTTCTTGCATTTTCTGGTGTTGAAAAAGGGAACCTGACCTGAGTTAGGGGCGTATACATTGGTTATCATACATTCTAAGTGACCTATTTTTCCAGTTAAAATAATATACCGCCCATCGGAATCCATATGGATAGTATGGAGGACAAAGGGAACTCCACCCCATTATGTTTGGATTGACTAGAAGAGTAGAATACGATAGGAAACGTTTCAAGTGCAGCAAAGGATGTGAATGGGCTTTAAAGTGAGTCTCTTGTATCAAGACAATCCCAGCCTTGAGACTACGAATGGTTCGAAACAGAGAAGTGTTTAAATCCTTAACATTCAAAGAGGACAGAATCAATGGCATCGCAACAAATACTAGGAGCACGAATTTATCAGAAAACGGGATTGGGGTTGGAGAAGGATTAGAAAGAAGGAAACAGGTGGTGGATGATCCGGGTGAGAGTTCCTCGCATCCAGAGGAAGTCCAGAGGAAGACGCACACAGAAGTCAGGACATAGAGGTACAAACCATGTCAACTCTAGGGTTCAGGAAGGGTAGGGGAAAGGGGGACTATAAAGAGGAGGCAAGAGTTGCGACCCTCCAGTGGTGTTGTAGTGTGAATGGCAAATATACTGGGCAAGTATGGGTAATTGCTGGAGCCCTGGGGGTGGGCGGGGGTGTAGTGGGTAGAAGAAAAAAAAAATGTAAGAGAACCCAGAGAGGAGGGAACAAGAAAAAGATAACAGTAGGCAGATAATATGTAACATGTAAGAAGACAGTAACGGTCTTATACCAGAGAGCCTGGGGGGGGGGCAAAAAGGGTAAACTACAAGAGAGTATAGTGACACCCAGTCCTATGGGATTGGGCAAGTCACAAACTACTGATACACCACGGAGACACTTATCTTAAGAAACAGATGACAAACAACAAACAGTTGAAATTATATTAAATTCAAGACATTTGCGAATACTTCTGAACACTTGTAAATAACCGGAAGGGAAAGACACTTGCTGACGAAAAGGTCAAATTGTAAACCTCATTGTGAGTCAGTAGATGTGGCAGGAGGAGGACCAGAATCTTCCTAGTGGGTCAGAAAGTCTTTGCTCTCTCTTGGGTCTCTGATGACCACCATTTTACTGTTGAGATTGACCAACAATTTAAAGGGGAATCCCCAGCGATAACGAATCCCACGGTTTCAGAGTGCACTCATCAGATCCCTGAGCCCCTGTCACTTGATGATCGTGATAGGAGCCAAATCTTGACAAAGCTGCAGCTTGGCATTATCGAAAAGGATATAAGGTTTACCATGAGTCAGGGGCCAGGACAAGTTCCTTATCTTTGAATCTTAGAAAGCGCATGATGACATCTTTTGGGGGATCACCATCTCGAGGTTTGGGTTGAAAGGCTCAATAAGCTCTTTCCAAGAAAGGAAGAATGTGAGAAAACACTTTATGAAGATAGTACTCCTATTCCTCTGGGGGAATAGATTCAAGGATATTGCGGATCCGAAGATTATTTCTCCTTTCCCAAAACCTAATTTTTAGTATGGAGTTCCACCAGATCTTGGATAATATGGTCTAAGGGGGTAATTCCAAGTTGATCGCAGCAAGAATTTTGTTAGCAATTGGGCAAAACCATGTGCACTGCAGGGGAGGCAGATTTAACATGTGCAGAGAGAGTTAGATTTGAGTGGGGTGTATTCAAACTGAAATCTAAATTGCAGTGTAAAAATAAAGCAGCCAGTATTTACCCTGCACAGAAACGAAATAACCCACCCAAATCTAACTCTTTCTGCACATGTTATATCTGTCCCCCCCTGCAGCGCACATGGTTTTGCCCAATTGCTAACAAACTTGCTGCTGCGATCAACTCAGAATTACCCCCTAAGTCTCTATGAGTCTCATTTTGGAGTTTTTGGAGGGTGTCCTGACCAAACTCTAGTTTAGTTGTTCTGGCAGACAGTGAGGAAAGATCAGATCTAATAGAGAAGACAGCTTTGTCCAGTTTAGTTTTCAGAGATTCTTTAAAGTCCATAATGGGGGACCACGGAGCCAAAATGTCTTCCTTGGTAGATGGGGCAGAAGTAGAATGGTCGTCTGTATCCAATTGGGAAAGAGGAGGGGAAGGAGGGTCCGAAGCTGTGGACGATCTCTTGTCATTTTTAGGGAAATGTTGGGTAATATCACAACCTGCTCACTTTCTGGTAGTCGTGTTAGAGCTGTTCATGGCGGTAACTGGTGACACGGAGGGGAGAGTAGGAAACTGAGACTGGAAGATGTGGATTGACCAAGACGTGTGGTTGCCGGGCTCAGATAGCTGTATTGGTTGGAGTTAAAATATTGGGCTGGAAGGCCTAGAAATATACCACAGGAGGGTGGGACTCCAATATATTCAGGGAGCCATCACAATTGCAAGCAGCTCCTGTCAAAAGGGAGAGCTGCCTAAGAGAGTGACTTCAAATAAAGTCTGCCAGCAAGGAATATAAACAATGCCAGCCAGATCAAATACAAGGCTTACAGAGTAGGGTGTATATCAATAAGCCACTAGTGGGAGCCTGAATGCTCAGGTCTTTTTCAGCATGTATCAAGGAAACACTTCCAGGTGATGAAAATGGCAGTGTCCATCTTGTATTTATAGTAATCTCCCCTGCTGTGAAATCCTAGGGGTAGGGGGAGTGTGCAGGGTAATGAAGCATGCTTCCTATATTGCCCTGGAAACTACCAGTGGGTTGGATGGGGATTGTTTAGACTGGGGAGTATTATAAGTGGACTTAGGCCACCCTACACTAACCTTGTAGGAACCTACGCAATCCTGGACTAATTGCCATGGGGCTGGATTTGACCAGGTCCAGTAGTCAGCGGAGGTGGTGGAGTCCTGGGAACTGGATGGTAGCAGCCACTGCAGGGTCAGTACACACCACACTGCCGGGGAGCCCCGCTCAAGACAACAGCTTCAGGTGGTAACACAAGCCTCCAGTGACTTAGGGCTGCACCTGGGGTCCGAAAAAGATTATGGTAAGTGGTGAAAGGGCAGCCGGATCTGAGAGTAGCTGGTAACGGCAGCCGGCAGTAACTAGGGAGCCGAGCACACCATGTAAGATGGTGCCGGCGTCTCCTTGACAAAGGACGGAGCTCCAGACTCTATAGAGGTGTTTCACCCAGAGTGGGTGTAAAGGGCCTCGGTGGGTTGTCTGAGCACTATGGGATTCTAGTCCTGGGTCGGCAGCTGATGGGTGAAACAGGGAGTTATTTATCACAGCTGCCTGGAGCCCAAGGAATCTGCGTCCACCATCTTAGGCAGCTAGGCCACGCCCCTCTAAAGCAGCAGATTTTATATTTGAGCTGAAAATCGTAAGCAATATTGGAAATGAATATGATCAAACAAAATCATTTAAAGTGTTCTCGTGCATGCTTCAATGTGGACCCAGGCTGTCACTTCTAGTGTTACTGGCAGAGAATGGGGTGGTTCTCCCCTGTATAAGGGTGTTACAGGGGGAACATAGCACATGCTGCTAAGAATACAGTGCATGTATACTACAACACTTCTATTACTGAGAGACTGCACAATGATGTCTTCCTCCTAGAAGCCCCCACATCCCATCCCAACATCAGAATAGAACCCCTGAGGCCCTTTGTCTGAAAAATAATATTCATGAAAAAAAGTTTTATCATTCAGGCATTTGGGGGGCCCTAGCTCAGTTCATGGATAATCATGCCATGGAATAAGGGTATAACAGATGTGTGCATAAACTAGTACAAAGCTAGGAATAACCATTAGCCTGGACCTGAACCCTGCCGCACATGGCCATCTTAACAGCAGTGTAGGCCCCTGGGCAAAGCAATGCACTGAGGTCCCTACTCATCCTCCAGCAGTAGGGGTAAGAGGTGATATCAGTGGCAGCTTTGATGTCCTACGTGCGATAGGGGGTGTTCTATTCTCCGCTCAGCATGTAGGGACTGGAGCAGTAATTTCTGCTAATTACTCCTTTACTGCACAGATGGGGCAGGAAGGAGAACACTAAACGGTAGAAGGGGGCATTGGGCTGAATGAAGGGGCCACAGTACATGACTTCCAGGGTGGTAGGGGGTGTTTAATACGTAGGGAAGGGGTGGATAGTGGAGTGGGTTTAATATTCATAATTTTTTGGTGGAAGGGCAGCTTGCTTGACTGCAGATATCTCAAGTTCCTAAAAATAGATTTCTTAGCTTTCAATGGGATAACAAAACTAGAGAGTCCCACCTTTCAGGCGGTACTAGGGACCTGCGGATCAGAGTTCAGGAGCCAGAGCAATCCACCAACAAATATATAAAACTGCATATTAAGCATGTGGAGCTGTAGCACGGAACAGCTGCTTGAAGGCTGATATCTCTGGTTCTGGGCATAGTAGAGACAAACTGCCAGGAGTATACCCTCAGAACAACTCTAAGTCAGACAGAACCCAAAATATCTGGCTGGGAAGAGCAATTAAAAGGCTCGGATGGGCACCTCTGCTTTTAAGTCAGATATCTCCGGTTCCCCAAGGCTGATTTTCAAAAATCTGATACCCCTGGAAAGAGGGGACCCCCAGCTATCAGCCTAGGGCCCTTATACTCCTGGGGCCCTTGGGCAAGTGCCCATTGAGCCCATATGAAAAGACGGCCCTGCTGCCGCAGAGACTCCCGCCAGACTGCCCGTACACAATACCCGCTGCCAGCAGCCAGCCCCGCTCCCAGAGGGCCCCCACCACAGAGCCTGGACCAGTAAGTCCCAGACTTACTGATAGCCAGCACCCTGGAATGTGACAGTTTCTTTGATGTCAAGTGAGATCTAGCATTTCCTGGCCTTTATTTCCTGGATATTTAGGGAGGATTGAGTGCATGTAGGTAGTCATTATAGCCATTATGTAAATGTGGCCATTATGTTGACATGACCATTATGTCAACTGACACAATGCCGACATTACAGGTTTATATCTATGGTTAGGTTACGGTTAGGGGTAGGGAAGGGTTAAGGCTATAACATTAGAAAAACGTTATGTAGACACGCCAGTAGGACCATGTCAACAGACTTTTTGTTCCTATTAAACTGATACAGGAAGATTATTGTGTTGAACTGACCACTATTTAAAACAAAGTTCATATATTCAAAATGTTTATTTTGGTTTCGGCTATCGAGTTAAGTCTTGTCATCTCTATGAGTTCCCTTATCTAAGGGACATTTTTAGTTACACACAGTGTTTACAGCTAGGACAGTGGTTCTCAAACTGTGTGCCGTGGCAGTGACTCTGGGGTGCCTCAGTGTCCTGAGTTAGTGGTCTGGGTTGGTGGTCCAGGACCAACTCAAATTATTTATGGTCAATGCAATAGGCAAAACCAGTGCTGGTGGCTGTCAATAATAAAACATGTGTACAAACAGAAGCAAAATCTTGTCCCTCGCCACACAACTGACCCTAAGGATGACATATAAACACAATTTACTTAATTGAATATTTCATTCTAAATTTTCAATAATAAACCTTTGGCCTATGGGGTGAGGTGAAAGAAATTCTAATGCTCTAGGGTGCAGTGATTCAAAAAAGTTTGGGAACCACTGAGCTAGGGTAAAGCAATGGGCAAACTCCTGCAGCTACTCAATTTCCCTGCACAATTAACCTGCATGTAGTGTCCATTAACCTATAATGGGTTTCCACACTCAATAAGTCCCAGAGGGTGCAATTTAATGCAGATTTTTCCTTGTAGCTCCTGTGGCTACAACTTAGTACAAGGTAAAATACACATTAAGTGCACACTCTGGGGCTTATTGGGGGTAATTCGCAGTTGATCGCAACACTCTCTGTGCATGTTATATCTGTCCCCCCTGCAGTGCACATGGGGGGTAATTCCAAGTTGATCGCAGCAGGATTTTTGTTAGCAGTTGGGCAAAACCATGTGCACTGCAGGGGAGGCATTTTTAACATGTGCAGAGAGAGTTAGATTTGGGTGGGTTATTTCGTTTCTGTGCAGGGTAAATACTGGCTGCTTTATTTTACACTGCAATTTAGATTTCAGTTTGAACACACCCCACCCAAATCTAACTCTCTCTGCACATGTTATATATGCCCCCCCTGCAGTGCACATGGTTTTGCCTAACTGCTAAAAAATTTCCTGCTGCGATCAACTTGGAATTACCCCCATGGTTTTGCCCAACTGCTAACAAATTTGCTGCTGCGATCAACTCAGAATTAGGCCCATTGGGGGTAATTCCAAGTTGATCGCAGCAGGAAATTATTTAGCAGTTGGGCAAAACCATGTGCACTGCAGGGGGGGCAGATATAACATGTGCAGAAAGAGTAAGATTTGGGTGGGTTATTTTGTTTCTGTGCAGGGTAAATACTGGCTGCTTTATTTTTACACTGCAAATTAGATTGCAGATTGAACTCACCAGACCCAAATCTCACTCTCTCTACACATGTTATATCTGCCTCCCCTGCAGTGCACATGGGCCCTCATTCCGAGTTGTTCGCTCGTTATTTTTCTTCGCATCGGTGCGATTTTCCGCTAACTGCGCATGCGCAATGTTCGCACTGCGGCTGCGTCAAGTAAATTTGCTAAGAAGTTTGGTATTTTACTCACGGCATTACAAGGTTTTTTCTTCGTTCTGGTGATCGGAGTGTGATTGACAGGAAGTGGGTGTTTCTGGGCGGAAACTGACCGTTTTATGGGTGTGTGTGAAAAAACGCTGCCGTTTCTGGGAAAAACGCGGGAGTGGCTGGAAAAACGGGGGAGTGTCTGGGCGAACGCTGGGTGTGTTTGTGATGTCAAACCAGGAACGACAAGCACTGAACTGATCGCACTGGAAGAGTAAGTCTCGAGCTACTCAGAAACTGCAAAGAAAAATCTTTTCGCAATATTGTGAATACTTCGTTCGCAATTCTGCTAAGCTAAGATTCACTCCCAGAGGGCGGCGGCTTAGCGTGTGCAATGCTGCTAAAAGCAGCTAGCGAGCGAACAACTCGGAATGAGGGCCATGGTTTTGCCCAATTGCTATCAAAAATCCTGCTGCGATCAACTTGGAATTACCCTCATTGTGCGGGTATGCAGAGCTAATTACATACAATTGGTCCAGGCATACAATTAGCTGTGGAGTTTCTGACCCTAAAAGGTAAATCTGACCCAAAGATTTTTAACATTTCTGTGTTTCATATACAACATACAGTAGATCACTTTTAGTCCAACCCAATTCTTTTCTTATACTATTTTATTACTTTTGCATTTTCTACTTATTTTGCCCATTAATATTCTACTAGCACAGAGTATATTGCTATATCATGTAATAGCTTGATTTATGATCATTACAGGTGAAATTCTATCTTACCAAAGTGGGCATTTAGTTACTTCTGGAGAAATATAATTATGCATCAACCAGTATATGACTTTTAGAGAAATATAGTCAAAAGAGAAAATGTAGCATTTATATGATTTTCATGCTCTGCGTTAGGGAGAGAACAGGTAAATCAGCAATGGTGCAATCATTAGTCCGCTGGATATTATGACTTCCTGCAATTTCAGCTATTGCATATTATTAGTGATTTAGCCTGACTCATTGTAATGCCCATGTGGGTTGTTTTCAGCAAAGTGCTGCCAAAAAAAAGTTCAATATGTGCAGAGAGGAACAATATCTTAATTGCACATATTGTGATTGTACTATATATGGTCTAGCGGGTTTAAAATGAATAGGAAATATGCTGTGAAAGCACTTAGACAATTGGGTACTAAATACAATGGAAATAGCATTTCTATCTAATTTGCAATTTGTAGATCATTTATTTTAACCTTGGCCCTCATTCCGAGTTGTTCGCTCGCAAGGCGAATGTAGCAGAGTTACACACGCTAAGCCGCCGCCTACTGGGAGTGAATCTTAGCTTCTTAAAATTGCGACCGACGTACGCGCAATATTGCGATTACAAACGAGTTAGCAGTTTCAGAGTAGCTCCAGACTTACTCTGCCTGTGCGATCATTTCAGTGCTTGTCGTTCCTGGTTGACGTCACAAACACACCCAGCGTTCGCCCAGGCACTCCCACCGTTTCCCCGGCCACTCCTGCGTTTTTTCCGGAAACGGTAGCGTTTTCAGCCACACGCCCCTGAAACGCCGTGTATCCGCCCAGTAACACCCATTTCCTGTCAATCACATTACGATCGCCGGAGCGAAGAAAAAGCCGTGAGTAAAAATACTTTCTTCATAGTAAAGTTACTTGGCGCAGTCGCAGTGCGAACATTGCGCATGCGTACTAAGCGGATTTTCACTGCGATGCGATGAAAAATACCGAGCGAACAACTCGGAATGAGGGCCCTTAGCTGCAACAACCTCACTGATCAGAGCAGCTTTTAAGAAAAATCAATCTATCTATCTATCTATCTATCTATCTATCTATCTATCTATCTATCTATCTATCTATCTATCTATCTACAGTATCAATTCAGTTACCTTATTTACTGTATCTATATTTGGACCCCAGGAGAGAGAAAAAAGTCAGGTCCATTAAAAAGTACAGGTGCATTACATGACTGGAAATAAATTTGGATCTTCGCTTGTGTTCTGAATTGGCATCAGCATCCAAGGGGGTGACACCAAAATGCTGGCTCTTCCTCAGTGTCCGTGAGGCAGGCGTGTACTATGGCATTATCATGCAGCACCTAGCTGCCGTAGGAGGAGCCAGCAGTGTAAGCTAAGCCTCCTTTTTGGTATTTGGTGACACCCAGGAGTTAAAGTGTGGGGGGGGGGGAACAAACTAGTTTCACCTGCTCCACGGCCCTGCACAGTAACTCCAACAGAAAAGCCGTCCCACCACCTATGTCAATAGATGATGCGGGCAGTGCTAGTGTCACTGATGGGCTGCATCTATTTCCCCCTTCCTCAGGTCCTTGCATCCCCATGGTCCTCTGCCTGCGGTCCGCTCCTCCTGGTACTCACATAAGCTGAGTCTGTATGACAGCATTCATCCCCTCCTCAGGTCCCAATGTCTTCCTTTTCTGGCATGGCATATGTGATGTCATGCCATCACTGCTGCTAAAGTGAAGACGATCCACAAAGAGTAGCAGGCTCTGTGCAGGCTGAATACAAGGTGAGTGGGGTCTGGAGGGACACAGAGAGGTGGGGTATCTGCTGGAGGGACACAGGCAGTGAGCTGCTGGAGTGACAGAGGCAGAAATGTGTATAAGGGGCAAAGCTTTAGCCATTATGTGTGTAAGCACCACTACTGTGTACATTATGTGTAAGGGGTGCTACTGTGGGTAGTATGTGTAAGGGGCACTATTACTGAGGATATTGTGTATAAGGGACACTACTGAGTGAAGTAATGTGAATAAGGGGCACTAATGTTTGATGTAATGTGAATAAGGGGCACTACTGTGTGTTGTAACGTGAAAAAGGGGCATTACTATGTGGCGTAATATGAATTAGGGGCACTACTTGCCGTGTAATGTGAATAAGATTGTTCTACTGTGCGGCAGAATTTGAATTGGGAGCACTATTATGTGACCACACCCATCCTTAGGCCATGCCCCTTTTTGCAACCAGGTTCCTAAACCCTAGCACTAATCCTGGCTCCGCCTAGTGGAAGGGGGGAAATCAGTTTCACCACCTCTCCAGGACCACTTTAAGCACTAGTGACATCAACCCTACTCTATAAACCCGTTTTTACCCAGTTTTGTTCTATTACTGTTGTTCTAAATGTAAAGCGCAACAGAATATGCTGCACTAATAAGAAACTGTTAATAAATGAATAAAATAAACCCTTATGTTAGTAAATATCCCCCCCCCACACACACACACACACACACTGTAGGTGCTAGAATATTAATAGTGTCTCACAAAAATTACTCACATATACAAGATTAATACCACTTTCATATGCCAAACATGAAATAAGCTATTTCTTTAAATACATACAGTACACAACAAAATCAGTGAAAAATAAAGGTGATGCTTCCCCCAAACTGCCAAAGTGGGAGTCTCTGCCTTTAATCATTTAGCACTGAGCTCTCTGTTATATTATAGTATTAGTTTTGCATTTGGCTTAGATCAACTCAAGAAGAAAGAAAATGTAATAACGGGAGTGTGAGAGTATGAGGAGTATGGAGTGTTTTATTGAAATAAAAGTTATTTAATAAAGTTCTATGTGATTTGGGGTCTTTTTTGCTTTGCATTTTACCTTTTTTTATATAATGATGAGTAGCGTTATGGACCTTTATACATTATACTGTATATAATGGGTCCCAATCTGGTCATTATCCTGGCCCCCACTGCCTCTGATGGGGACACTTTGTTAATTAGGCTGTCTTGGTTTTCATTGTGGCTATGGATTTTTTGGGGTACTGGCATTGAATAATTGTGACCATGAAGTCTGGAGATGAGGGGGCTGGTCCTTATATCACTGCAGGATCAGATCATAGAGACATTAATGACAGCATAGAATTATTTCAGTGCCAGATTCACACAAATCAGCATAAATGCAGGGCTGAGAGATTTCATGCAAATATCCTACACAACCTGGCGTAGTACTCAATTTGTATCAGGCCCAGGGGCTGGCTGGGAACTGTCAGCCTGGGCTGCAAATGCAACTACAGTAAGTGGCCTCGGCTTTTCTACCAGCCCTTCCCGTATATCTGGCTGGGTACCTCAGAGTGGGAATACTGGGACACTGCCTGTGCTCCAGAGGCTGGGAACACTGGGACACTGGCTGGGTACCTTAGACTGGGATTCAGGAATACTGGAACACTGGCTATGTACCTTGGAGTGGGAATACTGTGACACACACTGGCTGTGCACCTCAGATAGATTGTGTATACCAGTATACTGGGTCACTGCTTGCAGGGCACAGGTTGGTCACTGGGGACCTGAGAGGTAAGGAGATATGGCAGGTAGAAAGTGAAAGTGACTGCAGCTGGTGCTGGGCAGCTCTGTGTCCCCCGAGGCTGAGGCCTTCCTCCGGATGGTGCGGTGATGTAGTCGGTGGTGCGGACAAAGGACTTGCACATATCAGTATGCCACCAGCATCTGGAAGGTATGAGTTAGTGCCACAGACAGCAGAGATGAGTGGGACAGAGACACAGTAGCCTCCAGGAGAGGACTGAGCACACAGACATGTATACAAAGACAGGATTGGGCTCACAGACAGATATACAGAAGGAATAAATACGATATGCCAGTGGTTGGGATGCTGACTGCTGTATCTCGACACTGGAAATGCTGACATAGGAGATGGTGAGTATATTTTTACCTCATCCCCTACCTTACCCTTAACCCTTGGGGATGGAGGCTAGGGCTAACCCTCCAGGGGTGTCAGCTACAGTGAACCCATCGGTGGGGGGAATGGGGGTGCTTGTAGAGCAGTCAGCCTGCAGACTAGTTGAGTGCCACTACCAATCCCAGCTCTTCTATAGGGATAAAAGGGTTAGCTTCTCCCAGTTGTGGTCTTCAGTGCCACAAGTCGCACAGCTCTGCATGTAACATAGTAACATAGTATCTAAGGTTGAAAAAAGACAATTGTCCATCGAGTTCAACCTATTTGTGGTCTCCTATGCATGATTATTTTGTATAAAATTTTGACTGAAGTTGATGACTGCTGTTACGTTTTACCCCTCTTTTTTTATAATAACCATAGTGCGTGACTATGCCCCGTAACCCTGGATATCCTTATCCATTAGGAATTTATCTAACCCATTCTTAAAGGTGTTGACTGAGTCGGCCATTACAACTCCCTCAGGCAGGGAATTCCAAACATGTATCGTCCTTACCGTAAAAAAGTCTTTACGCCGTATTGTGCGGAATCTCCTCTCCTCTAACCTGAGCGAGTGTCCACGAGTTCTCTGTGTTGATCTAACCAAAAGCAGGTCCTGCGCAAGATCTGTATATTGTCCCCTTATATATTTGTAAATGTTGATCATGTCCCCTCTTAATCTCCTCTTTTCCAGTGTAAACATGCCTAGTCTTGCAAGCCTTTCCTCGTATTCCAGCGTCTCCATACCCTTAATTAGTTTGGTGCCTGCCTTTGAACCTTTTCTAGCTCCAGGATATCCTTTTTGTAGTAAGGTGCCCAGAATTGTACACGGTATTCAAGTTGTGGCCTCACAAGTGATTTATATAATGGGAGTATAATACTCTAGTCCCTAGCATCAATTCCCCATTTTATGCATGCTAATATCTTATTAGCCTTCTTTGCTGCAGTCCTACTTTGGGTACTACGGCTTAGTTTGCTATCTATGAGGACACCTAAGTCCTTTTCCAGTACAGAATCCCCTAATTTTACCCCATTTAGTAGGTAGCTGTTATTTTTGTTCTTGTTACCACAGTGCATTACCTTACACTTGTCTGTATTGAAGCGCATTCTCCATTTTGCTGCCCAAGCTTCTAGTTTAACTAAGTCGTTCTGAAGCGACTCGGCATCCCCCTCCGCATTTATAACTTTACACAATTTGGTATCATCTGCAAAAATTGACACCATGCTCTCTAGACCTTCTGTTAGGTCGTTAATGAAAATATTGAACAATAGCGGTCCTAATACTGAGCCTTGCGGCACACCACTTAGCACTTCAGTCCAAGTTGAAAAAGATCCATTAACCACAACGCGCTGCTCCCTAGTATTTAACCAGTTTTTGACCCAAGTGCATATTGTGCTTCCTAGCCCTGATTCTTGTAGCTTGTAGATAAGTCTCATGTGTGGTACAGTGTCGAATGCTTTGGCAAAATCTAAAAAGATTACATCCACCTCTTTACCCTGATCTAGGTTTGCGCGTACTGTTTCATAAAAGCCAAGTAAGTTGGTTTGACAGGATCTGTCCTTCATAAACCCATGTTGATTCCTTTTAATTACCTTATTGACTTCAAGGAACTTCTGAATACTATCTCTTAGAATACCTTTCAATACTTTCCCCACTATAGATGTAAGACTATCTGGTCTATAATTACCTGGTTCAGCTTTTCTTCCCTTTTTGAATATAGGCACTACTTCCGCTATACGCCAGTCTTTGGGAACCATACCTGATATTACTGAATCCTTAAAGATCAAAAATAGCGGTTTTGCAAGTTCAGAGTGAAGCTCCATTAGAATCCTTGGGTGAATACCATCGGGACCTGGTGACTTATTAATCTTTAAATGTTTTAATCGGTCACAGACTACTTCCTCGCTTAAATAAGTACCTATCAGTGGGATGTTCTCATTATTGAGATTATGTGTTAGTCGCTGAATTGGGTCCTCTCTAGTAAATACTGTTGAAAAAAACTCATTTAGTGTGTCCGCTATGTCATTATCATTTTTGCTTAAGACTCCCAACTTGTCTTTTAAAGGGCCTATACTCTCCTTCTTTAATCTCTTGCTATTAATGTATTTAAAGATTTTTTGGGGATTCGCTTTGCTTTCCTTTGCTACTAGTTTTTCAGTTTGTACTTTAGCCGCTCTTATTTCCTTTTTGCGTATTTTGTTACATTCCTTATAGTGCTGAAATGACTCTGCTTCCCCGTCAGATTATTATTTTTTAAATGCTCGCCTTTTCTTGCCCATAAGTTCCTTTATCTTTTTGTTAAGCCACATCGATTTATGATTTTTATTCCTTTTTTTGCTGCTCGTAGGAATAAATTTGAGTGTATTTTTAACTAGCAGGAATTTTAGTACCTCCCATTTCTCCGTAGTATTTTTTCCTAAAAACAAACCTTCCCATTCAACATCCCTGAAAAATACCCTCATCTTTTCAAAATTCGCTTTGCTAAAGTTTAGAGTCCTAGTTGAGCCAGTATAGGGCTGTTTATGAAAACTGATATTGAATGTGACCATATTGTGGTCGCTGTTTCCTATGGGTTCCCCTACTATAATACCTGATACCAAATCTCCATTGTTTGTTAATACCAGGTCTAAGATTGCATTGTACCTAGTTGGTTCCCCAATTAGTTGAACTAAGTAGTTATCATTAAGTGTGTTTAAAAACATATTGCCCCTAGCAGTATCACATGAATCGTTTTTCCAGTTTATCTCTGGATAGTTAAAATCTCCCATCACTACTATGTCTCCTACTCCTGCTGCTCTTTCAATTTGCTTTAGTAACAATTCCGCATCAGATACGTTGATACCAGGCGGCCTATAGCATACACCCAATACTAACTTTTTTTATTCCTTTTTCCCCGCATGCAATTTCTACCCATAATGTCTCGACAGTGTCTCCATTCCCATCCTGAATATCTTCCCGTATATCAGGTTTTAAAAACGGCTTTACGTAAAGACACACCCCTCCACCCTTTTTATTTAGTCTGTCTCTCCTAAACAGTGTATAGCCCTCTAGATTGACTGTCCAATCATGAGATTCGTCCCACCAAGTTTCAGTAATGCCTATAATATCATACTGTTTGCTTGCTGCACACCTCGTGCAGATGTAATCACACTGGGCTGGTAGCTCCAGGTGTGCATACATCTTGCACGACATGCACTGAGTGAGGTCCCCAATCACAGCCCCTCCCATATTGTTTGTAACTGACTTTGCCTCCTTCTTCATCTCCAAAATTGAGGACATCCAACACGACATCTCCCGCCGTCACCCCTCTGCTACCCCCTGCCCCCTTTATCCCTCCACTCCATCTATCCCACCCTGTCCTCCTTCCGTCCCAATTCAGGAAAGGAAGTCCACTCCCTCATCTTATCCTCCTCCCCCTCCACCTGCCCCCTGGACCCCCTTCCCTCCCGTCTTCTCTGCTCCCTCTCCCCCACTGCCTGTTCCCACCTTGCTCACCTCTTTAACCTGTCCCTCTCTACCGGCATCTTCCCCTCGTCATTTAAACATGCTCTGGTCTCACCTATTCTCAAAAAAACCCAACCTCGACCCCTCATCACCCACTAACTACCACCCCATCTCTCTTCTCCCTTTCGCCTCCAAATTACTTGAATGACTAGTCTACAGCCATCTCACAAGCTACCTCTCTGACAACTCCATCCTCGATCCACTACAATCTGGCTTTCGCCCACTCCACTCAACTGAGACTGCCCTGGTGAAAGTCACCAATGACCTGCTTTTGGCCAAATCCAGGGGCCACTTCTCTCTGCTCATCCTTCTGGACCTCTCTGCTGCCTTTGACACTGTAGATCATCCTCTCCTCCTCCGCACACTCCAAAACGCTGGCCTCTTTAGCACTGTCCTTAACTGGTTTTCTTCTTACCTCACTAACCGCTCCTTCTCTGTCTGCCTCCAGCACCACCTCACACCCTTCCATCCTTCCTGTTGGTGTCCCTCAGGGTTCTGTCCTTGGACCCCTTCTGTTCTCCCTGTACACCTCTTCCCTGGGTGCGCACATGAACTCATTTGGCCTTTAATACCACCTCTATGCTGATGACACACAACTCTACCTCTCCTCTCCTGATCTGTCCCCCTCTGTCCTCTCTCAGGTTTCCAGCTGCCTCTCCGCAATCTCCTCCTGGATGTCTGAACGCTCTCTAAAGCTCAACATGGACAAAACTGAACTCATCATCTTCCCCCCATCCAGAACAACACCCCCAACCAATATCTCCATCATTGTTGACAACACCACCATCTCCCCCGTTCCCCAACTCCGCTGCTTGGGCGTCACTCTTGACTCCTCCCTCTCCTTTGCACCCCACATCCAAGCTCTGGCACAATCCTGTCGTTTCCAGCTACGCAACATTGCTCGTATCAGGCCATTTCTCTCCCAGAGTGCAACTAAACTCATCATCTACTCACTGGTCATCTTACGACTTGACTACTGCAATTTTCTCCTCACTGGCCTCGCTTGCTCCCATCTTGCTCCCCTCCAATCTGTCCTGAACTCCGCAGCTAGGCTTATCTTCCTCTTCCGCCGCACCACATCTGCCACTCCCCTTCAACAAAATCTACACTGGCTCCCATTCCCCTACAGAATCCTCTTCAAACTCCTCACCCTCACATACAAGGCCATCTCTAATTCCACTGCTCCTTACATCTCCAACCTCCTTTCCCTTCATACTCCCTCCCGCCCCCTACAGTCGACTAATGACCGTCGTCTCTCCACCGCCCTGGTCACTGCTTCCCATGCACGAGTTCAGGATTTTGCCCGTGCTGCACCCCTTCAGGGGAACACACTCCCTCGCTCCATTAGACTGTCCCCGATCTTGCAAAGCTTCAAACGGGCACTAAAAACCCACCTATTCATCAAAGCATACCCTCCTGATGCATAACCCAGTGCTGAAGCCGCGCCTCCACACCACCCCGCCTCATGCCGTGAACAACTCAGCTTTGCTTGCATACTGCCATCAGTCTACCTCCCACTTGCCTGCACCTCTTGTCATCTGTCTGTCGCCCCTCCCCACTAGATTGTTAGCTCTTCAGAGCAGGGCCCTCTTTCCTCTTGTTATCTAAGCCCTCGTCTCGACACATTTCACTCGAATCTCTCCCCTACTCAACGACCATCTTTATCCTGCTAGTAAAGGCTCATCTCCATCTATGGCCACTAGCCTCTAGTAGTACGATGATCACTCCATCAATACTTACATCTTAGCTGTATTATGTCTTGAGAACGTGTGGTGCTCTGTTACCTGTACTCTATTTCTGTTATTTATTTACTGCAATGCTATGTTTTGTCTCCCTGTACTGTCCTTTGTACGGCGCTGCGAAACACATGTGGCGCCTTATAACTAAAATGTAATAATAATAATAATAATAATAAGGTCTAACTCCCTGTTACTCTCAAAAAGAAGCAAAAAGAAAAAGTAGAAGACAAACAATCTCACTTATACAATAATTAAGCTGGCTTATACTTATCTATATTTGTGCGGTTCTTGGTCCTTCGCTTTTATGCAGCCGTAGTACTCTCTCCTGCGGCACCGATACTCCACTTAGCAGTTGCAGTTGTTCCAGCTCACTGCACCTCCTTTTCACTCGGCTTACAGCTCCTGCTAAAAAAAAAAAGCCCTTCACACACGCACAATCACAGCCCCTCTACTACTCCAAGTAAGAGACCCTCTCACTCACTGACAAGGTCAGCCCCTCCAGAAATTTAATGGTACTGCAAATATGTGTGTTCCTGATTGTGTATTGTAAAACTCACCTTTTTCTGTTACCAACTCACACTTACAAATCCAAGCAACACTTTAAAATACAAGCCCTTACAATGAGCAAGCTCCAATGAGTCTAATCACTGATTATATTGGCTCAGCCAGCTGCTTTAGTCAGCCCCTCCTCCTCCTGATTACTCACACCTGATTCAACACCCTCCCTCTGGTTTTCTCACACTTTTTTCCCCCTTCAAAAAAACAAAAAAAAACCCCAGTACAGATACAAACAAAAGAACCAGTATAGATACAAACAATCAGATTCAGATTAACTTTCTCTCACAATATTACTATCCCTATATGGATAGACAGAGAATAATCAGAACTCACCTTTTGCTGTTACCAACTTACACTTACAAATCCAAGCAACACTTTAAAATACAAGCCCTTACAATGAGCCCGTGAGTCTTGTATTTGCGCCACTCAGAGAATCTAGTCGGCATTGTTGATTCCTGATGACATCTCTGACCTTCCTGAAAGTCTGCATAGTTCTTGCCGGGACTTCTGTTACTAATCTCTATCGGTTCCAGTTTTTAATGCTATAATGCAAAGATACTATTATAGGATGTTAGCTGGCAGTCTGCAGCAATAAGGATACTCACTGCAGAGGGCTGTAAACCATGTGTATGTCATGATGCTAATATAGGAATCATATAGGAGACTAGCTGTCAGCCGTGAATGACAAGGATCTTAGCATAGAGGGCTGAATATACATATTAGATGAAGGGACATTGATTGCCAAATCTTTAAAAATCTATGTATTCAAATATGGTGACAATCAATAGTCCTTATTAACAGTCTTTAGGAAGAGGGAGACTGTTTAAGCTGCAGCCAAGTTTACACCAGCTATTCAAATGGACATACTTAATGATAGCTAGTAGAGTGTAACAAATACTTGACACTGTGCTGGTAGCTACAGACATCAGTAGTGTTGCAATAAAACATTGTTGCAACTGTGTATAATTGTAACATATTCAGATACCTGAGACAGCAATACCATAATATTGTTACATAGGAATAAACTGGCAACATTGAAAAGCCAGTAGCAGCTGCATGTTTCACCTCTATACACAGAATACAACATACTGCAGTTACTGAACTGGCAACATATAGGAGCCAGAGGACAGTTACGTGTCCTAAAGACATTATTGAAGTAGCTACCAGCAAATAGAGTCTATGTTAAAACTGATTCTCATTAATAAAAGTTATATTTCTGTGACTGTGGCATAAATGACAGCTAGGACATATGACATCATGACACACATCTTTTGAGATACCCGCAATATTGATACATAATTTTATTTGAGGACTACCACTGATTTAAAATTACAACAGGACTCCCCATATAGTGGTTGCTTTGTAAATTAAGGTTTTCTGATGAATGCAATAAATCCTACACAAATAATAAATATATTTCCCTATATCTGAAACAATTTAAGAATAATCAAGTGACACAAAGCACTATACCTCTCAGCTATTATTCTATACATATTGGTAGCCAAAAAATAGGAATTACTCCTTAAGGCTACCATAACCAACATATGTGTGGGTCATTCTACATTAAAGCTTGGACTGTTATACCCCACCATTAACTTCACTGTTACTATTAACCAATTAAATAAGGTTTATTCCTTTAATGGTACAACAGTGATTTACATTGATCAATGGGAAATCAGTATGTAAATGAGGAATACATTATAACTATTTGAGGACACATATAATAATCCTCAGTGTTAATATATTATAGACGCACAGGAAATGAATCGCGTCTACAGGTGGATTGCTTTCTAAGAAAATTTGGGGCTGCTATACCCCTAATATAAGCAATTTATAGCCATACTCCTGACAGATTAAAACAGAGCCGGTGTGTATTAATATACACGTAGGCCGTTTTCTATAAAAGTGGGGATTATTATAACCTCCGAAGCAACCCACACATATAATAGATCCTTTGAAGGTATAGATAGTGTGTAGGACTCCTGATGCTTGGAGATCCGTATTTCAGCAGAGAATTATATCTACAATAATAGGTGTCATGAGCCGGGTATCTGGACGCCATTACTTACCCTTCAGATGCCTCCTAAGGCTGGCTCAGCGTTCCAGGACCGGATCCCGCTGTTCCTGAGTTTCCACATGCAGAATGTCAGAGTGGTGATTTCATCAGCCGCGGCCTCCGCTGTGCCCGCGTGATTAAATGTGCGCTTGTCAGTCTGGCGTCTCCTGTCTCCTGTGGCCGGCGTCGCCATTACTGTTTCAATTCTCACATGGATTACAAACCAAACTTCCCTCCAAGTGTCTGCATGGGCGCAGCCATCTTGGATTTTGTCATCTGAGCATTTCCACCAATCTGCTGTCTGTATTGTTGATTTGCATAATTGCCTAGCCAACCCCTTCCTTGCTGCAGGTATAAGTAAGCTGTGCCTGAGCAAGGAAGGCGTCAGTGCTTTGGTTGTCAAACCTAGTTCCAGTTTGTCTCTCTCCTGTGATTGTCTTCCAGGTTCCAGCTCCTGTCTCCAGACTTCTGCTATAGAGACCCGCACCAGCATTCCATCTGCGGTGTAGCCTGACTCTCCGATCCATTCTGGACTCACCTGTTTCCAGCTACAACATCACCTGCTTCCAGCTCAGCTTCCAGCAGTGTACAGCTTCTCTTAAAGGGCCGGTGTCCTTTCTGCAGTTTACCACTCTCCACCGGTATTATTATTTCACCGCTCTCAAACAATCACCTGCTTCCAGCCCAGCTTCCAGCAGTGTATAGCTTCTCTTAAAGGGCCGGTGTCCTTTTCTGCAGTTTACCACTCTCCACCGGTATTATTATTTCACCGCTCTCAAACAATCACCTGCTTCCAGCCCAGCTTCCAGCAGTGTATAGCTTCTCTTAAAGGGCCGGTGTCCTTTTCTGCAGTTTACCACTCTCCACCGGTATTATTATTTCACCGCTCTCAAACTCCAAACTTCATTATTATTTCATCGCTCTCAAGTTCGTTTATTATTTAACTGGTTCCAGCCAGTATCCACTCCGTACCAACAACAGTCTGGTTCCAGCCAGTATCCACAGCAGCCGTTTTACCTTCAGCAGCCCAGCCTTTCCTGAAACATCAGCTGGTACGATCCTGGGTTCTCTCCATTGCTACAGTCAGGCCTGGTAAGGACTTTCCAACTAGAAGATTATAAGAACTGTCTCACACTACCAGTGCCTGTGGCCCTTGCCACCCTGTAGTACCCAGGAATTGTATTTATCCTCTGTTGACTTTTATGTTTCCTTTTACTGCTGCTGTGTTACGGAGTTTGTCATAATAAACATCATTGACTTTTATCCTGGTTGTCGTGGTCACGCCTTCGGGCAGTTATTCTACATGTTACTTACATGTCTAGGGGTCTGATACAACCTCCCAGGTTCCGTTACATCTCAGCCCCTACAACTGAGGCTGCCTCCCGTCAGCTCAGGCCCTCAGTTGTGACAGTAAGCACTGACCTAATGAATCCAGCCGGAGACCAGGATCAAGCGGCCAGGCCGATGCAAGAACTGGCAGCCCGACTTGAACATCAGGAGGCTGCACAGGGCCACATCATCCGCTGTCTCCAGGATCTCTCTACACGGCTGGATGGGATTCAAACGACCCTCTGTGGACCTGGCACGTCCGGTGCGTCCACTACAGTAACACCAGCTGTAACCCCACCCACCTTACCCATTTCCAGTCCACATCTTCATCTTCCAACGCCAGCAAAATTTTATGGATCTCCAAGGTTCTGCAGGGGATTTCTCAATCAATGTGAAATCCACTTTGAGCTTCTACCTGGCAATTTCTTCAGTGACCGTACCAAAATTGCCTATATCATCTCCCTTCTCAGTGGCTCAGCCCTTGACTGGGCATCACCTTTATGGAAGAAGTCTGATCCCCTGCTATCCTCCTATACTGACTTTGTAGCTACATTCAGGCGCATCTTCGACGAGCCAGGCCGGATAACATCTGCTTCATCTGAGATTCTCCGTTTACGCCAGGGAACACGTACTGTGGGACAGTATCTTATACAGTTTAAAATCCTGGCATCCGAACTGGCATGGAACGACGAGGCCCTGTATGCTGCATTCTGGCATGGCTTATCAGAACGCATCAAGGATGAGTTAGCTACCAGAGACTTGCCCTCTAAGTTGGATGAGCTAATTTCTCTTTGCACGAAGGTTGATCTACGTTTCAGAGAGAGAGCAACCGAGCGAGGAAGATCATCTACTCCTAAATCTTCTGCTCCTCCTCCTCGTCAACCATCTCCATCCAAGGATGAGCCTATGCAAATTAGTCGTTCCCGTCTATCTCCCGCTGAGCGCCGAAGACGTCTCTCTGAGTCTCTCTGTCTCTACTGTGCAGCTCCATCGCACACTATCAATGCCTGTCCCAAACGTCCGGGAAACTCCAGATCCTAGCTCGCCAAGGAGAGGGCCGGCTAGGAGTAATGATCTCCTCTCCATCTCCTCATGACTGTAACCTCCCAGTGTCGCTCCAAATTGCTCAACGTTACAGGAACGTCATTGCCCTCCTTGATTCCGGAGCAGCTGGGAATTTCATAACCGAAGCTTATGTTAAACGGTGGTCCCTACCCACCGAGAGACTGTCCTCGTCCATCTCTTTGACTGCCGTGGATGGCAGCAAGATTTTTGACGCAGTCATTTCCTTAAGGACTCTTCCAGTTCGTCTGAGAGTGGGAGTTCTTCATTCTGAGTATATTTCTTTTTTAGTGATTCCAAGAGCCACACATCCAGTGGTTTTAGGCCTTCCATGGCTACGTCTCCACAACCCATCAATTGACTGGACGACTACGCAAATACTGGCATGGGGTCCCTCCTGTGCTGAGACTTGTTTAGCCAAAGTTCTTCCTGTTTGTTCTTCCTTCCCCAGGTCATCTGATGTTCCGCCTCCTCCATATCAAGACTTCACGGACGTGTTCAGTAAAGCCTCTGCTGATATCCTTCCTCCTCATAGAGAATGGGACTGCCAATCGACCTCATTCCAGGGAAGGTTCCACCGCGAGGCCGAACTTATCCGTTGTCTCTGCCTGAGACACACTCCATGGAAGAGTACATCAAAGAGAACCTGGCGAAGGGTTTCATCCGACCATCTTCTTCTCCAGCCGGCGCAGGCTTCTTCTTCGTTAAGAAGAAAGACGGTGGTCTGCGTCCGTGCATCGACTACAGAGGTCTGAACGACATTACCGTCAAGAACCGGTACCCTTTACCCCTGATTACCGAGCTCTTTGATAGAGTTAGTGGTGCAACTATTTTCACAAAGCTGGACTTGAGGGGTGCCTACAATCTCATCCGAATCCGTGAGGGTGACGAGTGGAAGACCGCCTTTAACACCCGTGACGGACAATATGAGTACCTCGTCATGCCCTTCGGATTGAGCAACGCTCCAGCAGTCTTCCAGCACTTCGTGAATGAGATTTTCAGGGACATCTTGTACCGCCATGTCGTGGTTTATCTAGACGACATCCTCATCTTTGCTAATAATCTCGAAGATCATCGTTTCTGGGTAAAAGAGGTTCTTTCCCGTCTCCGTGTCAATCACCTCTATTGTAAATTGGAGAAGTGTGTGTTTGAAGTTAAAACCATTCCGTTTCTAGGTTCCGGACTAGAGATGGATCCTGAGAAACTCCAAGCAATCCAGAATTGGCCTATACCCTTAAGCCTCAAAGGGGTCCAGAGGTTCTTAGGGTTCGCCAATTATTATAGAAAATTTATACGAGACTTTTCCACCATCGTGGCGCCTATCACTGCATTAACCAAGAAAGGTGCTAATCCGTCCAAGTGGTCCGAGGAAGCTACACAGGCCTTTCACCTTCTGAAGCAACGGTTCATCTCTGCACCAGTTCTGAAACAGCCCGACACCGACTCTCCTTTTATCTTAGAGGTAGATGCCTCCTCCGTTGGAGTAGGAGCAGTGTTATCCCAGAGGGCCAAAGATGGACATCTACATCCTTGCAGTTTCTTCTCCCGGAAGTTCTCCCCAGCTGAGCGCAACTATGCCATTGGCGATCAGGAGTGGCTAGCCATCAAGCTCGCTCTGGAGGAGTGGAGATACCTGTTGGAGGGAGCTTCCCACTCAATCACCATACTTACCGACCACAAAAATCTTTTATATCTCAAAGGCGCACAATGTCTGAATCCTCGTCAGGCCAGATGGGCACTGTTTTTCTCTAGGTTTGACTTTAAACTCCAGTTCTGTCCGGGTTCTCAGAATCGTAAGGCCGATGCCCTTTCCCGCTCATGGGAGCAAGAAAATGAGTCCGAGTCTGCAGACAAGCATCCTATTATTAATCCGTTGGCATTCTCCACAGTAGGGATGGACTCTACGCCTCCACCAGGGAAAAGTTTTGTTAAGCCAGTTCTAAGGAAGAAGCTCATGCATTGGGCCCATGCTTCCCGTTTTGCTGGACATACAGGCATTCAGAAAACCCTTGAATTTATTTCTAGGTCCTACTGGTGGCCAACTCTGAAGAAGGACGTTATGGAATTTATTGCCTCCTGCCCAAAGTGTGCCCAACACAAAGTCTCCCGCCAGTCGCCTGCGGGGCAACTGGTTCCATTATCTGTTCCCCGTCGACCTTGGACCCATTTGTCGATGGACTTTGTTTCCGATCTACCTATCTGCAACAAGTTTAATACCATCTGGGTGGTAGTTGACCGGTTCACCAAGATGGCACATTTCATCCCTCTCACCGGTCTTCCGTCAGCTTCCAAGTTGGCTCAAGTGTTTATACAAGAGATCTTCCGACTTCACGGTCTTCCTGAAGAGATCATCTCGGATCGTGGAGTACAATTTGTAGCCAAATTTTGGCGAAGTTTGTGTCAAGCCCTCCAAGTCAAGTTAAAGTTTTCCACGGCTTACCATCCTCAGACCAATGGTCAAACCGAGAGGGTGAATCAGGACTTGGAGGCCTTCCTCCGTATATATGTGTCTTCCTCTCAAGATGACTGGGTTCAACTCCTTCCTTGGGCCGAGTTCAGCCACAACAATCAATACCATTCCTCATCTTCTTCTACACCATTCTTCATTAATTATGGATTCCACCCTAAAGTCCCAGAATTCCAACCGCTTCCCGCAACTTCTGTTCCAGCAGTGGATGTCACCTTGCGTCAGTTTTCAAATAACTGGAGGAACGTCCGCGCAGCCCTGCTTAAAGCCTCATTCAGGTATAAGAAGTTTGCCGATAGGAAGCGTAGAGCGGTTCCTGCTCTCAAGGTGGGTGATCGTGTGTGGCTGTCCACGAAGAATTTGAGGTTGAGAGTTCCCAGCATGAAATTTGCACCTCGCTACATCGGACCCTTCAAGATTGAACAAGTCATCAATCCTGTTGCCTACAGGTTACAGTTACCATCCTTCTTGAAAATACCCAGGACATTTCATGTTTCTTTGTTGAAACCGCTTATCCTGAATCGGTTTCATTCCGCACTTCCTCCAGCTCCCAAAGTTCAGACTCAACGGGGAGTCGAGTACGAGGTGGCCAAGATTTTGGACTCACGTTTCCGTTACGGTCAGTTACAATACCTCATTGACTGGAAGGGCTATGGTCCTGAAGAACGCTCTTGGACCAATGCCTCAGACGTCCATGCTCCTGCCTTGGTCCGAAATTTCCACGCAAAGTTTCCTTTAGCCTAAGAAGTGTCCTGGGGCCACTCCTAAAGGGGGGGGTGCTGTCACGATCCGGGTATCTGGACGCCATTACTTACCCTTCAGATGCCTCCTAAGGCTGGCTCAGCGTTCCAGGACCGGATCCCGCTGTTCCTGAGTTTCCACATGCAGAATGTCAGAGTGGTGATTTCATCAGCCGCGGCCTTCGCTGTGCCCGCGTGATTAAATGTGCGCTTGTCAGTCTGGCGTCTCCTGTCTCCTGTGGCCGGCGTCGCCATTACTGTTTCAATTCTCACATGGATTACAAACCAAACTTCCCTCCAAGTGTCTGCATGGGCGCAGCCATCTTGGATTTTGTCATCTGAGCATTTCCACCAATCTTCTGTCTGTATTGTTGATTTGCATAATTGCCTAGCCAACCCCTTCCTTGCTGCAGGTATAAGTAAGCTGTGCCTGAGCAAGGAAGGCGTCAGTGCTTTGGTTGTCAAACCTAGTTCCAGTTTGTCTCTCTCCTGTGATTGTCTTCCAGGTTCCAGCTCCTGTCTCCAGACTTCTGCTATAGAGACCCGCACCAGCATTCCATCTGCGGTGTAGCCTGACTCTCCGATCCATTCTGGACTCACCTGTTTCCAGCTACAACATCACCTGCTTCCAGCTCAGCTTCCAGCAGTGTACAGCTTCTCTTAAAGGGCCGGTGTCCTTTCTGCAGTTTACCACTCTCCACCGGTATTATTATTTCACTGCTCTCAAACAATCACCTGCTTCCAGCCCAGCTTCCAGCAGTGTATAGCTTCTCTTAAAGGGCCGGTGTCCTTTTCTGCAGTTTACCACTCTCCACCGGTATTATTATTTCACCGCTCTCAAACAATCACCTGCTTCCAGCCCAGCTTCCAGCAGTGTATAGCTTCTCTTAAAGGGCTAGTGTCCTTTTCTGCAGTTTACCACTCTCCACCGGTATTATTATTTCACCGCTCTCAAACTCCAAACTTCATTATTATTTCATCGCTCTCAAGTTTGTTTATTATTTAACTGGTTCCAGCCAGTATCCACTCCGTACCAACAACAGTCTGGTTCCAGCCAGTATCCACAGCAGCCGTTTTACCTTCAGCAGCCCAGCCTTTCCTGAAACATCAGCTGGTACGATCCTGGGTTCTCTCCATTGCTACAGTCAGGCCTGGTAAGGACTTTCCAACTAGAAGATTATAAGAACTGTCTCACACTACCAGTGCCTGTGGCCCTGGCCACCCTGTAGTACCCAGGAATTGTATTTATCCTCTGTTGACTTTTATGTTTCCTTTTACTGCTGCTGTGTTACGGAGTTTGTCATAATAAACATCATTGACTTTTATCCTGGTTGTCGTGGTCACGCCTTCGGGCAGTTATTCTACATGTTACTTACATGTCTAGGGGTCTGATACAACCTCCCAGGTTCCGTTACATCTCAGCCCCTACAACTGAGGCTGCCTCCCGTCAGCTCAGGCCTCAGTGTGACAATAGGGAATTTAAGACTAAAGCAACCACATATACTCAAAGACAAATTTTTACCTGGAATTGGGTGATATATGTGCATCTATTTGAATCTATAGTCCACATATCTCTACTGTACAAGAGGGAGTACCTGTCAGATGGTAATCTTCATGGAGTGAAGAAAACACACACATGAATGAGTAAATATTTAGACCACTGATGTAATATAGCGGGTTCCAACATCATAGTTTGTGACAGCCTTTTAGATATTGGATAAAGACCATTGATACATAAGTCATTTCAGCAACTCCTGAGAATCAGACGTGAAACACATGTGGACACGTTTTTAACTCTTTATTCACAATTTTTCAGTCTTTTCACATATTTGTTAGTATTGTCATTTTAACTCTTATGTTTCACTGTTGTTCAGGACGATAATCAACTTTATTTTAATGCATATCAAATAAAGGTTATATTTTAGAATAAATTCATATCTCTTCAGTGCGTCAACAATACAGACTTCCTTCTGTTTCTTTCTTCTCACATTCTAAATTCCTGAAAGTCTGCATAGTTCTTGCCGGGACTTCTGTTACTAATCTCTATCGGTTCCAGTCTGATACCTAAAGTACCTTCATCGGTTCCAGTCCGATACTTGTCACCATTGGGTCCAGCTCGATACCTACCTCCATTGGTTCAAGTCTGATTGCTGTTACCATCGGATCCAGTCGATACCTATTCCCATTGGTTTCGGACTTGAACATCGGTTCCAGTCCAATATCAGTATTCTCTATTCCAGACTAATATCAGTATTCTCTGTTCCAGGTGTTATTAGCATCTCTGTACTCGGATTGGTCTTTCAAGTCTTGGGTCACGATCATTATACTACATTTCTCAGTTTCATATTTCCTGACCACCAAGAGTTTATCCAGTGCTAGTACCGAGTACTCAAGTCAGTGGGCTGTGACCTGCACATCGGGCACAGCGAAGCCTAATCTTCCTTGTGGGGTCCTGGTGAAAACCATCTGTGTGTTAGACTCTGTGCCCCTGTTCCGGGTCTCTGCTAGTTTAAGTTCTCTACAATACTTCCTCTGACATTTTCCAAGCCTTTTGTATTGTCTGGTTGTGGTTCCAGCTGGATACTGTCTTCATTTATGTGAAAGAATTACATCAGACCCTCTCACTTCCAACACTCCGTTAATTAGACTCCTCACAGCTCGGACACTGGTTCAGAGACTCCCACACACCAGAACCTGACAGTAATGTGATTACAAAATTAAAAATCATTCACAAACTAGCAATAAAAGTTAAGCCCCGTACATACGGGGAGAGATGTGTGCTGAGCGATATGCCACAGACCGCTCAGCACACATCTCTCCCCCACTCAGCACACAGCACGATCTGGGGGGGGGGGGGGGGCTTATTTCACCCAGTGGTGAAATGAGCGACCTGTTAGATTTTGCCAGCATGCAGGCCAAATCTAGCACCGTCGATAGTCGGTCGCAGCAGCAAATTTGTTAGCAGTTGGGCAAAACCATGTGCACTGCAGGTGGGGGGGGGGGGGGGTGCAGATATAACATGTGCAGAGTGAGTTAGATTTGAGTGGGGTGTGTTCAAACTGAAATCTAAATAGCAGTGTAAAAATTAGAGATGAGCGCCTGAAATTTTTCGGGTTTTGTGTTTTGGTTTTGGGTTCGGTTCCGCGGCCGTGTTTTGGGTTCGAACGCGTTTTGGCAAAACCTCACCGAATTATTTTTGTCGGATTCGGGTGTGTTTTGGATTCGGGTGTTTTTTTCCAAAAACACTAAAAAACAGCTTAAATCATAGAATTTGGGGGTCATTTTGATCCCAAAGTATTATTAACCTCAAAAACCATAATTTACACTAATTTTCAGTCTATTCTGAATACCTCACACCTCACAATATTATTTTTAGTCCTAAAATTTGCACCGAGGTCGCTGTGTGAGTAAGATAAGCGACCCTAGTGGCCGACACAAACACCGGGCCCATCTAGGAGTGGCACTGCAGTGTCACGCAGGATGTCCCTTCCAAAAAACCCTCCCCAAACAGCACATGACGCAAAGAAAAAAAGAGGCGCAATGAGGTAGCTGTGTGAGTAAGATTAGCGACCCTAGTGGCCGACACAAACACCGGGCCCATCTAGGAGTGGCACTGCAGTGTCACGCAGGATGGCCCTTCCAAAAAACCCTCCCCAAACAGCACATGACGCAAAGAAAAAAAGAGGCGCAATGAGGTAGCTGACTGTGTGAGTAAGATTAGCGACCCTAGTGGCCGACACAAACACCGGGCACATCTAGGAGTGGCACTGCAGTGTCACGCAGGATGTCCCTTCCAAAAAACCCTCCCCAAACAGCACATGACGCAAAGAAAAAAAGAGGCGCAATGAGGTAGCTGTGTGAGTAAGATTAGCGACCCTAGTGGCCGACACAAACACCGGGCCCATCTAGGAGTGGCACTGCAGTGTCACGCAGGATGTCCCTTCCAAAAAACCCTCCCCAATCAGCACATGATGCAAAGAAAAAGAAAAGAAAAAAGAGGTGCAAGATGGAATTATCCTTGGGCCCTCCCACCCACCCTTATGTTGTATAAACAAAACAGGACATGCACACTTTAACCAACCCATCATTTCAGTGACAGGGTCTGCCACACGACTGTGACTGATATGACGGGTTGGTTTGGACCCCCCCCCAAAAAAGAAGCAATTAATCTCTCCTTGCACAAACTGGCTCTACAGAGGCAAGATGTCCACCTCATCTTCACCCTCCGATATATCACCGTGTACATCCCCCTCCTCACAGATTATCAATTCGTCCCCACTGGAATCCACCATCTCAGCTCCCTGTGTACTTTGTGGAGGCAATTGCTGCTGGTCAATGTCTCCGCGGAGGAATTGATTATAATTCATTTTAATGAACATCATCTTCTCCACATTTTCTGGATGTAACCTCGTACGCCGATTGCTGACAAGGTGAGCGGCGGCACTAAACACTCTTTCGGAGTACACACTTGTGGGAGGGCAACTTAGGTAGAATAAAGCCAGTTTGTGCAAGGGCCTCCAAATTGCCTCTTTTTCCTGCCAGTATAAGTACGGACTGTGTGACGTGCCTACTTGGATGCGGTCACTCATATAATCCTCCACCATTCTATCAATGTTGAGAGAATCATATGCAGTGACAGTAGACGACATGTCCGTAATCGTTGTCAGGTCCTTCAGTCCGGACCAGATGTCAGCATCAGCAGTCGCTCCAGACTGCCCTGCATCACCGCCAGCGGGTGGGCTCGGAATTCTGAGCCTTTTCCTCGCACCCCCAGTTGCGGGAGAATGTGAAGGAGGAGATGTTGACAGGTCGCGTTCCGCTTGACTTGACAATTTTGTCACCAGCAGGTCTTTCAACCCCAGCAGACCTGTGTCTGCCGGAAAGAGAGATCCAAGGTAGGCTTTAAATCTAGGATCGAGCACGGTGGCCAAAATGTAGTGCTCTGATTTCAACAGATTGACCACCCGTGAATCCTTGTTAAGCGAATTAAGGGCTGCATCCACAAGTCCCACATGCCTAGCGGAATCGCTCCGTGTTAGCTCCTCCTTCAATGCCTCCAGCTTCTTCTGCAAAAGCCTGATGAGGGGAATGACCTGACTCAGGCTGGCAGTGTCTGAACTGACTTCACGTGTGGCAAGTTCAAAGGGCATCAGAACCTTGCACAACGTTGAAATCATTCTCCACTGCACTTGAGACAGGTGCATTCCACCTACTATATCGTGCTCAATTGTATAGGCTTGAATGGCCTTTTGCTGCTCCTCCAACCTCTGAAGCATATAGAGGGTTGAATTCCACCTCGTTACCACTTCTTGCTTCAGATGATGGCAGGGCAGGTTCAGTAGTTTTTGGTGGTGCTCCAGTTTTCTGTACGTGGTGCCTGTACGCCGAAAGTGTCCCGCAATTCTTCTGGCCACCGACAGAATATCTTGCACGCCCCTGTCGTTTTTTAAAAAATTCTGCACCACCAAATTCAAGGTATGTGCAAAACATGGGACGTGCTGGAATTGGCCCAGATTTAATGCACACACAATATTGCTGGCGTTGTCCGATGCCACAAATCCACAGGAGAGTCCAATTGGGGTAAGCCATTCCGCGATGATCTTCCTCAGTTGCCGTAAGAGGTTTTCAGCTGTGTGCGTATTCTGGAAAGCGGTGATACAAAGCGTAGCCTGCCTAGGAAAGAGTTGGCGTTTGCGAGATGCTGCTACTGGTGCCGCCGCTGCTGTTCTTGCGGCGGGAGTCCATACATCTACCCAGTGGGCTGTCACAGTCATATAGTCCTGACCCTGCCCTGCTCCACTTGTCCACATGTCCGTGGTTAAGTGGACATTGGGTACAGCTGCATTTTTTAGGACACTGGTGACTCTTTTTCTGAGGTCTGTGTACATTTTCGGTATCGCCTGCCTAGAGAAATGGAACCTAGATGGTATTTGGTACCGGGGACACAGTACCTCCAACAAGTCTCTAGTTGGCTCTGCAGTAATGATGGATACCGGAACCACGTTTCTCACCACCCAGGATGCCAAGGCCTCAGTTATCCGCTTTGCAGTAGGATGACTGCTGTGATATTTCATCTTCCTCGCAAAGGACTGTTGAACAGTCAATTGCTTACTGGAAGTAGTACAAGTGGGCTTACGACTTCCCCTCTGGGATGACCATCGACTCCCAGCGGCAACAACAGCAGCGCCAGCAGCAGTAGGCGTTACACGCAAGGATGCATCGGAGGAATCCCAGGCAGGAGAGGACTCGTCAGACTTGCCAGTGACATGGCCTGCAGGACTATTGGCATTCCTGGGGAAGGAGGAAATTGACACTGAGGGAGTTGGTGGGGTGGTTTGCGTGAGCTTGGTTACAAGAGGAAGGGATTTACTGGTCAGTGGACTGCTTCCGCTGTCACCCAAAGTTTTTGAACTTGTCACTGACTTATTATGAATGCGCTGCAGGTGACGTATAAGGGAGGATGTTCCGAGGTGGTTAACGTCCTTACCCCTACTTATTACAGCTTGACAAAGGGAACACACGGCTTGACACCTGTTGTCCGCATTTCTGGTGAAATACCTCCACACCGAAGAGCTGATTTTTTTGGTATTTTCACCTGGCATGTCAACGGCCATATTCCTCCCACGGACAACAGGTGTCTCCCCGGGTGCCTGACTTAAACAAACCACCTCACCATCAGAATCCTTCTGGTCAATTTCCTCCCCAGCGCCAGCAACACCCATATCCTCCTCATCCTGGTGTACTTCAACACTGACATCTTCAATCTGACTATCAGGAACTGGACTGCGGGTGCTCCTTCCAGCACTTGCAGGGGGCATGCAAATAGTGGAAGGCGCATGCTCTTCACGTCCAGTGTTGGGAAGGTCAGGCATCGCAAACGACACAATTGGACTCTCCTTGTGGATTTGGGATTTCAAAGAACGCACAGTTCTTTGCGGTGCTTTTGCCAGCTTGAGTCTTTTCAGTTTTCTAGCGAGAGGCTGAGTGCTTCCATCCTCATGTGAAGCTGAACCACTAGCCATGAACATAGGCCAGGGCCTCAGCCGTTCCTTGCCACTCCGTGTGGTAAATGGCATATTGGCAAGTTTACGCTTCTCCTCCGACAATTTTATTTTAGGTTTTGGAGTCCTTTTTTTTCTGATATTTGGTGTTTTGGATTTGACATGCTCTGTACTATGACATTGGGCATCGGCCTTGGCAGACGACGTTGCTGGCATTTCATCGTCTCGGCCATGACTAGTGGCAGCAGCTTCAGCACGAGGTGGAAGTGGATCTTGATCTTTCCCTAATTTTGGAACCTCAACTTTTTTGTTCTCCATATTTTATAGGCAGAACTAAAAGGCACCTCAGGTAAACAATGGAGATGGATGGATTGGATACTAGTATACAATTATGGACGGACTGCCACGGTTAGGTGGTATAAAAAAACCACGGTTAGGTGGTATATATTGTAATACAATTATGGATGGACGGACTGCCTGCCGAGTGCCGACACAGAGGTAGCCACAGCCGTGAACTACCGCACTGTACACTGGTTGATAAAGAGATAGTAGTATACTCGTAACAACTAGTATGACTGACTATGACGGTATAAAGAATGAAAAAAAAACCACGGTTAGGTGGTATATATTATAATACAATTATGGATGGACGGACTGCCTGCCGACTGCCGACACAGAGGTAGCCACAGCCGTGAACTACCGCACTGTACACTGGTTGATAAAGAGATAGTAGTATACTCGTAACAACTAGTATGACACTATGACGGTATAAAGAATGAAAAAAAAACCACGGTTAGGTGGTATATATTATAATAATACAATTATGGATGGACGGACTGCCTGCCGAGTTCCGACACAGAGGTAGCCACAGCCGTGAACTACCGCACTGTACACTGGTTGATAAAGAGATAGTAGTATACTCGTAACAACTAGTATGACTGACTATGACGGTATAAAGAATGAAAAAAAAACCACGGTTAGGTGGTATATATTGTAATACAATTATGGATGGACGGACTGCCTGCCGAGTTCCGACACAGAGGTAGCCACAGCCGTGAACTACCGCACTGTACACTGGTTGATAAAGAGATAGTAGTATACTCGTAACAACTAGTATGACTGACTATGACGGTATAAAGAATTAAAAAAAAACCACGGTTAGGTGGTATATATTGTAATACAATTATGGATGGACGGACTGCCTGCCGAGTTCCGACACAGAGGTAGCCACAGCCGTGAACTACCGCACTGTACACTGGTTGATAAAGAGATAGTAGTATACTCGTAACAACTAGTATGACTGACTATGACGGTATAAAGAATGAAAAAAAAACCACGGTTAGGTGGTATATATTATAATACAATTATGGATGGACGGACTGCCTGCCGACTGCCGACACAGAGGTAGCCACAGCCGTGAACTACCGCACTGTACACTGGTTGATAAAGAGATAGTAGTATACTCGTAACAACTAGTATGACACTATGACGGTATAAAGAATGAAAAAAAAACCACGGTTAGGTGGTATATATTATAATACAATTATGGATGGACGGACTGCCTGCCGACTGCCGACACAGAGGTAGCCACAGCCGTGAACTACCGCACTGTACACTGGTTGATAAAGAGATAGTAGTATACTCGTAACAACTAGTATGACACTATGACGGTATAAAGAATGAAAAAAAAACCACGGTTAGGTGGTATATATTATAATACAATTATGGATGGACGGACTGCCTGCCGAGTGCCGACACAGAGGTAGCCACAGCCGTGAACTACCGCACTGTACACTGGTTGATAAAGAGATAGTAGTATACTCGTAACAACTAGTATGACTGACTATGACGGTATAAAGAATGAAAAAAAAACCACGGTTAGGTGGTATATATTATAATACAATTATGGATGGACGGACTGCCTGCCGACTGCCGACACAGAGGTAGCCACAGCCGTGAACTACCGCACTGTACACTGGTTGATAAAGAGATAGTAGTATACTCGTAACAACTAGTATGACACTATGACGGTATAAAGAATGAAAAAAAAACCACGGTTAGGTGGTATATATTATAATACAATTATGGATGGACGGACTGCCTGCCGACTGCCGACACAGAGGTAGCCACAGCCGTGAACTACCGCACTGTACACTGGTTGATAAAGAGATAGTAGTATACTCGTAACAACTAGTATGACACTATGACGGTATAAAGAATGAAAAAAAAACCACGGTTAGGTGGTATATATTATAATAATACAATTATGGATGGACGGACTGCCTGCCGACTGCCGACACAGAGGTAGCCACAGCCGTGAACTACCGCACTGTACACTGGTTGATAAAGAGATAGTAGTATACTCGGAACAACTAGTATGACTATGACGACGGTATAAAGAAAGAAAAAAAAATACCACGGTTAGGTGGTATATAATTATACAATTATGGATGGACGGACTGCCTGCCGAGTGCCGACTGCCGACACAGAGGTAGCCACAGCCGTGAACTACCGCACTGTACTGTGTCTGCTGCTAATATAGACTGGTTGATAAAGAGATAGTATACAACAATATACTACTATACTGGTGGTCAGGCACTGGTCACCACTAGTCACACTGGCAGTGGCACTCCTGCAGCAAAAGTGTGCACTGTTTAATTTTAAATTAATATAATATTATGTACTCCTGGCTCCTGCTATAACAACCTGCAGTGCTCCCCAGTCTCCCCCACAATTATTATAAGCTTTTATACATTGATGTGCAGCACACTGGGCTGAGCTGAGTGCACACAGACTGAGTCACACTGTGTGACTGCTGTGTATCGTTTTTTTCAGGCAGAGAACGGATATAGCAGAGAACGGATATATTAAATAAAAGTTAACTTAACAACAACTGCACTGGTCACTGTGGTAAACTCTGTCTGCACAATCTCTCTCTCTCTCTCTCTCTTCTAATCTATTCTAATGGAGAGGACGCCAGCCACGTCCTCTCCCTATCAATCTCAATGCACGTGTGAAAATGGCGGCGACGCGCGGCTCCTTATATAGAATCCGAGTCTCGCGAGAATCCGACAGCGTCATGATGACGTTCGGGCGCGCTCGGGTTAACCGAGCAAGGCGGGAAGATCCGAGTCGCTCGGACCCGTGAAAAAAAAAGTGAAGTTCGTGCGGGTTCGGATTCAAAGAAACCGAACCCGCTCATCTCTAGTAAAAATAAAGCAGCCAGTATTTACCCTGCACAGAAACAAAATAACCGACCCAAATCTAACTCTCTCTGCACTTGTTATATCTGCCCCACCTGCAGTGCACATGATTTTGCCCAACTGCTAACAAATTTGCTGCTGCGTTCAACTCTGAATTACCCCCAAAGCACGGATCTCTCCATATGTACGCCCCTTTAGTCCCTTTATCAGCAGTGCACCAATTTATTTTGTAGATAAGAACTGTTCTATGCATACACCTAAATAGCAAACTTGTCTAGAATTGAATATAAGCACAGCAATTGTGTTTACAGAGTACACTTTTTCTTATTTATATAATTGTTGTTTTTGTAGTTAACTGTATTTTTGACAACTATCTCCTCGTAATCTTCACATCAAGATGAAGAATGCACCTTTATTTTACTAAACTGTATAAAAAATGTAACATGTTTCATAAAATAATTACTTGCCAACAAGGACACAAATTTCAATTGCACTGTAAATACAAAATAGTAGATAGATCCATTTGTTCTGATGATTGACTTTTCTTTACAGAATAAATGTGTAGAGCTTTTCTTGCTCCCTGAAATAACATTGGAATGATTCCTGATGAGAAATCAAATTATAGAATTGTTTAAACACGCAGGGAACAAACATTACAATGAATTTCTCTGAAGGTGTCCTGGCTCACCCACATACATTTGTACGTTGCCGATTTAATGGAAAATGCAGAAGAACCTTACTTTCTGAGCTTGAAATGAAAAGTAAATATCAGTGCCAAGATACACGGGAGGAAGAATATTGATCACAAATCTTACTAAACTGTTGATTTAACGTAATTGCTGCTGTAGAACTTTTTACACTGAAGTTTGTTGTGTAACACCAATACAAAGTACAAGTATGTCCAATTTTCTCAATAAACAGATAAAATAAATAATATTACTAGAGTTAACAATATATATATATATATATATATATATGTATATATATATATATATTTATTTATAAAATGGTGTGTTATAATGACAGAATCCCTCTAACGTGATTGGACACACTAGAGCTCATTACCATGCATTCTTTCCAACTGACTACACACCTCCCAGCGTAATCCTGCCTGACCTACAGTACTTCCAACTATCACCAAAACCTCATCATACAGCCCCAACACTATCACTCCACAAGTGCAAACAACAGCATCACTCACAGAGCTTCTGCTTACAGAGCAGCTCATCACTGCCTCACCGACAACAGCGCATCCCCGCCTCACTGACAGCAGCGCATCTCCGCCTCACCGACAACAGCGCATCCCCGCCTCACTGACAGCAGCGCATCTCCGCCTCACCGACAACAGCGCATCCCTGCCTCACTGACAGCAGCACATCCCCGCCTCGTTGACAACAGCACATCCCCGCCTCAATGACAGCAGCACATCCCCGCCTCGTTGACAGCAGCACATCCCCGCCTCACTGACAGCAGCACATCCCCGCCTCACTGACAGCAGCGCATCCCCGCCTCACTGACAGCAGCACATCCCCGCCTCACTGACAGCAGCACATCCCTGCCTCACTGACAGCAGCACATCCCTGCCTCACTGGTAGCAGTGCATCCCTGCCTCACTGACAGCAGCGCATCCCTGCCTCACTGACAGCAGGGCATCCCCGCCTCACTGACAGCAGTGCATCCCCGCCTCATTGACAGCAGCGCATCCCCCCTCACTGACAGCAGCGCATCCTTGCCTCGTTGACAACAGCACATCCCTGCCTCAATGACAGCAGAACATCCCCGCCTCACTGACAGCAGCACATCCCCGCCTCACTGACAGCAGCACATCCCCGCCTCATTGACAGCAGCACATCCCCGCCTCAATGACAGCAGCACATCCCTGCCTCGTTGACAGCAACACATCCCCGCCTCATTGACAGCAGCACATCCCCGCCTCGTTGACAGCAGCACATCCCCGCCTCTCTGACAGCAGCGCATCCCTGCCTCACTGACAGTAGCACATCCCCACCTCACTGACAGCAGCACATCCCCACCTCACTGACAGCAGCACATCCCTGCCTCACTGACAGCAGCGCATCCCTGCCTCACTGACAGCAGCGCATCCCTGCCTCACTGACAGCAGGGCATCCCCGCCTCACTGACAGCAGCGCATCCCCACCTCGTTGACAGCAGCACATCCCCGCCTCATTGACAGAAGCACATCCCCGCCTCACTGACAGCAGCACATCCCCGCCTCACTGACAGCAGCACATCCCTGCCTCACTGACAGAAGCACATCCCCGCCTCACTGACAGCAGCGCATCCCTGCCTCACTGACAGCAGGGCATCCCCGCCTCACTGAAAGCAGCACATCCCCGCCTCAATGACAGCAGCGCATCCCTGCCTCACTGACAGCAGTGCATCCCTGCCTCAATGACAGCAGCGCATCCCTGCCTCACTGACAGCAGCGCATCCCCGCCTCACTGACAGCAGCACTGACAGCAGCACATCCCTCACTGTCAGCGCATCCCTGCTACACTGACAGCAGCGCATCCCCACCTCACTGACAGCAGCACATCCTGCCTCACTGACAGCAGCACATCCCTGTCTCACTGACAGCAGCACATCCCTGCCTCACTGACAGCAGCGCATCCCCGCCTCACTGACAGCAGCGCATCCCTGCTTCACTGACAGCATCACATACCTGCCTCACTGACAGCAGCGCATCTCTGCCTCACTGACAGCAGCACATCCCCGCTTCACTGACAGCAGCACATACCTGCCTCACTGACAGCAGCGCATCCCAGCCTCACTGACAGCAGCACATCCCCGCTTCACTGACAGCAGCTCATACCTGCCTCACTGACAGCAGCGCATCCCAGCCTCACTAACAGACATACATATTTCTGATTGCAACTAATTACAACAATTTTATTCACTTACACTGGTATTCAGTTACAGCAAATGTCTATTTATTACAAACAATTACAATATAACAACCTATATTCTGCATCTATTTCACCATATTGGGTGTGCAGTCATGCCCTGATACTGTATATACACCTTGGGTGCTTGAACACACGGAGCCAAAAGCCTGTATTCACAGAATACTGTACATCTAGCCAAAGTAAGCTCACTTAACCTCAACACTTTAATAAATAAATGATGGGGACTTAGTTAGTGGATTGGCCAATGCACAGAAGCCTACAAACCGAACGCCAAGGTACCCCACCTTCATGTAGGTCCTACACTATTCACAGAGTCTTAAAACCTGACTACTTAAATACTGTTTTACACATCATCTGCCTGCTAGGTTTAATGTGCACCTGCCACACACTTTATGGCTTTTAAAGGTACACTAGTCACCTTGCACTGGCTCAGAGATGATTGCTAAGGAACAGCTGAGACAGGTTCAGGATAATAGAGTCCACACAGGGGTGCATGAGAAAGCTAGTGGCCACGGTTAATAAGAGTTAACCATAGATTAACCCCGTCATTTACACAAATAGAAAAGGATATTTGAGGATAAGTGAGCTTACAGTACTTTGGTGAGTGCTGGGTTTTCTGTTTGTATGTATTAGAGCAGTGATTTTCAACCTTTTTTTACTCACGGCATACCGAACAATATTTAAAAAATGCCAAGGCACACCATAAGTTCCCCACAGAAAAATACAAAACACACACATTGGCCCTCACAGTAAAAAAAAAATCCACACATACACTGGCCTACACAGAAAAAACAATTACATTGCTCCCCACATAAATCATGTTGCTCAATACATAAATCCTATTGCTCCCCACATAAATCAATTACATTGCTCCCCACAAAATCATGTTGCTCACACATTAATCAATCACATTTCTCCCCCCATAAATCCTTATTCTCCCCACATAAATCCTATTGTTCCCCACAGGAGAACTAAAATAACAAATATTAGCCCCTACCGGTCAGCTGTCCTCCTACCTGTCCCTCAGTGGTGGGGGGTTGTTCATAGTGGAGTGCTGCAAGTACTGAGCAGTGGGCGTCGGGCAGGTGTGGATGCGGGTGGACAAGGAAAGCTGTGTATGCAGGCAGGAACTGGAAAATGTGTATGCAGCCGGGTGGGCTGGCTGGGTGGTGAGACGCGGCGGCCGTGACCTATGATATCATACCACTGCGTCTTCATGGCATAGGTCACGGCCGGAGCACAACTAATCCTCTAAGAAGAGCCCGGGCCAACAGTTCACTATGAAGGTGCAGGAAGCTGTTCTGGCTCCGCGGCACACCTTGCAACTGGTCGCGGCACACTAGTGTGCCTTGGCACATTGGTTGAAAAAGCCTGTATTAGAGTTATGTGGTCATGGGCTACATGCACCCCACCCCATGAGTGGTAAGTGCAGTTGTGTACCCTGCTTCTGGGGTGGAAAGTGCTGTGTTACAAGCATCCCACCCTATGAGAGGTAAGTGCAATGCTGCACCCCGCTTCTGGGGTAGTGAGTGCTGTGGTTTTCTATTTGAGTATATATATATATATATATATATATATAGAGAGAGAGACAGAAAGAGAGAGAGAGAGAGAGAGAGAGAGAGAGAGAGAGAGAGAGAGAGAAGTAAAGGTTAGTAAATTTACTGCCTCAATAGTAGGGCCTTGTTAAAGTCCTCCCTGGGATTCAATCTATTTTACAGTGTATTTTACATTCCTGGGAAAATGTACTAAACCTTGGAGAGTGACGAAGTGGAGAGAGATAATGTACCAGCCAATCAGCTCCTACCTGTCATGTTACAGGCTGTGCTTAAAAAATGGCAGGAGCTGATTGGTTGGTAGTTTATCTCTCTCCCCTTTATCACTTTTAAAGGTTTAGTAAATGTGCCTATAAAACACATAACCAGGCCCCCTTGCCACTCACCTTCAGCACTACACAGTTCCCTCCTCTAGGGGAGATCTATCACTCTTAAGCTGGATACATTGGCGCAATGTGTGACACAGCCAATGGCGTGATGCAATGTAATGATACATTGTGCACGCAATACATGCTGCGCGATCCGGTGTATGATGGTGGTATGTAGTCATTACAGCATGTATGCATTCACTGCATTTATTGCATCATCCCATTTAATATGCAGCACAACAGACAGGACGATGCAATGAACGACCACTGTGTATGCGCAGTCAGGTGTACACACTATCCAAACAAAAACAAGAGTGGTATAACTTGCGCCTTGTGGCCGCTTTGTACTGCCTCCCTAGGATCACCGCTCCCTAATTCACATATAATACAAAAATATGGAGTAGTTCACAAGCGCTACAATATAACAAAATAATCCTCATGTATTTCTTTAATGTTCAGATAGTGACTTCTTCCAACAGGCTCGCACCTTTGGACTGACCTCCTCTTAAGGGGAACGTGCATCAAAAGGTATCTTTCACACCACCTCTAGTTTCACATGGGATCACTCTCTCCCTTAGTTCAGACGCTCACCTTAATAAGGAGCCCTATGTGTCTTGAAAGGTTTCTTTATTCTGATCTTCTCATATCACTTTATATTCATACAGCAAGGGATTACCCTCCCCCTTCAATGTGACGCTCACCTTATAGTTGGGCCCTATGTTCCTTGAAAGGTTTCTTTCCAACGTATCCTTCCTTGGACCCCTCTTATATACAGGTCACGTCCTTCCTCAGAACCAAGGATCCTCAGGTGCTTATGAGGTGGAATTTATAAAATCCATTGAGAAATGGTAGTGTATAAAAATGATTTTTTTTTAATTCCAGATAAAACACCTTAACCATATAGCAGCACACAAAAAAACAAAAAGTAAAAACAAATGGAATCCCACAAAAAGGCAGTCTGGGTTTTTCCTCCAATACTCCCCTAGGGGACAACTCTGGGAAATGCTTCCCAATAGTGCAAAAAGACAGGGGAATATTTAAAATCCCTCCACAAAATAATCCTTAAAAACAAGATAAAATATGAGGTGTAGGAAAACCTTACCACCCAAAAATAAAAACACTGGTGCCAACGCGTTTCGGATAAGTCAATCCTTCCTCAGGGCAAATTGTAAGACTCACCCAGTCGGCCTTTTAAACCCTTTTAAGCCCCACTGAGCCCTTCCTTTCTCCTTCTCAGCCAATGGGGGAACCACAACAGTTTATCCCACCCAAAATACATAATTATGCTCTCCAATTTGTATACACTATTTACATTGTAAATACATTCATAAATATACATCCAAATCATGAATAAGATAAAAACGTAGACCAAAAAAGACCTTTTACATTCTAATTGGTAAAATAGAAAATCCGTCATGGATTCCTCAACACAGATTGTCTCCATAACTTTCTATTAGGAGCACTGTCCCTAAACTGGATTAAAGGTCCATGGTTTCGATGCAGTCACCGAGACCTCCCGTCCAAATACTTCCGGTGACCTTAGGTATACACCCGTCATTGTCCCTCTGTAATCCGGGTCCCGCGGCATGTATATCGCGTTCCCAGCTACAAGTGACCTGCCGTCCTTCCTCACGGACCCAGCGGTGACACACTTCCGGGCAATGGAAGTAGATGCGGAGAGCCGGAACGCATCGGATTTCTTTCATTTTGATAGTATACACTGATCCCGAATGCTCCCAAAAGGGATCCATTTTTTTCCCCTTATGGTTAAACTTTATAATGCACACCCGATGTGGACTCCAGAGAGACAGGGAAATAATAGTGAAAAGAAGAGAATCCATTAGAAATCAGCATATATAAATGACTTAATTTTCAATGACTTTTGGACTTCAGCATTTATACAGCATACGATTAACTCCACCATCACTTTACCTTTTTACTATACCCCCTATATTTAATCATTCAAAATATCTCACAGGAACCACTTCATTTCAAAATCCACGTTTAACCCTTTGGGAACCATGGTTACCAACTCATATATGGTCCTCATTTCTATTCTTGCCAATTGAGCCTCCCCATCATTCGTTCTCCAATTGGGGGTAACGGCCTTAATTCCACAAAAATTAACCAGATGATTGATGTTACACTCATGTTTTTTATGGAAATGTAATGAAACATTATGTGATTCAAGCCCCTTTTTAATATTGCGGACATGCTCCGCCATTCTTATTTTAAGCATACGGGTGGTCCTCCCTACATATTGTGCTCCGCATGAACATTCTAGAAGGTACACACAGTTTATAGTGTTGCAGGTTATAAAGTCTCGAATATTATAGACTTTTTTGGTTTGTGCGGATCTATATTGCGTCACTTTGCCTTCCTTACTTTTACAGGCCCTGCACATAATGCAGAGACCACACCTGAAAAAGCCTTTTGATTTATTTCTAGTAGGCATCTTGGGTGCCGTTACTACACTGTTGACTACACTTTCCTTAAGATTTTTTGCTCGTTTACATATAAACCTGGGAAACTTTGTGATGGACTCCTTTAGGCACGGATCTCTATTTAGAATCGACCAATGTCGTCTCACTATTTTTTCGATTTGTTTATGCTGACTGTTAAACGATGTAACGAAAGACACCTCCACTGGAATCTTATCCTTTGTAATTGAGGTTTTAGCCAGCATTTCCATCCGGTTATAACCCCCAGTGGTATCCATAACAGCCTGAACCCCACCTGATCATATCCCTTAGCTGCAAGTTGTTTTTGCAGAGTTTTCGCCTGTTCCCAATAAACCTCCACATCCGTGCAATTTCTCCTGATTCTTTGGAACTGGCTAATTGGAATACTCCTCAGCCAGTTCTGGTGGTGGTTACTGGTTTGATCAATAAATGAATTACAATCGGGTGATTTAGTGTAATTACAAGTTTTTATCTGATCATTTTCTATATAGACCCGTAGGTCCAGAAAATTCACTTCCACCTCACTAATGCTAAACGTTAATTGTATGTTTTGCTGGTTAGTGTTTAAATACTCGCAAAAATTATCCAATGAATGACGATCACCACTCCATATAAAGACAATGTCGTCAATATAACGATTCAACGACACCAGACTGGCGCCAAACTCATGGCCACTCCACACCCACTGGTCCTCCCAGTGGGCCATAAACAGGTTGGCATAGCTTGGCGCCAGTCTGGTGCCCATTGCTGTACCTGTCAACTGTAAATAAAAAGAACCATCAAACAAAAAAAAATTATTATGTAGAATAAGTGAGGTTCCTTCCAAGACAAAATTTCTCTTGTCTACTGATGTTCCTTCCTTATCCATAAAATACAACAAAGCTTCTAGGCCTAGCTGATGGTTTATCACAGTATATAAGGACGTAACGTCCGCAGTGACAAGTAAAAACCCTGGTTTCCAGTCAACGGTCATCAATTGATTGATAATAGCTATTGTATCTTTCAAATAAGAGCGGGTGGTTTTAACCATGGGCTGCAATATGTGATCAATATAACAGGATAGGTTTGATAAGCTGGAATTTGTACCCGCTACAATTGGGCGTCCTGGAGGTGCTTCACTATTCTTATGTATCTTGGGCAGGATATACAGAACCGGTATGGAGGGATTCTCGATGACCAAATATTTGTATTCCTCTTCTGTAATAGTCCCCTGCCCAAGATACAAAGCTAGAAAGGTTTCCAGTTTTTTGTTTATGTTTTCACTCGGGTTTCCGCTTAATTTTTGGTAAGTGGTGCTATCTACCAACTGTCTCATAATTTCCTTATTATAGGTTTCCAAATCCATGATGACAATACTCCCCCCCTTATCCGCAGGTTTAATTACTATCTCTTTATTGTTTCTAAGGTTTGTAATTGCCTTTCTCTCTTCTTTTGACAAGTTACTTTGCCTATTGGGTTTAAATGTAATACTTTCTAAATCTGCTTTTAATGCCTTTTCAAAGGACTCAATAAAGCTTCCTTTTTTATGTTTGGGGTAAAATGTGGATTTCCTTTTAAATTTGGTTATAGCCGTTCTTTCTATTTCACTGTTTCCCTCAGGCATGTCGTGGAAAAATCTTTTTAGGGTCAGTCTTCTAATAAATTTCTCAATATCTACTAGAACCTCAAATTTATCACACTTGTTGGTGGAGGCGAATTTTAATCCCTTCTCTAGGATGGATTTCTCATGTACCGTGAGTTCATATTTACTTAAATTATAGATTTTTGTAACCCCCATCTCATGGGTTACCGGGGTTTTTTCTTCTTCTATGTTATTATTCTTCCTCTCCTCTGTACCTATCCCATTCTTTCTCTTTCCTATTCTTCTTCTTTTATTTATGGATCTATTTTCCCCCCCTCTTTTCCCCCGCTTTTTAATATTTATCTTTTTCTTGGGGGCTTGTACATACCCTTCTCCAAAAAAGAAGAAGAGGTGGAGGGTATGGAGTCCTGTATCCTAGATGGTTCCCCTAAGAACCCATCCTTCCTATCCCAGGGGGAGGGTAATCCCTTGCTGTATGAATATAAAGTGATATAAGAAGATCAGAATAAAGAAACCTTTCAAGACACATAGGGCTCCTTATTAAGGTGAGCGTCTGAACTAAGGGAGAGAGTGATCCCATGTGAAACTAGAGGTGGTGTGAAAGATACCTTTTGATGCACGTTCCCCTTAAGAGGAGGTCAGTCCAAAGGTGCGAGCCTGTTGGAAGAAGTCACTATCTGAACATTAAAGAAATACATGAGGATTATTTTGTTATATTGTAGCGCTTGTGAACTACTCCATATTTTTGTATTATATGTGAATTAGGGAGCGGTGATCCTAGGGAGGCAGTACAAAGCGGCCACAGGGCGCAAGTTATACCACTCTTGTTTTTGTTTGGATATTCGGTTTACACTGTTGGTGGTGTGACCTGCAGCCCAATAAGAGAATGTTTTCACATAGAACCCAAAGGAAAGCCCAGATGGAGGATGTCTTTGGGAATAATGCACATCAAGATTTGGTGGATACCAATCTTGATAATGTTATGTATAAATTAGAGAAATTACTAATTAAAGAGGGAAAACTGTGGTGGGAGGTGGTTTCCCTAGAAAGGTACTGTACAGATGGCCTAATACCCAGAGGCCTGAGGATCAATAAAACCCCATCCTTCCAGCAAGAATCGGGGGAATTTATTGACGCTTGGCATAAAATCATTGATTCTTGTTCTTTCTCGCTGATGGAATTAATAATCAGGGAGAAAAAGAAAGAATTACAAGAAGTAGAAAGGAAAATAGAGACCTTTAAGTCACTGGCAGAACCATATGCAGGATCAAAAGAGTATAAAGAGATGGAGGATGTCATTACTACAAGAATCAATAAGAGTGAGAGAGAAATAAGGAACAAAAAACAGAGGAAATATAATAGAGATAAAAGTGATAAAGATGTGGAGAATGTGGAACCCCCCAAACAGACAAACCAAGATATCACCAATTCATATCAAAAGGGACTACCTCAAAGATCTCCCCGAAAAAGGTTTGGTAGATTTATGGGAGGGAGAGACACATTACCAGGTAATAGAAAATGGAGGGAGGATTCCCACCAAAAGGAGAGATATTTTAGTAATAAGGACAGAGACAACTATAGAGATTTGGGAAATAGAAGGAATAGGTTTGATTATGGAAGAGAAAGAGAGTAAATAACTTTAGAGATAAACAGGAAAGATTTAGAGATCGAGGTGGATATAGGGAAGAGAAGATGGGGAGAACATATGAAGAACAAAAGTGGGATAGGAAGGATAGGTTCTTAGGGGAACCATCTAGGATACAGGACTCCATACCCTCCACCTCTTCTTCTTTTTTGGAGAAGGGTATGTACAAGCCCCCAAGAAAAAGATAAATATTAAAAAGCGGGGGAAGAGAGGGGGGAAAAATAGATCCATAAATAAAAGAAGAAGAATAGGAAAGAGAAAGCATGGGATAGGTACAGAGGAGAGGGAGAATAATAACATAGAAGAAGAAAAAACCCCGGTAACCCATGAGATGGCAGTTACGAAAATCTATAATTTAAGTAAATATGAACTCACGGTACATGAGAAATCCATCCTAGAGAAGGGATTAAAATTCGCCCCCACCAACAAGTGTGATAAATTTGAGGTTCTAGTAGATATTGAGAAATTTATTAAAAGACTGACCCTAAAAAGATTTTTCCACGACATACCTGAGGGAAACAGTGAAATAGAAAGAACGGCTATAACCAAATTTAAAAGGAAATCCACATTTTACCCCAAACATATCCGCACAAACCAAAAAAGTCTATATTATTCGAAACTTTATAACCTGCAACACTAAAAACTGTGTGTACCTTCTAGAATGTTCATGCGGAGCACAATATGTAGGGAGGACCACCCGTATGCTTAAAATAAGAATGGCGGAGCATGTCCGCAATATTAAAAAGGGGCTTGAATCACATAATGTTTCATTACATTTCCATAAAAAACATGAGTGTAACATCAATCATCTGGTTAATTTTTGTGGAATTAAGGCCGTTACCCCCAATTGGAGAACGAATGATGGGGAGGCTCAATTGGCAAGAATAGAAATGAGGACCATATATGAGTTGGGAACCATGGTTCCCAAAGGGTTAAACGTGGATTTTGAAATGAAGTGGTTCCTGTGAGATATTTTGAATGATTAAATATAGGGGGTATAGTAAAAAGATAAAGTGATGGTGGAGTTAATCGTATGCTGTATAAATGCTGAAGTCCAAAAGTCATTGAAAATTAAGTCATTTATATATGCTGATTTCTAATGGATTCTCTTCTTTTCACTATTATTTCCCTGTCTCACTGGAGTCTACATCGGGTGTGCATTATAAAGTTTAACCATAAGGGAAAAAAAAAGGGATCCCTTTTGGGAGCATTCGGGATCAGTGTATACTATCAGAATGAAAGAAATCCGATGCGTTCCGGCTCTCCGCATCTACTTCCTGTTTGCGTTCCATTGCCCGGAAGTGCGTCACCGCTGGGTCCGTAAGGAAGGACGGCAGGTCACTTGTATCTGGGAACGCGATATACATGCCGCGGGACCCGGATTACAGAGGGACAATGACGGGTGTACACCTAAGGTCACCGGAAGTATTTGGACGGGAGGTCTCGGTGACTGCATCGAAACCATGGACCTTTAATCCAGTTTAGGGACAGTGCTCCTAATAGAAAGTTATGGAGACAATCTGTGTTGAGGAATCCATGACGGATTTTCTATTTTACCAATTAGAATGTAAAAGGTCTTTTTTGGTCTACGTTTTTATCTTATTCATGATTTGGATGTATATTTATGAATGTATTTACAATGTAAATAGTGTTTACAAATTGGAGAGCATAATTATGTATTTTGGGTGGGATAAACTGTTGTGGTTCCCCCATTGGCTGAGAAGGAGAAAGGAAGGGCTCAGAGGGGTTTAAAAGGCCGACTGGGTGAGTCTTACAATATGCCCTGAGGAAGGATTGACTTATCCGAAACGCGTTGGCACCAGTGTTTTTATTTTTGGGTGGTAAGGTTTTCCTACACCTCATATTTTATCTTGTTTTTAAGGATTATTTTGTGGAGGGATTTTAAATATTCCCCTGTCTTTTTGCACTATTGGGAAGCATTTCCCAGAGTTGTCCCCTAGGGGAGTATTGGAGGAAAAACCCAGACTGCCTTTTTGTGGGATTCCATTTGTTTTTACTTTTTGTTTTTTTGTGTGCTGCTATATGGTTAAGGTGTTTTATCTGGAATAAAAAAAATAAAAAATAAAAAAAATCATTTTTATACACTACCATTTCTCAATGGATTTTATAAATTCCACCTCATAAGCACCTGAGGATCCTTGGTTCTGAGGAAGGACGTGACCTGTATATAAGAGGGGTCCAAGGAAGGATACGTTGGAAAGAAACCTTTCAAGGAACATAGGGCCCAACTATAAGGTGAGCGTCACATTGAAGGGGGAGGGTAATCCCTTGCTGTATGAATATAAAGTGATATGAGAAGATCAGAATAAAGAAACCTTTCAAGACACATAGGGCTCCTTATTAAGGTGAGCGTCTGAACTAAGGGATAGAGTGATCCCATGTGAAACTAGAGGTGGTGTGAAAGATACCTTTTGATGCACGTTCCCCTTAAGAGGAGGTCAGTCCAAAGGTGCGAGCCTGTTGGAAGAAGTCACTATCTGAACATTAAAGAAATACATGAGGATTATTTTGTTATATTGTAGCGCTTGTGAACTACTCCATATTTTTGTATTATAGGTGTACACACTAAACCAGGCATTCCCAACCACAGTCCTCAAGGCACACTAACAGTGCAGGTTTTAGTAATATCCAGGCTTCAGCACAGGTGACTTAATTAGTAGCTCAGTTATTTTGATTTAACCATCTGTGCTGCAGCCTGGATATCACTAAAACCTGCACTGTTAGTGTGCCTTGAGGACCGTGGTTGGGAATGCCTGCACTAAACGATCTGTATGATATATTGTTCCGATCCGCATCGGAACAATATATCATACCTTAGAACACTTAGATCCCTGTGCTAGAAATAAAGGCAAGTGCCACTAAAGTAAATTAGCAGTGGTCATATTTGAGTGCCTGGGATATATATGAATGCCTGGATCCTGCTAAATACAGTAAATCTGTAATATTATCGGGAAGTGAAGGGATATTGTAAACTTCTTTAGCAAAATGGAAAACCCCCTTTAAACCAGTGATCATTTGTTGTAATTTGAGTATTTGATCAAGCAATTATGAAAACAGTTTGTAGGGAAACATAGGTTTGCACAAAGTACCTAGTTAATAAAATCTACTGTGTCAATTATACAAAATATTTTCTGTATTTGATACTTCAGCACTTTCAAGAAGATGGGGGGGGGGGGGGGCAATACAATTAACCACGGTAATTTACCGCTGGCTTATTGATCGAACAGGGCTATTCAATTAGTTCCACTTAACAAGGATTTATTTTCACATGTGAACAAATACAAAATAAATTCCCGATAAATAGCTTGTTCTCAAGCACCGCACAGTGTTAATACATAGGTCTAGAAACTTATCCGGATTCTATGTGTTAACGCCCACAATAGATTCATTTAATAGGCAGAAAAATTGGCTCTAACGGAAAAGACCCGACTTTAAAGCTCCAGGCTTCCGCCTTTTTTGCCCCCATTAAATTAATGGGGCTAATTGGATTCGCCCCATTTGACTGACTTGAAACCACAATTTCTTGCTTTACAAATTACCCCAAACTATAACAATTTCTAAAAAATCTAATCAAACTGTGCAAGATGAGCAGATAACTGTATATTATTTTCCTGTTAGTACATGCAAATATTTAATCAGTACAGTAATGTTAGCAGGAATAATAATTAAGTCAGTGTTTAAGTCTATATACTATAAACGTGACATTTAGGTCAGGAGTTCTCAAAGCATTATCATTAAGTACAACTAACAGGTCATGTTTTGTGGATTTCAAGGGGGAAATTTACTAAGCTCCCGATTTTGACCGAGATGGTGTTTTTTCTTCAAAGTGTCATCTCGGTCATTTACTAAACAGAAATCTCGGCAGTGATGAGGGCATTCGTATTTTTTTAGAAGTCAACGGGAAAAAATACGAATGAATATACCATCGGTCAATTACGCCTGTTATTTGGTAGAACTCTGTAATTTACCAAGAATTTGTATTTGTATTTTTCACCGTGAAAGGTCCATTATGTTCGTGTTTAAGATAGAATCGTAGAAAAATACGCCAAAAAAATAGACCTGCTTTTGAAAAGCGTGTTTACATGTGTTGCACCCTCACCAAAAATTACACATATAATTGTGATACTTTAAAAGGTCAATAAGTACAAGATTAACATCTCACCCTCAGAAATGGTAGAAATAGCGATTATCCACAACATTTTTATGTTTAAACCACAAATATGTTTATTAAAGTGTGAAAGTGTGTACATTGCAAACGTCAACAGACAGTGTTAACCCCACTTATGCATCTGCCATCTGCAGAGGCTGGCTTTATTTTTTTCGTGTAGCCTTGGAGGCTTCAGAGGTGGGGCCAGGGACATGAGGTCTTGATCTGCTTGACCTCCTTATTGGGGAGGTCACTGGGGTATTTATTGGAGTTGTAGTTCCTGAGCTAGTGCTCGCTTGTTGGGAGTGTAAAGCACTTATGTTGTGGCTTAAGTTAGTGAGTGTAGCATTTAATTGGTTATTGGAGGCCATGTTATTCTCTATAATTCTACCCAGACTTTCTGTAAGGCTATTGTTCCTTTCAAGGAGATGCAGGTAGTTTTGGTGTTGCCTCATTTGTTCATCCAGAATTCTCTGTAAAGTGGTCATCATGGTGCTGTTTTCTGCCCGCATTTGCTCCAGACAAGTCGCCACACGACTGGTTTCCAAATGTTCTCTGCTGAGATTTCGACTTATGCGTGGCATGTAATGTGGCAGACTTGCCAGCAGCTGATTTTGTCTTTGGAGACAGTCTGAATTGAGCCTCTGGTGGTTTGCCCAGTTGGCCCAAAATGTCTGCTCTTCAGTTTGAGCCAGTGGTGTACTTGGGCTCATTATTGGTTGCGGACTTGTTTGTTGTGGAGGCGTGGCCACAGGTACCGTGCTAGGTTGCGTTGTCTGTAATGGGCGGAGATCCAGAACAAACGTGGCATCAGTTTGCAGTGTCTGCTGGTCCGTGGGCATGCTGTCATCATCTGTGTGTGGTATAAGAATACAACATTGTAGTAATATGCAACATGTATTTTATACTTCTATCATATTGCATTGCATTTATTATTCTGTTTGTCAAAAAAATAACACACATATGTTTGTAACAAAAGCCACAACAAATATTTTTCTTAACGGAAGACCCTATTTTGTTTTAGGTTCGTGGTTTTGATTGATTTAAAAACATTAGACAATCAGGAATAGACAAAAAAACAATCATGTACAAACCCTGTTGAAGTAAGATGAGGCAGAAAACACAACATGAATGGCATAGTAGACCAACATTATTTTCTTTTTTGTAAGGTCGCAGGAGCAGGGACTTCTTTCCTCATGTTCCTTTTACTTTAATTATTTTCACTATCTTATACTCAATACTCCCTTTGATGGCACCTAACACCGGCTTTTCTAAACCTGTCATATTTTGTCCTGTAGTATAACTGTGATTTTCAAGGTTTGCAGATTTAATTATGTACTGTGTTATGGGCGCTGCGGATCCCTTGTGCCGCCATATAAATCAAGGAAAATATTAATAATAAGATTAAAACCCAATAAGCAATGATCCTCATGTGCTGAAGCTTGCCCAGCAGATTATGGTGTGCACTTTAATAAGCATTATATTACAGGTTGAGTATCCCATATCCAAATATTCCGAAATACGGAATATTCCGAAATACGGACTTTTTTGAGTGAGAGTGAGATAGTGAAACGTTTGTTTTTTGATGGCTCAATGTACACAAACTTTGTATAATACACAAAGTTATTAAAAATATTGTATTAAATGACCTTCAGGCTGTGTGTATAAGGTGTATATGAAACATAAATGAATTGTGTGAATGTAGACACACTTTGTTTAATGCACAAAGTTATAAAAAATATTGGCTAAAATTACCTTCAGGTTGTGTGTATAAGGTGTATATGTAACATAAATGCATTCTGTGCTTAGATTTAGGTCCCATCACCATGATATCTCATTATGGTATGCAATTATTCCAAAATACGGAAAAATCCCATATCCAAAATACCTCTGGTCCCAAGCATTTTGGATAAGGGATACTCAACCTGTACTGTATACCTCAAGTGTGCACTCATGTAGTTTGGCTGCTTTAGTTAGGAGGTGTTCAGCCCTTTACATTAATGTTTGTTTTAGTAGTAAAAAAAATTATACTGACGCTGCATTACTGTGTGTTTGTTTCGTTGACATAATTATCAGAAGTACACTGTGTTTGTAAGTGTTCAGATGTGTTATTTTATGGACTCACCAGCCAGATGAGGGGATTCTGCTTCCCGTGTTGGGGAAGGTGCCAGTAATTGTGATGGTGGCCTTGAGGACACAGTAGAGATGCGTCTGTGAGGGGGAGATGCAGATGTGGGCATCGGGAGATCTTGCCGTGGTCTTTTCAATGCCACGTGTTTGCGGCTGGATGTTGGTTGTCCTGTGCGCATTTGCGGACTAAGGTGTGTCCTGGATGGGACTATGGAAAAACGCAATACATTAGTGTATTTTCAAAATAATATTTTGGCAAAAAACCCCCAAAAAGGATACTTTACCTGTAGTAGCAGCAGCATCCTCCTGTGCAACATTTGTCCTGCTACTACGGGCTGCTCTTCTTTGTGACACTGAAATTTTTTTAGCATTATGGTATGTATTTTTGCCAAAACATTTACAACATGATAATCAACATTAGCCATGTAGCCATTAGGAAAATCAAAACCATACCTGTGTTTTGAAAATTGTTATTAAAAATAGTCCGCCATATATTGTCGTCAGCAAGTACAGATATAATATACATCTTAAAAAACAACAACATGACCACACCTGCTTACTTTACCAAAAACACCTATGCTTACTACAACATAGATGTTTGCCACAAACAAGGAATGTGCAGTAAAACACTACATAACAAATGCTATATTCAAATACCACATATGCATACAACTTATACATACAGTAGAACTGACAAAAATCAGCTGCAGAAATATACCATCTGATACTGAAAACAAAAAACCATGCTAAGCACATTCAACATAAATGGATAAAGGTAATGGTTACAACTAGGAACACAACGTTTTACACACATCACTACTTCAATAATTTGTACCAGACAACTTAAGCCAATATTAATAGGTTTAAACATTAAACTATCAAACTGGGAACATACAAATTGCAAAAAATACAGTATGGTCAGAGCCCCATTTGGCACAAATAATCGTTCCTTTTACATCACGTAAATGATGGTGAAAACCCCCAAAAAAAACAAAAAACAAAAAAAAAACAATTCATGTCATAATACATATCCCTCACACACAAACACATTAAAACAACACATCCTCAATGCAACAAATATGCCAAACACTATAAACAGTTTTGCACACATTAAAACACATTTTTAAAACAATTACACTGATAAGAAGAAACAAAACAATACTCACCATCCTGCCTGGGCCGATCAGAATCTCTGACATGAGTGGCACGGACAACTTCGTGTGGAATAATGCGATGCACGGGCTCCTCCCACTCAGCATATGTGGCAATGAAAGGATGGCCACCCCCAGTTTGTCGGGCTGACTTTGCCTCCTTGGCCATCTTTGCCTTTACCCTGCGCTTTATGTCATAAAATCGCTTTCGGCAAGTGTCCTCAGTCCGCCTCACCACACCCTCGCAGTTCACTGCCGAAACTACTTGACCCCACAGCACAGCCTTTCTGCGAGATGTCACCTTGGAGGCCTGAGGGCCAAACAGGTGCCGATGATGACGCATTAACTCATTCACCAATGCCACATTTTCTGCGTGACTAAATTTAACATTTCTGCCTGTCTTCGTAGTGGTGCGGGGCTGCGGAGCGCCATCAGCATCACTCTCACTCTCACTGGAGGCCGCAGCAGAAACCTCACCCTCCTCCTCTGCCTCACTAACCTCCTCCCTCTCACTCACCTCCAACACCTCACTCACCTCCTCCACCTCACTCACCTCCTCCACCTCACTCACCTCCTCCCTCTCACTCACCTCTGACTGGGACATAATCAGGACAAACAACAAATAACACTGAGAAAAAAAACCAGTAAACACACTCCTCCACTACCACTACACACCACACACACACCCACTACACACCACACACACACACACACACACACACACACACACACACACACACACACACACACACACTCCCAAACAATGACAATAGACGTTAAAAAAAAACCAAGACAAAAAAACTAGACAGACTTTTAAATAACTACACAAGTATGACAAGGCTACTTACACACACAGTACAGCACTCAACAATCGCAAAGAACCTCCTCCAAACCGCAAAAAACTCCAAACAACTCACCAACTCCTAACACACCTTCCTCTCACCTCTCCACTAACTAAACCCACGAGGTGTGGCCGGTTTGGGGCGGATTTATAGTAATGAGCACAGACACTCCTCCATCACGAAACAAACCAATCACGGACGAGTGACAAAAACGAAACTTAGAAAGAAAACGCGGCCGGGAACGGATAAACACTGCCGTAACCGAAAAATTACGCATTCGGTAAAAAAAACGCATAACACGGTCGCAAATCTACAAAATCAGCCGCATTCTACCTTTGAAAAACACGAATGACATCGACATCGGAAAACACGAAAATGTCAAATACGACAGCTTAGTAAATGAGTCGTAATCCATTCAAAAAGTTGCACTTTTACACATTCGATGTCATTCGTGTTTGTACTTTAAGCTCATTCTGAAAAATACGAATTTTAGTAAATTTCCCCCCAAGTCTGTGAAAACAAGTGAAATAATTACTGACTCCACAAAATAGTTAACTCATCCGTGCATGTTTAAGGAATCCTCAAAACATGATCTGTTGGTGGTACTTGAGCTTTAGGATTGAGAACGCCTGCATTTAGGTAATTTAAATATTCAGCCCAAATATGCTCCTCAAAACATTTTATTTGCACAGAAGCTACTGTAATTGGCTCAGGTATAATAAATACAGTATATACAGTACTGTACATAGCTGGGGAAAAAAACTTTTGAGGCTTCTGGTGGAACTGGTGGGGATGGCTCTGTAATGTGTGCCTGAAGGAAGCAAGTTAAACATGCTGTGGCCGGGTGTAGCTGGTCCTTTACTATCTTCGTTTCCCACTTTTTAGCTCTGGAAAGGTACAGCTGTTGGACTGAGGGAAGGTCAGCCCCGATTACCTTCTCTGCGGTTCTGACCACCTTTTGGAGCCTACATATGTCCCTCGCACTGGCGGAGCTGTACCATACCAGTATCGAGGAGCACAGTACCGACTCCACAATCACGGAATAGAAGAGGAGCAGAAGCTTCTGTGGTATGTTGAACTTCCTTAGTTGCCTGAGGAAGAACAACATCTGCTGTGCTTTCCCAACAGTGGTATCAGTGTTAGACCCCCATTTAAGGTCCCGGGAGATAGTGGTCCACAGGAACTTGAAGGAGTCCACTAGCGATACCAAACTGCCATCAATCGTTAGTGGAGGTGTACTAGCTGACCTCTTCCTGAAGTCCACTATCATCTCGACAGAATTGAGGGTGTTGAGCTCAAGGTTGTTGTGGCTACACCACTGGACCAATCGGTCTACTTCCCATCTATAGGCAGTTTCGTCCCCATCCTTGATGAGGCCGATGACCGTGGTGTCGTCTGCAAATTTGATGAACTTTACTGATTGCGCCTCTCAGGTGCAGTCATTTGTGTACAGGGGAAGAGCAGGGGTGAGCGGACACAGCCCTGAGGGGCCCCTGTACTAATGGACCGTGCTTGAGAGGTGAATTCCCCCGCTTTCACTACCTGTGTCCTATCTGTCAGGAAGTCTACTATCTGGGAACAGGTAGCTTCAGGGACGCCTAGCCAAAGTAATTTGGGGTGGAGGATGTTCGGAACAATTGTATTGAAGGCTGAGCTGAAATCGACAAACAGGAGCCTCACGTAGGTTTCGGGAATGTCTAGGTGCTGTAGAATGTAGTGCAGGCCCAGGTTGACTGCGTCCTCGACAAACTGATTCGATTGATAGGCGAACTGTAGGGGTCCAGTTGGGAACCAGTCACAGTTTTCAGGTGATTCAAAACCAGACACTCAAATGTTTTCATGACCACAGACGTTAGTGCTATCGGCCTGTAGTCATTCAGGTTCGTGATAGAGGATTTCTTGGGGACCGGGACAGTAGTGGACCTTTTGAGGCAGGAATGGACTTTCTGTAGCTCCAGTGATTTATTGAAGATCTTGGTGAATATGAGGGCGAGCTGACCCGCACATGCTCTCAGGGCAGATGGTGACACTCCATCAGGACCTGGAGCTTTCCTGGGTTTGGCCCTTTTGAACAGTACCTCCACCTCTTCTTGGGTGACTTGCAGTGCCTAGAGTTGGAGCAACAAGTCATACTGCTGTAATCCTAGCTCCAGTTTAGCAGCAAGTCTGTAATTCTTAGTGTTATCACAGTGTCTCAGTTTTGCTGGGTTTTCCTTCTGTAGGTACCAGTGCTACTGAACTTTCTAAGCTACAGATATTTCATGTGTTTCCAATCCATCTGTTCAACTAAAGCCTCAGAGTAACTAGCTGCAGTTGTTACCTGTCTCTCAAGATCATTGCAGCCACCAGCTGCACTTCACTGATGACAAGACTCTCCAGAATAGCCAAGATCCCAGCCTGCTGGAATCTACTCATGAAATCTACAGTCTTGTTTATAAGCCTGCATCTTAGTTCTGTGATGACTCTCTCTTGCTTTTGCTTCCCCCTAGAGTTTATCCTAATCTACTCCAGTGTATCTTGCCTGCTCAGTTCAGCCCATATCTGTTAATAACCAGCTGCATTCTACCTTTGGAATAGTGCACCCTTCACTTCCTGCAGATCTCCTGAATCTCAGTGTGCAGTTAACATCTCATATTCCTGCAAGGAAATTATCTATCTGCTTTGTGTACAAGTTCCAGTCTACTACTGCGTGCTCATTCTAAAGGATATTATTATATTAGTTATGTGCTGCTAGCACATAGTTCTCCTGATATCTCCAGCATTCTTCCACAGAAAGCATATATTATTGTGTGTGCATTTCCTCATCTTCCTATCAGAGTAAAGCAAGCAGTACATGTAACCTACATTAGTGGTCTTAGCCCAGCTCCAGTGTTATGCTTTACCAGTCCTAGCCAAGTTCCCAGCATTACTAGTCATAGCTCAGCTTCAACCTGCCCTGTAGCACTACTGAAACCAGAAATACCAGTTCCATTCTGGTTAGCCCTGTTACCAGCATAGCCAGTCCCAGACTGGCATCAAGCATCACTGGTTTCAGCCCGGTCTTAACCATCACTGTTTCTGGCCTGTTGTTCAGCTCTCATCCACTGGTTTCAACCCAGTGTCCAGTTCCAGTGTTTTTGTTTTTTTACTAGTGTTCATTTCAAGTGCTACCAGTCACATCTGGTGTTCAGCTTCATTGGTGCCAGCCCAGTGTTCAGTCCAAGTGCCACCAGTCCTGTCTGTTGTCCAGTTCTACCAGTATCAGCCCAGTGTTCAGTATCCCTATTTCCAACATTACCACTTCTATCCTGGTTATTTGTCTAGCCCATTACCCCAGAGTCTACTCCAACAAATAGCATTAGTAAAGTACTTAGCTATACTCACTAGAGCTTCATCTATAGACCAGTGGTCACAATTCCAGTGCCCACAGACATATTATGATACCGACCAGTCCAGACAGTATGGATTCTGACATGTAGATTATAATTATACTTGCGTGTGTTAAGTAAAACATGATAAATACATTGCAGCACTATTCTACATAAAAGCTTAAAATCACTTATCATGTTACCTAATAATTATTCTTTTATTTTAATCATAAAGTACTATTATTTGCTATTGATTAAATCAGTGGTTCCCAAACTGGGTGCCTGGGGTGCCTTGGGGCACTTGCAATGTCCTCAGGTTGGTGGTCCAACTCAAATTAATTATGGTCCATTTGATAGGCAAAATAAGTGCTTGTGTCTTCCAATCATAACATTTGTGAAGCTTATCCTGTCCCTTACCACATAACTGACCCTAAGAATGACATATACAGATGGAGCGCATGGTGTTCACTTTGAAAGTGGCGCGTGCGCCTCTACGACGCACATGCATCCCATTAGTTCACCTCACCGGGCGCACTTAGTCGCAGACAGACCCACGATTTGCCACATATTCCACAGCGCTTTACAAAGAATATTTGGCCATTCACATCAGTCCCTGCCTTAGTGGAGCTTACAATCTATATTCCCTACCACACATACACGCACATTCACGCTAGGGTTAATTTTGTTGGGAGCCAATTAACCTACCAGTAAATTTTTGGATTGTGGGAGGAAACCCACGCAAGTATGGAGAGAATATACAAACTCCACACAGTTAGGGCTGTGTTGGGAATCGAACTCATGACCTCAGTGCTGTGAAGCAGTAATGCTAACCATTACACCAACCATACTGCCCAGGGGTGCCATATAAAAAAATTCTGATACTCTAGGATTCCATGACTCAAAAAAGTTTGGAAATCACTGTATTAAACAGACCTACAGACAGCACAGGAGACAAAGCCCAGGAAGACAGAATGTTATTTGCTAACATTCCTGTAAGGTGTAAGTCTGCAGAAACATTCTAGCACCCATTCAGCACTCAGCTTTCATCTCTCTGCAAATTAAACAATGAAAGTACATATCTGATTGGTTATTATAGTGATAGTGCAGATTTAGTTTTTCCAGCAATGTTAGCAAATGACCCTCAAAATCTGAAATCCATTTCTCCTTACATTGTAACTTCAGATTGGTTACATCAGTGTTACAAAGTTACTTACCGAGATTTGGTATCTTAAATGTCAGAAACTTTTCTGAAATTGTAATTCATTAACTTAATATTATTATTTATAAAAATAAGAACAATGTAATCCACAGATATCTAGTTATATAGAAAATAATTTGTATTTTTTTTTATCAAGGAAGATGACTGTAGGATGCATAGAAACTACAGAGAAGAGCATTTTCAGCTAGGAACAAGATTAGCATCATCCCCGTGCAAACTCCACTTTGATAAGTGATACATGCAGTTGTCTTGACATTAGCTGGGAATTATTGACAAAGTTATACCGGATGAGTTGATGGAGAAGATACTATTCTAAGGCATAGGAGAATGTCATCAATCATCATCTACATTGTACTAATAGCATTGTTGGAAGTGAAATAAGTTTGAATCACAAGTGCCTTTAGCTACACTGAGGTATGTAGGCACTGGTACTGTATATAAAAACTAGCAATTAACATAAAGTAAAGAGATTATTATTATTATGGCTTATAAGGCCAGTGCACACAGCCATTAGCTTTCTCAGGAAAGAAATGAGCTCTTAGAAAAAACATGTACAGGGAACACAAAGCCATTCAGCCACCAAAGTAATTTTTCCTGCTTTACGTTTCCAATGAAAACATGCCTCTCGTCATTAATAATGAGACTGTCTGCATTTCATCTTCTTCTTGTGTGAGAGTTTTATAGCACATCTCTGTAAATGGATGTTGAAACCTATTAAAGGTCACATTTAGAAAGCTACATTTTGGGACGGAGCCATTTTCATGTTCAAACTATTTTCTACCGTATTTTAGACAGACTATTAAGGTTTAGGAATGAAGTCACCTGTAACTTTAACTCTTTAAAATAATGACAGTAGTGGTGATCAGATCTCTCCTACTGTACAGAAAGTAAATATCAATAAAATGCTAATGAATTATAATGAGTTGATTAAAAATTGTCACTGTGAAACTAAAGACAGAGAAAAATTATTCATTAATCTTGCGTTGGTGATGTTATTATACTGGATTGGGTGCTTTAAGTTATACAGGTTGAGTATCCCATATCCAAATATTCCGAAATATGGAATATTCCGAAATACAGACTTTTTGGAGTGGGAGTGAGATAGTGAAACCTTTGTTTTTTGATGGCTCAATGTACACAAACTTTGTTTAATACACAAAGTTATTAAAAATATTGTATTAAATGACATTCAGGCTGTGTGTTTAAGGTGTATATGAAACATAAATGAATTGTGTGAATGTACACACACTTTGTTTAATGCACAAAGTTATAAAAAATATTGGCTAAAATGACCTTCAGGCTGTGTGTATAAGGTGTATATGTAACATAAATGCATTCTGTGCTTAGATTTAGGTCCCATCACCATGATATCTCATTATGGTATGCATATATTCCAAAATACGGAAAAATCCCATATCCAAAATACTGCTGGTCCCCAAGCATTTTGGATAAGGGATACTCAACCTGTACTATGTTTCCATTGTTTTACAAATTTTGGGAAATTTAACAATGGGAGTATACATCTTAGTGCAAAGAGAGGTGTAAGTACTGGAAATGTCCCTGGGAACGAGGCGTGGGTGCCATGTTCCCAGAAACCTGCGCATGCGCAGTAGACTCTTGCGTTATGCCAGAGTCTTCTAGCTGCTGAAGAGGAGGGAGCCCGCAACGGAGAATGCACATGGGTTCCCTCCTCTCTTAAAAAGGTCCTTGAACAGATGGGTCCTGGTTGTCAATAAATGAAGAAGAACACACCTGTATCTAAAAAGAGAAAACATTGAATTACTGTTTCATAATACACCAATGCATAGTGCCACTAAGAGAAACATTAAAAACTTCTCAATGCCTGCAAAATATGGACTTCTAGAGCCTCTTCTTTACTTAGGGGGAACATGTACTAAGCAGTGATAAAAGTGGAGAAGTGAGCCAGTGGAGAAGTTGCCTATGACAACCAACCAGCATTGACGTAACATTTATAATTTGCATACTATAAACATATATAGAGCAGCTGATTGGTTGTCATGGGCAACTTCTCCACTGGCTCACTTCTCCACTTTTATCACTGCTTAGTACATGTTCCCCCTTAGTCAAGTTAAAAGTTAGTTATACTCCAATCAGAGATCCACACTACCTGGTGTGGAGAGAGGCATCCAAACGTTTTACAATAACTGAGGTTGTTTCAGAGCACAGCTAGACTCCATATCCCAACTTAATGTACTTAAATTATTTGAAAATACAGAATGGTATATGTTGAGATAATTATTGTCCTATGATTAATTGGTATTATTGTCTAACTGATAACATGTTTTGTGTCTAGCTGATAATATGTTTGGCTGCCCTCCTAGCAATGGTCCAACTGTGTTACTATCTTCCTATCAGTGATTTAATCACTGAACATATACTGTATTCTGTCAATTTTTTATGTACCCCATAAGATCTGATACCTCATGATGATAACAGCTGGACATCCTGAAGTTTGGAATTGGCAAGGCTACATGTAAAAAACCACAGAGGCATAGTACTTGGTCTATTACCTGCCAGTCTCTCTTCCCTTCTATGACATGCTCTGTATCCTAATATCTCCACTGGAAGGGCTTTTTCCATTTAATAAATCAGTAAGTTATAAACTATAAAATGCCTTTTAGTCTATGACCAATCACCGTCAAAACATTTTTTTAATCTCTAACCATATGACTGTCAGTGCTGTACCTATGCTTAATCAGTTTGATTATACATTGCTTAAAATAAAAAATAAAAAACATTTAAAAGAAAAAGCCTTTTGCGATGGGTCACTACTCCAGGGCTAGTGCTGTGTACTTGCCTCCTAGGATAAACTTTGCCAGCCAGACCATGATCTGCAGTAAAATCCCATTGCATGGCAGTTTTGATATATATTCAAAATGCATGCTGTTTGCCACATATGGAAAGTGGTTTAGAAGACACCACATACATATTTTTTTTGTGGTGAGTTCAAGGGTGTCAGGCAAGATTTGGAACTAAATATATTTTTGAGGCCACTGCATTTTGGCAATATATTGAAAACACATGCAATTTACACCAATCTTACTAATAAGAAACATGCGTAAAAAATTTGCTTATACCTGTATTTGTGGGGGTTTTAGTACAGTTTTGCAAACCATTGCTTCATACAAAATCAGATTGATGTTCTTTTATGATTTGCTCTGTTTGGTAAATGGCACAAAACTGCACAAAAAGAGGAATCTTACATTTAGGTTTTAGTACTTTAATACACTCCCCCCCCCCTTATGTGTTCAGTGCACGCTGTATGTTATTAATTTGCCAGTGTATACGTCACATGACTTCATAAGATCTATCTTAATTTTATGCATTTGTGTGAGGTGAGGAGAATAATGATATAGTATTCTTGGAAGAAAATGATAGCTTCTAATGTAGTTGCCATTTGTTTTGCTTTAATTTATAGTTAACATATGTGACCCATATAAAACCAAAATAACAGTTTGATAACTGTACGCAATTTAGGTTGTGAGTACAAATTTCGACCACAAGGGGATCCAGACCAGCACTGTTTAAGAATGGCTATATCACAGCTTTATTTCTTATCATTATATTTTATTTCTTTTTCTGATTGGTACTGTATGTGTTTGTTAACTAGTCCGCCTTTCTTCTGTCCTAGATTAATATTGTAAATGACAAGTATTTTTGTTAAGTATTCAAATCACATTTGTTTTAAATACAATTAGGGGTATATTTATGGCTTTTCTGTAGGTTTGAGCTGAAAATGTACAGTAACTGAAAATTGGCACTAATATTAAGTTTAAATCCCAGCGTGCATTGCACTTATTATTAATGGTGCTTTCAAATTTGAGCTAAAACCCAGCAAGGAAATGTGGCTTGCAGAAGCCACCACTTTGTAAATATACCCCTTAGATTCTAATAGTAAATGTTATACATATTTGTTCCTTTCATGTCTGTTCTACCTCAATTGTTTCACCTCCAATATCTCTGTAGGAAAAACAAACAAGAATGGTGAACATTGGTGCACATACTGAACAGTCATGTATTTAATATGGTTCAAAATATATAAATCAATGATACATATGATAGCAGCATTCATCTTGGGTGCTCAATTAAGAAAACAGCAGTGGGAAGGATGTCTCTGTTGAGAAACTGCAACAGAGTGAGATTTGATGTGTAATTACACAGGAGGGACAGCAGGTGGAGCTGTCGTGTATGGGTTTATGTGTTTTACAGTCTGTGATATATGTCTTACATACATGTTTGTTCCTGTGTTCTGAAGGTGACATGAAGGAGAGAGACGAAGCATGCAGTGATTGCTGCTTATACACAGTTATCCTGTTCTGATTACCAGTTTGTATTATGATCGGTTCCAGCTTCATTATATAAGCAAGTTATACCACAAAGAGCTTTCCGGTGTGTGCCTACTGATTGAAACATAGCTCATGAGGTGATCCTGACTGCGTGGGTAAAGCACCCAAATGCCAACAGGTTATGGGCCCAGACACAGACAAGAGGATCCCAGTTACCAGGAGTAAAGATTACAAGGATCAAGGCACAACAAACATCTCTAAGAGATCTGCACAGCAACTGTGAGTAAACCCAGTATTATAACAAAAGGGGAACAGCAGACAAACAGAATGAGATGGCAAGCAGCACATATCTTAGACTGGCAGTAACCAAGCTGTCTAATGATAACTACCAACTGTGGAATTGTAAAGTTGAAATGCTGCTGACTAAAGATGATTTGTGGGAAGTTATAATTACAGACAGACCAAATGATAATAACCAGGAATGGGACAAGAAGAACAGACAGGCACGTGCAACTATAGGCTTATTAGTTGAGGATGATCAGTAAGTTCATATAGTGTAAATCAAGAAGACACTGCAAAGGGCATGTGGCATATACTGCAAAGGCTATATGAGAGAACCAGTTTAAACCATACTTGCCTACTTTTGAAAAGTAGTTTCAGGGAGATCGTAATCGGTAGGAGTATGCAGCGCGCGCCGCTGAGGGGGTATCATGTTCCGCCAAAAGTGCGTGTCTAGCTCCACCTATGGGCGTATCTATTGCCACTTAGGGGTGTGTCCTGCAGTGGCCGATGAAAACTATAGTATGAAGTTGCATATACAACTTGCAAATAACATTTGTTACTTTTAAGTGAGGCCAGTGAAAGAGATTGGCTTCCTTTTACACTAACCCAGTGGTTCTCAAACTGTGTACCGTGGCACCCTGGGGTACCTCACGACACTTGCAGGGGTACCTTGGATTGGTGATCAAGGACTAATTCAAATTATATATGGTCAATGTAAAAGGCAAAACCAAAAACAAATATCTGGACAAACATAAGCAAGTTTTATTCCCCACCACATAATTAAACCTAAGGAGATATATAAACACAATTTACTTAATTTTATATTTCTTTCTAAATTTCTCAGTAATAAACTCATAGCCTAGGGGTGCCATGAAAAAAACTCAGATACTCTAGGGCGCCGTAATTGAACAAAGCTTGGGGACCACTGCTCTTAACCAAGTTCCAGATGCTGACAGGAGAAAGGGGAGAAACTGGGTGCTGAGTGTCACAGGCATTACCTGTCCCCAGAGAGCGAACTCACTGACAGCCATGTCAAAATTCCCATCTCTCTTCTATTCCTCCTGTCTCCAACTATTCCTACCATCTTCCCCTATTTCCCCCTATTCATCCCATCTCTCCCTATTCTTCCTTTACTTTACCCGTCTCCCCCTATTCTTCCCACTATTCCTCCCATCTCTAAACAAACAACCAAAGAGGCCGCGCATGTGAATCAATTGTACCGGTGGTTCAATTTCTAAAAATAGTTTTAATAAGCACAAATCACCATATTACATAAAAATTCAAACAATGCATCTACTTCATAAAACACTGAATATTATATGCAGCTTAATATCTCTATTGAGTACTCGGAAACACAGTTATTACAACAGCATAAGCTGACTCCCAGAGACTGTTCAGCGATGATATTAAGTAACATTCTAAATCGCTGTCAATTGCAACAATGTAAACCGCTGTTACTAGATAACTATTTGCATCCTTGCAAGTAAAGTTAGTGCAATAATGAAGCTGGCAATCCTCCAAGTTTAGATGTAGTATACTGGATTGCGATAATAAGTACTGGGGTTCTAGAGGTTGTTTAAACAAAGTGTACATTCGGTAATTCCATCTGGGGTAAATAAAGCTGGTGACTGGGAAGTGAGGTTTTATATTAATTGATATTAGTTGTAATTGTTCCACCATTAATGTCACTCGTTCATACTCACTGCACACGGTCCAAAGCACTGTTGTGCCCGCGTACACATAAACTGTGGCAATGGATGTAGGTGCACTTCCCCTTTTGGTGGCGTGTATTTTGATAATGCCGTGTAGATAAGGGTTATTTTCCTGAGCCTCCTCGGATGCCAAAGCTTAATCCACACTTGTGGCCACTCACTTTAACTGCGGCTACTCCGATGGCGTGGGGTGGAGGGCTCGGTAATGGTTAGGGTGAAGGCTTTTATTCTTCTGCTATATAAGGTAGGATACTGCCTCTTATGTTTTATATGCTGACTAAATTTCATACAATAAAATGAAACGTTGATTGAGAAAAGTCATGCAGACTATGTGAATCCGCTCTGCAAATTAATTAGACCTGTGAGTGCTGCAGCAATTTCTCTGAACATATATATATATATATATATATATATATATATATCTCACAGAGAGAGAGAGAAAGGCAAGGGGGTACAGAGGGTGGGAGGCAAGGGGGAGAGCGCGGCATGGGCACAGAGAGTGGCATGGGGTAGAGACAGAGGCATGGGGGAGAGAGAGAGAGAGAGGGAGCATGGGGAGTGAGACAGAGCAAGAGATGCATGGAGAGAGAGAGAGGGGCACAGAGGAGAGAGAGGGGGCATGGGGAGATCGAGTAGTAGTGCAGAGCAGGGGGCAGGATGTAGGTAGTCGTGGGAAGTAAGGGGCAGGATGGGAGTAGTAGTGCAGAGCAGGGGGCAGAATGTAGGTAGTATTGGGAAGTAAGGGGTAGGATAGGAGTAGTGGTGGGAAGCAGGGGGAAAGCTTGGTGTAGTAGTCATGAGGTACCATAGGATGGGAGTAATAGTGCATAGAATGCTGGAAGTAGCAGTGTGGGAGAACAAGAGATGTTGGGGTGAGAGAGACTTTCAAAGAGAGCAAGATGTGGGGGAGAGAGAGTGGGAGGGTTAGAGTGAGATGACAGAGAGACACAAGGGACTGATAGGGATTGAAACCTGCAAGGCTGCATGCTGCTCCACAGTCACACGATTAGCTGCAATGTCCAGTTCTCGCCTCCTCTGCCTTCTGAGATGAGTTCCTTGTGCGGCCACACTGCTGTCACTCACTGTCTGACTGCGGGCCGCGCGGTGCTTTACTCTCTGACAGCGGCTACCCACCGGAAATCCCGCTGCGCCAATTTGTCCCCAGGCTAGAGGGACATCAGAATTGAAGACACGCCACTGGGCCCGCCCACCTGCACCACCCAGCAGATCACACGCGGCTGTCAGCTCCCGACTCTGAGTGGGAGCTGAGAGATGCACGCTGCAGGTCCCCCAACGACATTACCATGATTCGGACATACACAGCTGCAGTGCCGGCTCCTCCATTCAACAAATAAAAAATCAGTCAGCTGCGCCGATATATCGGTGTGCAGGGGGGGGTTTCCAGGTACTCGGAAACCCCCCCTGCATGCGCGTATGTACTGTATATATTACATACATTCTTTCCATATTAAAAATAATTGCCCCCGAAGGTGGAAATATCATATATATATATATATATATATATATATATTATGTTGCAAATGCATTTACATGGTAGCAATGCCATTCCCAAATACATACAGTACTTTTACTTACTATGAACTTTGGGACTTGAATGCAGAACTTGCAGCAGGACTTCAGGTTGTTCAGTGGGACCATGGAACTTTGCATAATTAAGCCCCGCCCCCACCACAATTTGCCGCGATTCGCGGGCCTATAGGACGAGGGTGGAGCCAAACAGGTTATATGGAAAATGCAATGCATTGCCTCTGTCACCTCCCCACAGGCCTGCGAATCGCGTCAAAATGCCGGAGGAGGGGGGCGGGGGGGTGATGGACCACGATCAAGGACAGCGGTCACTAAAAAAAAAAACATATGGGGGAAGGGGCCACTGGCAGAGTGTGCATGTCGGGACCCTGCCGGCGACAGATGCATGCCTCAGGACAGAATACAACGCCGCAGCCTGATGCTCACACCGCTAGCGGCTCCCGGGGTATGGCTGCGTGCATGTTCCGGTTACCTGGGTGACGCCCCGTCTCCTTAACAGTCCCAGACCATTATGTGAATCTCAGCGGCTGGCTTCAGTGCCTTACAGGCACCTGCAACAGGTACCTGGGTCTTCACACTCCTCCATCTATCACACAGGGTTGAAGCGCGCGGTTACTTTTTCCATGCATGGCCTGCCCCACGGCTTTTCAAGTCTCACACATGTGCAGTCTGTAATCTCACGAGGGGCAGGGAAAAAGCGGGAGGACTAGCAGGGCTTCCGGGGCAGCGGGAGGCTAAAGTAAAAATCGGGAGCCTCCCGCTAAATGCGGGAGGGTAGGCAAGTCTGGTTTAAACAGCAAATTATTCCTGCTAAGAAAACTGTACCAAATGAGACTTAGCAAAGTACAGACTATGCAAGAGCATATAAGTAAATTGCTGGAGATAGTAGCACAGCTCAGATCTATAGGAGAAGAGCTCAAATGCAGCCACACAGTAGCCATACTTCTGTGCAGTCTACCAGACACATACAGAGCACTGATAAACGCTTGGGAAACAAGACCTCAAACAGAACTCACACTAGACTTTGTGAAAAACAGGTTTATAGATGAATATCAGCGCAGGAAAGAAATCACACAGGATTACATGGACAGTGACAATGAAAAATCTCTCAAAGTTACAGACACTACATAACAAAGAAACAAAAGCATGCTTTAGATGCAAGAAAATAGGACATTTAAAAAAGGACTGCTCTATATGGAAAGGAGAACAGCAGAAACTACTTTTAAAAGGATCAAGACAGAAAGTCAAAACTGCACTTACAGACATATGCACAAATAAGTGGAGTGGAACTTTTAAAGTGACAGTAACACATACGAACTTTAGTTTGTACATAGATTCAGGAGCAACAAGTCACATGACTAGCGACAGAGATTTCTTCACCGAAATTGACACAAGTCATAGAGAAACAATCTATCTTGCAGATGGCACCGTTATCACTGCGGAAGGTAAAGGGCATGGTATGCTCATATGCTCCAGTGCTAATGGAAGTGATAGAACAATACCAATTAAAGATGTATTATATGTTCCCACATTGGAAGGTGGATTAATATCTGTAAAGTGTTTGACGGATAAAGGACTTACCATTAAATTCAAAGATAAAATGTGCATTATCCAAAATGGAACAGAAACAGTAGCCACAGCCAAAGCAGAACAACACCTGTATCATCTAGACACTGGGGTACAACAGGTGAGATTAAGCACACACGTGCACACAGACTGTATTCACATGTGGCACAGACGACTAGGACACAGGCGCCCAGACAGCATTAAGGAACTACAAAATAGAGGCCTAACAAAGGACCTCACAGTATCAGACTGTTCAAAAACCATGAGGTGTGAATGCTGTATAAAAGCCAAAGCCACAAGAATGACAGTTCCAAAACAAAGTGAGAACAGAGCCCAAAGACCTCTAGATCTCATACACAGCGACGTGTGTGGCCCAATGCAAGTACGTACACCAAGCGGTAACAGATATATAGTGACTTTGACTGATGACTACTCCAGATATACAGTTACTTATCTGATCAAAAGCAAGGATGAAGTACTGGACAAGTTACATGATTACGTAACAATGGCTAGAAATACATTTCAAAGAAATCCACTAGTATTTCATAGCGACAATGGAGGTGAATTCAGGGGTCACAAAATAGAACACTTCCTGAGACGACTCGGTATAGAGCACCACAAGAAAGTACCCTACACACCAGAACAGAATGGGGTAGCTGAAAGAAAGAATAGGACTCTGACAGAAATGATCAGATGCATGTTAACAGATTCAGGATTACCTGACAAATACTGGAATGAAGCCGTAACGAAAGCCACATACTTACAGAACAGGTTGTTCTCAAGAACAGTGGAGAAAACCCCATATGAATTATGGCATGGCAGGAAACCTAATGTGAAACACATAAGAGTCTTTGGATGTAAAGCTTTTGTGTATATTCCAGCAGAAATACGCAGTAAACTGCAGAACCGCGCAGTGGAAGGAATCTTCGTTGGATACAGTGAATGTTCCAAAGGATACAGAATTCTGAACCCAAAGACAGATATGATAACCATAAGCAATAGTGTGACCTTCGTGGAGAAACTAAGAAATGAAGTGATGATTCTAGCAGATCTGTATAAAGAAGACAACACTGACTTTTGTGACACCATCACAATAGATACTGACCAAGAGGTTGAAATCAGCCTCGAACCAGATACCAAAGGTATGCAGGAGTGCACCACAGATGAAGTAAGGTGCTCGACCACAGAGAACAAAGGCAAAGCACCAGTGCGTCTCTCATGTAAAGCTAGTACCATCAGTATACGTAAACCCACATCCTGGAAAGAAGTATCTGCCTTACCAGAAAGGAAAGCTGGAAAATGGATAGAAGCAGCAAAAGAATAAATGAAATCCATGCATGACAATCAGACATTGACACTAACAGAACTGACAGCAGGAAGAAAAATCATAGGCAGCAAATGGACATTCAAAGTCAAATACAACACAGATGGAAAAGTGGAGCGATACAAGGCAAGATTAGTAGCCAAAGGATATTTGCAAAAATATGGAGAGGACTATGATGATACATTTGCTCCAGTAGTAAAGCACACAACCATAAGGACATTACTTACAGTAGCAGCTGCAAAGGATATGCAGGTGAGACACTTCAATGTAAAGACAGCGTTCTTACATGGTGAGCTAAAGGAGGATATTTACATGGAACATCCACCAGGTTTCAAAGACCCTGAAAGACCAGAGTGTGCAAGCTCCAGAAGAGTATATATGGTCTGAAGCCGGCAGCAAGAGCCCGGAACACAAAACTAAATGAAGTACTCATACAGGAAGACTTGTGAGAAGAAAAGCAGATCCCTGCTTATATGTCAAGGAGATAGTTGACAGGTGGACCTACCTGTTAATCTATGTTGATGATCTTGTATGTTTCGAGCAAGAAGGGGACAAAGAGGAATTACTGCAGATTCTGAACAAGGAATTCAAAACAAAAGACCTAGGAAATATAACACACTATTTAGGTATTCAAATAGCGAGAGAAGAAAATGGTGACTTTACCTTAAACCAGAAACAAAAGATACAGGAAGCCATTGAGGAATTTGGGATGCCAAATACTCCCATGGAGACCAACTACATAAATGAAATGTACAATGAAGGTACACCATTACCAGATAATCACCAGTACAGAAAGGCAATAGGAAAATTGCTGTATGTTGCCACTATTACCAGACCTGACATCACTATAGCAGTAGCAATTCTAAGCAGAAAGGTCTCCAAGCCAAGTCAGATGGACTGGAATGCCATGAAAAGAGTAATATGTTACTTAAAGGGACCCATCGGTTTAGGACTTAAACTTCCAGCAAGCAGAAAGTGTAATCTGATTGGATACGTAGATGCAGATTGGGCTGGAGACTCTACCAACAGAAAGTCCACAAGTGGCTACCTATTTCTACTTGGTGAAGGACTGATCAGTTGGACAAGTAGGAAGCAATCATGCCTAACACTTTCTTCCACAGAAGCAGAGTATGTTGCGGCAGCTCAAGCAAATCAAGAGCTAATAAGACTGAGTCAATTGTTAGCTGAATTGGGACAGCAACAAGTAGAACCAACAGAAATCTTTGAAGATAATCAAGGATGTCTCGCATTAGCACTAACAGAACTTGTAAATCCAAGGACCAAGCACATTGATGTGAAGTACCACTTCTTGAAGGATCTACAGGAACATAGTCTTCTTAACTTGGAATATTGGCCAACAGACATTGGCTGGAGAAAGACATCACAGACTATCTAGAAAGATGGGTCTCATGGATCAAGTCTCACCTATTGAGAAGGGGTGTTGAGAAACTGCAATAGAGTGAGATTTGATGTGTAATTACACAGGAGGGACAGCAGGTCCTATATGGGTTTATGTGTTTTACAGTCTGTGATGTATGTCTTACATACTTGTTTGTTACTGTGTTCTGAAGGTGACATGAAGTAGAGATATGAAGCATACAGTGATTGCTGCTCATACACAGTTATCCTGTTCTAGTTATCAGTTTGTATTAGAGATGAGCGCCGGAAATTTTTCGGGTTTTGTGTTTTGGTTTTGGGTTCGGTTCCGCGGCCGTGTTTTGGGTTCGACCGCGTTTTGGCAAAACCTCACCGAATTTTTTTTGTCGGATTCGGGTGTGTTTTGGATTCGGGTGTTTTTTTCAAAAAACACTAAAAAACAGCTTAAATCATAGAATTTGGGGGTCATTTTGATCCCATAGTATTATTAACCTCAAAAACCATAATTTACACTCATTTTCAGTCTATTCTGAATACCTCACACCTCACAATATTATTTTTAGTCCTAAAATTTGCACCTAGGTCGCTGGATGACTAAGCTAAGCGACCCTAGTGGCCGACACAAACACCGGGCCCATCTAGGAGTGTCACTGCAGTGTCACGCAGGATGTCCCTTTCAAAAAACCCTCCCCAAACAGCACATGACGCAAAGAAAAAAAGAGGCGCAATGAGGTAGCTGTGTGAGTAAGATAAGCGACCCTAGTGGCCGACACAAACACCGGGCCCATCTAGGAGTGTCACTGCAGTGTCACGCAGGATGTCCCTTCTAAAAAACCCTCCCCAAACAGCACATGACGCAAAGAAAAAAAGAGGCGCAATGAGGTAGCTGTGTGAGTAAGATAAGCGACCCTAGTGGCCGACACAAACACCGGGCCCATCTAGGAGTGTCACTGCAGTGTCACGCAGGATGTCCCTTCCAAAAAACCCTCCCCAAACAGCACATGACGCAAAGAAAAAAAGAGGCGCAATGAGGTAGCTGTGTGAGTAAGATAAGCGACCCTAGTGGCCGACACAAACACCGGGCCCATCTAGGAGTGTCACTGCAGTGTCACGCAGGATGTCCCTTCCAAAAAACCCTCCCCAAACAGCACATGACGCAAAGAAAAAAAGAGGCGCAATGAGGTAGCTGTGTGAGTAAGATAAGCGACCCTAGTGGCCGACACAAACACCGGGCCCATCCAGGAGTGTCACTGCAGTGTCACGCAGGATGTCCCTTCCAAAAAACCCTCCCCAAACAGCACATGACGCAAAGAAAAAAAGAGGCGCAATGAGGTAGCTGTGTGAGTAAGATAAGCGACCCTAGTGGCCGACACAAACACCGGGCCCATCTAGGAGTGTCACTGCAGTGTCACGCAGGATGTCCCTTCCAAAAAACCCTCCCCAAACAGCACATGACGCAAAGAAAAAAAGAGGCGCAATGAGGTAGCTGTGTGAGTAAGATAAGCGACCCTAGTGGCCGACACAAACACCGGGCCCATCTAGGAGTGTCACTGCAGTGTCACGCAGGATGTCCCTTCCAAAAAACCCTCCCCAAACAGCACATGACGCAAAGAAAAAAAGAGGCGCAATGAGGTAGCTGTGTGAGTAAGATAAGCGACCCTAGTGGCCGACACAAACACCGGGCCCATCTAGGAGTGTCACTGCAGTGTCACGCAGGATGTCCCTTCCAAAAAACCCTCCCCAAACAGCACATGACGCAAAGAAAAAAAGAGGCGCAATGAGGTAGCTGTGTGAGTAAGATAAGCGACCCTAGTGGCCGACACAAACACCGGGCCCATCTAGGAGTGTCACTGCAGTGTCACGCAGGATGTCCCTTCCAAAAAACCCTCCCCAAACAGCACATGACGCAAAGAAAAAAAGAGGCGCAATGAGGTAGCTGTGTGAGTAAGATAAGCGACCCTAGTGGCCGACACAAACACCGGGCCCATCTAGGAGTGTCACTGCAGTGTCACGCAGGATGTCCCTTCCAAAAAACCCTCCCCAAACAGCACATGACGCAAAGAAAAAAAGAGGCGCAATGAGGTAGCTGTGTGAGTAAGATAAGCGACCCTAGTGGCCGACACAAACACCGGGCCCATCCAGGAGTGTCACTGCAGTGTCACGCAGGATGTCCCTTCCAAAAAACCCTCCCCAAACAGCACATGACGCAAAGAAAAAAAGAGGCGCAATGAGGTAGCTGTGTGAGTAAGATAAGCGACCCTAATGGCCGACACAAACACCGGGCCCATCTAGGAGTGGCACTGCAGTGTCACGCAGGATGTCCCTTCCAAAAAACCCTCCCCAAACAGCACATGACGCAAAGAAAAATTAAAGAAAAAAGAGGTGCAAGATGGAATTGTCCTTGGGCCCTCCCACCCACCCTTATGTTGTATAAACAGGACATGCACACTTTAACCAACCCATCATTTCAGTGACAGGGTCTGCCACACGACTGTGACTGAAATGACGGGTTGGTTTGGACCCCCACCAAAAAAGAAGCAATTAATCTCTCCTTGCACAAACTGGCTCTACAGAGGCAAGATGTCCACCTCATCATCATCCTCCGATATATCACCGTGTACATCCCCCTCCTCACAGATTATCAATTCGTCCCCACTGGAATCCACCATCTCAGCTCCCTGTGTACTTTGTGGAGGCAATTGCTGCTGGTCAATGTCTCCACGGAGGAATTGATTATAATTCATTTTAATGAACATCATCTTCTCCACATTTTCTGGATGTAACCTCGTACGCCGATTGCTGACAAGGTGAGCGGCGGCACTAAACACTCTTTCGGAGCACACACTAGTGGGAGGGCAACTTAGGTAGAATAAAGCCAGTTTGTGCAAGGGCCTCCAAATTGCCTCTTTTTCCTGCCAGTATAAGTACGGACTGTGTGACGTGCCTACTTGGATGCGGTCACTCATATAATCCTCCACCATTCTTTCAATGGTGAGAGAATCATATGCAGTGACAGTAGACGACATGTCCATAATCGTTGTCAGGTCCTTCAGTCCGGACCAGATGTCAGCATCAGCAGTCGCTCCAGACTGCCCTGCATCACCGCCAGCGGGTGGGCTCGGAATTCTGAGCCTTTTCCTCGCACCCCCAGTTGCGGGAGAATGTGAAGGAGGAGATGTTGACAGGACGCGTTCCGCTTGACTTGACAATTTTCTCACCAGCAGGTCTTTCAACCCCAGCAGACTTGTGTCTGCCGGAAAGAGAGATCCAAGGTAGGCTTTAAATCTAGGATCGAGCACGGTGGCCAAAATGTAGTGCTCTGATTTCAACAGATTGACCACCCGTGAATCCTTGTTAAGCGAATTAAGGGCTCCATCCACAAGTCCCACATGCCTAGCGGAATCGCTCCGTGTTAGCTCCTCCTTCAATGTCTCCAGCTTCTTCTGCAAAAGCCTGATGAGGGGAATGACCTGACTCAGGCTGGCAGTGTCTGAACTGACTTCACGTGTGGCAAGTTCAAAGGGCATCAGAACCTTGCACAACGTTGAAATCATTCTCCACTGCACTTGAGACAGGTGCATTCCACCTCCTATATCGTGCTCAATTGTATAGGCTTGAATGGCCTTTTGCTGCTCCTCCAACCTCTGAAGCATATAGAGGGTTGAATTCCACCTCGTTACCACTTCTTGCTTCAGATGATGGCAGGGCAGGTTCAGTAGTTTTTGGTGGTGCTCCAGTCTTCTGTACGTGGTGCCTGTACGCCGAAAGTGTCCCGCAATTCTTCTGGCCACCGACAGCATCTCTTGCACGCCCCTGTCGTTTTTTTAAAAATTCTGCACCACCAAATTCAAGGTATGTGCAAAACATGGGACGTGCTGGAATTTGCCCATATTTAATGCACACACAATATTGCTGGCGTTGTCCGATGCCACAAATCCACAGGAGAGTCCAATTGGGGTAAGCCATTCCGCAATGATCTTCCTCAGTTGCCGTAAGAGGTTTTCAGCTGTGTGCGTATTCTGGAAAGCGGTGATACAAAGCGTAGCCTGCCTAGGAAAGAGTTGGCGTTTGCGAGATGCTGCTACTGGTGCCGCCGCTGCTGTTCTTGCGGCGGGAGTCCATACATCTACCCAGTGGGCTGTCACAGTCATATAGTCCTGACCCTGCCCTGCTCCACTTGTCCACATGTCCGTGGTTAAGTGGACATTGGGTACAACTGCATTTTTTAGGACACTGGTGAGTCTTTTTCTGACGTCCGTGTACATTCTCGGTATCGCCTGCCTAGAGAAGTGGAACCTAGATGGTATTTGGTAACGGGGGCACACTGCCTCAATAAATTGTCTAGTTCCCTGTGAACTAACGGCGGATACCGGACGCACGTCTAACACCAACATAGTTGTCAAGGCCTCAGTTATCCGCTTTGCAGCAGGATGACTGCTGTGATATTTCATCTTCCTCGCAAAGGACTGTTGGACAGTCAATTGCTTACTGGAAGTAGTACAAGTGGGCTTACGACTTCCCCTCTGGGATGACCATCGACTCCCAGCAGCAACAACAGCAGCGCCAGCAGCAGTAGGCGTTACACGCAAGGATGCATCGGAGGAATCCCAGGCAGGAGAGGACTCGTCAGAATTGCCAGTGACATGGCCTGCAGGACTATTGGCATTCCTGGGGAAGGAGGAAATTGACACTGAGGGAGTTGGTGGGGTGGTTTGCGTGAGCTTGGTTACAAGAGGAAGGGATTTACTGGTCAGTGGACTGCTTCCGCTGTCGCCCAAAGTTTTTGAACTTGTCACTGACTTATTATGAATGCGCTGCAGGTGACGTATAAGGGAGGATGTTCCGAGGTGGTTAACGTCCTTACCCCTACTTATTACAGCTTGACAAAGGCAACACACGGCTTGACACCTGTTGTCCGCTTTTCTGTTGAAATACCTCCACACTGAAGAGCTGATTTTTTTGGTATTTTCACCAGGCATGTCAACGGCCATATTCCTCCCACGGACAACAGGTGTCTCCCCGGGTGCCTGACTTAAACAAACCACCTCACCATCAGAATCCTCCTGGTCAATTTCCTCCCCAGCGCCAGCAACACCCATATCCTCCTCATCCTGGTGTACTTCAACACTGACATCTTCAATCTGACTATCAGGAACTGGACTGCGGGTGCTCCTTCCAGCACTTGCAGGGGGCGTGCAAATGGTGGAAGGCGCATGCTCTTCACGTCCAGTGTTGGGAAGGTCAGGCATCGCAACCGACACAATTGGACTCTCCTTGTGGATTTGGGATTTCGAAGAACGCACAGTTCTTTGCTGTGCTTTTGCCAGCTTGAGTCTTTTCAGTTTTCTAGCGAGAGGCTGAGTGCTTCCATCCTCATGTGAAGCTGAACCACTAGCCATGAACATAGGCCAGGGCCTCAGCCGTTCCTTGCCACTCCATGTGGTAAATGGCATATTGGCAAGTTTACGCTTCTCCTCCGACAATTTTATTTTAGGTTTTGGAGTCCTTTTTTTACTGATATTTGGTGTTTTGGATTTGACATGCTCTGTACTATGACATTGGGCATCGGCCTTGGCAGACGACGTTGCTGGCATTTCATCGTCTCGGCCATGACTAGTGGCAGCAGCTTCAGCACGAGGTGGAAGTGGATCTTGATCTTTCCCTAATTTTGGAACCTCAACATTTTTGTTCTCCATATTTTAATAGGCACAACTAAAAGGCACCTCAGGTAAACAATGGAGATGGATGGATACTAGTATACTTATGGATGGACTGCCGAGTGCCGACACAGAGGTAGCTACAGCCGTGGACTACCGTACTGTACTGTGTCTGCTGCTAATATAGACTGGATGATAATGAGATGTAGTATGTATAAAGAAGAAAAAAAAAAAAACCACGGGTAGGTGGTATACAATTATGGATGGACTGCCGAGTGCCGACACAGAGGTAGCTACAGCCGTGGACTACCGTACTGTACTGTGTCTGCTGCTAATATAGACTGGATGATAATGAGATGTAGTATGTATAAAGAAGAAAGAAAAAAAAAACCACGGGTAGGTGGTATACAATTATGGATGGACTGCCGAGTGCCGACACAGAGGTAGCTACAGCCGTGGACTACCGTACTGTACTGGGTCTGCTGCTAATATAGACTGGTTGATAATGAGATGTAGTATGTATAAAGAAGAAAGAAAAAAAAAAACACGGGTAGGTGGTATACAATTATGGATGGACTGCCGAGTGCCGACACAGAGGTAGCTACAGCCGTGGACTACCGTACTGTACTGTGTCTGCTGCTAATATAGACTGGATGATAATGAGATGTAGTATGTATAAAGAAGAAAGAAAAAAAAAACCACGGGTAGGTGGTATACAATTATGGATGGACTGCCGAGTGCCGACACAGAGGTAGATACAGCCGTGGACTACCGTACTGTACTGTGTCTGCTGCTAATATAGACTGGTTGATAATGAGATGTAGTATGTATAAAGAAGAAAGAAAAAAAAAACACGGGTAGGTGGTATACAATTATGGATGGACTGCCGAGTGCCGAGTGCCGACACAGAGGTAGCTACAGCCGTGGACTACCGTACTGTACTGTGTCTGCTGCTAATATAGACTGGATGATAATGAGATGTAGTATGTATAAAGAAGAAAGAAAAAAAAAACCACGGGTAGGTGGTATACAATTATGGATGGACTGCCGAGTGCCGACACAGAGGTAGCTACAGCCGTGGACTACCGTACTGTACTGTGTCTGCTGCTAATATAGACTGGATGATAATGAGATGTAGTATGTATGTATAAAGAAGAAAGAAAGAAAAAACCACGGGTAGGTGGTATACAATTATGGATGGACTGCCGAGTGCCGACACAGAGGTAGCTACAGCCGTGAACTACCATACTGTGTCTGCTGCTAATATAGACTGGTTGATAATGAGATGTAGTATGTATAAAGAAGAAAGAAAAAAAAAACCACGGGTAGGTGGTATACAATTATGGATGGACTGCCGAGTGCCGACACAGAGGTAGCTACAGCCGTGGACTACCGTACTGTACTGTGTCTGCTGCTAATATAGACTGGATGATAATGAGATGTAGTATGTATGTATAAAGAAGAAAGAAAAAAAAAACCACGGGTAGGTGGTATACAATTATGGATGGACTGCCGAGTGCCGACACAGAGGTAGCTACAGCCGTGAACTACCGTACTGTGTCTGCTGCTAGTAGACTGGATGATAAATAATGATATAAAAAATATATATATATCACTACTGCAGCCGGACAGGTATATATTATATAATGACGGACCTGCTGGAGTGGACACTGTCTGTCAGCAGAATGAGTTTTTTAATTTTTATAGAATAAAAAAACACCACACAAGTCACACGACGAGTGTACTTTTTCAGGCAGACATTCAATCACAATATACTATACTGGTGGTCAGTGTGGTCAGGTCACTGGTCACAGTGGTCAGTGGTCAGTCACACTGGCAGTGGCACTCTGGCAGCAAAAGTGTGCACTGTTTAATATGTACTCCTGGCTCCTGCTATAACCTATAACTGCTCCCCAGTCTCCCCCACAATTAAGCTGTGTGAGCACAGTCAGATATTATACATAGATGATGCAGCACACTGGGCTGAGCACAGATATGGTATGTGAGTGTGACTGAGTCACTGTGTATCGTTTTTTTCAGGCAGAGAACAAGAACAGAACGGATTATTAAATAATAATAAATTATAAAACTGCACTGGTGGTCAGGTCACTGGTCATCAGTCACTAGTATAACTCCTCCTAAGCTCCAGTAAGTAAATGAAGTGTCTCACTCTCACTCTCCTATCTATTTTAATTTCTAAACGGAGAGGACGCCAGCCACGTCCTCTCCCTATCAATCTCAATGCACGTGTGAAAATGGCCGCGACGCGCCGCTCCTTATATAGAATCCGAGTCTCGCGATAGAATCCGAGCCTCGCGAGAATCCGACAGCGTGATGATGACGTTCGGGCGCGCTCGGGTTAACCAAGCAAGGCGGGAAGATCCGAGTCGCTCGGACCCGTGTAAAAAAACATGAAGTTCGGGCGGGTTCGGATTCAGAGAAACCGAACCCGCTCATCTCTAGTTTGTATTATTTATGATCAGTTCTAGCTTCATTATATAAACAAGTTATACCACAAAGAGCTTTCCGGTGTGTGCCTACTGATTGAAACATAGCTCATGAGGTGATCCTGACTGCGCTGGTAAAGTACTCAAATGCCAACAGTCTCGTGGTGCACATAATATTGTGTGAGAGAGATATAGAAAGTAGAAGACTCTTATTCGGGAGCACTGTAATTCAGATGGACTATTGTGTTCTAATTCAAGTAACCGATAAGATCAAATTTGTAATAAAGTCTCATTAAAACTAATTATATGAGCTCCATTAATGCCAATATGTGAATCAATAACACAGCGAAAATATATGAAAAAATTAAAATACACAATTAGTAGCGCAAATGCTACAATCCATAATGAGCTGGAAAGTACATTTTGTGGTCGCTATATAGTCAAGTTATAGCTATAATGATGTTCTTATGCTGTGAAATATATGACCATCATTTTTTCTGCATAAATCCCATGGGGAAAATGTATTACAGGGAATTGAATCATAGGTCATAAAAACTGAAGTGCCAGATGGTGCTCTTTGTTGGTGATATAAAAGTAGGCAGCAATTTTTTGCAGTACCAGGGTGTTCCAAGTACTGACCTGGCCCTCCAGTGCTTAGCTTCCAAGATCAGATGAGATTGGGCATCCCCAGTGTCCGCAGATATTATGCTTGCCTCTATTAACACTTAACTTTGATAGAAAGTGAGCACTTAGGAAAGGGTAATGGATACTCACAGTAAAAAAATGCATATACTGAACATACGTGTAACAATATGGACCACAAGTTCAAATACTAGGTACAGTACAATGGTCATGTATTATGTGGATTATCACAATGGATGTCTCCAAACAAAAACTAGTACAGAAAGCCATTCATATGTACCCAATTGGAAATACGGTTAAATCACCAGTATTTTGTGAAAGATTAACATAATGGGTACAGCAAATCGTGCAAATAACCATTCATATGTACCCAATAGAAGATGCAATTAGTCCACCAGTGTAACCATTAAGCATCAAGAGGTGTCATACATATGTATGCAAAAGAATAGAGCTGCCAAATATGTAACACAAATAGTCCTGTAACTTGTATATTACAGGGCTTATACTCTTAGTACGGTATGCTCTGTAATCAAAAGATATATAGAGGATATTTCTAGCAACCTATTAATGGGTGCAACAATTGACACTAATAAAAGGAGCACCATGGTATACACCCAGCCCAGCTGACTACCACAAAAGGAAGGGGTGGTATTCAATTATTCTGCAAGCGGTCGTTGACCATAGATATTGGTAAGTCACTTTCATATTTTTTTATTTTGATTTATACTTGCATGCAGTGTAAAGGTACCATATGTGTATATTTGTAACAATATAATATCTGTATTTTCCAGCTTTATTGATGTCTTTATTGGCTGGCTTGATCGTGAACATGATGCTCGTGTGCTAGCCAATTCGTATCTGTTCAAGATTGCGGAGGAGAGACAAAATGGGTTGCTGTTTCCTCGTGAGGTAAACATATGTGCTATTCTGATTTGCTTCTATGAGCAAACTGTATTTACATTGGCACCTCTGCAAGCAAGGATATTTTATCAAACTAGTGGCCCTGCAGCTGTATTGGAACTTCACATCCCAGCATGCCTTGGCATTGTTTTTGGTTTAGGGGCATGCTGGGATGTGTAGTTACAGAACAGTTGAAGTGATTCTTGGTAGTAAGCAATGTATACACTGAAATAATGTTGTAAATGGTTTTAGGGTGTCATGCAGAAGAGCCCAAACTATGGCGGTCAGGATCCCAGTGTCGGTATTCTAACTACATCCCTTCACAAGTTCTCCATGTGTACTGTAATGTGTTACAAATATATTATGCAAGAATATGGGCCAGATACTTGTATTGATATCAGTGACGAGTACATGTTACAAAAGTATACAGCTGTTGTGCATATAATATTTATTAAAACAGTTTTCTTTTGTAGATGTCAAAGTTTGTGGACGGTGTGGAGATACCTGTTCATATAATTGGGGATGCCGCATACCTATTACGGAGGTGGCTTTTAAAAGGATACAGCCAACAGGTTCAGCTTTCACTGGAGAATATCCATTACACCCATGCCCTCAGTTCTGCCCAAATGGTGGTGGAGAACGCATTTGGATGGCTGAAGGGACTTTGGCACTATCTACTAAAGCACAATGATGTGGACATTTATTTTGTGACTGATGTTGTTGCTGCTCGCTGTGTTCTACGCAACATCTGTGAGATGCAGAGGGACCAATACCTGCCAGAGTGGGATGTCCTGGAGGAGCCTGTTGGGAGCGATCCTGTTCCCCTAACCACCCCCTCTTTTGGGCAAAGTGCTCAGAGTACAAAAGAAAATTAGACTGAGTTTGTTACCAGGCGCCACTTATACAATATGTCACAATGAAATATCAAAGTATGGTACGTTCCTGATAACGAATCCACAAAGGTTCCTCCCACTGTTGCGTATATTGATCTCAGCGCATGTGGAGAGAATAAATAAGAATAATCATGTGTAGTACAGTATTTGTTTAATGACATACCCAAGATATAAAACACAGTGAAAAACAATGCTATGTTCCCCTGTTCTGTTAGAGATGCTGTAGATGTAACAATTACCAGAATGATATGAGGACTGGTGTAAAACAGTCCTCAACAAAAGCGTGTTGTTTGAATAATCACCGCAGTAGTCCTCCCGGGTGGACCATCAGGTGCATTCGTCTGGTCACTGGAACAGTCTATCTCCCACTGGAACAAAGGGGTCCAAAGTACAGCCGACGCGTTTCAACCCAAAATGCTATGGGTCTTTCTCAAGGCAGTGTATGGAAGCTTTCATTCTGAGCTTCCTTATAAACCCCCATCCTCCAATCAGGGATTCCTTCCCAGAACTCTCTATTAGGTAACCAATCCCAGCAGTCCCCTGTATTGTCCTATGGTATCCACAGCTGTCACTCAAAGGATCCTGAGGGCTAGGACTACGGAAGTCCCACCCCCAATGCAAATCTAGAACCTCCGAACATATGGCACGTTCGTCCCGCCGGAAGTGCATCAACCTACTTCCGCCCGCACCACCGGCTCCCTGTATGTCCGTCCGAAAGAAAGTCTCCCTCCTGGCGTCCCCGGATGTCCGCATTGGTTCCAGACGCGGGTGTTACAGTATGGTTTCCCCGCCGCAATGTCACAGGAAGTCCGGGTCCACGGGCCGGAGTGGCGTAACGTCACTTCCGATTAGATGTTTAATGCAGGAATACGATCCTTTGTGCGTTCCAAAACACTCCATCAATTAATAGAATAGAATCTCACTGAGATCGTTCATAATTGGAATAGTTTGTGATTGAACTACAATAAAACATATTTAAAATCAATACATAATTCAAGAAACAATTAAAACAATGATTGTTTAAAAAGACTCATATGGAATAAAATCATGACTCTCATAATAATGGGTCCTAAATGGCAATACATAGTAAAAATGACTTGAAACATTTATCAAAATGACTTAAAAATTACTTAAGAAAAATTATAAAAACCATTTCAGTTCAAAGTCATTATTAATGATTTGCGGGCATCAAATTAGTAAGGTGTAATCAACGACAAAGGGATACTGCCTCTCTCTTAGCCAAGTGTGAGATGCAATGCATTTTTGATTTTGATACATTGCAGCCACATGGAATTAATAATGACTTTGAACTGAAATGGTTTTTATAATTTTTCTTAAGTAATTTTTAAGTCATTTTGATAAATGTTTCAAGTCATTTTTACTATGTATTGCCATTTAGGACCCATTATTATGAGAGTCATGATTTTATTCCATATGAGTCTTTTTAAACAATCATTGTTTTAATTGTTTCTTGAATTATGTATTGATTTTAAATATGTTTTATTGTAGTTCAATCACAAACTATTCCAATTATGAATGATCTCAGTGAGATTCTATTCTATTAATTGATGGAGTGTTTTGGAACGCACAAAGGATCATATTCCTGCATTAAACATCTAACCGGAAGTGACGTTACGCCACTCCGGCCCGTGGACCCGGACTTCCTGTGACATTGCGGCGGGGAAACCATACTGTAACACCCGCGTCTGGAACCAATGCAGACATCCGGGGACGCCAGGAGGGAGACTTTCTTTCGGACGGACATACAGGGAGCCGGTGGAGCGGGCGGAAGTAGGTTGATGCACTTCCGGCGGGACGAACGTGCCATATGTTCGGAGGTTCTAGATTTGCATTGGGGGTGGGACTTCCGGAGTCCTAGCCCTCAGGATCCTTTGAGTGGCAGCTGTGGATACCATAGGACAATACAGGGGACTGCTGGGATTGGTTACCTAATAGAGAGTTCTGGGAAGGAATCCCTGATTGGAGGATGGGGGTTTATAAGGAAGCTCAGAATGAAAGCTTCCATACACTGCCTTGAGAAAGACCCATAGCATTTTGGGTTGAAACGCGTCGGCTGTACTTTGGACCCCTTTGTTCCAGTGGGAGATAGACTGTTCCAGTGACCAGACGAATGCACCTGATGGTCCACCCGGGAGGACTACTGCGGTGATTATTCAAACAACACGCTTTTGTTGAGGACTGTTTTACACCAGTCCTCATATCATTCTGGTAATTGTTACATCTACAGCATCTCTAACAGAACAGGGGAACATAGCATTGTTTTTCACTGTGTTTTATATCTTGTGTATGTCATTAAACAAATACTGTACTACACATGATTATTCTTATTTATTCTCTCCACATGCGCTGAGATCAATATACGCAACAGTGGGAGGAACCTTTGTGGATTCGTTATCAGGAACGTACCATACTTTGATATTTCATTGTGACATATTGTATAAGTGGCGCCTGGTAACAAACTCAGTCTAATTTTCTTTTGTATTCATATGTTCATAAGTGTCCTGGGGAAACACTTAATTTGACTGTTGTAGTGTCCAGGAAGCCTTTTGCGCGGTTGGGGGTACAACTCACTATTTTGTTTACCTATTACGTAAAGTGCTCAGAGTGCAGCAGAATTAATACGAACCACGATTGTAAATAATTTAAATTCCAAAAGTTTCTTGTTCAAGTTGTAAACCGTGTGTGCAAATCTTTAACATCTTTAATGAGATCCTCCCAATTCTGAGGACATATATGGTATAGTATAAATCCTTTTTAGAAATGATAGGCGCATTACACCCACTTTAGCCATAACATAAAAGTGCTGCGGTATTGCAGTGCAAAATACTAGTTTTGCCAAAGGGCTTGGTGTATTACACTGGTCTTCAACCTTTGCCCTGCAGCTGTTAAGGAACTAAAGTTCCCAGCATGCCCTTCCACATTTTAGATCTTAGCCCATGCTAAACGGTGGCATAAAATGCTGGTAAGTGTAGTTCCATAACAGCTGCAGGGCAAAGGTTGAAGACCTCTGTTCTACAAAAAAAAAGTGCTGCGGTATTGCAGTGCAAATTACAAACGAGATTATCATAAGACCAAGGTGTATGATGTATGCACAAAACCTGAATTTTTGGGAACAAACATAGGCATTTTAAACAAGAGATGTGCGGCGGGCACTTTTTTGTGTTTTGCGTTTTGTTTTTTGTTAAAATCACAGAATTTGGGGGTAATTTTGCTCCTACGGTATTATTAAGCTCAATAACATTCATTTCCACTCATTTCCAGTCTATTCTGAACACCTCACACCTCACAATATTGTATTTAGGCCTAAAAGTTGCACCGAGGTGGCTGTATAACTAAGCTAAGCGACACAAGTGTGCGGCACAAACACCTGGCCCATCTAAGAGTGGCATTGCAGTTGCAGACAAGATGGCACTATTCAAAAACTAGTCCCCAAACAGCACATGATGCAAAGAAGATAAAGAATTGCAAAGAGGTAGTTGTATGACTAAGCCAAGCGACACAAACAATTGGCCCATCTAGGCGTGGCAGACAGGAGGGCAGATATTAAAAAAAGGCCCCTAACAGCACATGTTGCAAAGAAGAAAAAAAGGTGCACCGAGGTTGCTGTAGGCCTAAGCTAAGCGACACAACCACCTGGCCCATCTAGTAGTGTCACGCAGTGGCTGAATGTTGAGAGTGGGGCGCAATTGTTCGGTCCACTGACAGAATCTCCAGCACGCTCCAGTCACTTTAAAAAAAATCTGCAATTGGTGGACTTATACAGCAGTACCCCAGGACTAATACAGCAGTACCCCTGGACAGAGGCGTCACTAGGGTTGGTGTCACCCGGTATGGTAACTTATGGTGTCACCCCCATGGACCTCCTTTCATATCACACCACACGGAACCCTTAGTAATGTTTTTGTACTAGTTAATGTAATTATGCTTGCACGCTGCAGAAAAGAGGGGGTGGTCACTCAAAAGGGGGGGTGTCCTTAAGTGTAGTGTACCACACCATATACCCCTTATACACATTGTTCACCACAATAGTAGAACCCCTTACACTATCTAGTACTGGTGCCACTTACACATTATGCCACACTGAATGAGCCAAAATTCACATTATGCCACACAGTATGAGCCAAAATTCACATTACGCCACACAGTATGAACCAAAATTCACATTATGCCACACAGTATGAGCCAAAATTCACATTACGCCACACAGTATGAACCAAAATTCACATTATGCCACACAGTATGATCCAAAATTCACATTATGCCAGGCAGTATGAGCCAAAATGAACATTATGCCACACAGTATGAGCCAATATTCACATTATACCACGCAGTATGAGCCAAAATTCACATTATGCCACACTGAATAAGCCAAAATTCACATTATGCCGCACAGTATGAGCCAAAATTTACATTACGCAACACAGTATGAGCCAAAATTCAGGGACAGGGAGAGTGACAGCAGGATCATAGGGGCAGAGAGAGTGACAGCAGGGACATAGGGACAAGGAGAGTGACAGCAGGGACATAGGGACAGGGAGAGTGACAGCAGGGAAAGGGAGAGTGACAGCAGGGACATAGGGACAGGGAGAGTGACAGCAGGGACAAAGGCACAGAGAGAGTGAGAGCAGGGACATAGGTACAGGGAGAGTGACAGCAGGGACAGGGAGAGTGACAGCAGGGACATAGGGACAGGGAGAGTGACAGCAGGGACATAGGGACAGGAAGAGTGACATCAGGGACATAGGGACAGGGGGAGTGACAGCAGGGACATAGGGACAGGGAGAGTGATTGGGAGAGTGACAGCAGGGAAGTGCAGAGAAGGCCCTGGGCAGCAGCGTTGCGGTGGAGGGCGGCGGTGGTGAGGAGAAAAAGTCCGCGAGCAGCGACGGTGCGGAGAAGGCCATGTGCAGTGGCGGTGCGGAGGTGGGTGGTGGCTGTCAGGAGGAGAAGGCCCTGGGCAGCGGCGGTGTGGAGGAGACCTTCGGTGTGGCTTTGGTGAGGTCCACCATTTGAAATCTGCAGCGGACCGGCAGCCAATCAGGAGCGGCCGCGTGGCAGCTTCGGATTAGCTGCCGGTTCCAGAGTTCCAATTGGTGCTTTAACAGTGTGGAATTGGAAAGGCGGTGGCGTTCTTTAGTGCTCGAAGTGCCAGTATGCCATACCGGTGTACACCAGCCCACTTTGAACAGTGTGTGTGTGTGTGTGTGTGTGTGTGTGTATACACACACATGCACACTTTTTATTTTATTTTATAATACTTGATTATATTGAAATGAACCATTTGTTTGTACAAACAAATGATACTCATTTCAGTACAATCCATATTTACTTCAGGGAAAAAAAATAAAAAATACATTTTATATATATATATATATATATATATATACACACACACACACACACACACACACACACACACTATATATATATATTTTTTTTTTTATTTTTTTATTTTTTTTTTGACTGACAGTGTATAATATTTTATAACTGTAATATTAATTTATCAGAAAGTTGATTAAGGTGCGCACTCCACTTGTACAAAGCAGGTCCTCCTTAGGCTGCCTCTAACAACGGAACGGAAGCACTCTGAGAGCAGAGTAGCGTAATCTCCTCCCACTAGTACTCCCTCCCAGCACTGCAAGTGGCTTCGTGATGACAATTTACGGACCTGGTCACACTGGTGTGTTGCAGGAGGAGATGTGTGACTTTGAGTCGGCGGGGGTGCGATCGTAACCTGCAGTTACGATCGCACCCCCGCTGGCTTAAAGTTACACATCTACACCTGCAACACTCCGCCGCGGCCGGGTCCGTACTGTCTGACATTGACAGTGTGGAGAAGGTGGTGTGGACGGCGTCGCAGACATGTGCGTTGCGTCTGACAGGTAATTGATGGGAATGGGTTGCGGGTGCGTGTGTGCGGCTCTATTTGGTGTCACCCCATTGAAGGGTGACAGCTGGGTGCGGGCCGCACCCACCTCATGACGCCACTGCCCCTGGACTCATACGGCAGTGTCACATAGGATGTCACTTTTCAAAACCTAGGCCCCAAACGACAAAGATGTCGAAGAGGTGCAATGAGGTAGCTGTATGACTAAGCCAAGCGACACAAACAATTCCAACTGGAATTATACGTCCAAATCACTGTAATTAATTGGCAAGATCACTGTAATTAATAATTATAAATAACTGAAATTAATTGGCAAGATCACTGTAATTAATAATTATAAATCACTGAAATTATTTGGCAAAATCACTGTAATTATACGTCCAAATCACTGGAATTAAATGGCAAAACCTCGCTATCGCCTGCCTAGTGAAGTGGAATCTAGATGGGATTTGTTACCGGGGACACAATACCTCCATCAATTGTCTAAATCCCACTGCACTAATGGCGGATACCGGACGCACGTTTAACACCAACATGTGTTAAGGCCTCAGTTATGAGGGCTTCCATCGTCATGTGAAGCTGAACCACTAGTCAAGAACATAGGCAAGGGCCTCAGCTGTTCCTTGCCACTCCGTGTCGTAAATGGCATATTGGCAAGTTTACGTTTCTCCTCAGATGATTTAAATTTCTTTTTTTGGTTCTTTTTACTGAACTTTGACTTTTTGGATTTTATACGCCCTCTACTATCACATTGGGCATCGGCCTTGGCAGACGACGTTGATGGCATTTTATCATCTATGTCATGGCTAGTGGCAGCAGCTTCAGCACTAGGAGGAAGTGGTTCTTCTTGATCTTTCCCTATTTTCTCCTCAAAATTTTTGTTCTCCATTATTTTTTGGGAGTTATATGAGACAATATGCGTCACAGGAATGACTGGAATTACTGATGACACAAGACACTACCACTGGTATGATGCAGCCCAACAGGTTGTTATAATTGTTATACTGCAGCAGTGGACATATAGCAGCAGCGTATATCATCACTGGAATTACTGATGACACAGGACATTACCAGTGGTCTGATGCAGCTCAACAGGTTGTTATAATTGTTATACTGCAGCAGTGGATATATAGCAGCAGCATATATCATCACTGGAATTACTGATGACACAGGACACTACCACTGGTCTGATGCAGCTCAACAGGTTGTTAGAATTGTTATACTGCAGCAGTGGATATATAGCAGAAGCATATATCGTCACTGGAATTACTGATGACACAGGACACTACCACTGGTCTGATGCAGCCCAACAGGTTGTTATAATTGTTATACTGCAGCAGTGGATATATAGCAGCAGCGTATAGCGTCACTGGAATTACTGATGACTATTGATTTATGGAATCATATTTATGAATATTAATATTTAATATATCATATATGGTATTTAATATATGGATATATTTTAATTAATATGCGTTTATCATATATATCCGCAAATATATTATGTCAGGCTTACTAAGTGGCTGAAAAATATATGCAGTCCTCATATATATGACTTATTAATTTATGAAGTTAAGATTCCTTAAAGAGAGTTCAAGCTTGAATATTACCGCTCTTTTTATATGATTATTTATTTACAGGCAGATCAAATCGTACAGAATAAGATATACACAGTAGTGATATATATACTAATTATTTATCTAATGCTTCCTTCGTGATATAACATAAAACAACATGACATAAGTTTCACAAACAGTTCAATTACTAACATAAAGTGTATACTTGCAAGTTACATATCCTTTCCTCCTGCATGTTCTCTCCATGACTTCTTCTCCTCCTGACTGACTTCCTTCCTTCTCCTTCTTCTCCTTCTTCTAATTTCTAACTAAAAATCCTGCTCCTTTTATCCCATATTTTACCAATTCAAACTATCATATTCTCATAGTTTCCAATGGAATAGATAATTATAGGTTTGTCAGATTCCAAGGTGTAATAAAACAAACATTGAACTGGGCTGTCGTGTCCTGTTCACAGAGGCATGGTGTCATAAAAGTGTGGTGTCCACACTGCCTTAAGCAAGTATAGTATTGTAAAATCTGGAATGTCTTTTCATCCAAAGTTCTGTTGTATCGACAAGTTTTCCTGGGGTGGGTTACACCATGTTTTATCAATGGATGTGATCTCTTTTCATAGTAGTTAATTTATGCTCCCTAGCTTTAACCTTTACTGGACAATAGACAAACCAGTTTTATAATTGTGATAGGTATTGCAAACCTTGATTCTGATCTACTGTAAGCACACCTGTGAATTCCAATGACCAACAGAGCTCTGTCACACACCTATTATCATTTATGGCCTAATACCTTTCCTCTACAATGACTCTTGATCTTACTGTGACCTCTCTAGCCTTATTTATGGCTAGAGCAGAATAAACCTGTTCCCTATCCCTACACTATGTTTTACCATCTTGCAGTAAAACACAAATATACAGTTAAATATATAAACACATATACAAACCTAATTTCTTAAATCAGCTACACATTACCTCATACATTCAAACTTATTTCATATCTATTCCTTACTATATATATCCAGTATACTGTCCACTATGGTAACATCGCCTATTTATAATGAATTATATTTTGATTCAGACATCTATTGGCCTAATATTATACTAAGTGCAGACAATTACCCATATGGCAACATGAGAAATTATTTTGATTGGCCACACATTAAACTAGCATAATTGCTTCCAAATAAATTTCAAAATATTCCTTCAAAACATAACTTTTCTTGTAACCATAATATAAACCATAAGTGTAATAATAATAACTATTGTGATTTTAAAAATCTCTAAAAATTCTTAGCTTACCTAACCTTATTCTACTTTTACTTTTAACTAAAGCAGACCAAGACTGAGGTTTTATTCAGTATTCATGAGGAAAACTAATTTCTACAGACATTTAGAAATACCATTGCTCAATTGTAGACCTTTTTTCTGTATCTGGATCAGTACGTTTAGACATTTTTGCTGTTCTTGGCTGTAGCAATTTACTGGGATAAGACTGTCATCTGCGTGGTTTGCTTGCAATTGGAGACGCCTTGCGTTTGCATTATGGAGGCAGTTGAAGTAGAATTCTTCATAGCAGCTGCTCCTTTGCTTGCCATTTTGCTGTTTGACGCAGAGGGCTGTGTATTTTGCGTACTGTGGGGGTCATTCCGAGTTGTTCGCTCGGTAAAAATCTTCGCATCGCAGCGATTTTCCGCTTAAAGCGCATGCGCAATGTCCGCACTGCGACTGCGCCAAGTAAATTTGCTATGCACTTAGGATTTTTACTCACGGCTTTTTCTTCGTTCTGGCGATCGTAATGTGATTGACAGGAAATGGGTGTTACTGGGCGGAAACAGGCCGTTTTATGGGCGTGTGGGAAAAAACGCTACCGTTTCCGGAAAAAACGCAGGAGTGGCCGGAGAAACGGGGGAGTGTCTGGGCGAACGCTGGGTGTGTTTGTGACGTCAAACCAGGAACGACAAGCAGTGAAATGATCGCAGATGCCGAGTAAGTCTGGAGCTACTCAGAAACTGCTACGAGGTGTGTAATCGCAATATTGCGAATACATCGTTCGCAATTTTAAGATGCTAAGATTCACTCCCAGTAGGCGGCGGCTTAGCATGAGAAAATCTGCTAAAATCCGCTTGCGAGCGAACAACTCGGAATGACCCCCCGTGATCTTGAGTTTGCAACTCAGTACTTGTGATGACCCTCGGTAATAGTAATAGTCTTTATACAGTCTTTAGCAGTTCTGTTTCCTTAGCGTTTATCCAATGCCGCAGTTGTGACAAGTGTCCATATTGCTTTGCACAAAACAGGTTGTGATTTTGAATAGAACAGGCATATATGAACCAGTCTTTATTTTTCTTTTTTTTTTCTTTCTTTCTCTTTCTTTCTTTCTTTCTTTCTTTCTTTCTTTCTTTCTTTCTTTCTTTCTTTCTTTCTTTCTTTCTTTCTTTCTTTCTTTCCTTGTTAATAGTAGGTCTTAATTGTCTTCGGGCAATAGTACCACAAATGGCTGCGAGTAGTACACCTACTCTGTTTACTGTATTTCCTCACTGAATAAATTACCATGCAGTCTTAAGTCTCCTTATTCTACCTTGAACCTATTTATACATCTCAATCTTAAATAACCCTATACCAGTTTAACCCATATAAAGGCGTTTTCTATCCTACCTATATTTTGACTAATAATGCTATATAAAATGATTTGACATGTCTATAGCAACATCCTATCAATACAATAAATGAATACAATTTTGCTTCAAACAGATATTAAATATCATTTAGGAATGGCTTTGACTAAATCTAATTCCATCCAGTATTGTTATATGCAGCCATGTGCATATACAGTGACCCTGTTATGCTACAAATAATTCTCTTTGACTTGCTACAGTCTTTATTAAGAGAATTATTCATCCCACTTAATAATCTCGGCCCAATTTGTTAAAACGCGGTATACCATCCTGTATTAGATATTTAATTACTTTTGAAGCTTTTACAAAGGAAGCATAGGTAGTATCTACTGTGTAATATAAAAAAAACATAAAATATTTACACGGTATATAATACAATGATATAATATATATATATATATCAGACAAATGTTTACATATATTTGATTAAGGTATATTGAAGGTATGAGACAGTTCTGTATAATCACAGTGATGAGATGTGCTGTACACTGTGGGGGTGTACATGTAGTTTGAAAGACAAGTAATGATTACTTGTGATGAAAGGGTTAATGAAAACCTTCCCCTTTCTTGTGAAACTGGAAAACTCCTTGAGGATTTGTCCATATATCAGTCTTTAGGGATGCTATGTAGATTTTGCTGGATAGCAGCGATGAAAGGGTTAATGAAGACCTTTTCCCTTGTAAATTGGAGTCTTTTTGGAGTCTTGCACCATTCTGTATACAGGTTGCCAGGATTACTATGAATCAAACAAAAAGACATACAATGAATATCACAGATATTTATACAGTGATTTAACATACCGTGCTATGCATTCTGTCCTATCTGCTGCATGTTATCAGGTACAGAATTTACAAATGTGTCTTTAAAGATTGAATAACAAACAAACAATTGTTTCTGGCCTGTGCCAATCTTTCCTGTCACATTGTGTGTCAATGACAGCACAATTGTCGCTGCAGATATGATGCAGGTTTAATTTGGAAACTGTGGCTGTTTGAACATCAAAGCAAACAATGGCTACATTGGATCTAACAAGTAAAATAAGATTTTACTCACCGGTAAATCTATTTCTCGTAGTCCGTAGTGGATGCTGGGAACTCCGAAAGGACCATGGGGAATAGCAGGCTCCGAAGGAGGCTGGGCACTCTAGAAAGATTTATGACTACCTGGTGTGCACTGGCTCCTCCCACTATGACCCTCCTCCAAGCCTCAGTTAGGACACTGTGCCCGGACGAGCTAACATAATAAGGAAGGATTTTGAATCCCGGGTAAGACTCATACCAGCCACACCAATCACACCGTACAACTCGTGATACTATATCCAGTTTGACAGTATGAAAACAACTGAGCCTCTCAACAGATGGCTCAACAATAACCCTTTAGTTAGCAATAACTATTTACAAGTATTGCAGACAATCCGCACTTGGGATGGGCGCCCAGCATCCACTACGGACTACGAGAAATAGATTTACCGGTGAGTAAAATCTTATTTTCTCTGACGTCCTAGTGGATGCTGGGAACTCCGAAAGGACCATGGGGATTATACCAAAGCTCCCAAACGGGCGGGAGAGTGCGGATGACTCTGCAGCACCGAATGAGAGAACTCAAGGTCCTCCTCAGCCAGGGTATCAAATTTGTAGAATTTTGCAAACGTGTTTGCCCCTGACCAAGTAACAGCTCGGCAAAGTTGTAAAGCCGAGACCCCTCGGGCAGCCGCCCAAGATGAGCCCACCTTCCCTGTGGAATGGGCTTTCACTGATTTAGGATGCGGCAGTCCAGCCGCAGAATGCGCCTGCTGAATCGTGTCACGGATCCAGCGAGCGATAGTCTGCTTAGAAGCAGGAGCACCCAGCCTGTTGGGTGCATACAGGATAAATAGCGAGTCAATTTTCTTGACTCTAGCCGTCCTGGAAACATAATTTTTCAAGGCCCTGACTACGTCCAGTAACTTGGAATCCTCCAAGTCCCTAGTAGCCGCAGGCACCACAATAGGATGGTTCAAGTGAAAAACTGATACCACCTTAGGGAGAAACTGGGGACGATTCCTCAATTCTGCCCTATCCATATGGAAAATCAGATAAGGACTTTTATATGACAAAGCCGCCAATTCTGATACACGCCTGGCCGAAGCCAAGGCCAATAACATGACCACTTTCCGCGTGAGATATTTTAGATCCACGTTTTTAGTGGTTCAAACCAATATGATTTTAAGAAACTCAACACCACGTTGAGATCCCAAGGTGCCACTGGAGGCACAACCGGGGGCTGAATATGCAGCACTCCTTTTACAATGTCTGAACTTCAGGTACTGAAGCTAATTCTTTCTGGAAGAAAATCGACAGAGCCGAGATCTGTATCTTAATGGAGCCTAATTTTAGGCCCATAGACACTCCTGCTTGTAGGAAATGCAGAAATCGACCTAGTTGAAATTCCTCTGTTGGGGCCTTTTGTGGCCTCACACCAAGCAACATATTTCCGCCATATGCGGTGATAATGTTTTGCAGTTACATCTTTCCTGGCTTGAATCAGCGTAGGAATGACTTCCTCCGGAATGCCCTTTTCCTTTAGGATCCGGCGTTCAACCGCCATGCCATCAAAACGTAGCCGCGGTAAGTCTTGGAACAGACAGGGCCCCTGCTGCAGCACGTCCTGTCTGAGCGGCAGAGGCCATGGGTCCTCTGATATAATTTCTTGAAGTTCTGGGTACCAGGCTCTTCTTGGCCAATCCGGAACCACGAGTATCGTTCTTACTCCTCGCCTTTTTATTATTCTCAGTACCTTTGGTATGAGAGGCAGAGGGGGGAACACATAAACCGACTGGTACACCCGCGGTGTTACCAGAGCGTCCACAGCTATCGCCTGAAGGTCCCTTGACCTGGCGCAATATCTTTTATAGCTTTTTGTTGAGGCGGGACGCCTTCATGTCCACCTGTGGCCTTTCCCAATGGTGTACAATCCTTTGGAAGACTTCTGGATGAAGTCCCCACTCACTCGGGTGGAAGTCGTGTCTGCTGAGAAGATCTGCTTCCCAGTTGTCCACTCCGGGAATGAACACTGCTGACAGTGCTAACACATGATTTTCCGCCCGTCGGAGAATCCTTGTGGCTTCTGCCATCGCCATCCTGCTTCTTGTGCCGCCCTGTTGGTTTACATGGGCGACTGCCGTGATGTTGTCTGATTGGATCAGGACCGGCCGGTTTTGAAGCAGAGGCCTTGCCTGACTCAGGGCATTGTAAATGGCCCTCAGTTCCATAATATTTATGTAGGGAAGTCACCTGACTTGACCAAAGTCCCTGGAAGCTTCTTCCCTGTGTGACTGCCCCCCAGCCTCAAAGGCTGGCATACATGGTCACTAGGACCTAGTCCTGTATGTCGAACCTGCGGCCCTCTTGAAGATGGGCACTCTGCAGCCACTACAGTAGAGATACCCTGGTCCTTGGAGACAGGGTCATCAGCCGATGCATCTGAAGATGTGATCCGGACCACTTGTCTAACAGGTCCCCCTGAAAAGTTCTTGCATGGAACCTGCCGAATGGGATTGCTTCGTAGGAAGCTATCATTTTTCCCAGGACTCGCGTGCAATGATGCACCGATAACTGTTTTGGCTTCAGGAGGTCTCTGACTAGAGATGACAGCTCCTTGGCTTTCTCCTCCGGGAGAAACACTTATTTCTGGTCTGTGTCCAGAACCATCCCCAGGAACAGTAGACGTGTCGTAGGAAACAGCTGTGTCTTTGGACTGTTTAGAATCCAAACGTGCTGTTGTAGCACTTTCCAAAATAGTGCTACCCTGACTAGCAACTGCTCCTTGGACCTCGCCCTTATAAGGAGATTGTCCAAGTACGGGATCATTAAAAACTCCCCTTTTTCGAAGGAGTATCATCATTCCGGCCATTACCTTGGTAACACCCTCGGTGCCATGTACAGTCCAAACGGCAGAGTCTGGACTTGGTAATGGTAATCCTGTACCACAAATCTGAGGTACTCCTGGCGAGGATAGTAAATGGGGACATGCAGGTAAGCATCCTTGATGTCCCGGGATACCATGTAATCCCCCTCGTCCAGGCTTGCAATAACCGCCCTGAGCGATTCCATCTTGAACTTGAATGTTTTTATGTATGTGTTCAAGGATTTTAAATATAAAAAAAGGGTCACACCGAACCATGCGGTTTCGGTACCCCAAACCGTGTGGAATAGTAACCCCGTCCTTGTTGAAGTAGGGGCACCTTAAGTATTACCTGCTGGGAATACAGCTTATTAATTGCCTCTAGCACAGCCTCCCTGCCTGAGGGAGTTGTCGGCAAGGCATATTTGAGTAAACCGCGGGGGGAAGACATCACGAATTCCAGCTTGTACCCCTGAAATACTACTTGAATGAAACAGGGATCCACCTGTGAGCGAGCCCACTGATCGCTGAAATTTTTGAGACGGCCCCCCACCGTACCTGGCTACACCTGTGGAGCCCCCGCGTCATGCTGTGGACTCAGAGGAAGCGAGAGAAGAATTATGATTCTGGGAACAGGCTGACTGGTGCAGCTTTTTCCCTCTTCCCTTGTCTCTGTACAGAAAGGAAGCGCCTTTGACCCGCTTGCTTTTCTGAAGCCGAAAGGACTGTACCTGATAATACAGTGCTTTCTTAGTCTGTGAGGAAAACTGAGGTAAAAATATTTCTTCCCAGCTGTTGCTGCGGATACGAGGTCCCAGAGACCATCCCCAAATAATTCCTCACCCTTATAAGGCAGAATCTCTATGCGCCTTTTAAAGTCAGCATCACCTGTCCAGTGACAGGTCTCTAATACCCTCCTGACAGAATGGACATTATATTCATTTTTGGATGCCAGCCGGCAAAATATCCCTCTGTGCATCCCTCATATATAAGACGACGTCTTTAATATGTTCTCATGTTAGCAAACTAGTATGTTTGACAGGGTCACCGACCACGCTGCAGCAGCACGCTCTGCAGGTTTCAGTCTAGTACCTGAGTGTGTAAATACAGACTTCAGGATAGCCTCCTGCTTTTTATCAACAGGTACCTTCAAAGTGGCCGTTCCTAAAACGGCAGTGCCACCTATTTTGACAACCGTGTGAGCGCCTTATCCACCCTAGGGGATATCTCCCAGCGTAACTTATCCTCTGGCGGGAAAAGGTACGCCATCAGTAACTTTTTAGAAATTACCAGTTTCTTATCAGGGGGAACCCATGCTTTTCACACACTTCATTCATTTATCTGATGGGGGAACAAAACACTGCCTGCTTTTTCTCCCCAAACATAAAAACCCATTTTTAGAGGTTAATGTCAGAAATGTGTAACACATTTTTTATTGCCGGGATCAAGTCACGGATGTTCCTAGTGGATTGTGTATATGTCTCAACCTTGTCGACACTGGAGTCAGACTCCGTGTCGACATCTGTGTCTGCCATCTGAATGAGCGGGCGTTTTTGAGCCCCTGATGGCCTTTGAGACGCCTGGGCAGGCGCGAGCTAAGAAGCCGGCTGTCCCACAGCTGTTACGTCATCCACCCTTTTATGTAAGGAGTTGACACTGTCGGTTAATACCTTTCACCTAACCATCCACTCTGGTGTCGGCCCCACAGGGGGCGACATCACATTTATCGGCATCTGCTCCGTCACTATATAAGCCTCCTCCTCAAACATGTCGACACAGCTGTACCGACACACCGCACACACACAGGGAATGCTCTGACTGAGGACAGGACCCCACAAAGCCCTTTGGGGAGACAGAGAGAGAGTATGCCAGCACACACCAGAGCGCTATATAATGTGGGGATTAACACTATAACTGAGTGAATTTTCCCCCATAGCTGCTTGTATATACAATATTGCACCTAAATTTAGTGCCCCCCCTCTCTTTTTAACCCTTTGAGCCTGAAAACTACAGGGGAGAGCCTGGGGAGCTTTCTTCCAGCTGCACTGTGAAGAGAAAATGGCGCCAGTGTGTCTGAGGGAGATAACTCCGCCCCTTTTCCGCGGCCTATTCTCCCGCTTTTTTCTGGATTCTGGCAGGGGTATTTACCACATATATAGCCTCTGGGGCTATATATTGTGGTATTTTTGCCAGCCAAGGTGTTTTTATTGCTGCTCAGGGTGCCCCCCCCAAGCGCCCTGCACCCTCAGTGACCGGAGTGTGAAGTGTGTATGAGAAGCAATGGCGCACAGCTGCAGTGCTGTGCGCTACCTTGGTGAAGACTGATGTCTTCTGCCGCCGATTTTCCGGACCTCTTCTTGCTTCTGGCTCTGTAAGGGGGACGGCGGCGCGGCTCCGGGACCGAACACCAAGGACTGGGCCTGCGGTCGATCCCTCTGGAGCTAATGGTGTCCAGTAGCCTAAGAAGCCCAATCCGGCTGCAAGCAGGCGAGTTCGCTTCTTCTCCCCTTAGTCCCTCGCTGCAGTGAGCCTGTTGCCAGCAGGTCTCACTGAAAATAAAAAACCTAAATCTATACTTTCTTTCTAAGGGCTCAGGAGAGCCCCTAGTGTGCATCCAACCTCGGCCGGGCACAAGATCTAACTGGGGCTTGGAGGAGGGTCATAGTGGGAGGAGCCAGTGCACACCAGGTAGTCATAAATCTTTCTAGAGTGCCCAGCCTCCTTCGGAGCCCGCTATTCCCCATGGTCCTTTCGGAGTTCCCAGCATCCACTAGGACGTCAGAGAAAGGAATGATACTACCGTATTCACTTGTGACCATACTCCCTTGTGACGCAGCCTGGGCCCAGACTGTCTCCAACCATAGCGTTTGCTGCTTGGCGTGGCTCCTTGGTCTTGAAGCATCTTGTAGTTCCTGAAAAATATTCTTGTGGGGAGAGAAACTTGTTAGACTTTGCCAAATATGTTTTGTAGGTTCCAGGGCTTTCTGTTTGTCCATACTTTTGATAAAATGGTTATGGCACCAGTGCATAAAAACATTTTCATCCTGGTGATCCTTTTTGTCATTGTTAATTGGTGTGTGGTTTGCAGAATGACATTCTGCATGCGGTCTCTCTGAGAGCCTGCAAACATTTGCACCATCACTAGATGTCTCTGAGTGTTGTGTGGGGGTTACAAAAGTTTGGGAACTTTGTTTGTAAACATGCATTCCTGAATTAATTTCATGGATTTTCCCTTTAAACATGTTCCCAGGTGAATACATTTCAGGGTTTTCAACTCTGGTTACCATTGGATTTTTCACCATGGAGAACTTCTCCACCCCTGTGTGCACTGTACTGCAGCTATCAGTGTTTAAGTCTGCTGACAATTCACCTTTGCCTAAGGGCATAACAAATTCTTCATTTACATTGGGAACTCTGAGAGTGTATTCAGCAGAATACTCATAATCTGAATTACACTGATCTTCCCCCTTACTAGACACAGTATAGGGGACATCTCCTATTGCTGCTACCTCCTTTACATTAATGTGCTGTCTGATGATAGACACACCCTGCACATTGCTACTTTCTTCATTTACCAAAGAGGCTGTTCTGCTTGTGGTCTGTGTGACCATAACAGACTCCATGCGCTGCACATTGATGCAGTCCTGCAACATGTAACTTTTATTCATTTTAGGATCTTGACTGATTAAGTCATTTCTGAATCCTGTAGACAGTGTCTCACATACTACACTATTTCTGTTAGGTGGTTCCATAACCTCAGATTGCTTGCTGGATGTTATCTCTTCATGAGAGATCTTGACAATTTGATTACAAACTGCCAGACTTTTTTCTTTTGCCCTACACTTTTTCTGTTTATTTTCCTGTTTAAGGGACTTAAATAATGAATGCATTTTTGCATTAATGGTCAGGCACGCCTTACGAAGACGGGAACCTGATTCTCCTTTACATTTCTGTTTGGCTTCTAAAGCCGCAGTTCTGCGCATTTTTCTTAATGCTACAGAAAACGTTTGCATTTTTAACATTGCAATCATTTACAATGCTAAATTTTTATATTCTTTGTTTTTAGTACCCACGGTATCCTCTCCTTAAGATTGACCGGTGTCTTAAGGTTAAACTCTAATACCTGGTACATATATTCATTTATTTGGAAATACTCATTTCCACTGTGCACATTTTCTATTCTAGGCCTTTAAATTCTTTATTCTCATTTGTAACCTATTCCACTGTGATCTTGTAATTTGCCAGCGAGCTTATAGCCCTTAATGCTGCTTCCTAATAAATGTTATGTTAGTTAAAATAATGTATATTGCACTAACACATTTATCCTAGGTTATACAGAATACAAGATAACATTACACAATGGTAATAAATTTTCATAGATACATCCCCACGTGATTCTGCAGATTTGGTAGCCAGTTTATAGCATTTGCTACTCCTCATAAATATTCTAATCAGATAATCAGATTCAGTAATAACAAGTCCAATTCGTGGTCGCCAATATTGATTTATGGAATCATATTTATGAATATTAATATTTAATATATCATATATGGTATTTAATATATGGATATATTTTAATTAATATGAGTTTATCATATATATCCGCAAATATATTATGTCAGGCTTACTAAGTGGCTGAAAAATATATGCAGTCTTCATATATATGACTTATTAATTTATGAAGTTAAGATTCCTTAAAGAGAGTTCAAGCTTGAATATTACCGCTCTTTTTATATGATTATTTATTTACAGGCAGATCAAATCGTACAGAATAAGATATACACAGTAGTGATATATATACTAATTATTTATCTAATGCTTCCTTCGTTATATAACATAAAACAACATGACATAAGTTTCACAAACAGTTCAATTACTAGCATAAAGTGTATACTTGCAAGTTACATATCCTTTCCTCCTGCATGTTCTCTCCATGACTTCTTCTCCTCCTGACTGACTTCCTTCCTTCTCCTTCTTCTCCTTCTTCTAATTTCTAACTAAAAAACCTGCTCCTTTTATCCCATATTTTACCAATTCAAACTATCATATTCTCATAGTTTCCAATGGAATAGGTAATTATAGGTTTGTCAGATTCCAAGGTGTAATAAAACAAACATTGAACTGGGCTGTCGTGTCCTGTTCACAGAGGCATGGTGTCATAAAAGTGTGGTGTCCACACTGCCTTAAGCAAGTATAGTATTGTAAAATCTGGAATGTCTTTTCATCCAAAGTTCTGTTGTATTGACAAGTTTTCCTGGGGTGGGTTACACCATGTTTTATCAATGGATGTGATCTCTTTTCATAGTAGTTAATTTATGCTCCCTAGCTTTAACCTTTACTGGACAATAGACAAACCAGTTTTATAATTGTGATAGGTATTGCAAACCTTGATTCTGATCTACTGTAAGCACACCTGTGAATTCCAATGACCAACAGAGCTCTGTCACACACCTATTATCATTTATGGCCTAATACCTTTCCTCTACAATGACTCTTGATCTTACTGTGACCTCTCTAGCCTTATTTATGGCTAGAGCAGAATAAACCTGTTCCCTATCCCTACACTATGTTTTACCATCTTGCAGTAAAACACAAATATACAGTTAAATATATAAACACATATACAAACCTAATATTCTTAAATCAGCTACACATTACCTCATACATTCAAACTTATTTCATATCTATTCCTTACTATATATATCCAGTATACTGTCCACTATGGTAACATCGCCTATTTATAATGAATTATATTTTGATTCAGACATCTATTGGCCAATTATTATACTAAGTGCAGACAATTACCCATATGGCAACATGACACAGGACACTACCACTGGTCTGCACAACACAGCACCACTTTATACAGCTACACTGGATATATGGCAGCAGAGAACACCAACACTGTGAATGGCTGGACTGATACAGCACAATACACTGACTACACTGGACTGGTCTGCACAACACAGCACCACTTTACAGTTACACTGGATATATCTGCCTGGACTGATACAGCACAATACACTGACTACACTGGACTGGTCTGCACAACACAGCACCACTTTACAGCTACACTGGATATATGGCAGCAGAGAACACCAACATTGCGACTGCCTGGACTGATGCAGCACAACAATACACTGAGTGACTACACTGGACTGGACTGAGCAGCACAACACTTGCCAGCTCACTTTCCTGCCCCAACACACAGACACTGAACACTGAGGACACATCCTCTCTATACACCCTCCGAGACTGGAGTGAAAATGGCGGGGATGCGCGGCTCCTTATATGGAATCCAAATCCTGTGAGAATCCGGCAGCGGGATGATGACGTTTTGCCGCGTTTGGGTTTCCAAGTCAAGAGGAAAAATCCGAGCCTGGCTTGGATCCGGACTCGGAAGGCAAAGTTCGGTAGGGTTCGGTTCTCTGAGAACCGAACCCGCTCATCTCTATTTTAAACATATTAATTTCACAAACAAAACGTTAACCAAAAATAAAGTTATGGGCACAATACCCGCCCAATAAACATAGAATAAACATTTATGTGCACAGTATAAATTATAGAATTTGGTACTGCGGTTTATTGCTGGGAGTAGATTCCTCTGGAGTTGTAGTAGGTAATGAATCTCCAAATACTAGACCTCTCAGTCTATTCTTCAATGTATTCGATGTCGAAATAAAGGAGGTGGGAGACTGGGCTTGCTGCATATACTGGTGAGTATCACCAAAAGTGGTGGGAGACTGGGCTTGTTGCACATACTGGGATGTAGCCCCAAAAGTGGTGGGAGACTGGGCTTGCTGCATATACTGGGATGTAGCCCCAAAAGAGGTGGGAGACTGGGCTTGCTGCATATACTGGGATGTAGGCTCAAAAGATGGGGGGAGACTGGGCTTGCTGCATATACTGGGGAGTAGCCCCATAAGAGGTGGGAGACTGGGCTTGCTGCATATACTGGGATGTATGCCCAAAAGATGGGGTGGAGATTGGACTTGCTGTGCATACCATGTTTTTGGACCAAATGAGGTGTGAGAATGCGATTGTTGGTCAGAATGAGTGTTTGTAAATTGTGGTGTAGAGGTGATTTTGGAAACAAGCTGACCTAGGAATTCAAGGTTTTCGCTACTGATCTTATCCTGCATAGCTACCATTTGCATTAGCAAATTTCTCTGCAGTTCAGGTTCATTGTCCATAAATTTTTTAAAATTTTGCATCCTCTTGACTCTGCCAATCTGAATCCAGCTGGCGTAGATGCTCGCACAGGATAGTGGGCATGGCTTTTGTCGCTACCTCTATTCTGGTCCTTTTTCTTGTGAGCCGGGACTGTAAACTGAAAAACAAAACAAAAATTATTTTGACCATCTCAAAGGTAACAATGGAATATGGCACAGAAGTGTAAATTGGACAATTACATTTATAAAAAATATTAATACAGCTGTGCTTGCGGATAGTGTATACCATTTGCTAGCACAATTTGAATGCAGCAATAGGTACAGTTTAATAATAACACCCTATTACGTCACATAATATCATAGTCATTACTGTTAGTATACTACGCAAAACTATTGTCATATACTATATGTTAAATATGTCTCTGACAATGATAATACAGGAAACTCACTGTGCGTAGGGTAGGCTTGTCTCCCTGGGTCTGTGGTTGAGTCACAATGCTGTCACATCTGTGGCCTTGTTTGGATCGATGACGGTGACATTCAAATCATTGTTTGGATCATCATCAAATAGGATCTGCAATGATGCCGGGCTCTGTTGGTTGCACTCTGGAGACGAATGAGCAATGGCTGACAGTATTGCGGACAGCGTGCCAGCATCACTAGGTGAAAATAGGGCAACGGGATTGCATAGTGCTGTATTGCCAAACACGGTACTGCACAAATCATATAAGGGCCACTCCATCCTTCCCATACCACTGCGATTTTGATTGTGGTCATGGACCTTGGTATATTGTTTCTTAAGAGACTTTAGTTTGTGAAGAACTTGCTGTTGTGTCTTCACAATACCTCTGCTGGACAGGATCTTTGCAATGTTACCATATATCATGGCATCCTTAATAGTGCCTGTTATTTGTGATTTTATTTCCTCCTCACCCCTCAGTTGTAGTAGCTCCTGGATCTCCTCCTCCTTCCAGTGAGACATTATGAACAAAATGTCAGTCTCTTCACTGGCACCCTCTGGCACTGGCACACTTCTGCACACTTCTCTGCATAGCCCTGTTTTCCTCTGGCACTGGTACACATACATGCACAGCTCTGTGTACCTTCTGCACTCTGGCACTGGCACACTTCACAGCAAAGCTCTCTGCTTCCTCTCATGTGGTTGTAGCGTCTGTTCCTCTCCAGCTGCCACTGGTGAGGTTATCAGCAGGCATCAGGTGGCCCTTCTTGGCCAATGAAAATATTTTTCATGCAGCCAGAGAGCAAATTCCCGGGTCGCGCCTTTCAGACTTAACCCGGGAAGCAAACGCGGGAAGAAAGACCCGGTAAAATCCCAGGTTAGTTGCAGGGTTGGCGACCCGGGGAGCCTTTCAGACAAACCAAATTCCTGTGTTGATGCGCGTTCATGTGCAAAATCCCGGGAATTTGGAGCATGTCTGAAAGGGGTATTACTTAATTAGCATCTATTGTTCTCTCTTAGACATTTGGAGACATGTGGCAGGGCATCAGCAGGTTTAAAGCTACAAAGAATCTAGCCTTTCTCCCTGCCATCTCCAACCCCTTACTCTGCAGCTCCAGTAAGCAGAGAGCACCACACCTTGTCTTGGACAGCCCTGGAAGGCAGGTCTACCAATGGTGGAATTTGTGGGACTTTTGATAAAGGGGAGTGTTTTTGTCTGGGATAAGAGAAATCTGTACAGAAGGTCCAGAGAGTAGATGTGGTGAAGGCGCTGACTAGGCATTGCAGTGCCATTAGTGGGGAGAATTTGTGCCAAAGAGTGCTTTGTGAGCTGGTATCTGGTGTCTGTATACTGACAGCGGCATCCCTTCCATCAGAATCCCGAAAGTCCACAAATAAAGCCCTTAGCACTCACCTTTTCCCTACCCTAACCATAACCCTCCCTTGGGGGTGCCTAACACTAACCCTCCCCGGTGGTGCCTAACTCTAACCCTCCCTGCTTGGTGCCTAACCAAAGCCCTCCCTTCCCCACTGCCTAAACATAACCCTCCCTGCTTGATGCCTAACCCTAACCTCCCCCTCTAAGTGCCTAAACCTAACCCTCCCTCCCTGGTCCCTGCTTCCTAAAGCTCCCTTCTCCTGCCTAAACCTCCCTCCCCCCCCCCCCCCCCCCCCACACATGGCAGGACGCCAGTGCGGACCGCTGTGAGGATGATCGGGATGCTGGCTGTTGGTAATGTGACGCTGGCATCCTGAGTTGCCTTGGTATGTAGATGCCTATTATTGCATCCTCCTTCAGAATCCCGGCATCAGTATATTGACCTCCGGGATCCCATCCGTCGGGCAGCTAACTGCTTCCCGCATGTAACATAAGGAGACAACAGGCATTTGTAATCTTATACTACTGTGGGGACTTAGGGGTCTATTTACTCATCCTTGGATGGAGCTAAAATGGATGGAGATAAAGTACCAGCCAATCAGCTCCTGTCATTTTTCAAACACAGCCTGTGACATGGCAGTTAGGAGCTGCATGGCTGATATTTTCTCTCTGACAACTTTATCTCCATCCAAGGCTTAGTATGATATCATCCTGGCTTGCAGTTGTTAATGTTATTCAGTACTGTGTGTTTATTTACAATAAAGGGCATTTGCCATTTTACTAAACTGTTTACCTGAGTGATTGTAGAATCTGTATCTTCACTACAATCCATTCTGAATGCAACTGCGAGGCTGATCTTCCTTGCTAGACGTTCACCGACTGCAGATCCACTCTGTCAGTCCCTCCACTGGTTACCTGTATTCTACCGTATTAAATATAAAATACTTTTACTACACACACAAGGCCATTAACCAACCTACACCAATGAACATCACTTCTTTCATCTCAAAATATCTCCCAACCCGACCTCTTCATTCTTCACAAGATCTGCGTCTTTCATCCACACTCATTATTCGCTCCCATTCACGATTGCAGGACTTTCTTCGGGCTGCAACCACCCTGTGGAATGCACTACCAAACATAATAAGACTCTTCTCTAGTCTCCAAACCTTAAAGCGTTCCCTGAAAACTCACCTCTTCTAGAACCGCCCACATAACTTTCATAAACTTTCCTATCCAATCGCATCCCCACTGTACAGTACATGCATATCCTCACATATTTTCTCTCTCTTCACTTTCCCATCCTCCTGACCCAGGTTCATCATTGCTATGTGACCATATCATACAGCCCACCAAGAACCTTTGCAATCTAGTGGACAACTATGCAATAGATAGTATCTATCCTTGTGTATCAATGCCTACTTCCCTATAGATTGTAAGCTTGCTAGCAGGGCCCTCCTACCTCTACGACTGTCTGTTGTTACCCAGTTTTGTTTTATCATTGTTGTTCCAATTGTAAAGCACAATGGAATAAGCTGCGCTATATATGAAACTGATAATAAATAAAATAAAATAAATAAAAAAATTAATGATTTGCAAATGTTGGGGTTGCAAATGATGCAAATGGGCTGCCAGGTTGTAGCCAGGAAAATGATTGAGATTACTGATTTAGACCATAAATGCGGTATCAGGCTCACATTTTGCTGTGTAATAGAGAGACCAGCAGACTGCTTAGTGGTGCAAAACCCTGACATTGGTTAGGGGGCCGCATTAGGGATTTGTACAAAAAATTTATCTGCTTAAAAATGTAAAATCTGCACAATTTACTGTAGGAATGGTTGAATCATAATGAATATACAGTAGTATATACAAAATTCAGTTATGCTATACTTTCCAACATTGTTAATAATTCCCCATGGAGATAAATTGTATTTAGGGCCCTTTAAAAACAAACAAACTGTAACTAATGTCCATTGACACATAGGGCCAGATGTAGAGTTGAACATTCATATAATATACACATTTAATATACAGTGCTCTGTGCAAACTGAGTTCAACACTGAATCAGTTCTATAGTTGCAATTAAATGAAACATATGTAAGAGGGTGGCGGTGCGTGTAGTGCCTGCTGCCGTGCAGGTGTAGGTTCACCACTTACCAGGCGCCGCACTCTCTCACCTTCAGGTACCGGAACCTTCAACGGACCTGGAATTCTTCAGTCGGACCCGGACACGATGACCTAGGAGGAAGGAGATTGCTGAGTGCCGTCCTCCTGACTGTGGACCGAAACGCCCTCCGGAACCCAGAAAAATAAAGCTTTCGGGCTAGGTGAGGGTCATCCCAGGCGTACGCCTCAGAGCCCGAATTTCACCTATTGGCACTCTCGCACCAGGTGGAAATTCTACCTTGCACCGGCGTGCAAGGCTCACCGTTCGCCCTGAAGGAAGGGAGACAGATAGGGACAAACACAGAAGGAACACACAGACAGATGTTACTCACCGTCCTACGTCTTGTACTCCGATCTTCTCCACTTACAGGACCCTGTAAGGAGGCAAAGAGAGAAACAGCCGTGCAGGGCCTAACTCTAACCTAGTGTGCATCCGTTACACTAGCTACATAAACAAAGCCCTCAAACTGGCTCAAGTGTGGGTGGTGCAACATAAACTATGCACAAACTCTAAAACAACACTTTGCCCTGCACGGTAACAACACACATATCAGAGTACAACATCGAATGGTGTTGTTCCTTTAAATCCCTACCTACCGCTGGAAGGGGGTGGGCGCCACACAGCCTGCCCACCTCCTGTACACTTCCTTCTATGGGGCTCAGGTCAAGTGGACCTGCCTACCTCAACACCTCAGGGTGGCCTGGGCCTAGTGCCCAGTGCCACCTTTATTCACCTTGAGGGCACTTATTCACTGGGCCTAGCGCCCCCTGACTGCACACAGGCCGGAAGCCTGACTTTATCCCTCGGGCCTAGCGCCCGTCTAACTTGTCGCCGTTGGGTGACCTGGGCCTAATGCCCTGGGTCACCTTTTATCCCTCACCACCAAGATACCCTAGGGCCTAACCCCCTCTATAGCCCCCGCAGGCCTATTGCCTGAATTGCCCACAGGCCTAATGCCCGCCTAGCTGGTACCACAGGCCTGTGGCCTGACTATTCCTATGGGCCTAGTGTCTGCCTATCAGGGCCACGGGCCTAGTGCCTGGTTCACAGGGCCACAGGCCGGGGGGCCCGACTAAACATGGCCACGGGCCTAGTGCCCGGCTAACAGGGCCACGGGCCGACAAAGTGCCCACGGGCCGGGAGGGCCTGACTATGTGCCCACAGGCCGGAAGGGCCTGACTGCACCCACGGGCCTAATGCCCGTGGTCTAGGGAGGAGCGGGTACAGAGGTGCCTGATAAGGGCCTACCTGACCCGCTGGGAGAGGCACCAGGGGGAAGCTTCGTCAGCTCTCTTACTTTCCACCCCTGGTGACCTCTCCGGCGCTCTTTCTCAATCTTCGGCTGCCGTCGCCTCGCCGCGTCCAGCCGCCGCTGGACATCTTCCCGCAGCCGGTCGTCTTCTTGCCTCTTCCGCGGCCTCAGGACCTTCCACCGCGACGTCCTCTTCCTCCTCGCGCCGCCGGAATCTTCGCTGCTCTTCGGCGCGGCCTCTTCTCTGTTCGGCTCCCGCCCGGCGTCTGACATCAGACGCTGTGGGGCAGGGCCTATCACGCGGCGAGCGGCGATTGGCTCGCCGCGCCTGTCTCCGATTGGCCGGCGCCCCGCGATTGGCTCGCGGACGGCGCCGGATTTCAAATCCCGCAGGCGCCGCTTTCCATTGGAGGCCAGATTGGCGCCAAGTTTAAAACGCCGCCGCGCCGCTGCCCATCGCCGCCGACAGTCTGGTGCAGGGAAACGTCTGATCCCTGCACCAGACACCCGCCGCTGCTGCACACCCAGCGCTGGGGACAAGCTACCCCAGCGCTGTCCACAGCCAGGGACTGCACCTCTGATGTGCCCACAGGGCACATCTCTACACATAAGTACACTGGGGTTGGGGTGCGGGGTGGATAGATGTATTAAAGCTTGGATAGAGATAAAGTGGATGGAGATAAAGTAACAAATAACCAGCTCCTAACTGCCATGTTGCAGGCTGTGTCAGAAAAATGACAGGAGCTGATTGGTTGTATCTCTCTCCAAGATTTGATAAAACTCCCCCTGAATCACTTAAGATTCTGAGTTTGCAGAACATAATCACAAGTTGATGAAACATAGGCACATTGGATTACTAAAAGAACTGAGTCTGCAGGTCATAATCCTCTGCACTGTATGCAGGCTCGGACTGGGCCACCGGGGAGCCGGTGAACTCACCGGTAGGCCCTGCCGAGTATAAGCCACGCCCTCTTTGTGTGAGGGCGGGGCTTGCAATAGTCGGACGGAGGAGAGGTTCGCTGCGCACTGCGCTCTTCTCCCCAGGCTCGGAAGCAACGGACGCGGCAGACTAAGCACTGCTGTTGCTGGAACCCTCCGCTCCGGCTCCCTCTGAGGGCTCACGGATTGAGTGCCCCGCCTCTCCAAAGGTCAGTGTCCCCGCCAAATTGGTCCGCAGTGCAGAGAGCTGCCCGGTGTGTTTCTCCCGCCGTCTCCCGTAGTTCGTGTGAAGCTGCTGTGTATTGACTGCCCGCTCACTCAGTGCCTACCATATAGGCTCTGCAAGCAAGGAGGTGCGCATTGTGCCCAGGTGTCAAGGGAGGGGGGCAGTTACTATGTGTGTGCCAGGGGTGTATGAGGAGGGGGGCAATTACTGCATGGGCGCATGGGGAGGGGGGCAATTACTTTCTGTGAGCCCGGGGTGTAAGGGGGACAATTTCTGCGTGTGTGAGAGGGGTAGCTCTGTGTGTATGTGTGTGTGTGTGTATGTGCCCAGGGTATGAGATGGGCAGCTGCTGTGTGTGTGTGTGTGCCCGGGTTATGAGAGGGGTAGCTGCTGTGTGTGTGTGCCCGGGGTATGAGATGGGGAGCTGCTGTGTGTGTGTGCCCGGTGTATGAGATGGGGAGCTACTGTGTGTGTGTGCCTGGGGTATGAGAGGGGTAGCTGCTGTGTGTGTGTGTGCCCGGGGTATGAGAGGGGTAGCTGCTGAGTGTGTGTGTGTGCCCGGGGTATGAGATGGGGTAGCTGCTGTGTGTGTGTGTGTACCCGGGGTATGAGATGGGGAACTGCTGTGTGTGTGTGCCCAGGGTATGAGATGGGGAGCTGCTGTATGTGCCCGGGGTATGAGGTGGGCAGCTGCTGTGTGTGTGTTTACCCGGGGTATGAGGTGGAGAGCTGCTGTGTGTGTGTGTGTGTGTGTGTGTGTGTGTGTGTGTGTGTGTGTGTACCCGGGATATGAGGTGGAGAGCCACTGTGTGTGTGTATCCGGGGTAAGAGGTGGATAGTTAAGAAATTAATGCCACTGTGGTGAAGTTGATTGGGAGATGGTGGTTATACTATTTTTCTTCTGAGACAAACAATTATTCAGATTTCCGCACTCATCTGTAATTTAAATAAACGGATTATTATGCAGTGGGTTTGTTTAGTTAAGATGGGTGATGAAGTGCTAGTATGGAGCCACATGCACAGGTTATTTGGTGGGTTCATAGGTTGTCAGAAGTATGGTTTGTGTGTAATGTATAACGGTAACTGTATTTATGGCCTGAGTTATGGACACGTGCATCTGTGTTGTAACTGATCTCTGTAGCATAGAGGCCATATAAAGCCTGTCAGGATGCAGAGAGCGGGGACTCCTTTGTCACATGCCGTCTGCTTACCAGCTTTGCCATATGCTTATCTCTCAGTTTTTGTCAGTAAAGTCTCTAAAGGAGATTGTGTATGTATATTTTTTTATGATAAGTTTTTTTATGGTTTACAATACACATACATGTGTGGTTTGCTGCCTGCCAGTTTGAAATGAAAGTTGTCAATCTCTTCCTCTTGATTAGTATTACTGTTAAGGTAGATACGCATTTGAAAGATGAGAACTTTTTTTCCTTGATGGCTGAAATGAGGCAGAGTACAACCAATTTCCTGCAGGTGATCCCAGGCGGCGGCGGTGACACAGGACCGGACTGAGGGGAGGAGAGGCGCGCGCGCTGCGCTCTTCTCCCCGGAACTCAGATGAAGCAGCAGGCAGCAGTGCCCGGGCAGCAGCGGTGACTGTGAGAGGCCTCAGACACAGGAGCGGCGGTGGTAAGCAGCACTGTGGGGGCATCCGTGTATCTGTCACTGCTGGGGGTATCCGTGTATCTGTCACTGCTGGGGGTATCTGTGTATCTGTCACTGCTGGGGGTATTCGTGTATCTGGCACTGTATCTGGCACTGCTGGGGGCATCCGTGTATCTGGCACTGCTGGGGGCATCCGTGTATCTGGCACTCTACTGGAGTCATTATTTGTATCTACTGTTCTCTCCTGGTGTAACCCAGGCATGTATACTAGTGATGAGCACCGGAAATTTTTCGGGTTTTGTGTTTTGGTTTTGGGTTCGGTTCCGCGGCCGTGTTTTGGGTTCGAACGCGTTTTGGCAAAACCTCACCGAATTTTTTTTGTCGGATTCGGGTGTGTTTTGGATTCGGGTGTTTTTTTCAAAAAACCCTAAAAAACAGCTTAAATCATAGAATTTGGGGGTCATTTTGATCCCAAAGTATTATTAACCTCAATAACCATAATTTCCACTCATTTTCAGTCTATTCTGAACACCTCACAATGGCCCTCATTCCGAGTTGTTCGCTCGGTATTTTTCATCGCATCGCAGTGAAAATCCGCTTAGTACGCATGCGCAATGTTCGCACTGCGACTGCGCCAAGTAACTTTACTATGAAGATAGTATTTTTACTCACGGCTTTTTCTTCGCTCCGGCGATCGTAATGTGATTGACAGGAAATGGGTGTTACTGGGCGGATACACGGCGTTTCAGGGGCGTGTGGCTGAAAACGCTACCGTTTCCGGAAAAAACGCAGGAGTGGCCGGGGAAACGGTGGGAGTGCCTGGGCGAACGCTGGGTGTGTTTGTGACGTCAACCAGGAACGACAAGCACTGAAATGATCGCACAGGCAGAGTAAGTCTGGAGCTACTCTGAAACTGCTAACTCGTTTGTAATCGCAATATTGCGCGTACGTCGGTCGCAATTTTAAGAAGCTAAGATTCACTCCCAGTAGGCGGCGGCTTAGCGTGTGTAACTCTGCTACATTCGCCTTGCGAGCGAACAACTCGGAATGAGGGCCAATATTATTTTTAGTCCTAAAATTTGCACCGAGGTCGCTGGATGACTAAGCTCAGCGACCCAAGTGGCCGACACAAACACCTGGCCCATCTAGGAGTGGCACTGCAGTGTCACGCAGGATGGCCCTTCCAAAAACTACTCCCCAAACAGCACATGACGCAAAGAAGAAAAAAAAGAGGCGCAATGAGGTAGCTGTGTGAGTAAGCTAAGCGACCCTAGTGGCCGACACAAACACCTGGCCCATCTAGGAGTGGCACTGCAGTGTCACGCAGGATGGCCCTTCCAAAAAACACCCCCCAAACAGCACATGACGCAAAGAAAAAAAGAGGCGCAATGAGGTAGCTGTGTGACTAAGCTAAGCGACCCTAGTGGCCGACACAAACACCTGGCCCATCTAGGAGTGGCACTGCAGTGTCACGCAGGATGGCCCTTCAAAAAACTACTCCCCAAACAGCACATGACGCAAAGAAGAAAAAAAAAGATGCGCAATGAGGTAGCTGTGTGACTAAGATAAGCGACCCTAGTGGCCGACACAAACACCTGGCCCATCTAGGAGTGGCACTGCAGTGTCACGCAGGATGGCCCTTCCAAAAAACACCCCCCAAACAGCACATGACGCAAAGAAAAAAAGAGGCACAATGAGGTAGCTGTGTGACTAAGCTAAGCGACCCTAGTGGCCGACACAAACACCTGGCCCATCTAGGAGTGGCACTGCAGTGTCACGCAGGATGGCCCTTCAAAAAACTACTCCCCAAACAGCACATGACGCAAAGAAGAAAAAAAAGATGCGCAATGAGGTAGCTGTGTGACTAAGATAAGCGACCCAAGTGGCCGATACAAACACCTGGCCCATCTAGGAGTGGCACTGCAGTGTCACGCAGGATGGCCCTTCCAAAAACTACTCCCCAAACAGCACATGACGCAAAGAAAAATGAAAGAAAAAAGAGGTGCAAGATGGAATTGTCCTTGGGCCCTCCCACCCACCCTTATGTTGTATAAACAAAACAGGACATGCACACTTTAACCAACCCATCATTTCAGCGACAGGGTCTGCCACACGACTGTGACTGAAATGACAGGTTGGTTTGGACCCCCACCAAAAAAGAAGCAATCAATCTCTCCTTGCACAAACTGGCTCTACAGAGGCAAGATGTCCACCTCATCATCATCCTCCAATATATCACCGTGTACATCCCCCTCCTCACAGATTATTAATTCGTCCCCACTGGAATCCACCATCTCAGCTCCCTGTGTACTTTGTGGAGGCAATTGCTGCTGGTGAATGTCTCCACGGAGGAATTGATTATAATTCCTTTTAATGAACATCATCTTCTCCACATTTTCTGGATGTAACCTCGTACGCCGATTGCTGACAAGGTGAGCGGCGGCACTAAACACTCTTTCGGAGTACACACTTGTGGGAGGGCAACTTAGGTAGAATAAAGCCAGTTTGTGCAAGGGCCTCCAAATTGCCTCTTTTTCCTGCCAGTATAAGTACGGACTGTCTGACGTGCCTACTTGGATGCGGTCACTCATATAATCCTCCACCATTCTTTCAATGGGGAGAGAATCATATGCAGTGACAGTAGACGACATGTCCGTAATCGTTGTCAGGTCCTTCAGTCCGGACCAGATGTCAGCATCAGCAGTCGCTCCAGACTGCCCTGCATCACCGCCAGCGGGTGGGCTCGGAATTCTGAGCCTTTTCCTCGCACCCCCAGTTGCGGGAGAATGTGAAGGAGGAGATGTTGACAGGTCGCGTTCCGCTTGACTTGACAATTTTGTCACCAGCAGTTCTTTGAACCTCTGCAGACTTGTGTCTGCCGGAAAGAGAGATCCAAGGTAGGTTTTAAATCTAGGATCGAGCACGGTGGCCAAAATGTAGTGCTCTGATTTCAACAGATTGACCACCCGTGAATCCTTGTTAAGCGAATTAAGGGCTCCATCCACAAGTCCCACATGCCTAGCGGAATCGCTCTGTGTTAGCTCATCCTTCAATGTCTCCAGCTTCTTCTGCAAAAGCCTGATGAGGGGAATGACCTGACTCAGGCTGGCAGTGTCTGAACTGACTTCACGTGTGGCAAGTTCAAAAGGTTGCAGAACCTTGCACAACGTTGAAATCATTCTCCACTGCGCTTGAGACAGGTGCATTCCACCTCCTATATCGTGCTCAGTTGTATAGGCTTGAATGGCCTTTTGCTGCTCCTCCAACCTCTGAAGCATATAGAGGGTTGAATTCCACCTCGTTACCACTTCTTGCTTCAGATGATGGCAGGGCAGGTTCAGGCGTTTTTGGTGGTGCTCCAGTCTTCTGTACGTGGTGCCTGTACGCCGAAAGTGTCCCGCAATTCTTCTGGCCACCGACAGCATCTCTTGCACGCCCCTCTCGTTTTTTAAATAATTCTGCACCACCAAATTCAAGGTATGTGCAAAACATGGGACGTGCTGGAATTTGCCCAGATTTAATGCACACACAATATTGCTGGCGTTGTCCGATGCCACAAATCCACAGGAGAGTCCAATTGGGGTAAGCCATTCCGCGATGATCTTCCTCAGTTGCCGTAAGAGGTTTTCAGCTGTGTGCGTATTCTGGAAAGCGGTGATACAAAGCGTAGCCTGCCTAGGAAAGAGTTGGCGTTTGCGAGATGCTGCTACTGGTGCCGCCGCTGCTGTTCTTGCGGCGGGAGTCCATACATCTACCCAGTGGGCTGTCACAGTCATATAGTCCTGAGCCTGCCCTGCTCCACTTGTCCACATGTCCGTGGTTAAGTGGACATTGGGTACAACTGCATTTTTTAGGACACTGGTGAGTCTTTTTCTGAGGTCTGTGTACATTTTCGGTATCGCCTGCCTAGAGAAATGGAACCTAGATGGTATTTGGTACCGGGGACACAGTACCTCCAACAAGTCTCTAGTTGGCTCTGCAGTAATGATGGATACCGGAACCACGTTTCTCAACGCCCAGGATGCCAAGGCCTCAGTTATCCGCTTTGCAGCAGGATGACTGCTGTGATATTTCATCTTCCTCGCAAAGGACTGTTGGACAGTCAATTGCTTGGTGGAAGTAGTAAAAGTGGTCTTACGACTTCCCCTCTGGGATGACCATCGACTCCCAGCAGCAACAACAGCAGCGCCAGCAGCAGTAGGCGTTACACGCAAGGATGCATCGGAGGAATCCCAGGCAGGAGAGGAATCGTCAGAATTGCCAGTGACATGGCCTGCAGGACTATTGGCATTCCTGGGGAAGGAGGAAATTGACACGGAGGGAGTTGGTGGGGTGGTTTGAGTGAGCTTGGTTACAAGAGGAAGGGATTTACTGGTCAGTGGACTGCTTCCGCTGTCGCCCAAAGTTTTTGAACTTGTCACTGACTTATGATGAATTCGCTGCAGGTGACGTATAAGGGAGGATGTTCCGAGGTGGTTAACGTCCTTACCCCTACTTATTACAGCTTGAAAAAGGCAACACACGGCTTGACAAATGTTGTCCGCATTTCTGTTGAAATACTTCCACACCGAAGAGCTGATTTTTTTGGTATTTTCACCAGGCATGTCAATGGCCCTATTCCTCCCACGGACAACAGGTGTCTCCCCGGGTGCCTGACTTAAAAAAACCACCTCACCATCAGAATCCTCCTGGTCAATTTCCTCCCCAGCGCCAGCAACACCCATATCCTCCTCATCCTGGTGTACTTCAACACTGACATCTTCAATCTGACTATCAGGAACTGGACTGCGGGTGCTCCTTCCAGCACTTGCAGGGGGCGTGCAAATGGTGGAAGGTGCATGCTCTTCACGTCCAGTGTTGGGAAGGTCAGGCATCGCAAACGACACAATTGGACTCTCCTTGTGGATTTGTGATTTCGAAGAACGCACAGTTCTTTGCTGTGCTTTTGCCAGCTTGAGTCTTTTCATTTTTCTAGCGAGAGGCTGAGTGCTTCCATCCTCATGTGAAGCTGAACCACTAGCCATGAACATAGGCCAGGGCCTCAGCCGTTCCTTGCCACTCCGTGTGGTAAATGGCATATTGGCAAGTTTACGCTTCTCCTCCGACAATTTTATTTTAGATTTCTGAGTCCTTTTTTTACTGATATTTGGTGTTTTGGATTTTACATGCTCTGTACTATGACATTGGGCATCGGCCTTGGCAGACGACGTTGATGGCATTTCATCGTCTCGGCCATGACTAGTGGCAGCAGCTTCAGCACAAGGTGGAAGTCGATCTTGATCTTTCCCTATTTTTGGAGCCTCAACATTTTTGTTCTCCATATTTTAATAGGCACAACTAAAAGGCACCTCAGGTAAACAATGGAGATGGATGGATACTAGTATACTTATGGATGGACGAGCGACTGCCGACACAGAGGTAGCTACAGCGCACAGTGGACTACCGTACTGCGTCTGCTGCTAATATAGACTGGATGAAAATGATATTAAAAAAAAAAAAATATATATATATATATATATATATATATATCACTACTGCAGCCGGACAGGTATATATTATCTAATGACGGACCTGCTGGACACTGTCAGCACTGCAGACTCCTAAAGTAAGCTACTAGTATCAAGAAGATAGAAAAAAAAAAACACCACAGGTAGGTGGTATACAATTATGGATGGACGAGCGACTGCCGACACAGAGGTAGCTACAGCCGTGGACTACCGTACTGCGTCTGCTGCTAATATAGACTGGATGATAATGATATAAAAAATATATATATATATCACTACTGCAGCCGGACAGGTATATATTATATAATGACGGACCTGCTGGACACTGTCAGCACTGCAGACTCCTAAAGTAAGCTACTAGTATCAAGAAGATAGAAAAAAATAAAAAAAACACAACAGGTAGGTGGTATACAATTATGGATGGACGAGCGACTGCCGACACAGAGGTAGCTACAGCCGTGGACTACCGTACTGCGTCTGCTGCTAATATAGACTGGATGATAATGATATAAAAAATATATATATATATCACTACTGCAGCCGGACAGGTATATATTATATAATGACGGACCTGCTGGACACTGTCAGCACTGCAGACTCCTAAAGTAAGCTACTAGTATCAAGAAGATAGAAAAAAAAAACACCACAGGTAGGTGGTATACAATTATGGATGGACGAGCGACTGCCGACACAGAGGTAGCTACAGCCGTGGACTACCGTACTGCGTCTGCTGCTAATATAGACTGGATGATAATGATATAAAAAATATATATATATCACTACTGCAGGACAGGTATATATTATATAATGACGGACCTGCTGGACACTGTCAGCAGAATGCGTTTATAGAATAAAAACACCACACGACGAGTGTTTAACTTTTTCAGGCAGACAATCACAATATACTGGTGGTCAGTGGTCACTGGTCAGTCACACTGGCAGTGGCACTCTGGCAGCAAAAGTGTGCACTGTTACTGTACTCCTGCTATAACTGCTCCCCAGTCTCCCCCACAATTAAGCTGTGTGAGCAGTGAGCACTCAGCACAGTCAGATATACATAGATGATGCAGCACACTGAGGCTGAGCACAGATATGGTATACTGTGTCACTGTGTATCGTTTTTTTTCAGGCAGAGAACGGATTATATTAAATAATAATAAAACTGCACTGGTGGTCACTGGTCAGTCACTAGTAAACTCTGCACTCTCTGAGTACTCCTAAGCTCCAGTAAATCAAGTGTCTCACTCTCACTCTCTATCTATTTCTATTCTAAACGGAGAGGACGCCAGCCACGTCCTCTCTCTATCAATCTCAATGCACGTGTGAAAATGGCGGCGACGCGCGGCTCCTTATATAGAATCCGAGTCTCGCGAGAATCCGACAGCGGGATGATGACGTTCGGGCGCGCTCGGGTTAACCGAGCAAGGCGGGAAGATCCGAGTCTGCCTCGGACCCGTGTAAAAAGGCTGAAGTTCGGGGGAGTTCGGATTCCGAGGAACCGAACCCGCTCATCACTAGTGTATACTACTGTTCTCTCCCAGTGTAACCCAGGTGCATATACTACTGTTCTCTCCAGGTATAACCCAGGCAAGTATACTACTGTTCCCTCCCGGTATAACCCAGGCGTGTATACTGCTGTTCTCTCCCGGTGTAACCCAGGCGTGTAAACTACTGTTCTCTACCAGTGTAACCCAGGCACATATACTACTGCTCTCTTCAGGTGTAACCCAGGTGCGTATACTACTGCTCTCTCCCGATGTAACCCAGGCGTGTATACTACTGTTCTCTCCCAGTGTAACCCAGGTGCAGCATATACCACTGTTCTCTCCAGGTATAACCCAGGCGCGTATACTACTGTACTCTCCCGGTATAACCCAGGCACATGTACTACTGTTCTCTCCCGGTGTAACCCAGGCACATATACTACTGTTCTCTCCAGGTGTAACCCAGGCACATATACAACAGCCTGAAGTGGGCAGCGAGGTAGAGCTATTTTTCTTTATATACTATGCTAGGTGGCACCTATAACGGCTGGCCAATCCTCTCTGGTCATGTGGCCACACCCATTCCAGCATATGGCAACGCCCATTAGTGGGCCCCTTTGATTGCATTTCCTTGGTGGACCCTTCATGCCCCAGTCCGACACTGACTGTATGACAAACAAGAACATACAACTACCAGTGGAAACCTACTAGGAAAAAATTGTTGGTCATAAAGAAACCTAAACAATGGCTGACAAACTCCACCTTGTTTGCTCATGAAAGAATAAGAAATGCTACCATTATCGCATCAACATATACTACTCAAAATTCTGGTTTTTAAATTTGGGGCCCCTGCATGCACCTAAAAAGGGTTTTGACATCATTATTGGAGTGTGTACAGCACTCTGGCAGCTACTTGGGCCGTCCCCAGCCTCCTCCCTGAACTAAATGGACGCTGAGCGATGTTTTCTCTTTGTCCAATGGTTTATTTTAGTATTTGCTATAAATTGGTGATAATCATGTTAACTGTTCCACTCTTTCTCTCCTGACATCTGCAACTGACATTGTAATATAATTTTACTGACAACATATTTGATGGCAAACAGAGAAACGTGGCAGGTATTCTTTTAGTTTGGTAAAATATTAGTAGCATCAAATCAGAAATCATCTTTTTTTAATCCTTCATAAACAGGCCCTTGCACAATTCAAATAGCAGTAGCATCACAAGGGGGTGCGGCTGCACCGGGTGACACCATCTGAACAGGTGAAACCAAAATAGCAGAGCTGCTTGGCTATTTTAGTGTCATCTCCTTGGATGGTGTCTCCGAGCAGCGATTATAGTGGTGATGGATGACGCGCGCAGCTCCCAGAGTGCTAGGCAAGCCCCCAACTTGATGAGAACAGAAGTATGACATGAGATCACACCCTCTAAAATGTCACACACTAGGGGGCGTGGCTTCACAGACACATCCCCTTGTGCATAAGCCCCTTCAGCATGCTACAGTAGCCCACACAGTGCTGCATTGGGTAACACCCACTCAAGTGACGCCACTGTAAAGTAGTAGCCAGGGAATATGGATTTCTCATACGTCCTAGAGGATGCTGGGGACAACATCAAGACCATGGGGTATAGACGGGATCCGCAGGAGACATGGGCACTCTAAAGACTTTTCATTGGGTGTGAACTGGCTCCTCCCTCTATGCCCCTCCTCCAGACTTCAGTTGTAGAAATGTGCCCAGGTCGACTGGATGCACTCTGAGGAGCTATACTGAGTTTCTCTGAAAAAGACTAATGTTAGGTTGTTTATTTTCAGGGAGATCTTCAGGCATCAGACTCCCTGCTTCGTGGGACTGATGGGGCAGAAGCAGAACCAACTTCCTGAAGAGTTTCATGGCTCTGCTTCTGGCTGACAGGACACCATTAGCTCCTGAAGGGAACTGAATGTTAGCTGTGTCTAGATGCTCACTCCCACAGCACGTCATCACCCAGTGGCGCACCCAGAGGGGGTTTCCGAGCACCCAGAAACCCCCTCCAACAATTTTTTTTTTTTTTTTGCTGCATGAGTATTATTAATGGCTGTCTAGCATCCTCTGCAGCCTGCTGTCTTCCTGGTGGCACTTGTAAGTGCTTAATAAAAGTTTACTTTATTTTAATTATAGTACATATATATCCATGTGCATACATATATACACATGTATATATGTACATACATACATACATATAAACACACACATGATATATATACATGTGTATATACAGTAGACGTGTACTGTATGTATATATATATATATATATATATGTATGCATGTTTAATAAATATATAAACATATGTGTATATACGGTATATATATATGTGTAGATATGTATGTATGTATATATATATATATATATATATATATATATATGGAGGTGGATCGGCACTCCCACTGATGGCCATATTAAGCACCGATGCCCTCTTGAAACAAATACTTACAAATACGGAAAGGAGGAAGCACCACTCTGCGTCTTTAAACAGGCAAAAAGTGTATTCAACAACACATCTACAGGTCCTGTAGATGTGTTGTTGAATACACTTTTTGCCTGCTTCCTCCTTTCCGTATGTGTGTATATATATATATATATATATATATATATATATATATTAGTGATGAGCGGGTTCGGTTTCCGAGAAACCGAACCCCCCCGAACTTCACCCTTTTTAGACGGGTCCGAGCCATACTCGGATTCTCCCGTATGGCTCGGTTAACCCGAGCGCGCCCGAACGTCATCATCCCGCTGTCGGATTCTCGCGAGAATCGGATTCTATATAAGCAGCTGCGCGTCGCCGCCATTTTCACACGTGCATTGAGATTGATAGGGAGAGGACGTGGCTGGCGTCCTCTCCGTTTATATAGTTATATACTACACAGTTGATCTGATTGCTTAGCTTATTGTGGGGAGGATTGGGGAGCAGCTGTTAGGAGGAGTACAGTGCAGAGTTTTGCTAATAGTGACCACCAGTTTTTTATCCGTTCTCTGCCTGAAAAAAACGCTCCATACCATATCTGTGCTCAGTGTGCTTCATGATATATCTGTGCTGAGTGCTCACACTGCTTAATTGTGGGGACTGGGGAGCAGCTATAGCAGGAGTACAGTGCACAGTTTTGCTGACAGTGACCACCAGTATACGTTTGTCTGCCTGAAAAACACTCCTGTGGTGTCTTTTTTTTTATACTATAAACGCAGTCTGCTGACAGTGTCCACCAGGTCCATTATACTGTATATAGCAGTACGGTAAGCCACTGCTGTACCTACCTCTGGGTCATCACTCGTCATCCATAAGTATACTATCCATCCATCTACATTGTATACCTGTGGTGTCTTTTTTTTTTATACTATAAACGCAGTCTGCTGACAGTGTCCACCAGGTCCATTATACCGTATATAGCAGTACGGTAGGCCACTGCTGTACCTACCTCTGTGTCGTCACTCATCGTCCATAAGTATACTATCCATCCATCTACATTGTATACCTGTGGTGTCTTTTTTTCTTTATACTATAAACGCAGTCTGCTGACAGTGTCCACCAGGTCCATTATACTGTATATAGCAGTACGGTAGGCCACTGCTGTACCTACCTCTGTGTCGTCACTCGTCGTCCATAAGTATACTATCCATCCATCTACATTGTATACCTGTGGTGTCTTTTTTTTATACTATAAACGCAATCTGCTGACAGTGTCCACCAGGTCCATTATACTGTATATAGCAGTACGGTAGGCCACTGCTGTACCTACCTCTGTGTCGTCACTCGTCGTCCATAAGTATACTATCCATCCATCTACATTGTATACCTGTGGTGTCTTTTTTTTTATACTATAAACGCAGTCTGCTGACAGTGTCCACCAGGTCCATTATACTGTATATAGCAGTACGGTAGGCCACTGCTGTACCTACCTCTGTGTCGTCACTCGTCGTCCATAAGTATACTATCCATCCATCTACATTGTATACCTGTGGTGTCTTTTTTTCTTTATACTATAAACGCAGTCTGCTGACAGTGTCCACCAGGTCCATTATACTGTATATAGCAGTACGGTAGGCCACTGCTGTACCTACCTCTGTGTCGTCACTCGTCGTCCATAAGTATACTATCCATCCATCTACATTGTATACCTGTGGTGTCTTTTTTTTTTATACTATAAACGCAGTCTGCTGACAGTGTCCACCAGGTCCATTATACTGTATATAGCAGTACGGTAGGCCACTGCTGTACCTACCTCTGTGTCGTCACTCGTCGTCCATAAGTATACTATCCATCCATCTACATTGTATACCTGTGGTGTCTTTTTTTTTTTATACTATAAACGCAGTCTGCTGACAGTGTCCACCAGGTCCATTATACTGTATATAGCAGTACGGTAGGCCACTGCTGTACCTACCTCTGTGTCGTCACTCGTCGTCCATAAGTATACTATCCATACATCTGCATTGTATACCTGTGGTGTCTTTTTTTTTATACTATAAACGCAGTCTGCTGACAGTGTCCACCAGGTCCATTATACTGTATATAGCAGTACGGTAGGCCACTGCTGTACCTACCTCTGTGTCGTCACTCGTCGTCCATAAGTATACTATCCATCCATCTACATTGTATACCTGTGGTGTCTTTTTTTCTTTATACTATAAACGCAGTCTGCTGACAGTGTCCACCAGGTCCATTATACTGTATATAGCAGTACGGTAGGCCAATGCTGTACCTACCTCTGTGTCGTCACTCGTTGTCCATAAGTATACTATCCATCCATCTACATTGTATACCTGTGGTGTCTTTTTTTTTTATACTATAAACGCAGTCTGCTGACAGTGTCCATCAGGTCCATTATACTGTATATAGCAGTACGGTAGGCCACTGCTGTACCTACCTCTGTGTCGTCACTCGTTGTCCATAAGTATACTATCCATCCATCCATCTACATTGTATACCTGTGGTGTTTTTTTTTTTATACTATAAACGCAGTCTGCTGACAGTGTCCACCAGGTCCATTATACTGTATATAGCAGTACGGTAGGCCACTGCTGTACCTACCTCTGTGTCGTCACTCATCGTCCATAAGTATACTATCCATCCATCTACATTGTATACCTGTGGTGTCTTTTTTTCTTTATACTATAAACGCAGTCTGCTGACAGTGTCCACCAGGTCCATTATACTGTATATAGCAGTACGGTAGGCCACTGCTGTACCTACCTCTGTGTCGTCACTCGTCGTCCATAAGTATACTATCCATCCATCTACATTGTATACCTGTGGTGTCTTTTTTTTATACTATAAACGCAATCTGCTGACAGTGTCCACCAGGTCCATTATACTGTATATAGCAGTACGGTAGGCCACTGCTGTACCTACCTCTGTGTCGTCACTCGTCGTCCATAAGTATACTATCCATCCATCTACATTGTATACCTGTGGTGTCTTTTTTTTTATACTATAAACGCAGTCTGCTGACAGTGTCCACCAGGTCCATTATACTGTATATAGCAGTACGGTAGGCCACTGCTGTACCTTCCTCTGTGTCGTCACTCGTCGTCCATAAGTATACTATCCATCCATCTACATTGTATACCTGTGGTGTCTTTTTTTCTTTATACTATAAACGCAGTCTGCTGACAGTGTCCACCAGGTCCATTATACTGTATATAGCAGTACGGTAGGCCACTGCTGTACCTACCTCTGTGTCGTCACTCGTCGTCCATAAGTATACTATCCATCCATCTACATTGTATACCTGTGGTGTCTTTTTTTTTTATACTATAAACGCAGTCTGCTGACAGTGTCCACCAGGTCCATTATACTGTATATAGCAGTACGGTAGGCCACTGCTGTACCTACCTCTGTGTCGTCACTCGTCGTCCATAAGTATACTATCCATCCATCTACATTGTATACCTGTGGTGTCTTTTTTTTTATACTATAAACGCAGTCTGCTGACAGTGTCCACCAGGTCCATTATACTGTATATAGCAGTACGGTAGGCCACTGCTGTACCTACCTCTGTGTCGTCACTCGTCGTCCATAAGTATACTATCCATACATCTGCATTGTATACCTGTGGTGTCTTTTTTTTTATACTATAAACGCAGTCTGCTGACAGTGTCCACCAGGTCCATTATACTGTATATAGCAGTACGGTAGGCCACTGCTGTACCTACCTCTGTGTCGTCACTCGTCGTCCATAAGTATACTATCCATCCATCTACATTGTATACCTGTGGTGTCTTTTTTTCTTTATACTATAAACGCAGTCTGCTGACAGTGTCCACCAGGTCCATTATACTGTATATAGCAGTACGGTAGGCCAATGCTGTACCTACCTCTGTGTCGTCACTCGTTGTCCATAAGTATACTATCCATCCATCTACATTGTATACCTGTGGTGTCTTTTTTTTTTATACTATAAACGCAGTCTGCTGACAGTGTCCATCAGGTCCATTATACTGTATATAGCAGTACGGTAGGCCACTGCTGTACCTAACTCTGTGTCGTCACTCGTCGTCCATAAGTATACTATCCATCCATCCATCTACATTGTATACCTGTGGTGTTTTTTTTTTATACTATAAACGCGGTCTGCTGACAGTGTCCACCAGGTCCATTATACTGTATATAGCAGTACGGTAAGCCACTGCTGTACCTACCTCTGTGTCGTCACTCGTCGTCCATAAGTATACTATCCATCCATCTACATTGTATACCTGTGGTGTCTTTTTTTCTTTATACTATAAACGCAGTCTGCTGACAGTGTCCACCAGGTCCATTATACTGTATATAGCAGTACGGTAGGCCACTGCTGTACCTACCTCTGTGTCGTCACTCGTCGTCCATAAGTATACTATCCATCCATCTACATTGTATACCTGTGGTGTCTTTTTTTCTTTATACTATAAACGCAGTCTGCTGACAGTGTCCACCAGGTCCATTATACTGTATATAGCAGTACGGTAGGCCACTGCTGTACCTACCTCTGTGTCGTCACTCGTCGTCCATAAGTATACTATCCATCCATCTACATTGCATACCTGTGGTGTCTTTTTTTTTTTATACTATAAACGCAGTCTGCTGACAGTGTCCACCAGGTCCATTATACTGTATATAGCAGTACGGTAGGCCACTGCTGTACCTACCTCTGTGTCGTCACTCGTCATCCATAAAGTATACTATCCATCCATCTACATTGTATACCTGTGGTGCCTTTTAGTTGTGCGCATTAAAATATGGAGAACAAAAATGTGGAGGTTAAAAAAATAGGGAAAGATCAAGATCCACTTCCACCTCGTTCTGAAGCTGCTGCCACTAGTCATGGCCGAGACGATGAAATGCCATCAACGTCGTCTGCCAATGCCGATGCCCAATGTCATAGTACAGAGCATGTAAAATCCAAAACACAAAAGATCAGTGAAATGACCCAAAAATCAAAATTAAAAGCGTCTGAGGAGAAGCGTAAACTTGCCAATATGCCATTTACGACACGGAGTGGCAAGGAACGGCTGAGGCCCTGGCCTATGTTCATGGCTAGTGGTTCAGCTTCACATGAGGATGGAAGCACTCATCCTCTCGCTAGAAAAAGAAAAGACTTAAGCTGGCAAAAGCACAGCAAAGAACTGTGCGTTCTTCTAAATCACAAATCCCCAAGGAGAGTCCAATTGTGTCGGTTGCGATGCCTGACCTTCCCAACACTGGACGGGAAGAGCTTGCGCCTTCCACCATTTGCACGCCCCCTGCAAGTGCTGGAAGGAGCACCCGCAGTCCAGTTCCTGATAGTCAAATTGAAGATGTGCAATCCAGGTTCCCCCCTTTTTCCACTATATTTGTGTATATATTGTACACTGGAAGGCAAGGCTTCCTTCCTCTGGATTGGCACTCCTCCCATTCACCCTCAGGTGTTTTAATTAGCTGGGTTCCTGCATTTCAGATCACACATTGATAAGGCCCTATTTAGAGGTAAGTCCTGTATAAATTTATAGAATGTGATAATATTAGGGATGTTAGGGACCCATGTGATGAAGTCACCTGGCCGCGGTACATGGGCCCGCATATTTGCGCAAATGTGTGCTAAGAACTTCAATTATACTCCATGTTAATTGTGAGGGTTTATTTAAATTATTTTTATTATCAGTGTTCTTAGTGCTAAGAGTGTGCATCTGCATCTCTCTTCCTCCAACATAGTATTAGAAGCCTCAGCATGATAGCACCTCTTGATATCTTTAGTAATAGGATGTGCAATCCAGGTTCCCCCCTTTTTTCCAGTCAAATTGAAGATGTCAGTGTTGAAGTACACCAGGATGAGGATATGGGTGTTGCTGGCGCTGGGGAGGAAATTGACAAGGAGGATTCTGATGGTGAGGTGGTTTGTTTAAGTCAGGCACCCGGGGAGACACCTGTTGTCCGTGGGACGAATATGGCCATTGACATGCCTGGTCAAAATACAAAAAAAATCAGCTCTTCGGTGTGGAATTATTTCAACACAAATGCGGACAACAGGTGTCAAGCCGTGTGTTGCCTTTGTCAAGCTGTAATAAGTAGGGGTAAGGACGTTAACCACCTCGGAACATCTTCACTTATACGTCACCTGCAGCGCATTCATCATAAGTCAGAGACAAATTCAAAAACTTTGGGCGACAGCGGAAGCAGTCCACTGACCACTAAATCCCTTCCTCTTGTAACCAAGCTCCCGCAAACCACACCACCAACTCCCTCAGTGTCAATTTCCTCCTTACCCAGGAAAGCCAATAGTCCTGCAGGCCATGTCACTGGCAAGTCTGACGAGTCCTCACCTGCCTGGGATTCCTCCGATGCATCCTTGAGTGTAACGCCTACTGCTGCTGGCGCTGCTGTTGTTGCTGCTGGGAGTCGATCGTCATCCCAGAGGGGAAGTCGGAAGACCAATTGTACTACTTCCAGTAAGCAATTGACTGTCCAACAGTCCTTTGCGAGGAAGATGAAATATCACAGCAGTCATCCTGCTGCAAAGCAGATAACTCAGGCCTTGGCAGCCTGGGCGGTGAGAAACGTGGTTCCGGTATCCATCGTTACTTCAGAGCCAACTAGAGACTTGATTGAGGTACTGTGTCCCTGGTACCAAATACCATCTAGGTTCCATTTCTCTAGGCAGGCGATACCGAAAATGTACACAGACCTCAGAAAAAGAGTCACCAGTGTCCTAAAAAATGCAGTTGTACCCAATGTCCACTTAACCACGGACATGTGGACAAGTGGAGCAGGGCAGACTCAGGACTATATGACTGTGACAGCCCACTGGGTAGATGTATTGCCTCCCGCTGCAAGAACAGCAGCGGCGGCACCAGTAGCAGCATCTCGCAAACGCCAACTCGTTCCTAGGCAGGCTACGCTTTGTATCACCGCTTTCCAGAATACGCACACAGCTGAAAACCTCTTACGGCAACTGAGGAAGATCATCGCAGAATGGCTTACCCCAATTGGACTCTCCTGGGGATTTGTGACATCGGACAACGCCAGCAATATTGTGCGTGCATTACATCTGGGCAAATTCCAGCACGTCCCATGTTTTGCACATACCTTGAATTTGGTGGTGCAGAATTATTTAAAAAACGACAGGGGCGTGCAAGAGATGCTGTCGGTGGCCCAAAGAATTGCGGGCCACTTTCGGCGTTCAGGCACCGCGTACAGAAGACTGGAGCACCACCAAACACACCTGAACCTGCCCTGCCATCATCTGAAGCAGGAGGTGGTAACGAGGTGGAATTCAACCCTCTATATGCTTCAGAGGATGGAGGAGCAGCAAAAGGCCATTCAAGCCTATACATCTGGCCACGATATAGGCAAAGGAGGTGGAATGCACCTGTCTCAAGCGCAGTGGAGAATGATTTCAATGTTGTGCAAGGTTCTGCAACCCTTTGAACTTGCCACACGTGAAGTCAGTTCAGACACTGCCAGCCTGAGTCAGGTCATTCCCCTCATCAGGCTTTTGCAGAAGAAGCTGGAGACATTGAAGGAGGAGCTAAAACAGAGCGATTCCGCTAAGCATGTGGGACTTGTGGATGGAGCCCTTCATTCGCTTAACCAGGATTCACTGGTGGTCAATCTGTTGAAATCAGAGCACTACATTTTGGCTACCGTGCTCGATCCTAGATTTAAAACCTACGTTGTATCTCTCTTTCCGGCAGACACAAGTCTGCAGGGGTTCAAAGACCTGCTGGTGAGAAAATTGTCAAGTCAAGCGGAACGTGACCCGTCAACAGCTCCTCCTTCACATTCTCCTGCAACTGGGGGTGCGAGGAAAAGGCTAATAATTCCGATCCCACCCGCTGGCGGTGATGCAGGGCAGTCTGGAACGAGTGCTGACATCTGGTCCGGACTGAAGGACCTGCCAACGATTACTGACATGTCGTCTACTGTCACTGCATATGATTCTCTCACCATTGAAAGAATGGTGGAGGATTATATGAGTGACCGCATCCAAGTAGGCACGTCAGACAGTCCGTACGTATACTGGCAGGAAAAAGAGGCAATTTGGAGGCCCTTGCAGAAACTGGCTTTATTCTACCTAAGTTGCCCTCCCTCCAGTGTGTACTCCGAAAGAGTGTTTAGTGCCGCCGCTCACCTTGTCAGCAATCGGCGTACGAGGTTACTTCCAGAAAATGTGGAGAAGATGATGTTCATTAAAATGAATTATAATCAATTCCTCCGTGGAGACATTCACCAGCAGCAATTGCCTCCAGAAAGTGCACGGGGACCTGAGATGGTGGATTTCAGTGGGGATGAATTAATAATCTGTGAGGAGGGGGATGTACACAGTGAAAGGGGTGATGAATCGGACGATGATGATGAGGTGGACATCTTGCCTCTGTAGAGCCAGTTTGTGCAAGGAGAGATTGATTGCTTCTTTTTTGGTGGGGGCCCAAACCAACCAGTCATTTCAGTCACAGTCGTGTGGCAGACCCTGTCGCTGAAATGATGGGTTCGTTAAAGTGTGCATGTCCTGTTTATACAACATAAGGGTGGGTGGGAGGGCCCAAGGACAATTCCATCTTGCACCTCTTTTTTCTTTCATTTTTCTTTGCATCATGTGCTGTTTGGGGACAATTTTTTTGAAGTGCCATCCTGTCTGACACTGCAGTGCCACTCCTAGATGGGCCAGGTGTTTGTGTCGGCCACTTGGGTCGCTTATCTTAGTCACACAGCTACCTCATTGCGCCTCTTTTTTTCTTTGCGTCATGTGCTGTTTGGGGAGTATTTTTTTGAAGGGCCATCCTGCGTGACACTGCAGTGCCACTCCTAGATGGGCCAGGTGTTTGTGTCGGCCACTAGGGTCGCTTAGCTTAGTCACACAGCTACCTCATTGCGCCTCTTTTTTTCTTTGCATCATGTGCTGTTTGGGGACAATTTTTTTGAAGTGCCATCCTGTCTGACACTGCAGTGCCACTCCTAGATGGGCCAGGTGTTTGTGTCGGCCACTTGGGTTGCTTATCTTAGTCACACAGCTACCTCATTGCGCCTCTTTTTTTCTTTGCGTCATGTGCTGTTTGGGGAGTATGTTTTTGAAGGGCCATCCTGCGTGACACTGCAGTGCCACTCCTAGATGGGCCAGGTGTTTGTGTCGGCCACTTGTGTCACTTAGCTTAGTCACACAGCGACCTTGGTGCGCCTCTTTTTTTCTTTGCATCATGTGCTGTTTGGGGAGTATTTTTTTCAAGTGCCATCCTGTCTGACACTGCAGTGCCACTCCTAGATGGGCCAGGTGTTTGTGTCGGCCACTTGGGTCGCTTAGCTTAGTCACACAGCTACCTCATTGCGCCTCTTTTTTTCTTTGCATCATGTGCTGTTTGGGGACAATTTTTTTGAAGTGCCATCCTGCCTGACACTGCAGTGCCACTCCTAGATGGGCCAGGTGTTTGTGTTGGCCACTTGTGTCGCTTAGCTTAGCCATCCAGCGACCTCGGTGCAAATTTTAGGACTAAAAATAATATTGTGAGGTGTGAGGTGTTCAGAATAGACTGGAAATGAGTGGAAATTATGGTTATTGAGGTTAATAATACTATGGGATCAAAATGACCCCCAAATTCTATGATTTAAGCTGTTTTTTAGGGTTTTTTGAAAAAAACACCCGAATCCAAAACACACCCGAATCCGACAAAAAATTTTCGGTGAGGTTTTGCCAAAAGGGGTCACCTCAGTCCCCATCCCCGTGATTGGCTCCACCCAGTTCTGGAAACCCCCCCATGCAAATCCTGCGTTTGCCACTGTCACCCCCCTCACAGAGCCAGAAGTCAGAAGACAGGTGAGTATAAGAAGAATGATCTTCTATCAAGTAAGTGACGGCTGAGGTGCGACGCGGCTGGCAGGAGCGCAGCGCGCCATTGCTGCCCACACACACAGGCACTACAGGGGGAGGGGGCGCCCTGGACAGCAATAAAAATACCTCAAACTGGCTTACAGGGGGCATAAGTTGCCACTGGCACAGCCCTACCCCCGCCAGTATAAATATTACAGTGTATATATGAGTGTAAGGACATGCCACTGCGGGGGCGGAGCTTCTTCCTCAGGCAGCCAGCACACTGCTCAGCATTTTCTCTCTCTCCTCAGGCTGCAGAGAACACGCTGGTCCTCTCCTCCTCTTCTGACAAGTACAGGGTGCTATTAAGGGGGGCACAAAGCGATTGTGGTGCATTTGATAGTGTGTATTACTATTTTAAAAAGCGCTGTTAGGCTGTGGACATACTGTGTTCACGGGAAATACTGGCGCTGGGATTGTGAACTGGCTTCTCCTATCCCGTGTCCCTCTAACAGATTTAACTGTGGGTCTGTCCCCAAAATAAGTCCCAGTGTGTCTGTACACGTGTGAGGCATGTCTGAGGCAGGGAGTTCCTCCCCAGAGGAAGCCATTTTAGGGACACAGAGTTGTAATGTGGTGGCGCTACAGGGACACCAAGAGCCTGCATGGGTGAAAGAGTTACGTGATTGTATGCATCTGATTAACCGTAGATTAGATAATTCTGAATCTAAGGCTGCATGCTGGAGAAAATCTGTGGAAGATGTGATTTTTCAGGATGCTGTTATTCCTTATGCGGGCAGTCCCTCTGGGTCACATAAGAGACCATTTGCAAATGTTGTAAACACTGATACCGACACGGATTCTGACTCTTGTGTCGACGATAGTGAATACAGAGAGATAGATCATAAATTGGCAAAAAATATACAATATATGATTGTGGCTATAAGGGACGTGTTGGGGGTTACAGAAACCACTCCTGTACCCCAGGAGAAGGCTTATTTATGTAAAGAAAAGAAGTCCAAAGTCACGAAGGGATGTGGGTGAATCCTGATAAAAGATTTCGTATTCCCTAAAGGATTCACATAGCTTACCCTTTCCCGGCTGAGGACAGGAAAAAGTGGGAGTCACCCCCAGTGTTAGACAGTGCACTTTCCAGGTTGACAAAGAAAGTAATTATCCCTGCACCTGGCACGGCTTCTCTTAAAGAGCCAGCAGACCGCAAAATGGAAACGACATTGAAATCCATTTATGTTACCAATGGTACACTGATTAGGCCCACTATTGCCTGCGCATGGGTGAGTCGCGCTATTGAAAAATGGTCAGAAAGCGTGTTGTCAGAAATTGACACAATTGATAAAGATGAGATACTCCTTAAATTAGGGAATATCAAAGACGCTGCCGCCTACATGCTGGAAGCAATGAAGGAAATTGGACTCTTGAGTTCACAGGCCGCTACCATGGCAGTATCGGCTAGGCGGGCATTGTGGATTCGCCAGTGGAACGCGGATGCAGATTCCAAAAGAAACATGGAGGCTCTCCCATATAAAGGTGAGGCCTTATTTGGCGATGTCCTGGATGCATTAGTCTCGGCGGCTACCGCAGGTAAATCGAAATTTTTGCCCTCTGCGCCTGCACCGGCAAAAAAGACCTATCACCTGCAAATGCAGTCCTTTCGGCCCAATAAATACAAAAAAGCGAGTGGTTCCACCTTCTTTGCAGGTAGGGGAAGGGGAAAGGGAAAGAAGCCCACAGCGGCTCCAGGTTCCCAAGAGCAGAAGTCTACCCCTACTTCTGCCAAATCCCCAGCATGACGCTGGAGCTCCCTTGCGGGAGGCCGCTCGGGTGGGGGCATGTCTCAAACTCTTCAGCCAAGGTTGGATTCTGTCTGGCCTGGATCCCTGGGTGTAGCAAATAGTATCCCAGGGATACAAACTGGAGTTTCAAGACGTGCCTCCATGATGATTTTTCAAATCGACCTTGCCAGTTTCTCTACCAGAAAGAGAAGCAGTAACAGCGGCAATCCAAAAATTATGTCAAGACCAGGTCATAGTCCTGGTACCATCGTATCAACAAAGGGAGGGGTTTTTATTCCTGTCTCTTTCTTGTAGTGAAGCCGGACGGCTCGGTCAGACTGATCCTAAATCTAAAAGGTCTGAATTGTTACCTAAAAAGGTTCAAGTTCAAGATGGAATATCTTTGGGCAGGGATTGCCAGTCTGGAGGAGGGGGACTACTTGGTGTTGATGGACATAAAGGATGCTTACCTGCATGTTCCCATTTATCCTCCTCACCAGGCTTATCTGAGATTCGCGATCCAGGATTGCCATTACCAATTCCAGACGCTGCCTTTCGGTCTCTCCACGGTGCCGAGGGTATTCACCAAAGTGATGGCGGAGATGATGGTCCTCCTTCGTCAGAAAGGAGTCAATATAATTCCTTATCTGGACGATCTCCTGATAAAGGCGAGATCCAGGAAGCAGTTGTTACAAAACATATCACTCTCTCTGTCAATACTCCAACAACACGGGTGGATCATAAATTACCCAAAGTCACAGTTGGAACCGACGACAAGGTTGTCCTTCCTTGGGATGATTCTGGACACAGACGTTCAGAGAGTATTTCTTCCGCTGGAAAAGGCTCTGGAAATCCAGAAAATGGTAAAACAGATATTGAAACCATCAAGTGTGTCGATCCATCAGTGCATTTGGTTGTTGGGGAAGATGGTGGCGTCCTACGAGGCCATACAGTTTGGCAGGTTCCATGCCAGAGTATTCCAGTGGGACCTGTTGGACAAATGGTCGGGGTCACACCTACACATGCACAGAAAGATAATCCTGTCGTCAAAAACCAGTATTTCGCTCCTGTGGTGGTTGCACAGCTCTCACCTGCTAGAGGGACGCAGGTTCGGGATTCAGGACTGGGTCCTGGTAACCACGATTGCAAGTCTCCAAAGCTGGGGAGCAGTCTCTCAGGGAGAAAACTTCCAGGGACGTTGGTCACATCAGGAAGCCTGCCTTCACATAAACGTGCTGGAACTAAGAGCCATTTACAACGGCCTTCAACAAGCGGTACATCTTCTTCATGACCGTCCCGTGCAGATCCAGGCGGACAATTTAACAGCAGTCTCATACATAAACAGGCAGGGTGGAACGAAAAGCAGAGTGGCAATGGCAGAGGCGACAAAAATCCTCCGCTGGGCAGAAAAACATCTACAAGTTCTGTCGGCAATATTCATTCCGGGAGTAGACAACTGGGAAGCAGACTTCCTCAGCAGACACGATCTCCATCCAGGAGAGTGGGGCCTCCACCAAGAAGTCTTCGCAGAGGTGACAAGTCTTTGGGGAGTTCCTCAAATAGACATGATGGCGTCTCGTCTCAACAAGAAGCTTCAGAGATACTGTTCCAGGTCGAGAGACCCTCAAGCAGTAGCAGTGGATGCACTGGTGACCCAGTGGGTGTTTCCGTCAGTGTATGGCTTCCCTCCACTTCCGCTGATCCCAAAAGTACTCAGGATCATAAGAAAAACAGGGGTTCGAGAAATCTTCATTGCCCCAGACTGGCCAAGGAGGACTTGGTACCCAGATCTTCAGCAGTTGCTCATAGAAGATCCTCAGCCTCTTCCTCCTCGAGAGGACCTGCTGCAGCAGGGGCCATGCGTGTACCAAGACTTACCGCGGCTACGTTTGTCGGCATGGCTGTTGAGCGCCGTATCCTAGCCAGGAAGGGTATTCCTAAGGAAGTCATCCCCACCCTTATTCAGGCCAGAAAGGGAGTAACGTCGAAACATTACCACTGTATTTGGAGAAAATATGTGTCTTGGTGTGAATCCAAGAAAGCTCCTACGGAAGAGTTTCACTTAGGACGTTTTCTCCATTTTTTTTGCAGGATGGTGTGGAGGCGGGCCTCTGATTGGGGTCAATCAAGGTCCAGATTTCGGCCTTGTCAGTGTTCTTCCAAAAACAATTGGCCTCTCTTCCAGAGGTTCAGACTTTCGTGAAAGTGGTTCTGCACATCCAGCCTCCATTCGTGCCTACAGTGGCACCATGGACCTTAACGTGGTATTGCAGTTCCTTCAATCGGATTGGTTTGAGCCTCTACAAAAGATAGAGTTGAAGTTTCTCACTTGGAAAGTGGTGATGCTTTTGGCATTGGCATCCGCGCGGCGGGTGTCTGAATTGGGGGCCTTGTCTCACAAGAGCCCTTACCTGATCTTCCATGAAGATAGGGCAGAGTTGAGAACTCTATCACCCTGAGGAAGACTAAAGTAGTCAAAACGCGTTGGTGGCATGCTTGTTTGTTAAGAACTTGGTGACCCTTGTCTTTTGGCATTTCCCAACAATTTTGGTAAGATCATTTGGACTTTCTTCATATGTTCTTTGCCCTCTTTTGGGACTATCACAGCTGCCGAGGCAGGGCGACCCAGGCTCTCGCGTTTTTTAATGTAAATTATTTTATTTATTTTATGGAATAAAACTCATTTGATATGAGCACATCTATGGGTGGAATTTGACTACAGATAGGATTTTGAAAGAACCCGCTACGGGAATATACCCCGCATTCTTCAAGTAAGAACACGTGTAAGCGTGATATTTTTGAACATCTACTATTTCAAGTTAAAAAGATACCTTTATGTGTGTCCATTCATCTGCCTAGATGTAAGCCTAAGAGTGAGCATCTGGCATTCACCCTATATATCACTTTATGTTTGAGTGGTCCCTCTACATGGTATAAAAACACTAAGCAATAAGGGTTTTCTGTTTTTATTCCCTTCCCTCATTTACCATACCCATGACAACGGGTGTCTAAGAAATACTACACATTGGATTTGTTCTTTTGTGTAATTCTTTCTACATGTTCTGGAGAGCAATCACAGATATCAAGGATTCTACTAAGAGCGAAGCAAGATCCTTAGAAGCCCTAAAAGATACCTTTATAGGAGTCTACACACATTTGTCGAAGTAAGCAAGAAGTGAGCATTTGTTTCAACTTTGACCGATACACTTTCCGGGTGGCCCCAGAATATTCCATACAGACACGGAGGAGGGGAAAATTTACATCCTACATTCCCGTAGTATAACTCCCAATATGTTTTAAAGAACTACTACACATTGGAAATTTTCTTTTTCCATTTTCTTTCCCCGTTTTATGTACCTTTGGACTGGAGAAAACTCCTTGAAGTATTTGACCAAGACTGTGAGGACTTTCGAATTTTCATTTGAAATTACTTTCATTGTACCCAGTGTCATAGCGCATTTTTGTATATAATTTGTATATCACAGAGTTGAGAACTCATCAACATTTTCTTCTGAAGGTGGTTTCATCTTTCCACATTAACCAACCTATTGTAGTGCCAGTAGTTACTGACACATTCATTGATTCAAAATCTCTAGATGTGGTTAGAGCTTTGAAAATCTATGTTGCTAGAACGGCTCGTATACGGAAAACAGAGGCTCTGTTTGTCCTGTATGCTCACAACAAGATTGCTTCCAAGCAGACTATTGCACGTTGGAATAGAAATACGATTCAGCAAGCTCATACTACGGCTGGATTGCCGTTACCAACGTTGGTAAAGGCCCAATCCACTAGGAAGGTGGGCTCATCCTGGGCGGCTGCCCGGGGGGTCTCGTCATTACAACTTTGCCGAGCAGCTACTTGGTCAGGGTCAAACACATTTGCTAAGTTCTACAAGTTTGACACCTTGGCCGATGAGGACCTCAAGTTTGGTCAATCGGTGCTGCAGGGTCATCCGCACTCTCCCGCCCGTTCTGGAGCTTTGGTATAGACCCCATGGTCTTGATGTCGCCCCCAGCATCCTCTAGGACGTATGAGAAAATAGGATTTTGATAACCTACCGGTAAATCCTTTACTCCTAGTGCGTAGAGCAGTGATTTTCAACCTTTTTTAAGTCGCGGCACACCGAACAATATTTTAAAATTGCCAGGGCACACCATCAGTTCCCCATGGGGAAAAAAACACACACATTGGCCCTCCCAGTAAAAAAAATAATCCACACATACATTGGTCTACACAGAAAAAACAATATCATTGCTCCCCACATAATTCATGTTGCTCCCTACATAAATCCTTTTGCTCCCCACATAAATAAATCACATTGTTCCCCCCATAAATCCTAGGAGAAATAAAATAACAAATATTAGCCCCTACCTGTCAGGTGTCCTCCTTTCTGTCCCTCAGTGGTGGGGGATGTTCATAGTGGAGTGCTGCGAATACTGAGCAGCAGGCGGTCGGGCAGGTGTGGATGAGGGTGGGCAGGGAAAGTTGTGGATGTGGGCGGGAACTGGAAGATGTGTATGCAGGCAAGTGGGCTGGCTGGGTGGTAAGACGCGGTGGCCGTGACCTATGATGTCACACCGCCGCATCTTCAAGGCATAGGCCACAGGCAGGGTACGACTGATCCTATAAGAAGAGCCTGGGCCATAGTTTGCTATGAAGGTGCAGGCAGCAACTCTGACTCCGCGGCACACCTTGTAACTGGTGGTGGCACACTAGTGTGTCACGGCACACTGGTTGAAAAAGCCTGGCGTAGAGGATGCTGGGTGCCCGTCCCAGTGCGTTTTTACCTGCAGTTTAGTTATTACAGTTACACAAGTTGTGTTATCTTGGTTTCAGCATGTTGCTGCAATTGGTTCATGCCTGTTGGCGTGTGTTATGTTGAATGCCATGTGTGCGGCATGGTTGAGGGTGTGAGTTGGTAAATGTCTCACCACTAGTTAAGTAATTCCTTTCCTTGAAATGTCAGTCTCCCTGGGCACAGTTCCTACAACTGAAGTCTGGAGGAGGGGCATAGAGAGAGGAGCCAGTTCACACCCAATGAAAAGTCTTTAGAGTGCAATGTCTCCTGCGGATCCCGTCTATACCCCATGGTCTTGATGTAGTCCCCAGCATCCTCTACGGACTAGGAGAAAAGGATTTACCGGTAGGTTATCAAAATCCTATTTATTTATTTTTCAAATGTTGCCTATAACATGTTGTCAGACAGTGTATCGAGAAGCAGTCAGAATCCCAGCTGTTGGGATTCTGGCAGTCAGAATACTGACGCTGGAATCCTGACCGTATTCTAAATACAGACACCTGCATCCAGAATGGGTGCACCATCTAGCCGTCAGAATCCCTCACTGTTAGGGCAATAAGGATCTGGAATTCCCTGCCAGTGAAGGTGGTAATGGCGGACTCTATTAATGCATTTAAAAATGGATTGGATACATTTTTAATCTGGGAGGAACATGATTTACAGTTGATAACTAAACATAAAACATTATTTCAATTGGGACATTATAAGGAACTTGGCTTAAAACAGATTACTGGTTGAACCGATGGGCATTTTGCCTCATTTCAACACCATTAACTATGTAACTATGGCAGGGCTGGATTAAGCCTTCAGGGGGCCCAGGGCACTGAAGACAGGGGGGCCCTCTCCCTCACATCAGCACCGTCCCCCTGGCTGTGCCCGCTGTCTCCTCACCCTGTGCATGTCATATATATATATATATATATATATATATATATATATATATATTTACTGGTGAGGAAAAGAGGCGGCACTCAAGCAGACGTCTTAAGCAAGTAACAACGTGGTCAGTTTATTCCGACATGTTTCGGGGTAATCACCCCGTCCTCAGGGTCATCATGGATGACCCTGAGGACGGGGTGATTACCCCGAAACATGTCGGAATAAACTGACCACGTTGTTACTTGCTTAAGACGTCTGCTTGAGTGCCGCCTCTTTTCCTCACCAGTATCCAGAGGTATTCGCCTCCAGGAGGGCACCGCAGCACCCATAACCGTTAAGAGTGAGTGCCGGGCCTACAGTACTTTATATATATATATATATATATATGTGTGTGTATATATGTGTGTGTGTGTGTGTGTGTGTGTGTGTGTGTATTTAGGGAGAGTCTTTTTACTGTGTTTATGTCACTTGTGTGGTCCTGAGTAAGGGGCTGTGACCCCAAAAATGTTAGACTGTGTACCAGGTCTAATACAGACTTCTTGCTGATAGAAGTCTCCAAAGTGCCTTTTTTAATTGGATATGGATATATGTATACAATATATACCCCTAATACTGTATAATATGTATAATGACACCCCCCTCGACCCCACCCCTTATATATTTAATGACCCCCTCACCCACACCCCTTAGATATTTAATGATCCCACCACCCCATAGCTATTTAATGTACACCCCCCTCACCCCCACCCTTTATATATTTAATGATCCTCTACCCACCTTTTAAAACACATTTAATGATTTTCTACCCCTATAGCTTTACATTCTAGCTAACCTCAATCAGACTCCGATTCTGACTCCACACTCCAGCCTCCCGCTTGTTAACTTTTTGGGGGCATGATGAGACATCATGAATGTCTCATCCCCCAGGGTCAGCTGCACAGCACTGTCGGCGTCTACTGGTCACTGGCGCCGATGGAGACGGGGCGGTAGCAGCACCGCCGCTGCGGCTACAGAGTCCGACAGTTCCAGGAGTGTCTGGGTCGAATTTGTCTGTCTCCATGTTCCGCCCCCAGCAGCAGCTCTTGCAGTAGCTACCACTGCTGCTGTCGGTGCAGCCTGGAAACGGACCAATTCGTCCCTGTACAGCAGTCAGCAGATCTGGCTGGTGGGGCCCCTTGAAATAGCGGGGCCCAGGGTACTTACCCCCTGGCCCCCCCCTTAATCCGGCACTGAACTATGGGGGTCATTCCGAGTTGATCGTAGCTGTGCTGAATTTAGCACAGCTACGATTATCTTCCCTGACATGCGTGGGGACGCCCAGCACAGGGCTAGTCCGCCCCGCATGTCAGTCCAGCGATGCCTTTGCACTTCAAGAGTAGCTCCCGACCAGCGCAGCTTTAGCGTGCTGGCCGGGAGCTACTCATCGCTCCCCGGCCCGCAGCGGCTGCGTGTGACATCACGCAGCCGCTGCGGCCCGGCCCCCGTTCGGTCTGGCCACGGCTGCGTTGGCCGGACCACACCCACGAAACGGCGGCCAAATGCCGCCATTCTGCCCCCTCCCGCCCAGCGATCGCCTCTACTTGTCAATCAGGCAGAAGCGATCGCATCCCTGCTACGGCCTTTGGCCGTCTGGCATGTGCCGGCGCCGGCGCGTGAACAGTAGGGACCCGTTCGCTCTGCTGCGTTAAAAAGCAGCGAGCGAACGGATCAGAATGACCCCCTATATTTCCATTGTTCATGTATGAAAATGACATTAATAATGGCAAGAACAAACATATCTACATTAGAATTAACAGACAAATTATGCAGAAAAGCTGATGTACTGCACAAGCAATGTACAGTATAGGCTTACAATTTAAATATTACGGATTTTTAAGTGCTTGATTTTTTTGGTTCATGTATTTTATATCAACAGCAGAAAATGCTGGTAGATATATATAATCCCAAGGCATCACTAGTCAAACTAGTCATGCAATAAAAAAAGCATATAAAATGTATAAAGAACTCAAACACATCTCTTACAACAATGACAAATGTTAAATAAAGCTGAAATGTTCTCCATTGTGTTGCTAATTGTGCGATTAATATTCAGTAAAACCACTTTATTTTTGGTGTTAAATAATCAGGCATATATTTCACCCTAGCTTCAATGTTTATTTAACCAATTCATTAGGCAGAAGGGATTTTCTGCATCAATTATCATAGAAATGAGAAAATAAATTCCCTACGGTAGAAACATCTACATATGTTGAATGTTTCATTATAGCTTTCTGTGTCCACAGGTATAGCAACAAAAATCAAGTCACTGTGACAAATACAAAGTTCAGAACCCTTATGTATGATATGCTAATAAGCAATGCAATTTAAAAACAAAAATGGTAAGTGCAGTAATCTGACATAAAAAGCAAACAAAGAGCATGGGTGTAAGTGAAGAATAAAAGTTATATTTATCAATCTATGGGCTAATCTGCGATTTCCGCTAAGCTGCGCATGCCCGAGGACATAAATTGCGATTGCATGCCATCGCAGTCTAAGTGATGGTGGGGGGCGGTGGCATGGCATTTTTTGTGCATCAATACTCCATTGGGGGGGCGCGGTCCGGAAAATGGGAGCGTGCCCAGACTGTTTGCGGGGCGGGCCGCGGCGGCTGCAACTGAAAACACGGTGACCCGGAGACTGCCTTCGTATCCAGGCTGCGAAGGCAGGGGGCTACCCAAGGTATTTAGTGAAGCGCTCGCATTTTAGAGTGGGAGGAAGGACTCGGCATGTAGGGCGGCCTTGCCCTGTGCTGGGTGGCCCCCCGCATGATAGTGGAAGGAGTTGTGATTTTGCGATTTGATGCAAAACTCATGCTGAATTAAGCCCAATGTGTATAAAAATCTAAACTACAAATGGACAGTTTAATCACCAATGATAGATTCTGTTAATATGAATATAAATACTTATGTTATCCAGAGTAAATCATGTTTTTTTCTTCAACTGATCACCTCATGATGTTAATTCCTATAATTAGGTAAATATCTGGGAAGTTTAATTTATTATATGTTTTATGCAAATAAAACAGCATACAAATACTCAGGTTGTTTTTTTATCAGGGTGCTCACTTTTTCCATTTTTTATCCTTTAGGAGATCGGAACCCTTGTTGTTGTAGCCGGCATCAGGGATTTAAATTAAATATACTCAGACTGGTAATATTTTTTTTTCTCATATTAATTATTAACAATTTTTAAGAGTATTAATTCATTCAATATTATTATTAAAAATAATAATAATAATAATAATAACTTATCTTAAATGGCAGTGGTACATGAGTCAGTGAGCTAGCCTACAGTACCAATTGCAATTGAGTCAGTGAACTAACCTACCAAGTGCAGTCCTTGTACAACATTTCTTGGGACCCTAGATAAGGCTGTCTCTTACACCCAATACCAACTTTGCAGTCCCTCCAACACATGAGTTTGTAAAATATAAATAATAACTCTCACCTTTTTCTGGCTGGCTGCAGTCCATATGTGATGATATCTGATGTAGAACATTGTTCAGGCTCCACTGCTACCTAGGCAATAACAGAGTTTCTAGAAAGGATTGATTCCAAATATTAGAACAATTTTTTTTTTATTGTTGTAATAAGCCACTGTGATGATTTGTTTAAGTCCTTGGCTATGTATTATTTACATATACAAAAAAAACAGTGAAGTGCAGTCAGGGTAGGCAGTGGAAGTAGAGCATCACATGTTATACTTATGATTAGAATAATACAAAGAAGATATTTACAACTTACAAATATCATCTTGGTATTATTCATATCATCTTTGCTTTATTCTAACCATTTTTATAGACAAAATTCACTATCAAATCATATGTGTATAAATCTGGCTCTGATACTAGCCAGTGCCTTCTCAGCAACTGACCTCACCGCACCTCAACACCAAAAACCATCCCACCGCTCTCCCCTCACATTCCACCAATAACACCACCATTCCTCTCCTTAAAGTACATATTATACCAATAACTCACACACGCACGCACGCACGCACGCACGCACGCACACACACACACTTATCCAGCTACTGTATATCTACTGCTCACTCTCTGCACTACCACTCAGAGACATTGGGGTCTATTTACTAAGACTTGGATGGAGATAAAGTGGATGGAGATAAAGTACCAGCCAATCAGCTACCTACTGTCATTTTTCAAACACAGCCTGCAACATGACAGTTAGGAGCGGATTGGCTGGTACCTTATCTCTATCCACTTTATCTTCATCCAAGGCTTAGTAAATAGACCCCAAAGGTGGCATCAGAGTTCTCTTTTCCAGTAAGTAGGTCTAGGGAAATGTGTTAGAGTGTTATATAGGGTTACCATCCCAGTAGACCTGGAGGGGGAATATAATAGTGTGCTGAGCGCAGCATGGCGAGGGGACACGGTACACTTATATGGTGTCCATGTCAACCTATGTTGACATACACACCAAAAAACAATGAAAAACTCATGTCGAGTTTTTGACCTGTCGACATTTTAAATGTTGCTATTTTGACCTTGTCAGTATTTTAAATGTCAGTATTTTGGCCTTGTCAGTATTTTGACCTTCTCGGGATTTTGACCGTAAGTCAATTCTTGTCAGGATTTTGATTGTAGGTATTTCATACTGATCCCCCTGAATGTACCCAGAAAAGTGAAGATGGTGGGAAGATATAATGATGAAAACAGTAAATTAAACCCTCCACTAATTTTAATGTGAATGGCAAACATCAAGCAGCCAAACCCAAGAGCACAGAGCAAATGTGAGCCCACAGTGGATACCTCTCGGGTATGGATCAGCAGATCTACATGGAAAAGGTCTACAGTCATTAGTTCAACCACTAATGGTCTGCACAGTCAAAAGGTAAACACATGGAAAGGTTGACACAACAGTTTTAATTTTTTTGTGCCGTTTTCACTGTCAAAGCACATGGAACCCCAATTAGTGTACCGTGTCTCCTCGCATGGCTTGCTTCGCTCACCATGCTTTGGGCAGGTTACTATTCCCAATTGTAGTCTATGTGGATGGTAAAGTATGAAAAAGTTGATTGAAATGCTAAAACCCCATAAAAGCGGTGTCGACCATATGTGTCAACCATATGTGTGTCGACCATTTGAACCTGTTGACCTTTTGTAGTTGTCAACCATAAGTACTGTCTACCTTTTTACATGTCGTTCTATTAACCATGTCAACCTTTTGTCTATGTTGACCATTAGTGGTCAGCCTGATGACTGTCGACCTTTTTATGGTTGACCTAGAGACCGGATGCCAAGTTGAGAATACTGTTGGATGGCACTCCAATATATTTGTAACTTCTCCTGATGAAACCGCTGGTTCTACATTAGTGGATAAATGCTTTGGGACTGAGCTAACCAAGCAGTAGCCGTTGTCCGTCACTACAAACCAGTGCAAACATCGTCAAGCACAAGTACGCCCTCCCCCTCAGGTGAACTTTGCCGAGATCGCAATAAGCTATCTCACTGCTGTCATTAGAATCTCCTCCACGCCATGCGGCAAACCATTGCGGGAGCTCTAAACAGCCACCACTGTCAGCTTGCAAGCGCTACAGGAGACTGAGCCCCATTGTCGCCAACAGGATCGATTGACTACGTTTGCATTATACTGTGTGGGTGAGAACAATATCAGTTTTTACAGGGGTAGGAGCATAGCGTACCTGGCCAGCCAACAAACATTAGTCTGGGACTCCAATACAGCTGCGGATGCTCTCTGAGACCGTGTTTAAGACGGGTCTACTATGATTGGCCGGCAGTTGGGTTCCTAGCGCCCAGCATACCGGCGCTGGGATCCCCACCACCGGAATGCCGGCAGTGGGGCGAGCGCAAAAGAGCCCCTTGCAGGCTCGCTGCACTCGCCATGCTGAGGGCACAGTGGCACGCTACGCGCACCATACTATTTATTCTCCCTCCAGGGGTGTCGTGGACACTCCAAGAGGGAGAATAGTTGTCTGTATCCCGGCGGTCGGGATACCGGCGCCGGGATCCCGACAGCCGATATATCGAGGGCTTCCCGTTTAAGACATTGAATATATTGTTACAAACTGAATCATCCTAACCAAACGGACACAAAACCAGTTATAGACTGCGGTTATTTATATCTACAAACGGCAACTGCTTGTGTTCAAATATTGCTACTGCCTATAAGACAGGATGTTTATATATGCTTTTTTAATGAATGTTTTGTTATCTTACAATCTTTATATGTAATTAAACCTCATTTTAAGCATCCAGAAAATGATCAGCGCTCCTTTGCTGTTACTTTATAACAAAGTGACAAGTATTTCTATATTTGTAACAGGATGACCATACTCATATCACCTGTTATACATTGATACGCTTTGGTGTTACCCTTACTGCAATACTGACAATCATGTAGACCACACCCGGGGCCACATAAAATAACCTCCAGACAAGTCAAGATTGAGCTCTTAAGCTGGATACACACTTGCACGATATTGTGCTGATTTGTTCGATCCGGGCAAATCGGAATGACAAATCGTGCAATACATATGGCTGATTGTGCGCTTCCATGGGCTGCATGTGAGATCTTGTGATTGGCTGTGCTGCACGGCCAATCACACGACCTCGCATGAGTGATGCAGTGAATATTAATGAAGGACGAAACTGTGGTTGTTCTGATGCTCATTAACATCTGCCTAGTGTATACTGGCAATCTCCTGATGCATAGGCCTAAGGGTAAGCGACCTGCACATTGGCACGATTGCTGGTAGCACTAGTGTGTACCCAGCTGTACAGTTGTTCTTCACCTATATTGTAAATGCCAGTGAAATTGAACTTAGAATCTTTTATTACTATTATCTATCCAAGACTGTTTGGCTAATATTAACAGTGTTCTTATTTAAGTATCTATCATTATATAAAACCAGAATTCTAATGTATACAAAGTGATGCAGACTATGAAAAGATTTTCCATATTTTTTCAAACTCTTGAAATAAATGAAATGATTTTTCTTTGTTATTTAACGCTGATGTTCCTTCAGTATACATTAGCATTTTGGTTAATTAGACTAATGAAAACTCATACACAAATATTACTGACCCATTTAAATTGCATATATATTCAACAACAAAATGCTCTATTTGTTTCATATATGTAAACTAGCTGCATTTGCATAATATATTCGCTTCTAAGGGTACAGTATCATATTCCGCTTGTTAAATCATTATGAAACATCTAGATTTTTAATGATTTACTTGTTATTTATTGAGAAACCAATATACTGTAATTAAAGTCAACTGATAGATCAACAAGTGTTATGCCTATTTAATTAACATGAATACATTGGGGGGAATTCAAATGTTTGAAAATTCGGTTGGGTGTCTGTTTTTTCCTGTCTATTAGATAGGAAAAAACAGACACTCAACTGATTTTTCAAACAATTAAATACTATCCATTATGTTGTTTCTGGATAAAAAAAAGTATTTTTCGGATACATTACTTATTAGCTAATATGAACCTTACCTATTCCAAGAACATTCCTTAAGTTGGAACACAACAATTATTGTATATTACACATTGGTAACCACCTAGTTCCTTTTGTCTTATAAGTATACACCAAATAAGGGTTCAGTATGATATCCCGGGTGACAGGATGCCGGCTGTCAGGATCCCACCAGCCGCAATACCGGCAGCATGCATAACAAGTCCCCTCGCGGGCTCGCTGCGCTCACTATGCTTCGAGCTCAGTCACCACGGGGTCTATTTTTCCTCCGGTGGTGGCATGGACTGGACCCAACACCTAAGTGGGAATACTGGGGAGCCTGCATCTTACCGGCTGTCTGGATACCAATGCCAAATACCCTAAGCATCTCTGTCACTTGGCCCCCAATCTCATGTTCCCCACATGCCCCCTGTGTACCCCCAGAAATTGCACTTATTGCATTTATTATACTACATCACTATACTACATGCCCCTACACACTGCACTATATCACTACACTACGTGCCCCTATACACTGCATTACACCACTACAATACATGCCCTATATGCTACACAACATAGGGGCATTTATTATACTGTTGTGCCCTATATGCTACACAACATAGGGGCATTTATTATACTACATCACTATACTACATGCCCCTACACACTGCACTATATCACTACACTACGTGCCCCTATACACTGCATTACACCACTACAATACATGCCCTATATGCTACACAACATCACTACTCTACATCCTCCTACACGCAGCACTACATCATTATACTACATGCACTTGTCACCTTACTTGATCGATAAGTGGCTATGGGGTGTAGGAAGGGGTTCCACGTGTCTCTTAGTATTTGATAATTAGAACAAGAAAATACCTCCCAACGCTTTTTCAGGTAATATAGTGATGCTATAGTCAATATTTACAACAAATGGTGGTGTAATAGTAACCTTTATACTATTAAGTATAACAACCTATCTATAGGAATGATCTGCACAGTAAGATATGTTCAATAAATGTGGTATTTAAAAAAAAAAAGAAAACAGAAAAGAAAAAGAAGACCCAATCAGCAATGAGTTTCTAGTACAGATGCATACTACTGAGTCCATAAATTAAAATTCATATATTCAACTATATAAAAAAATTCCAATATGCAACCAATAACTAAATAATACTTACCTTTCTATTAGGATATTCCAATTGCCCTTTACTTTTAAACCCATTTAGACATACTAAATTATGAACAACTGTTCTGTCTTTATATTCGTTGGTTTTACAATTACATTCAGATACTAAGATATACTTAGATACGTCCACCTTTAAACTAGAAACCAATTTATGAATCTTCAGTGATCTAAACACTACAGTAACATTTATCACTGTTGTTACACTAAAATATATGTAGGAGAAACCAGAAATATATCTAGTCAATATTAATGAATTACTGTATATTTTTACATACAGTACTTATAGAATGTCCATTACAATTAGGTCAAATGACCAGAAGTATCTAAATTTACCATCATTATTATTTTTTAATTTACATCTGTTTTGTGAGATAGGAAATCTTTTTAGAAAAAGTCACTGTGTCTATGGTGTTGTATATGTATGTAAGTTATATGTTTTGAGACTTAAGATATGAAGTCTATGGGATAGTTATCAATATACTGTAGAAGGAATTGTATACTTATGGGCGGAAGTACTTTGGTTTACCCTAAGAAATAATGAAGTACTGGCATACACGATAGGCGGAAGTAATGTTTCACAGCCTGAAAGCTGGAAGATTTGAAATATCCATCCTACTGCTACCAGCTGCCCAAAGAATATAAATGAAAAATTGACGCAATATGAACGCTGTGATACTTAAACTATAATCCTGACCAGAAACTGATAAAATTTCATTATAGCATGCATATTATGCAAAACGATACGAGGGGCGGAAATTACGCCATCAGCATGTACTGCTGCGGTCAGCGACAATGTCGTCTCGGGCCTTTTGGGCAGAAGTGACGCGGCGGAATACTAAGGGTGGATGTGACATAGCGGTAACCAGGACTACCGCTGCGCCCAGCGACAACACAAACTAGAATTTGGGCGGAAGTGACGCGGCCAGACATCGAGGGTGGAAGTGACATGACGGTTACCATGGCTACTGTATTTTTGGAAGAGGATCAGAGGACACCATCAGAACTTTTTGCTCTCCACTCAGTTCTAACTCCCTGAAACTTCTGTTTATGTTCCATACAAGCAACACTAATTGCAACTTCTTGTATCTGACTTTATATATTGAGAACAACTGTATATATACCAAATGTTACCATAAGCCAACTGATACAACAGCTGTATTGACCACTTAACTGGTGTTTTTTTTTCTAAAATCAATCATAAAATGAGTGAAATAGGTGAAGAACATGTATTTACTTATCCAAAATGATTCTATACATTTGAAAAAAAATTATTAAAAAAAGTACTTTTTCAAACATTGGACATAAGTTTGTCACCATCGGAACATCGGTAACATTGCATCCATCGTGACTTTGCTTTTCCCAGTGGCTACTCATCTGAGCAGCAACCAGATACGCACTATGGGGCTGAGGGGGAGTCAGTTGACATTTTCCAAGCAGCTGCTAATGTCTGCAGCCTACTGTGCTGACCGATCAGCCATATGTGTGTTTACTATTGTCATGTCATCCATATTAACCTGTTGCCCTTTTGAATCTGTCGACCTTTTCCAGGGTTTACCTTTCATATGTCAACATTTTGTCCATGTTGACCTTGTGCCTGTCGACCTAATGGGTTCGACCTAATGTATGTCGGCCTATAGTCTGGATCCGTGTCTGGTTATGGTAATCCACTGTTTATAAAGTAGGTTGATACAATCACAATTAGTGCACGTGATATCAATTAATTATAGTATTATTAATACAATATTTTAAGGGAAAAATGTTCTTTCCGAATTGATGAATATTTAATAAGACTCATTTTGGAATCATATAATCTCACATGGGGCTTCTAACAAACGGTTTTGAATTTTTTTAATGTTTCTAAGGTTTTCAGTCTTTTTTATTTTGTTACTTTGTGAAAATGAAGAGATAGCCTAAAGGGAAAGAGAAAGTTAATTTCTAAATAATTTTCCTTATTAATACAAATGCATTTCTAGACTCTTCGGGGGATATTCAATTGTTTGAAAAGTTATAGACAAGAAAAAACAGACACCCAACCAACTTTTCAAACAATTGAATATCCCCCAATATGTGTAACTTGAGAAGATCACCCCAAAATGTATCCTGGAATTTTATTTTATATCAGAAAATGTCAATGCTCTCCTGAATGAATTGAAGAAAATCCCCATGAAAGACTTTAAAATGATCTGATTTAGCTGTATGCAGTTTTATATCATTATCTGAAAACAAGCCCAGTCTTTAATTGTCCCCTGTGTGCCAAAAACGATCGCATTTTTATTCTACATATTCTGACAAATAGCAATGATGAAAATGTCTGACTAAATGTCTCCAAATGCTATTAAATAAGTTATGTAGCCTTTTCTTATTGCCATTTATAAAAGGTTAAACTTAATAGGGATGAGTCATATTTTCACCTCACTAACTATATAGCTATAAATACATTAATTTGCTGTATAGTTTACCAATTCTAGATCTCTTGGCAAAGGCAAACTGCCAAGAATTTACGCCAGGTTCAGCAATAAAATGCTATGCCTGTGCAATCATTGTTCTGTTCAATAGTGTTTCTACAATTGGGATGGTTTAATACATTACATACACTATGTTAAACAGAATTGAGCAATAAAGTATATAACCTACCTGTACCTCTTATTCATAATTCGTTCTATACAAACATGTACACTTGATTGACTGTTATTACACTGCTTAAGTGACGTGATGGTGCAAGAAGAAAGCAGAGAGAAAGGTACAGTATAGTGATGGAGTTCTACAAAAGTTTGAGCATGAAGCAATTTGGATAGTTGTGTGGAGATCGTAGGGTCAAATGAAACCCCAGAAACACAAAGTTAGTGTTAAAGAACTAAGGGGGACATGCACTAAGCAGTGATAAAAGTGGAGAAGTGAGCCAGTGGAGAAGATGCCCATGACAACCAATCAGCTGCTCTGTATACTTTTATAGTATTCAAATTATAAATGTTACGTCAATGCTGATTGGTTGCCTTGGGCAACTTCTCCACTGGGGCCTCTCCTTAGATATAAAGATATTTCTACTTTCAATAAGAATGTAACAGACATAGTGATACACAGCCATTGGTATTTGAGTCAATGATGGCCATGCATTGTATTGAGGTAGAGTACAGTGGCTCCAATACCAAGTTTGACAAGACAACCACTAGCAACATACCATCCACTGAGCCAACAGCATTCGCCAATTATGCAGATGTTCACAGGGAACTCTTATCCACAAATGACCCTTCAGAAATCTACAGATTTAAGTTCTGTACATTGGCCAAGAGTGGTGGGAAGTTACATGGGGACTTCATAAGCCAACTGTGTATGTCATGTAACAGATGGATGGAGAAGGCAATCACTGCAGTTGAAAATAATGACCTCATTGTATTTAGCAGTTGTTGGTGATACTGGCTCCTGTGGTCTGAGAGTGACCAATACCTGCAGTGCACGGGTAAGTTGCTAATGATTACATGACATATTGGCCACTGTGGTGAGGATCCATTGACTGGGAGAGTGGACCAAACTAATGCATCGATTGAGATCCTGAGATGCCACTATTAGCTCCTGTGAGTAGTAATAAGATGTATCACAACCCAGTGCCTCCATTGTGGTAAAGATGCACAGAGCTGCTAGACCCACACTGCTTGTTCTTGCCAACCAGGATACATGCAAACCCAAAGTATGGTAAGAAACCAGAAGGTATGGGGATTTAGGTACTCAGATGCATGTATTATATGCGCTCTGGCTTGTACCCTAGGTGCCAGCTGTTGAATCACAAAGTGAAAGTTATTTATGGTGGGTGGGCAGATAGACAGCCCAGTGCTGAGAAGGCTTAATGGATTCTCAGAAGATTTGGTTTTAGGGAGTAACTTGAGGCATGGACTGGACAGCGATTTTCTGCAAGTAAATAGCAGTAGTTCAAAAAGTGCAATGGACTTTGTCATCCCAACAATGGAACAGTTTGTGCTGAATGCCCAGTTGCAAGGTAACTTACTGTAGCATAAATTAATTACATGGAGGTACTGTATGTGGTGAGAACAGGTGTGTCATGTACTAAGAGTAAAAGTTGAAACCTTTACTGGACACCCTATTCTACCCTGCATATGTAGTAATGTGTATAATACTACTGTTATTATACCATTTATTTGTGTTTATGTGTATATATTATAATAAATTGTATAACTACAGTTGTAGCCACCTTCATTGGGCACCCCCGGCGCAGCTAGGTGTATTTAGCCACCCCATTCACCACAAATGGGGTGTGTGCGTGTCTGAGACGTGCCCACATCTAAGATGCTCATGCGGTAGCGCAGCTACGCTGAGATGTAGCCATGATGAGCATGGCTATATCTGTATATGTGTTCTTAAATGTAACCAGCTATGGTCACTTAGCTGCTAATGTTATGATCCCTTGTTTTCTAGGAGATGCATTTTTTTGCATACAGTGTGTATCACACTGGGTTGCATCTGGTCTGGAAACAAATGCTGAAGCAAGGCAGGAGGGTGTAAAAAGGAGTAGTCACAGCACAGTGATAGCACTTTGAATTAAGGGGATGGAGATGCTGGAATATGAGGAAAGGCTTGCTAGGCTAGGCATGTTTACACTGGAAAAATGGAGATTAAGAGGGAACATGATTAACATTTACAAATATGTACGGGAACAATACACAAAGCTAGCGGGGCATTTGTTTTTGGTAAGATCAACACAAAGGACACGTGGACACCCACTTAGGTTAGAGGAGAGGAGATTTTGCACACAGAGACGGAAAGGTTTCTTCACAGTAAGGACAATATATATTTGGAATTCCCTGCTTGAGAGAGTAGTAATGGCGGACTCGGTCATTGCTTTTAAGATAGTAATGGCGGACTCGGTCATTGCTTTTAAGAATGGGCTAGATAAGTCCCTAATGGATAAGGATATACAGGGTTATGGTGGGTAAATCATTAGCACTATAGTAATTAAAATAAATAAATAAGGAATAGACATAACGGCAAAAATTCCCAACAGTTAAAATTAGTCTTAAAATATTACATTGTAGGATATCACTAACAGGTTGAACTTGATGGACAAATTGTCTTTTTTCAACCTCAGAAACTTTGTTACTATGTTACTATGTTGTTGGCTATTACATAGGCACATTAAAACTAGAGATTTGCAGTTTGGTTCTTCAGAAATACAAACCCACCCAAATTTTGCGGATCTGTACTGCACCAAAACCCTGTCCAGATCTCTGGAGATCAGAACTGAACCAAGTCCCAGTTCGGATGTTCCTGCAGTGAGGAATTCGATTTTATATCCAAAAATTGGGTTTTGAATTTGGTTTGGGTTGTAAAAATGATATGATTTTAGCTGTTTTTATCAATTGTTTTCTTCAATCTGGATCCAAAACCAAAGCCCTCCAACGAATTAGAACCAAAACCAGCAAAAATGGGCGGGCGCACAAATGGGTATGTAACGGTATGACGGCGGCTGGAAACCTGACGGTCAGCATACTGACGCTGGGATCCCGGCTGCCAGAATGCCGGCAGGGGGGTCGAGCACAACGAAACCCCTTGAAGGCTCGCTGAGTTCGCCACAGGTTCTATTCCCACTCTATGGGTGTTGTGGACGCCCATGAGTAGGAATAGCTCCTGTTAGCCAGGATTCCGGCTGTTGGCATTGTCAGTGGTCGGAATTCCGGCGTCGGTATCCTGACTGCCGGGATCCCAACTGACGGCAATGAAACCGCATCCCGCGCACATCTCTGTTTGAAACACAATTTGACTGGATGCAGAGCAGAGAGCATTGGCTACAAGGAATTTGCAAATCTGTAATAAGTGGAATTTGCTACTTTGTGCACCTGCCAAAAGTGGGGAACATTAAGATCAGTCCCAAATCAAATGGGTAAAGAAGTAAAGAGCATTGCTTAGCAGCTAGGATTGTGCATTGAAGGTACTGTGACAAAAAGATGGATGAGAGAGCAGTGGATAATTGGGAGTTTATTTTCAGCTGTAAGATATTGCAGAGGAAGAGATGTTAATAAAGGTTCTGTACAGGCACTAATAAGGTCTGGTTTAACCAGGCTGCTACTATAAATAGGGATAGTTAGTCCCTTAAACACAAATTAATAAACAACAAGGTAGTAGCGCTAGTACATGTATTGTACAATATTCAATCATTAAACTGTAAGCAATCATGCATAACTGTGAATGGAGTAAAATTAATTAATTTTAATATATATAAAAAAGTACACAATAAAATTCTTATGCCATATACATAAATGAGCCAAGAACTTCTCTCAAACTTATGTCCAAGTATGCAGATTAGACATTAAGTAGTTCCATGAAAGCCTGTTCTGTATATGCATCCAGAAATAATTATATAATAGTAATAATAACAAGCGTCCTTGCCAAATTTAGTTACCATGTCCTTTCACCGATAGAAGCGTAATCCCTTGAGTGTATGGTCTCTATTACGCACATCCGGAGCCCCCAAGTGGTTATGATGTCTGTAGCTGGCACAGTCCAGAAGGAACAATGACAGAAAATGGAAAATCCCAAACAGGTTGTATTTCTTTTGCCAGTCCAGATGCTGGTTCAGGCTGATCAGCAACAATTCTGCAATCCAAATGGGTCGGTGTGGAGGTAGGTACAACTGACGTGTTTCATTGCTGAGTAGTTGCAGCTTTCTCAAAGGTGATTAATGTGTGCCCAAGTAGGTCTTTATATACCTATTCCAATATGGCTACTCATCAACACCTGAGTACAGTTATCCATCCAATATATGACAATACAATATAAAACAGTAACACAGTAATATGGAGGCAGGTCTATTTTTTATAATTGCTTCATTTCCTTTTTATATATAACATTTAATTCAGTATCTTTTAAATATCCTTAATTTTCTGTTACTACCACTTCCATCTAAGAAGGAATTGTTCTGAATTTGTGTCTTTCGAACAGTGAGGCTACCCAGATACCATTGTAAAGAGAGCATATGAGGAAGCTAAATCCTGCACTAGAGATAATCTTCTAAAAATAAAACAAAGGAAACAGATAACTGAGGACCAAATAGGGAGGTAGCGTTTATAGCTAAATATAACAGTCATTGATCATATATTAAAAATATCATAGAGAAGAATTATACAATTTTTAAATAAGACCACATAATAAGGGATCTTATACCTTCTAAACCTGTTTGTGTTTTCTGTAAGAATAGATCCCTCAAAACTCTACTGGCACCTAGTTTTCTGAAATCTATAGACACTTACTGTAGAAAGGGAATGTGCAGAATATTTTGGCTTTAACCAAAACCAAAAGGTTTCCACAGTATACAGTAAATGTGGTGGCAATAGGTATTTAACATGTAATCACTTGGTCAATAAGATGACAACCATCCCAATAAAAATGGAAGAGATGACATACAAGATTAATAAAAATTGCAATACTTCTTTTGCTCTTTGCTGACATGTGACTGTGATTATAAATACTGTATATCGGTAGAATGACTATCAGTGAAAGGACATGGGCACTATTTTGCTTACAGGACAGTCCTAAATTTTGCAAGGAGGCTTGTTATTACACTATTTAAATAATTATTTCCGGATGCATATATAGGAAAGGCTTTCATGGAACTACTTAATGTCTGATCTGCATATTTGAACCTATGTATGGGTAAGGTTTTTGGCTCATATATATAGCATAACAAGAATTCTATTGTGTTATTTTTAAATATATATTAACATGTATGATTTTTTTTTACTCCATTCACAGTTATATATGAATGGACACATATACTCCATTCACATATACTCCATATAAAGTTACTCCATTCACACTTATATTGCTGACATATAGATTGGTAAATGCTCAATTAGCTTAGTGATATCATTCAGGTGCTCGAAAGGAAGGGGTATTTCTGAGCAAGAAAAAAAGCAATTGTTTCCCCAGCACCCTGAATGACAACAGTAACCAGATATAAATCCCACATGATAATAGAATTCAGAGATCTTCGTTACACATATTTGCGCAAATGTGTGGTTAAGCCCCAAAGCCGCATCAAGGCCTCTCTGTATATTTGGGGTCCCTAGCGCTATATCTAGGTGCAGGGTGTGGCACCCCAAAACACCAGAATGAGCCAGAAAGCCCAGCGTGGCATGCCAGTGTAAAAAACTATAGTGTTAATAAATTAGTATTTAGGAAGCCGAAGCTATAGAGGGGGTGATACAAACATGAAATGTAATTAAAATAGAGAAATAGTGTTAGAAAATTAATAAGTGAAAAGTGTTAATAGAATGTAAAGGTATGCCACACTAAAGCCATCCAGCCCAGCCAGTCCAGAGGCACCACACCTCACACCTCCATTACCCCAATCTGGGTCTAATATTAACCAGCAAGGAGCCACATGATAATGGCTCCTTACTAAAATATGTCTAAGCTAAGAGCTACCTACCTTGGAGCAACCCCATAATGCTCCATGTGGCATGTCAGGGCCTGCACCTCCTCCTAATGCAGAAACCTCTCTGCCTCTCACAACAGACATATAGATTGGTAAATGCTCAATTAGCTTAGTGATATCATTCAGGTGCTCGAAAGGAAGGGGTATTTCTGAGCAAGAAAAAAAGCAATTGTTTCCCCAGCACCCTGAATGACAACAGACAACTGTTACTGTTGTCATTCAGGGTGCTGGGGAAACAATTGCTTTTTTTCTTGCTCAGAAATACCCCTTCCTTTCGAGCACCTGAATGATATCACTAAGCTAATTGAGCATTTACCAATCTATATGTCTGTTGTGAGAGGCAGAGAGGTTTCTGCATTAGGAGGAGGTGCAGGCCCTGACATGCCACATGGAGCATTATGGGGTTGCTCCAAGGTAGGTAGCTCTTAGCTTAGACATATTTTAGTAAGGAGCCATTATCATGTGGCTCCTTGCTGGTTAATATTAGACCCAGATTGGGGTAATGGAGGTGTGAGGTGTGGTGCCTCTGGACTGGGTGGGCTGGATGGCTTTAGTGTGGCATACCTTTACATTCTATTAACACTTTTCACTTATTAATTTTCTAACACTATTTCTCTATTTTAATTACATTTCATGTTTGTATCACCCCCTCTATAGCTTCGGCTTCCTAAATACTAATTTATTAACACTATAGTTTTTTACACTGGCATGCCACGCTGGGCTTTCTGGCTCATTCTGGTGTTTTGGGGTGCCACACCCTGCACCTAGATATAGCGCTAGGGACCCCAAATATACAGAGAGGCCTTGATGCGGCTTTGGGGCTTAACCACACATTTGCGCAAATATGTGTAACGAAGATCTCTGAATTCTATTATCATGTGGGATTTATATCTGGTTACTGTTGTCATTCAGGGTGCTGGGGAAACAATTGCTTTTTTTCTTGCTCAGAAATACCCCTTCCTTTCGAGCACCTGAATGATATCACTAAGCTAATTGAGCATTTACCAATCTATATGTCTGTTGTGAGAGGCAGAGAGGTTTCTGCATTAGGAGGAGGTGCAGGCCCTGACATGCCACATGGAGCATTATGGGGTTGCTCCAAGGTAGGTAGCTCTTAGCTTAGACATATTTTAGTAAGGAGCCATTATCATGTGGCTCCTTGCTGGTTAATATTAGACCCAGATTGGGGTAATGGAGGTGTGAGGTGTGGTGCCTCTGGACTGGCTGGGCTGGATGGCTTTAGTGTGGCATACCTTTACATTCTATTAACACTTTTCACTTATTAATTTTCTAACACTATTTCTCTATTTTAATTACATTTCATGTTTGTATCACCCCCTCTATAGCTTCGGCTTCCTAAATACTAATTTATTAACACTATAGTTTTTTACACTGGCATGCCACGCTGGGCTTTCTGGCTCATTCTGGTGTTTTGGGGTGCCACACCCTGCACCTAGATATAGCGCTAGGGACCCCAAATATACAGAGAGGCCTTGATGCGGCTTTGGGGCTTAACCACACATTTGCGCAAATATGTGTAACGAAGATCTCTGAATTCTATTATCATGTGGGATTTATATCTGGTTACTGTTGTCATTCAGGGTGCTGGGGAAACAATTGCTTTTTTTCTTGCTCAGAAATACCCCTTCCTTTCGAGCACCTGAATGATATCACTAAGCTAATTGAGCATTTACCAATCTATATGTCTGTTGTGAGAGGCAGAGAGGTTTCTGCATTAGGAGGAGGTGCAGGCCCTGACATGCCACATGGAGCATTATGGGGTTGCTCCAAGGTAGGTAGCTCTTAGCTTAGACATATTTTAGTAAGGAGCCATTATCATGTGGCTCCTTGCTGGTTAATATTAGACCCAGATTGGGGTAATGGAGGTGTGAGGTGTGGTGCCTCTGGACTGGGTGGGCTGGATGGCTTTAGTGTGGCATACCTTTACATTCTATTAACACTTTTCACTTATTAATTTTCTAACACTATTTCTCTATTTTAATTACATTTCATGTTTGTATCACCCCCTCTATAGCTTCGGCTTCCTAAATACTAATTTATTAACACTATAGTTTTTTACACTGGCATGCCACGCTGGGCTTTCTGGCTCATTCTGGTGTTTTGGGGTGCCACACCCTGCACCTAGATATAGCGCTAGGGACCCCAAATATACAGAGAGGCCTTGATGCGGCTTTGGGGCTTAACCACACATTTGCGCAAATATGTGTAACGAAGATCTCTGAATTCTATTATCATGTGGGATTTATATCTGGTTACTGTTGTCATTCAGGGTGCTGGGGAAACAATTGCTTTTTTTCTTGCTCAGAAATACCCCTTCCTTTCGAGCACCTGAATGATATCACTAAGCTAATTGAGCATTTACCAATCTATATGTCTGTTGTGAGAGGCAGAGAGGTTTCTGCATTAGGAGGAGGTGCAGGCCCTGACATGCCACATGGAGCATTATGGGGTTGCTCCAAGGTAGGTAGCTCTTAGCTTAGACATATTTTAGTAAGGAGCCATTATCATGTGGCTCCTTGCTGGTTAATATTAGACCCAGATTGGGGTAATGGAGGTGTGAGGTGTGGTGCCTCTGGAGTGGCTGGGCTGGATGGCTTTAGTGTGGCATACCTTTACATTCTATTAACACTTTTCACTTATTAATTTTCTAACACTATTTCTCTATTTTAATTACATTTCATGTTTGTATCACCCCCTCTATAGCTTCGGCTTCCTAAATACTAATTTATTAACACTATAGTTTTTTACACTGGCATGCCACGCTGGGCTTTCTGGCTCATTCTGGTGTTTTGGGGTGCCACACCCTGCACCTAGATATAGCGCTAGGGACCCCAAATATACAGAGAGGCCTTGATGCGGCTTTGGGGCTTAACCACACATTTGCGCAAATATGTGTAACGAAGATCTCTGAATTCTATTATCATGTGGGATTTATATCTGGTTACTGTTGTCATTCAGGGTGCTGGGGAAACAATTGCTTTTTTTCTCACTTATATTGCTTAAATTTAATTATTGAATATTGTACATCTCATATTAATGCTAGTTTTCATTGTTGTTTATTCTGTTGTGTGATATTATACAATAAAAGGCTGCATTTTCTCCATTATTTGCCTAAGTGATTTATATCACCCATGTAAAAGCACCAGAAAGGCCAGAGGTGAAACATAAGGATGGCCAATGGGCAGACCAGTTGACTGTAGTGACAGAAATACCTGAACATTACCCTGGTAAAATAAGTTTTGCAGTGTTGCATAAGATGAAGTATTTTATTACAAGTAAGTGAGCAGTCACTGTACAGCAATCTACTGTATAGAGACAGAGTGGAACCTTCCTTTAAGTTGTCCCTTTCCTAAGTTCACAAATGTGTCCATGTTCACCTACTGTATCCTCAAAATGTGCAAAAAATTCCTATTTAGCATGCCACAGACTTTGCTACTTAGCCGTGCTAAAACACTAATTCTAAGTACAGATATGGCCTACCTCCAGTGGCGGATCTAGACTTTAGTTTTACGGGGGCGGATTAAAAATGAATACTGACTCCTCCCTTCTCTACTCTTACTCCTCCCACTTAGTTATGCCCCTCCCACTTAAAAATTGCTGAGGTCCGAAGCCTGGAACAGCTCCTGGGCCTTCCCCAGCCTGTGATGGATGAGGCTGCAGAGGAGAAAGGGTGCTCCTTATAGCCGGAATATCCTTTCTGGAAGAGGTGATGAAGAGGAGCTAGAAGGTGTGTGTGTGTGTGTGGGGGGGGGGGCAGACATGGATCAGTCACCCAGTAACAACGGGGGAGATGGCGGGAGAGTGTGTCAGATGTTGGGGGGGGAGCCCAGATACCTCCAGCCAGGAGGCGCCAGCCACAGACTAATAAATGGGATGCAGCACTCACCATCCTGCTGGAGGGGCTGTGCTGGGAGACTTCCGGCTGGGACTGGGGGTGCAGTGTCACCAGGTGCATGGTGCATAGGGTGACCCGGGGAGAGGGGGGGCAGCAATAAGATGGGGAAGACAGTCAGGGGTCAGGGTGTATCTCTATGTGATGCAGCAGTACCGGGACACAGCTTCTCCCCTCCCACCTGCAAAGATTACCTTAGCAGCGGGACATCACTCGAGCCTGACACAGAGAACAGTCCTAGGGGCCGGGCATCTCTGTGCTGCTAGGAGGTTGGGCCTCGGCTTTCTGCACCATCCCGGGAGCCAGCCATGCTCCTCTCCTCCAGTAGAAAAGAGTAGCAAAATGAAAAAAAAACTGCAGTACAGTACTAGAATTGTGCCTGTCATCTTGCATCATATAGAGCAATAGAGATAAGTGTATTACACATCTGTACCCCACCTTAAAAATTCTGACAATGAATGTAACATACTGTGACCGGACGGTCCCTTACGAAATCCCTCACCACTTTCGCTTCTTGTCCCCTGTACACAGAATGGATGTTTAGGTTACACGAGACCTGGCCACATAGGGGATTCCCACTTACCATCAGTAACCGCCTGTTACTGACTCCACCCACTGCGCCGTGGGCGGGTTTATGCTGCCACCACCAAACTCCTAACCTGCCGTGGCGTTTGGAACCACGGTTCTGCTCTGTATGTGCCAACACACTGCCTTACCACACCTGTGTGGTGTTGACGAATCCCCACTAGTCGCTTGACTAGGCCTCTACCGGTAGCTGGCGGAAAGTGGAGCTTGGAGACGCTGGGTGCTCCCTGGACAGCTGGAGAATGGGGCTATGTTTGGCATAGCCCTGCAGGTCACAAGATGAAGTGGTCTTCTTGAGGCAAATGGTATTTATTTTCAGTAGTTCTAAAGAGAACTCTTCCCTATTGCTAGGGGAAACGGCATACAGCAAGATGTTCACAGCAGAAAGTAGTTGGTATAATACACTTGGCGCTCACAAGCTACCTCTTTTTATACAATAAAACCACACAGTACCACAGGGGGTCATTTCCCCCCTGATTCCTTTCCATACAATCAGGATATCTTACAAAATACAAATAAGTAAATAACATTTCAAAAGGATATAAGTGCATGAAACAAGTTCCTCCTTCCTGTCACACAGACAACGTTTGGTATCAGTTTAACATTCACTATTGATAAATTTATCACATAGCTACAAATACGGTTTGTATTTGATTTACCAAACAAATGTTCTTCCTTCCTGCATATACCATTCAGGATTCATATATCAACTAAACCAGCTACATAAATAAATACAGGTTTCCATACCCCATACCACTTTACATATGGGATAAGGAAATTCCCTGTGATTAACATCTTCCTCTAAGGAACTCACACCCAGCCTTTATCTGCTGGGCACTGTCCAACATCAAAAAGGTTTTGCCATTCACACATCTGCTAGCAGAGGGCAATTAGCATCCCATTTCCTAGTCACGGAACATAGGGGATCCTTATTCAGACAGATATAGTAAGTGCATTTTTCCCTTTAAAATATAGGTGAGCACATCTTAAATATAAATACATTTAAACATGCAATCCTACAACTGTGCACAGAGCACTACATATGACATGTTAAAACACATCATATTACATATATTTGTAAACAGTCCGCGCCCAGCGCCGTAAGTACGTTTAACAGTGACGCCAAGCGCCTATTGTCCACAAAATGGCGCCAGGCACTTAGGGGTTAACCCCTTACGTGCCGTGGCCGCTAGAGTCTCCGGCCACACATACATAGTAACATAGTTTCTGAGGTTAAAAAAAGACAATTTTTCCATCGAGTTCAACCTATTTGTGGTCTCCTACACTGTATTATTTTCAGGACTAATTTTAACTGGTGCTAAAGTCGGCTGTTATGTTTATTACTCTTTTTATAACTATAGTGTGTGATCTATGCACCATAACCCTGTATATCCTTATCCATTAGGAATGTATCTAGCCCATTCTTAAAAGTGTTGACTGAGTCCACCATTACTACTCTCTCAGGCAGGGAATTCTCATATTGTCCTTACTGTAAAAAACCTTTTCACCTTAGTGTGCGGAACCTCCTCTCCTGTAACCTAAGCAGGTGTCCATGTGCCCTGTGTCGATCTTACTAAAAACAGATCCCCGCAAGCTCTGTGTATTGTCCCCTTATATATTTATAAATGTTGATCATGTCCCCTCTTAATCTCCTCTTTTCCAGTGTAAACATGCCTAGCCTTGCAAGTCTATCCTGGTATTCCCAAAAAGGAAAAATTGTATAGTTTGCTGCGCTGTGAAAAAGCTGCTCAGGTTATTTTGGAACAAAATATTAGGAATTTTCTTGGACCGAGCGCTGTGTATGCTAGTGAATGGGTGATAAACAATATGGTGTGCTGTATAAAAATAACAATAAAATAAAAAAAAATATTAAAAAATATATATATATATATATATATATATATATATAAAGATAAAAATAAAAATAAATATGAAAATAAAAATATAATGAAAATAAAAAATAATAAAAATGAAAATAAAAACAAAAATAAATATATGAATGAGGGAGGGGGAGGAGAGGAGATAATAGGAAAAGAGGAGAAAGAAGAATGTAGAGAATAAAGTGCAATGTTACACCAGGAGAAGCAGGGTTAGACAGGGTTAGTTTATACCCAAAGAGACTGTGTTTTTTTCTTCTAATCAAGTGTCTAAGAGCTCCAACAAAACAACAATAAAGGAGCTGTAAACATTACACTTAATTCTCTACATTCTTCTTTCTCCTCTTTTCCTATTATCTCCTCTCCTCCCCCTCCCTCATTCATATATTTATTTTTGTTTTTATTTTCATTTTTATTATTTATTATTTTAATTTTATTTTTATTTTCATATTTATTTTTATTTTTATCTTTATATATATATATTTTTTTTTTTAATTTCATTTTATTGTTATTTTTATACAGAACACCTTATTGTTTATCACCCATTCACTAGCATACACAGCGCTCGGTCCAAGAAAATTTCCTGGTATTCCGTCTCCATTCCGCTGATTAGTTTGGTCGCCCGTCTCTGAACCTTTTCTAGCTCCAGAATATCCTTTTTGTAGTATGGTGCCCAAAATTGTGTACAGTATTCAAGATGTGGCCTCACTAGGGATTTATATAATGGGAGTATTACACTCTCATCCCTATCATCAATTCCCTGCTTAATGCTTGTTAATACCTTGTTTGCCTTTTTTACTGCAATCCTACCTTGGGTCCTGCTACTCAGTTTGATATCTATGTGAACACCTAAGTCTTTTTCCAGTAAAGAATCCCATTAAATTCACCCCATTTAGTGTGTATGTGTTATTTTTAGAGATGCGCGGGTTCAGTTCTCATAGAACCGAACCCTACCGGACTTCACGTCATGAGCCGAGATCCGTGCCCGGCTCGGGTTTTCCCACCTGACTCGAAAACCAGAATGAGGCAAAATGTCATCATCCCACTGTCGGATTCTCGCGGGGTTTGGATTCCATATAAGGAGCCGCGCGTCGCCGCCATTTTCACTCCGGCTTTGGAGAGTGTAGAGAGAGGACGTGTCTCCATCCTCAGTGTCCTCAGTGTCCGTGTCTTGTGCTGCATCTGTCCAGTCACAGTGGTTGTGTCCTCTGCTGCCATATGTCCAGTGCTGCTATATAAGTCCAGTCCAGTGGTGCTGTGTTGTGCTGCATCAGTTCAGTGGTGTATTGTGCTGCATCAGTCCAGTCACAGTGGTGGTGTCCTCTGCTGCCATATGTCCAGTGCTGCTGTATAAGTCCAGTCCATTGCAGTGGTGCTGTGTTGTCCTGTATCAGTCCAGTGGTGGTATCCCTGTGCTGCCTTATATGTCCAGTGGTACTGCTGTATATGTCCAGTGGTACTCAGGGCCGGTGCAAGGTTTCTCGGTACCCTAGGCAAAATTTCTGCCCACACCCCCCACCCCCCCCGGCCCTCCCCTTCCCCTGTTGCTTGGACAGTGGAGTGATCACGTTATCTAGAGGCTGTGTTAACAGTATGTTGATCCTCCTGAAGCAGCCAAATAACAGCAAAAGAAAACCTGACAAATATTATATTAAATGCACACAAGTTAAAAAGCATCCAGCCCCATATCCATATCTAGTATAATACCACAGTCTGTTGTTTTATACAATATTATAGATAGGCACCAGGGTTGTAACTAGAACTTTGTGGCAGTGACGTGCGGTGAGGTCATTGGCTGGGGAGGCACTGAGATTTTATATATGTAAATGTATATATATATATATATATATATATATAAATGTATATAGGCCCTCATTCCGAGTTGATCGGTCGCAAGGCGAATTTAGCAGAGTTACACACGCTAAGCCGCCGCCTACTGGGAGTGAATCTTAGCTTCTTAAAATTGCGACCGATGTATTCGCAATATTGCGATTACTAACTACTTAGCAGTTTCAGAGTAGCTCCAGACTTACTCTGCCTGTGCGATCAGTTCAGTGCTTGTCGTTCCTGGTTGACGTCACAAACACACCCAGCGTTCGCCCAGGCACTCCCACCGTTTCTCCGGCCACTCCTGCGTTTTTTCCGGAAACGGTAGCGTTTTCAGCCACACGCCCCTGAAACGCCGTGTTTCCGCCCAGTAACACCCATTTCCTGTCAATCACATTACGATCGCAGGAGCGATGAAAAAGCCGTGAGTAAAAATACTTTCTTCATAGTAAAGTTACTTGGCGCAGTCGCAGTGCGAACATTGCGCATGCGTACTAAGCGGATTTTCACTGCGATGCGATGAAAAATACCGAGCGAACAACTCGGAATGAGGGCCATACATACATACATATACAGTGGTCGAAGTGGACATTTTGAAGTGGGGGTATGGAAAAGTGAAGGTTGCAATTATGCGCGCGCCTCCGGAAAAGGGGGTGTGGCCACTCAAATGGGGGCGTGTCCTTCAGTGTAGTAGGACCCCTTATACTATCTAGTACTGGCGCCCCTTTCACCTGATACCACACAGTATGACCCGAAATTCACATTACAGCACACGGAATGAGCCGAAATTCACACTACAGCACATGGTATGAGCCGAAATTCACATTACAGCACACAGTATGAGCAGAAATTCACATTACAGCACACCGTATGACCCGAAATTCATATTTTACCACACAGTATGAGCTGAAATTCACATTACAGCACACAGTATGAGCCAAAATTCATATTTTACTACACAGTATGAGCCGAAATTCACATTACAGCACACGGTATGAGCCGAAATTCACATTACAGAACACGCTATGACCCAAAATTCAGATTTTACCACACTGTATGAGCCGAAATTCACATTATAGCACACGGTTTGACCCGAAATTCACATTACAGCACACGGTATGACCCGAAATTCACATTATAGCACACGGTATGAGCCGAAATTCACATTACAGCACACGGTATGAGCCGAAATTCACATTACAGCACACGGTATGAGCCAAAATTCACATTATAGCACACGCTATGACCCAAAATTCAGATTTTACCACATGGTATGAGCCGAAATTCACATTATAGCACATGGTATGAGCCGAAATTCACATTATAGCACATGGTATGAGCCGAAATTCACATTATAGCAAACGGTATGACCCACAATTCAGGGACATGGAGAGAGAGTGACAGCAGGGACTGAGAGAGTGACAGCAGGGACTGAGTGACAGCAGGGACTGAGAGCGTGACAGCAGGGACATAGGGGAACATTACCTGATATGTGCAGCGGAGGTGCGGAAGGGACTGTGGTTGTCGGTGGCGTATGAACCCATGGTCTGCGGGGGATGCGGCGGTACTAAGCTGTCCTTCGTCGCTGCGGCGTTGATGTCCCTCTGACCACCGCCAGTTGTGGTCTGCGGTGGTCAGCTTTCAATGGCGGTGCAGCGTGCAGCAGTGAGCGCTGGTCAGCGGTGGGCGGCTGTGATATAAATATATCCTTTTTTTACATTTATTTTATTTATTTTTCCCTGTCCCTGCGTCCAAGTGATCTGGGGGTGAGCTGGAGTCCAAGTGATCTTGCCCAGATCACTTGGACTGCAGCTCACCCCCAGATCACTTGGACTGCAGCTCACCCCCAGATCACTTGGACTGCAGCTCACCCCCAGATCACTGGGGGTGAGCTGCAGTCCAAGTGATCTGGGGGTGAGCTTGCCAGACACTTACCACCAAGCACAACTCCCCCCCCCCGCCCCCTCACCTTAGTGGTCCTGGTTCCTCAGTCCCGGAGGAAGCAAATGCTGCCGGATATGCTGAGGGCACGGAAATAGAGGTAAGAGCGCTGCCCGTTGTCTCCGGAGCTGCCACTGCTGTAGGCAACTCCAACATCGGGTCCCGCCGCCGCTGCCCCCACGCCGCGCTCCTGAAGTGGCAGGCAGCTCCACTGTAGCGTCGGGTCCCGCTGCAGCTTGACCTCAATGCCTATGGGTGATTGGACCAGCGGATCCAGTACTGGATCCGCTGTCCAATCACATCTGCCTCGCTGACAGGGGCGGGTTTTCCCTGTCAACGAGGCACTGGCATATGTGCCGCTTCCCCCGCAGTTTTTTAATGGGCTTTTACAGCCCTGTGCTTGGCCCCGCCCCCCTTTCTCTCCCATTCCAATTGTTAATGGGAGGCACTGCTATCTGTGCCTCCCAAAGTGATTTAAAGATTTAAAATGCTTATCATAATATAAAGGGATTACTTATGACACAGAATATGTGTCATAAGTATCTTCTTTATATTATTTTAATCATTAATGGCACGGGAGGCACTGCCTCCCCTGACTGCACGTCCCTGCTTTGTGGGCCCCCATAGTAGAATCTTGAAAGGGCAGCAGGGAGGGGATAGGGAGACGCAGGATGATAGGGAGACGCGGGGCGGCAGAGACTGGATAGGGAGACGCGGGGCTGCAGGGAGGTGATAGGGAGACGCGGGGCTGCAGGGAGGGGATAGGGAGACGCGGGGCGGCAGGGAGGGGATAGGGAGACGCGGGGCGGCAGAGAGTGGATAGGGAGACGCGGGCTGCAGGGAGGGGATAGGGAGACGCGGAGCTGCAGGGAGGGGATAGGGAGACGCGGGGCGGCAGGGAGGGGATAGGGAGACGCGGAGCTGCAGGAAGGGGATAGGGAGACGCGGAGCTGCAGGGAGGGGATAGGGAGATGCGGAGCTGCAGGGAGGGGATAGGGAGATGCGGGCGGCAGAGAGTGGATAGGGAGACGCGGGGCGGCAGAGAAGGGATACGGAGACGCGGGCGGCAGAGAGTGGATAGGGAGACGCGGGGCGGCAGAGAGGGGATAGGGAGACGCGGGCGGCAGAGAGTGGATAGGGAGACACGGAGCTGCAGGGAGGGGATAGGGAGACGCGGAGCTGCAGGGAGGGGATAGGGAAACGCGGGGCGGCAGGGAGGGGATAGGGAGACGCGGGGCGGCAGGGAGGGGATAGGGAGACGCGGGGCGGCAGAGAGTGGATAGGGAGACGCGGGGCGGCAGGGAGGGAGGGGATAGGGAGACGCGGGGCGGCAGGGAGGGAGGGGATAGGGAGACGCGGAGCTGCAGGGAGGGGATAGGGAGACGCGGGGCGGCAGGGAGGGGATAGGGAGACGCGGAGCTGCAGGAAGGGGATAGGGAGACGCGGAGCTGCAGGGAGGGGATAGGGAGACGCGGAGCTGCAGGGAGGGGATAGGGAGATGCGGGCGGCAGAGAGTGGATAGGGAGACGCGGGGCGGCAGAGAAGGGATACGGAGACGCGGGCGGCAGAGAGTGGATAGGGAGACGCGGGGCGGCAGAGAGGGGATAGGGAGACGCGGGCGGCAGAGAGTGGATAGGGAGACACGGAGCTGCAGGGAGGGGATAGGGAGACGCGGAGCTGCAGGGAGGGGATAGGGAGACGCGGGGCGGCAGGGAGGGGATAGGGAGACGCGGGGCGGCAGGGAGGGGATAGGGAGACGCGGGGCGGCAGAGAGTGGATAGGGAGACGCGGGGCGGCAGGGAGGGAGGGGATAGGGAGACGCGGGGCGGCAGGGAGGGAGGGGATAGGGAGACGCGGGGCGGCAGGGAGGGAGGGGATAGGGAGACGCGGGGCGGCAGGGAGGGAGGTGATAGGGAGACGCGGGGCGGCAGGAAGGGAGGGGATAGGGAGACGCGGGGCGGCAGGGAGGGAGGGGATAGGGAGACGCGGGGCGGCAGGGAGGGAGGGGATAGGGAGGCGCGGGGTGGCAGGGAGGGAGGGTATAGGGAGACGCGGGGCGGTAGGGAGGCTTCTCTTGCCTTTCAGATGCAGTAGACATCACCATCCGCAGCGTCTCCCCTCTGCCCATTCTATGCACATCTTGGGGCTTTCGGCAGCAGTAATGACGATGTTAGGGGGAGGGATCGTCGATGGCAGCCAGAGGGGAGAACTTGAAGTGCTGTCTAGAGCAGAGGCGGGGATAAAAGGGCTACAATCCTTCCTAATGACGCCTCTAACTCTCCTCCGCATATTACCGACAGCCCTGCCCCTGCTCATCCTCTCTAAATATTATATTTTGCTACTAAGGCCAGACCAGGGGCGGCCGCGGCGAGGGTCTAGCCTGCCACAGCTGTCACTCACCTCACCAACGGCAGTGTGTTGATTTCCCTGCTCCATGTCTCTAACAGAAATAGACGGAGCTGCGGGTATGAGAGAGCAGGTCAGGAGACTGGCGCCGCCCACACTGACAGCATAACACGTATCCTAGGCGTCAGCACTAACATGCCTCCTAACCTGCTCTCTCATACCCGCAGCTCCGTCTATTTCTGTTAGAGACAGGGAGCAGGGAAATCAATACACTGCCATTGGTGAGGTGAGTGACGGCTGTGGTAGGCTAGACCCTCGCCGCGGCTGCCCCTGGTCTGGGCTTACTTAGCAAAATATAATTTTTTTAGTAAACTAAAATAGATTTAAGTGGAGCATGCCGCCCTCCAGTGGCCAGCGCCCATAGGCAGCTGCCTAAAGCTGCCTAATGGTAGCGCCGGCCCTGGTGGTACTGCCGTATATGTCCAGTGATCCTGTCATATATGTCCATTGATACTGCCGTATATGTTAAGCGGTATTGCCGTATAAATCCAGTGATCCTGCCATATAATTCCAGTGGTACTGGCGTATAAATCCAGTCCAGTGATACTGCCGTATATGTCTAGCGGTACTGCTGTATATGTCCAGCAGTACTGCCGTATAAATCCAATGATCCTACCGTATAATTTCAGTGATCCTGACGTATAATTTCAGTGATCCTGCAGTATAATTACAGTGATCCTGCCGTATAATTCCAGTGATCCCGCCGTATAAGTCCAGTGATCCTGCCGTATATGTCCATTGATACTGCCATAGATGTCCAGCAGTACTGCCGTATAAATCCAGTGATCCTGCCGTATAAGTCCAGGGATCTAGCCATATAATTCCAGTGGTACTGGTGTATAGGTCCAGTCCAGTGGTACTGCCTTATAAGTCCAGTGATCCTGCGGTATAATTCCAGTGATCCTGCAGTATAATTAATGTGATCCTATCGTATAATTCCAGTGAGTCTGCCATATAATTCCAGTGATCCTGCCGTATATGTCCATTGATACTGCCGTATATGTCCAGTGATACTGGCGTATATGTCCAGCGGTACTGCCGTATAAATCCAGTGATCCTGCCGTATAATTACAGTGATCCTGCCGTATAAATCCAGTGATCCTGCCGTATAAGTCCAGTGATCCTGCCGTATAATTCCAGTGGTACTGGCGTATAAGTCCAGTCCAGTGATACTGCCGTATATGTCCAGTGATACTGCCGTATAAGTCCAGTGGTACTGGCGTATAAGTCCGGTGATCCTGCCGTATAATTCCAGTGATTCTGCCATATAATTCCTTATAAATCCAGTTCAGTGGTGTTGCCATATAAGTTAAGTGGTGCTGTCCCGTGCTGTATATTATTTACTCCAAATAAAGGGGTTATTAATATTTAATCCAAATCATTTTCACAGGGTTTGCTCTCCTGTACCACATATTGAGGGTCATTCAGAGTTGTTTGCTCGTTGCCGATTTTTGCTATGCTACGATTTGTTGCTAATTGCGCATGCGCGAAGCTCGCAGGGCGCATGCGCTTAGTTTATTTAACTAAAAACTTTGCAGATTTGCTGTGGATTCTGCAGCGCTTTTCAGTCGCTCTGCTGATCGGTAAATGATTGACAAGAAAGGGGCGTTTCTGGGTGGTAACTGAGCATTTTCCGGGAGTGTGCTAATAAAACGCAGGTGTGTCAGGGAAAAACGCGGAAGTGTCTGGAGAAACGGGGGAGTGGCTGGCCGAACGCAGGGCGTGTTTGTGACGTCAAACCAGGAACTAAACGGACTGAAGTGATCGCAATCTGTGAGTAGGTCTGGAGCTACTCAGAAACTGCAAAGAATTATTTATTAGCAGTTCTGCTAATCTTTCGTTCGCTATTCTGCTAAGCTAAGATACACTCCCAGAGGGCGGCGGCCTAGCATGTGCAATGCTGCTAAAAGCAGCTAGCGAGCGAACAACTCGGAATGAGGGCCCTTGTTATATAACTCCAGAAAAAATTTGCAGGATAAAATAGGGAAAGATCAAGAACCACTTCCTCCTAGTGCTGAAGCTGCTGCCACTAGTCATGACACAGACGATGAAATGCCATCAACGTCGTCTGCCAAGGCCGATGCCCAATGTAATAGTAGAGGGCATGTAAAATCCAAAAAGCCAAAGTTCAGTAAAAAGACCCAAAAAAATAAATTGAAATGGTGTGAGGAGAAACATAAACTTGCCAATATGAAATTTACGACACGGAGTGGGAAGAAACGGCTAAGGCCCTGGCCTATGTTCATGACTAGTGGTTCAGCTTCACATGACAATGGAGGTTCTCTTCCCCCCGTTAGAAAAATGATAAGAGTTAGGCTAGAAAAAGCATAGAAAAGAACTGTGCGTTCTAAGATGGTATCTCAAATCCCCAAGGAGAGTCAAAGCATGTCGGCGGTTGCGATGCTTAACCTTCCCAACACTGGACGGGAAGAAGCACCCACAGTCCAGTTTCTGATATTCAAATTGAAGATGTCACTGTTGAAGTACACCAGGATGAGGATATGGGTGTTGCTGGCGCTGAGGAGGAAGTTGACGATGAGGATTCTGATGGTGATGTGGTTTAAGTGAGGCACCGGGGGAGACACCTGTTGTCCATGGGATGAAGAAGTCCATTGTGATTCCTGGACAAAATACCAAAAAAGCCACCTCTTCGGTGTGGAATTATTTCTCCACAAATCCGGACAACATGTGTCAAGCTGTGTGTTGCCTCTGTCAATCTGTAATAAGTAGGGGTAAGGACGTTAACCACCTAGAAACATCCTCCCTTATATGTAACCTGCAGCGAATTCATCAGAAGTCGGTGTCAAGTTGTGAAACTTTGGGTAAGAGCATAAGCAGTCCACTGACACCTAAATCCCTTCTTCCTCTTGTACCTAAGTTCCTGCAGGCCACACCACCAACTCCCTCAACGTCAACTTCCTCCTCAGTCAGGAACGTCAATAGTCCTGCAGGCCATGTCACTGGCAAGGCTGAGGAGTCCTCTCCTAACCGGGATTCCTCCTGTCAACAGCTCCTCCTTAAAATTTCCTAGCCCATCCACTGGCGGTGATGCAGGGCAGTCAGGAGCGAGTGCTGACATCTGGTCCGGACTGAAGGACCTGCCTATGATTACTAACATGTTGACTGTCACTGCATATGATGCTGTCATCATTGAAAGAATGGTGGATGATTATATGAGTGACAGCATCCAAGTAGGCATGTCAGACAGTCTGTACGTATACTGGCAGGAAAAAGAGGCAATTTGGAGGCCCTTGCACAAACTGGCTTTATTTTACCTAAGTTGTTCCCTCTCCAGTGTGTACTTCCGAAAGAGTGTTAAGTGCAGCCGCTCACCTTGTCAGCGATAGCGTAGGAGGTTACTTCCACAAAATGTGGAGAAGATGATGTTTATCAAAATGAATTATAAATTCCTCCGGGATGACCTTGACCAGCAATTGTCTCTAGAAAGTACACAGGGACCTGTGATGGTGGATTCCAGTGGGGACAAATTAATACTTTGTGAGGAGGAGGATGTACACAGTGAAAGGGGTGAGGAATCGGAGGATGAGGTCGACATCTTGCCTCTGTAGAGCCAGTTTGTGCAAGGAGAGATTGATTGCTTCTTTTTTGGTGGGGTCCCAAACAAACCAGTCATTTCAGCCACAGTCATGTGGCAGACCCTGTCGCTGAAATGATTGGTTTGTTAAAGTGTGCATGTCCTGTTTATACAACATAAGGGTGGGTGGGAGGGCCCAAGGAATCTTGCACCTCTTCTTCTTCTTTGCATCATGTGCTGTTTGGGGACTAGTTTTTTTAAGTGCCATCCTGTCTGCCACTGCAGTGCCACTCCTAGATAAGCCAGGTGTTTGTGCCGCACACTTGAGTCGCTTAACTTAGTAATTCAGCCATCTCGGTGCAACCTTTTGGTCTAAAAACAATATTGTGAGGGGTGAGGTGTTCAGAATAGACTGGAAATGAATGTTATTGAGGTTAATAATACCCCTGAATTCTGTGATTTTAGCTGTTTTTATGTTTTTTCCAAAATCATCCAGATCCAAAACAAAAACAAAAACTCGAAAGGGTGGTTTTGGCAAAACCAACCCAAAACCAAAACACGAGCAGGGAATTAGAACCAAAAGCAAAACACAAAAAGTACCCGCTGCACATCTCTAGTTATTTTTGTTCTTGCTACCAAAGTGCATTACCTTGCACTTTTCTGTATTGAAACTCATTCTCCATTTTGCTGCCCATGATTCCAGTTTAGCTAAATCATTCTAGAGAGACACAGCATCACCCTCCGAATTTATAACCTTACAGTTTGGTATCGTCTGCAAAAATTGACAACATGCTCCCTAGACCTACTGCTAGATCATTAATAAAAATGTTGAACAATAGTGGTCCAAGTACAGATCCTTGTGGCACACTACTTAGTACTTTTGTCCAATTTGAAAAAGTTTTATTTACCACAACGTGCTGCTCCCTATTATCCAACCAATTACTAACCCAAGTGCATATTGTGCTCCTTAGCCCCAATTCTTGTAATTTATGGTTGAGATTAAGTGATTTACAAGACTGTTAGCAAGAACAGTTCACAGTACCAGTCTTAAAGACCACAACCCTTCTTTTGGACAAACATTTGGGTGATACTTCTGAGTTTGCAGGAATTCAGAAGATGTTAGCTGCTTATTCTAGTCCACCATAGACACAGCTGGAGGAGGAAGTGACATTACTCTTAGGGAAAATGTTAGCCAAACATTTGTGAGACACCCATTCTCAGTTAATCAGCGGCCTGTTACCATGGTGAGGCTCCAAGTGTAAGAACACATTAGGGTTCTGTCACTTTCGGCAGCAGCACTGTATGTACAGTCTGTCCGGTGTATTGGGTGCTGCTTTATTTTACTTACAGTATCCTGGGATGCTTACTGGAGAAGAGGGTCAATCTTCATCCTGGATGCCTACTGGGCATGGGGACTAACCAGTGGCGGAGACAAGGTGCGTAACTAGAGTGAGTGTGAGTGTGCAGGGGAGTGTGTATTAAAGGATTTTTTTAATTTGCTGTGTGGGTATGGTCTTTATTTTAATATTTATTTTACAGGGGGACTATGGGTGCCAGTGGGCACTTAATGTTCCACATGCTGGTACTTGTGGTTCTCCAAGTACTGGCATACGAAGGAAGGCTTGCTGGGACATGTAATCCCACTGTAAAAAACAATATTATATTTCTACCTTTCACTGAAAACTATCAATCCCACCCATGGATGTGCAGTTTAGCCACGGGCTTCAGCGCAGGCCTGGGGTACTCTGAATAGGGGATACCCCTTTAGTGGAGGGGCCCTACTTCCCCGGGAATTCCCAGCCTGGACTGCCTTGTTAAGGGGTTTAATGCTTTGGCCAGGATGACCCCATCAAGTGTGTCCCCTGGCTGTAGCATTACCCCCTAGTAGAGCCTGGCGCTGATTCTATAAATACAGGGGACTCCTACTTTTCCCCCTCCCTTTTTTTTAAAGAACTAGGGCTAGCTCCAAGAGCCCGGTGCTGGTTCATTAAAACGGGAGACCCCTACACAATTTGTTTCTCATATTTTTTATCCAGAACTGGATCAAAGATCCCAGGGCTGGTTATGCTTGAAAAAGAGGACCCCACACATTGTGTTTTTCTGATTTTTAACACTTTATTTACTTGTAGACACAAAGAATCACTGCATAGATCACAGTAATCTGTGCATGGTTCTGCAAACACGCTGTGAGTTGGTCAATTATTAATGCTATTGAGGTTAATAATACTGTAGGAACAAAAACACCCCCAAATTACATAATTCATGCTGTTTTTGTTAAAAAAAACAGATCCAAAACAAAAACCAAAACACGTGAGGGTGGTTTTGCAAAACCAAAACATGAACCCAGATCCAAAATTAAAGCACGGGTTTAAGCTGTAAGTTGTAACACGCATTTACTAACCAATGATTTTTTATAGTCCGTCAGTACACAACTGCAAAGACTCATCTTTTTATTTCCAAGACTAGTGGGATTCCCACCGGTGAAGAAGGACGATTGTGAATCCATTTTTTAGTTTATTCTTAGTATACAGAAGTGTCTAATGTCTGTATTACAGGCCATTCAAGTCGAGTCAGTGCATAGTAACAACTGAAAGGAATTGATGACCCGCATGATGATCAATCAGAAATGCGATGTAGAGGAAGTGTTTCCGCTAGTGTTTTACTGTACATATCTAAAAAACCCTGATGCAAAATACTGTAATCAAAGCATTGGAAACCATTTCTTTGAAGACAAGGTGACTGAGAAGGACTGAAATCTGTTTGCAACAGGGGGGCGGAAGAAAACAAGATTTGCCATCTCTGTCATTCTATGCCATATGGTTGGGTTGTGCACCTGTAATCTAGAAAAGCCCAGAATAATAGCAATATGGGAAACATAAAATAACTAAAATTTGATGTTCTCCTGCTGTTGCTTGAAACTAATCACAACCATATTTTAATTTTGTTGGATTAGCAGTAACAAAGTATCAATCTATTGGGGAGTTTCCATTGGGAGAGTTATTCAGACATAGTATGAGAGCCTCTGCTGTGAATTGCTGGTCTATGACATTTAAACATTCTTTCATATAATTATTAGTAATGAGCGGGTTCGGTTTCTCGGAAACCGAACCCCCCCGAACTTCAGCCTTTTTACACGGGTCCGAGCCATGCTCGGATTCTCCCGTGTGGCTCGGGTAAACCGAGCGCGCCCGAACGTCATCATCCCGCTGTCGGATTCTCGCGAGACTCGGATTCTATATAAGCAGCCGCGCGTCGCCGCCATTTTCACACGTGCATTGAGATTGATAGGGAGAGGACGTGGCTGGCATCCTCTCCGTTATAGTAGAAAAGAGTGACTTAGTTATAATTGTGGGGAAGATTGGGGACGGGGAGCAGCTGTTAGGGAGTACAGTGCAGGGTTTTGATTATAATACCACCAGTGAGTTTAATCCGTTGTTTCTCTGCCTGGAAAAAACGCTCCACCATATCTGTGCTCAGTGTGCTGCACTGCTGCATGATATATCTGTGCTGAGTGCACTGCTCACACTGCCTAATTGTGGGGACTGGGGAGCAGTTATAGCAGGAGTACAGTGCACAGTTTTGCTGACAGTGACCACCAGTCCAGTATACGTTTGTCTGCCTGAAAAACACTCCTGTGGTGGCTTTTTTTTTTTCTTCATACTAGTTTAGCAGTCTGCTGACAGTGTCCACCAGGTCCGTTATTATTATACAGTATATTATATATAGCAGTACGGTAGGCCACGGCTGTACCTACCTCTGTGTCGTCAGTGCACTCGTCGTCCATAAGTAATATAATACTATACTATCCATCCATCTACCTTGTATACCTGTGGTGGCTTTTTTTTTCTTCATACTAGTTTAGCAGTCTGCTGACAGTGTCCACCAGGTCCGTTATTATTATACAGTATATTATATATAGCAGTACGGTAGGCCACGGCTGTACCTACCTCTGTGTCGTCAGTGCACTCGTCCTCCATAAGTAATATAATACTATACTATCCATCAATCTACATTGTATACCTGTGGTGGCTTTTAGTTGTGCGCATTAAAATATGGAGAACAAAAATGTGGAGGTTAAAAAAATAGGGAAAGATCAAGATCCACTTCCACCTCGTGCTGAAGCTGCTGCCACTAGTCATGGCCGAGACGATGTTATGCCATCGACGTCGTCTGCCAAGGCCGATGCCCAATGTCATAGTACAGAGCATGTAAAATCCAAAACACAAAAGATCAGTAAAAAAATGACCCAAAAATCAAAATTAAAAGCGTCTGAGGAGAAGCGTAAACTTGCCAATATGCCATTTACGACACGGAGTGGCAAGGAACGGCTGAGGCCCTGGCCTATGTTCATGGCTAGTGGTTCAGCTTCACATGAGGATGGAAGCACTCATCCTCTCGCTAGAAAAAAGAAAAGACTTAAGCTGGCAAAAGCACAGCAAAGAACTGTGCGTTCTTCTAAATCACAAATCCCCAAGGAGAGTCCAATTGTGTCGGTTGCGATGCCTGACCTTCCCAACACTGGACGGGAAGAGCTTGCGCCTTCCACCATTTGCACGCCCCCTGCAAGTGCTGGAAGGAGCACCCGCAGTCCAGTTCCTGATAGTCAAATTGAAGATGTCAGTGTTGAAGTACACCAGGATGAGGATATGGGTGTTGCTGGCGCTGGGGAGGAAATTGACAAGGAGGATTCTGATGGTGAGGTGGTTTGTTTAAGTCAGGCACCCGGGGAGACACCTGTTGTCCGTGGGAGGAATATGGCCATTGACATGCCTGGTCAAAATACAAAAAAAATCAGCTCTTCGGTGTGGAATTATTTCAACACAAATGCGGACAACAGGTGTCAAGCCGTGTGTAGCCTTTGTCAAGCTGTAATAAGTAGGGGTAAGGACGTTAACCACCTCGGAACATCCTCCCTTATACGTCACCTGCAGCGCATTCATCATAAGTCAGTGACAAGTTCAAAAACTTTGGGCGACAGCGGAAGCAGTCCACTGACCAGTAAATCCCTTCCTCTTGTAACCAAGCTCACGCAAACCACACCACCAACTCCCTCAGTGTCAATTTCCTCCTTACCCAGGAAAGCCAATAGTCCTGCAGGCCATGTCACTGGCAAGTCTGACGAGTCCTCTCCTGCCTGGGATTCCTCCGATGCATCCTTGAGTGTAACGCCTACTGCTGCTGGCGCTGCTGTTGTTGCTGCTGGGAGTCGATAATCATCCCAGAGGGGAAGTCGGAAGACCACTTGTACTACTTCCAGTAAGCAATTGACTGTCCAACAGTCCTTTGCGAGGAAGATGAAATATCACAGCAGTCATCCTGCTGCAAAGCGGATAACTGAGGCCTTGGCAGCCTGGGTGGTGAGAAACGTGGTTCCGGTATCCATCGTTACTTCAGAGCCAACTATAGACTTGATTGAGGTACTGTGTCCCCGGTACCAAATACCATCTAGGTTCCATTTCTCTAGGCAGGCGATACCGAAAAATGTACACAGACCTCAGAAAAAGAGTCACCAGTGTCCTAAAAAATGCAGTTGTACCCAATGTCCACTTAACCACGGACATGTGGACAAGTGGAGCAGGGCAGACTCAGGACTACATGACTGTGACAGCCCACTGGGTAGATGTATTGCCTCCCGCTGCAAGAACAGCAGCGGCGGCACCAGTAGCAGCATCTCGCAAACGCCAACTCGTTCCTAGGCAGGCTACGCTTTGTATCACCGCTTTCCAGAATACGCACAGAGCTGAAAGCCTCTTACGGCAACTGAGGAAGATCACCGCAGAATGGCTTACCCCAATTGGACTCTCCTGGGGATTTGTGGCATCGGACAACGCCAGCAATATTGTGCGTGCATTACATCTGGGCAAATTCCAGCACGTCCCATGTTTTGCACATACCTTGAATTTGGTGGTGCAGAATTATTTAAGAAACGACAGGGGCGTGCAAGAGATGCTGTCGGTGTCCAGAAGAATTGCGGGCCACTTTCGGCGTACAGGCACCGCGTACAGAAGACTGGAGCACCACCAAAAACACCTGAACCTGCCCTGCCATCATCTGAAGCAAGAGGTGGTAACGAGGTGGAATTCAACCCTCTATATGCTTCAGAGGATAAAGGAGCAGCAAAAGGCCATTCAAGCCTATACATCTGCCCACGATATAGGCAAAGGAGGTGGAATGCACCTGTCTCAAGCGCAGTGGAGAATGATTTCAACGTTGTGCAAGGTTCTGCAACCTTTTGAACTTGCCACACGTGAAGTCAGTTCAGACACTGCCAGCCTGAGTCAGGTCATTCCCCTCATCAGGCTTTTGCAGAAGTTGGAGACATTGAAGGAGGAGCTAAAACAGAACGATTACGCTAGGCATGTGGGACTTGTGGATAGAGCCCTTCATTCGCTTAACCAGGATTCACGGGTGGTCAATCTGTTGAAATCAGAGCACTACATTTTGGCCACCGTGCTCGATCCTAGATTTAAAACCTACATTGTATCTCTCTTTCCGGCAGACACAAGTCTGCAGGGGTTCAAAGACCTGCTGTTGAGAAAATTGTCAAGTCAAGCGGAACGTGACCCGTCAACATCTCCTCCTTCACATTCTCCCAATGTTAGGTTCCTGGTGCTCAGAACAAGGGAGATGTTCCTGAAGTGAGTCCTGAGCACCAGGACGTAACGCTGGGAAAGGGGAATGGAAAGGGAATAGCCCCTGGCACCCTAACTCTGTTGTCTCACCCGTGCTATCGGAAATCCCTTGCGAGACTATGGTTTCTTGAGCCCTTGGCAGCCACGTTTGAAGGGCGGATTATGTCTGCCCAACTCCGGTGCCCCCCGGTCTTAATGAGAGACAAAGGGAAATCCGAGGCAGAATGATAACAAGAGGACCTCTAACTAAGCAAACAGGCCAGGGGCTACAAGCTAACTAAAAACCTAAAGTATGTGCGGAGAAACCGCCAAAGGAAAAGAACAACAAAGGAAATGCTGATCACACGCCGACACAATACCTTTGTGTACCGGCGGTGACAGCACAAGCAGAACCCTCTGCAAAACACCAGGGACAGAAACAATAATGGAATACAGCGGCCTAGGCCAACGGACGCGGGAGAGCCACTACTCACGGAACCGGTACGAATACTGGCAAACGGACAGGAACTTCTAATGCTGCCGACACTGACTCTCAGAACTGGAGGACAGGCAGAATCCCAAACGACAGACCGGTGGACACCAGGAAGCCAGAAGACTTGACCAGGGACAGGCAAAGCCACTGGAACTCAGGGCAGGAACGCCTCACAGCAGGACACGGGATCAGACACAGGAATCGACACAGGGACTGACACAGGAATCAACACAGGGACTGACAGGAACCAGCTCAAACTTCAAGCAGACTGCAAACCAAGGAATATCACCAGCATCTGTGAATTGCAAACAGCCAGCATATAACAGAGAGGCCTAATTAATAATCCCATGCAGCTGCCTTGTTGCATGACTCTAAACTGACAAGATGCAATTAGCAGCCAGGTGAGGCTGAACACATGGGAACAAGCTGCAATTACACAGACTCACCAGCGGCAGCAGACAAGAGTATTCTAAAACAGAGCAACAGGAAATCCTGGCATGCAAGACAACTTTATAAACATAAAATAGGAATGAACCACTACCTGTGGTTCATAACAGTATCCCCTCCTTAAGGGTGAGCTCCGAGCACCCCATGACACCCACGGGTAACATAAACAGAAGTATAACATGAAATACAGAACAAAACTGCAAAACAGGAATGAGCCACAGCCGTGGCTCATAACACCCGCAACTGGGGGTGCGAGGAAAAGGCTAAGAATTCCGAGCCCACCCGCTGGCGGTGATGCAGGGCAGTCTGGAGCGAGTGCTGACATCTGGTCCGGACTGAAGGACCTGCCAACGATTACTGACATGTCGTCTACTGTCACTGCATATGATTCTCTCACCATTGAAAGAATGGTGGAGGATTATATGAGTGACCGTATCCAAGTAGGCACGTCAGACAGTCCGTACGTATACTGGCAGGAAAAAGAGGCAATTTGGAGGCCCTTGCAGAAACTGGCTTTATTCTACCTAAGTTGCCCTCCCTCCAGTGTGTACTCCGAAAGAGTGTTTAGTGCCGCCGCTCACCTTGTCAGCAATCGGCGTACGAGGTTACTTCCAGAAAATGTGGAGAAGATGATGTTCATTATAATGAATTATAATCAATTCCTCCGTGGAGACATTCACCAGCAGCAATTGCCTCCAGAAAGTGCACGGGGACCTGAGATGGTGGATTTCAGCAGTGGGGATGAATTAATAATCTGTGAGGAGGGGGATGTACACAGTGAAAGGGGTGATGAATCGGACGATGATGATGAGGTGGACATCTTGCCTATGTAGAGCCAGTTTGTGCAAGGAGAGATTGATTGCTTCTTTTTTGGTGGGGGCCCAAACCAACCAGTCATTTCAGTCACAGTCGTGTGGCAGACCCTGTCGCTGAAATTATGGGTACGTTAAAGTGTGCATGTCCTGTTTATACAACATAAGGGTGGGTGGGAGGGCCCAAGGACAATTCCATCTTGGACCTCTTTTTTCTTTCATTTTTCTTTGCGTCATGTGCTGTTTGGGGAGTATTTTTTTGAAGGGCCATCCTGCGTGACACTGCAGTGCCACTCCTAGATGGGCCAGGTGTTTGTGTCGGCCACTTGGGTCGCTGAGCTTAGTCACACAGCTACCTCATTGCACCTCTTTTTTTCTTTGCGTCATGTGCTGTTTGGGGAGTATTTTTTTGAAGGGCCATCCTGCGTGACACTGCAGTGCCACTCCTAGATGGGCCAGGTGTTTGTGTCGGCCACTAGGGTCGCTTAGCTTAGTCACACAGCTACCTCATTGCACCTCTTTTTTTCTTTGCGTCATGTGCTGTTTGGGGAGTATTTTTTTGAAGGGCCATCCTGCGTGACACTGCAGTGCCACTCCTAGATGGGCCAGGTGTTTGTGTCGGCCACTAGGGTCGCTTAGCTTAGTCACACAGCTACCTCATTGCGCCTCTTTTTTTTTTTGCGTCATGTGCTGTTTAGGGAGTATTTTTTTGAAGGGCCATCCTGCGTGACACTGCAGTGCCACTCCTAGATGGGCCAGGTGTTTGTGTCGGCCACTAGGGTCGCTTAGCTTAGTCACACAGCGACCTTGGTGTGCCTCTTTTTTTCTTTGCGTCATGTGCTGTTTGGGGAGTATTTTTTTGAAGTGCCATCCTGCCTGACACTGCAGTGCCACTCCTAGATGGGCCAGGTGTTTGTGTCGGCCACTTGTGTCGCTTAGCTTAGCCATCCAGCGACCTCGGTGCAAATTTTAGGACTAAAAATAATATTGTGAGGTGTGAGGTGTTCAGAATAGACTGAAAATGAGTGTAAATTATGGTTATTGAGGTTAATAATACTATGGGATCAAAATGACCCCCAAATTCTATGATTTAAGCTGTTTTTTAGGGTTTTTTGAAAAAAACACCCGAATCCAAAACACACCCGAATCCGACAAAAAAAAAATCGGTGAGGTTTTGCCAAAACGCGTTCGAACCCAAAACACGGCCGCGGAACCGAACCCAAAACCAAAACACAAAACCCGAAAAATTTCCGGTGCACATCACTAAATACAGAGTGGTCTGACTCTGACCAGTTCACTACACCAAACCAGGCTAACTCCTTACCTGTATATAAGGTTCAACAGTCATTTTAATTTCATTTTAATTTAATTTAGGGGCAGGTGTATGCACAGTATCTTCAAACGTTCTTAAAATTTTTTAGTTAGATGATAAACTAACATTGCAGGACATACTGTACATTTGTTTTACACAATAGCAGAGTTTATTACAGTATGTGCACAGAGACAGGGATAGCTAAGTTGTGAGCAGTGATAGTGGAAGTCTGATTTATAGACCCAACATACAGTAGATTAAATGCAGAGGATATTTTACAGATAAATCAGAATCCATGTATTAGGCTGTCAGAAGGAAGACAGAGTGGGAGGTTGGGATTTATTGTTTGTTAGTAAGTACTAGTTTGCATTTATATTTTGTTTTCTTTATGTGGGTGATACTGTTGAAGACAAGTCCCTATAAAGCAGATGGTATCGCACTGAGCATGACCAAGAGCCCCATTTCTGGTAGAATGCATACAGAATTTGTTTATTGTAAGTGATTGCTGTTGCTGTTGGTTATTATAGCTATCTAGCAAAAGATCACGTGGTAGTGTAAAACAAAACAAAACTTTAAAGTAATGCATTTACTCCCATATGCTGGGTGGGTGCAGCTCAAGAGGCACCCAGCTCTGCACCAGTTACATATTTCCATCAAGCGTTTTACTGCACCCAGATACACTTATACCCAACTAAAAGTTTAATTAATTTTTTTTAATTATATGCTTTGCTAGCAAACAAAAAAAATAATTAGGTTTGATTATAAAAAAATATAAATAAAATAAAACCATCTATAGCAGGCCTGGCCAACCTGTGCCTCTCCAGATGTTTCAAAACTACAAGTCCCAGCATGCCCTGTACACTCTTGCTATTAGGAAATGCTAAAACTGTGGCAGGGCATGCTTGAATGTGTAGTTTCACAACACCTGAAGAGCTACAGGTTGACACAGGACAGAAAAATATTGGCCCTCATTCCGAGTTGATCGGTCGCAAGGCGAATTTAGCAGAGTTACACACGCTAAGCCGCCGCCTACTGGGAGTGAATCTTAGCTTCTTAAAATTGCGAACGATGTATTCGCAATATTGCGATTACTAACTACTTAGCAGTTTCAGAGTAGCTCCAGACTTACTCTGCCTGTGCGATCAGTTCAGTGCTTGTCGTTCCTGGTTGACGTCACAAACACACCCAGCGTTCGCCCAGGCACTCCCACCGTTTCTCCGGCCACTCCTGCGTTTTTTCCGGAAACGGTAGCGTTTTCAGCCACACGCCCCTGAAACGCCGTGTTTCCGCCCAGTAACACCCATTTCCTGTCAATCACATTACGATCGCCGGAGCGAAGAAAAAGCCGTGAGTAAAAATACTTTCTTCATAGTAAAGTTACTTGGCGCAGTCGCAGTGCGAACTTTGCGCATGCGTACTAAGCGGATTTTCACTGCGATGCGATGAAAAAGAACGAGCGAACAACTCGGAATGAGGGCCATTGTCTCTTTTGTTGGCGCACTTAGAAAAGAAGAGAAGATTTTACATTTACTTTTACTATAAGTATGTCGTGTTAAAATATAACTTTTATTGATACTAATGTAAAAACTTGCAATTGAGGAACATAAATGTGAAAAAATGTGTATATTCGTGTAAATTTTGTGAATAAATTCAATAGTGTGAACAAAATAAAAACTGATTCACTGTGCCTGAATTTTCTGCTCCATTAATTGTATCATGAATTTTCAATTGGAGAGTAATGGGTATTGCACAATAACTGTATGTAGGGTTGGGTAGCATGAACTTCTCCCATAGGCGGCAAGAAAAGGTGTCTAAAGTCACATAACAATAAGTGATGTAGAAATAGATTGATAAATGTTTTATTTCTTAAAGGACACACTGGGATAGTCCCAAAACCATCTTTTATTTAATTCCCATTATTTATTGTGAAATCTGCCTATGATATTGTGGTTATCTGGACCGGTTGCTACTGACTACTGACATTGTTGTACCATAGTTTGGTTATTCATGTATAATGGGGCTGCAGATGATTGTCCAAGTCTGCTTAATATTGGTCCCTGAATAATATGTTATTTCAACTGTTTTATGTCACGTCAATTTTGCAAAAAGGTCCTATACGCCCCTTCTCATATTAGGTAGACGCTTATGCTTATGGATATTTAAATATAGACGGCTGCTGCTGTTCCCCGCATCCGGATTCCCCGTGAGTACTATAGTAGTTATTGTATCTGGAATGCGATCTGGGAACGCAATGGCTATATTGCCTGTCCCCTGATATGGTCGGCAGCTATATCCCAGAAATTGTTGGTATTAAGAGTTAAAAAAGGTTTACCCCCATTGCAGTCCTTAATATAATAATTTTTAACCATATAGGTTTAAATGAAAATTATAGACAATTCCCTATCTCACCGACCAATGTGTATACAATGTGCTTATTGATTGCCACTGCACTTATATCAATTGATTAATGGGACCCCGAGGTGTAGGTTGGCAAGGCCTGATCTATAGGTTAGAAAGTATGAGCTTCCTTTTCATGTACTATTTACTATAGCGCAACATTCATTGTAACATCCACAAAATCATATACAGTGATGTAGACATGAGCAATGAAGAAAGAGCCTTCAGAGGTGAATCCACCTCAGCTAATCAGAAGCAGATGACTATTGCTGGCAACTATCCTCATCATCAGCTATCATTTGCACCAGCTCTCAAGCACCTGCAAGCTATACAAAATCTCAATGCGGATCTACCTCAGTTTGCAATTGCTTGAACATGCCCATGCCCGTTAGGCGTTCGCCCATTCCCTGCCCCATTCCGCCTCTGCAATCGTAAGGAAGCACCAAATTGCACAGTGTTTTGTTTGCATAAGCAGAACTTATTCGCATATTTTAGATTAAGCAAATGGATGAACATCAACATATGATCCCAATGTATCAAAATTGTGGTAGAGTAAATCAGATAAGACATGCTGATTCCTAACAAGTTTAAGCGGTCTATTTATGAAGCAGTGCTAACCCCTTCTCTCCTGTAGTTTAGTATACCCACTGCTCAATTTAACAAGTAGTTGAAAGCTTCTTTGCCAATTTAGTACAGTAGTGAGTAACTGGCTGCGGAAATGGATCCCAGTCTCACTGAACTGTGGCGCAACTGAAATCTGTTTTGCCATGATAAGTGGTGATACAGATATGTAGTTAGAGTTTTTTTTTTAATAAACATACATGTTAATACTGGTTGCATTTATTGGATAGCAGAAACAGGTGATTCAAATTTAATTAGGCATCCTGTAGATTCTGAATAATTGTTTATTATTGTTCAACTCAGACTACCTACCTGCCAAACAGAGGTGTTACACACTTCACTCTTCATTGCAGAGACCTAATGAGTAGGTATTTACAGTATGGTGGCTGAGTGTCTCAGCTGTACTCTATCTATTTTAGAGCACAATTTAATATAATAAACATCTGTCATAGCAATTTCAAAACTATGGGGACTATTTATCAAAGGGACATGATACCTAAACCTATTTAAAAAATTGGACTTTTCGTGGCTATTTGATAAATAGACCCCATGGCTGATGCTAATATTCAATCATCATTGCCATATGTCAATATCAGCTCAATACTGTAGTTCATCTCAAATGAGCCTGCTCCATGTTATGGATTGCTGAAGCCTGTTAAATGGATATACAGTATCATATTGTAACATATCTCTTCATTGGTGTTTTCTTAGGTGTGATATGCTTAAGACAAGATGCTCACCTGAAATATCTGTCATTTTCACATGCTGGATCTCCCCCCAGTGAATCCAAACAGCATGGATTCACTGGGGTGAGATCATGTCAAACAAACCTTATTACCTTTTTTAACTGTGTGACTAAAGTAATAGATAAATGTGGATCCGTAGATATAGCTTATCTAGACTTTAGTAAGGCTTTTGACACTTTCCCTTATCGCAGACTGCTAAATAAACTCAAAAGCTTGGGATTAGATACTAAGATGGTTGAATGGATAAGATCTTGGTTGCAGGGTAGAAAACAGAGAGTTGTAGTAAATGGGGTGCATTCACAGGAGGGAAATGTTACCAGTGGAGTGCCCCAGGGATCTGTACTTGGACCACTGCTTTTTGATACAGTATCTTTATTGGTGACATTGCAAATGGCATTAAATGGAAAGTATGCCTATTTGTATATGACACAAAGGTATGCAACAGGGTAGACACACCAGGAGGGGTAAAACAAATGATTGAGGATCTAGGTAGACTAGAGGAATGACAACAAGTGTAAGCAACCGTGCGCACCCTCTTGGTCCAGGGTAAAAAAGATGGCAGATTTAAATACCACAAAGTTACACTGTTCCCTTTTTCTGCTGGGATCTCTAGTGTTACAGTCCAAATTTAGTCTCAATGGATGGGCTCAAATGTCCATAATCTTGTTTCTTAATCTTGATTCTCTCCTTTCTCCCGATAGGAAACCAATTCCATATGAACCCAAAAATTGGAAAAGAAAGGAGGATATAGAGTAGTATTGTTTTTATTCAATAATTTCACAAAAATATGTTAAGTATTTCCCACAAAGAATTATTAATAAAACTGAATTTCATATACAGCAATCCACCACAGACTAGGCTAGAATGCGTACCGGATTTCATGGGGTGTCATGAAACGTCCACCCAAAACAGCATATTAATATACCAAGGATTCTCCTCGATCTTTCCAGGTGCTGTATCAGTCGCTGGATCTGCAGTATCCAGGAAGTCAAATACCGGTTCAATGCAGTCTCCCCAATCAGATCACCAACGCGTTTCTGCTCTCTAAGGAGCCTTTTTCAAGGTGTGAGGTGGAATATACTGCTCTGGGTATTTATGCCCCCCAGAGTGATCTGATTGGTTGTGATAGTGCAGGGCCTGTTAGATGTCTATGCTGATTTTTATTGCTGTTATCCTTCTTCCCCTTCTAATATAAGGGTGCAAGAGGTTTATACAAGGTCCCAAACGGTATTAGAAGAGTCAAAACAATCATTAAAATGTTTCATTTTCTATTATTTGCGGCGTGCGTTCCAAACCCTGGAACGCATGCCACTTCCGCTTCCGCCCGCGGTCTTACATCCCGGCGTGTGTTTCATGCCCTGAAACACACGTCGCTTCCTCTTCCGCCCGTGATCTTACATCTCGGCGTGCGTTCCAATCCCGTGGAACGCACGCCGCTTCCTGTGACAGTTTGTTTAATTTCAATCGCAACTCACTGTAGCGGAAGTACGTCATTGAAGCGCACATTTCCGCGTTCCATAGTGTACTGTATGGTGCGATCCCCCTTAAAATTATACATAAACCGGGCAAGCAATCATGTATAAACCATCAGTGCATGCAGATACATAGACCGGGCAAGCAATTATATATATAGCATCAGTGCATAATAAATATACTATACTTGTGGCACCACACCACGCAAACCAGCAAAGTGGAAGAGGTACAATCGAAATCCACGGGTAAAATGCACCGCATTCTCGATTTCATAACATGCAATACAAAGAATTGCATTTATTTGATAGAGTGCAGTTGTGGGCTGCAATATATAGGTCGTACATCCAGACCTTTAAAAGAGCGGTGGGCAGAACACCTGCGGAATATTAAAAAAGGTTATCCTAATCATTCGGTATCCAATCATTTTAAAGAGATACATGCCTGTAACCATAGATCTCTAAAAAGTGTAATAGGGATCAAAACAGTAAGCAATCATTGGAGGAAACAAAATATGGAGGAGGCATTAGCACAAGCGGAGATGAAATGCATTTTTGACATGGGGACATTAGCTCCCAAAGGTTTAAATTTAGAATTTGAACTCAAATGGTTTTTATAATACCCCCATTATCTGATGATCAGGTTCTCCTATGATCTTGTTTTAAATGTTTTAAAATAATTTAGAATTGACTGTGGTTTAAATAACAAGTTTTACATTATGTATACATCCTTTTATTGATATTGATAATGTTTTACAAGTATAGTATATTTAATATGCACTGATGCTATATATATAATTGCTTGCCCGGTCTATGTATCTGCATGCACTGATGGTTTATACATGATTGCTTGCCCGGTTTATGTATAATTTTAAGGGGGATCGCACTATACAGTACACTATGGAACGCGGAAATGTGCGCTTCAATGACGTACTTCCGCTACAGTGAGTTGCGATTGAAATTAAACAAACTGTCACAGGAAGCGGCGTGCGTTCCACGGGATTGGAACGCACGCCGAGATGTAAGATCACGGGCGGAAGAGGAAGCGGCGTGTGTTTCAGGGCATGAAACACACGCCGGGATGTAAGACCGCGGGCGGAAGCGGAAGTGGCATGCGTTCCAGGGTTTAGAACGCACGCTGCAAATAATAGAAAATGAAACATTTTAATGATTGTTTTGACTCTTCTAATACCGTTTGGGACCTTGTATAAACCTCTTGCACCCTTATATTAGAAGGGGAAGAAGGATAACAGCAATAAAAATCAGCATAGACATCTAACAGGCCCTGCACTATCACAACCAATCAGATCACTCTGGGGGGCATAAATACCCAGAGCAGTATATTCCACCTCACACCTTGAAAAAGGCTCCTTAGAGAGCAGAAACGCGTTGGTGATCTGATTGGGGAGACTGCATTGAACCGGTATTTGACTTCCTGGATACTGCAGATCCAGAGACTGATACAGCACCTGGAAAGATCGAGGAGAATTCTTGGTATAATAATATGCTGTTTTGGGTGGACGTTTCATGACACCCCACGAAATCCGGTACGCATTCTAGCCTAGTCTGTGGTGGATTGCTGTATATGAAATTCAGTTTTATTAATAATTCTTTGTGGGAAATACTTAACATATTTTTGTGAAATTATTGAATAAAAACAATACTACTCTATATCCTCCTTTCTTTTCCAATTTTTGGGTTTATATGGAATTGGTTTCCTATCGGGAGAAAGGAGAGAATCAAGATTAAGAAACAAGATTATGGACATTTGAGCCCATCCATTGAGACTAAATTTGGACTGTAACACTAGAGATCCCAGCAGAAAAAGGGAACAGTGTAACTTTGTGGTATTTAAATCTGCCATCTTTTTTACCCTGGACCAAGAGGGTGCGCACGGTTGCTTACACTTGTTGTTATTGTCTTGAACTTTTTGGTGGTTGGGATCACCTTAGCCACTGTTGCTGCACTTTTGAGTTGGGGCGCTGTTTTTTGTAAAACTTGTAGACTAGAGGAATGGTCAAGAGTGTGGCAATTACAGTTTAATGGCAAAATATGCAAAATCATGCACTTGGGTCTAAAAAATCCAAAGGCTAAATATAGTATTAATGGCACTATACTGGAAAATACTGAGGAGGAAATGGATCTAGGAGTCACTGTTTCAGGTGACTAACATGCAGGTAAGCAATGTACAAAGCAAATGAGGAAGGCTAGTCAGATGCTTGGTTGAATAGGGAGAGGAATCAGCAGCAGAAAGAAAGAAGTAATAATGCCACTGTATAGGTCATTGGTACGGCCTCACCTAGAATACTGTGTTCAATTCTGAAGGCCATATCTTCAGAAGGCTATTAATACATTAAAGACTGTACAAAGAAGGGCAACTAAAATGGTGCATGGCCTACATCACAAAACATATCCAGAAAGACTAAAAAATCTCATTACCGTATGTATAGTTTGTGTAGAGAAGGGAGAGGGGGGGCATGATAGAAACTTTCAAATATAACAAGGGTTTTAACACAGTCCAGGAGGGAAACATTCTTCAAATGAAGAGAGGCAATAGGACACAAGGACATGCACTGAGACTGGAGGGAGGTAGGTTCAGGGAAAATTTGAGGAAAAATTACTTCACAGAAAGGGTAGTGGACAAGTGGAATAGCCTCCCATCAGAGGTGGTAGGGGCTAAGGCAATAGAGCAATTTAAACATGCATGGGATAGACATAAGGATATCTACAAAGAAATAAGGCTCAAATAAGGTTTGAGGTAAAAATATGATTAAAAAGGGGCAGACTAGATGGGCCAAGTGGTTCTTATCTGCCGTCAAATTCTATGTTTCTATTTTACAATTTTCCATGATGGAATGCTTACTGAAGGCCAACTAATATACTGTATAAAGGTCATATCAGTAGGCTTAACATACTATCCCTTTAAACCTGGACACTCATGAATTACACAGGTTTTCTAGCTGATTAAAACCAGATAAAATGCAGGCTTGAAGTCAGCCAGCCACAGAACCTGTGTAATTCATGAGTGTGCCAGTTTAAGGAGATAGTATGGTAAGCTTACATATAGCACAAACATGTTACAGAGTTTAACCTGACTTTTCAAATAATTAATAAAGTGAACTATGACTGGCGTCACATTGCTAATTACTATCCCCGATTTTTAACAAAGAAAAATTCAGTCTTAGAAGCCTGTGTAAAATTTGGTAAATGGTGCAATTTTATGTTTCCCATTAAAATGTCACAGAAGCATTATGCTATTCATTTAATGGTTATTATATCTTTGCATAAAAACAGTTAATATTGTCTCTGCAAGCAACACAAAAAAAAGTGCAACATTGTAAATCTACAATAGTAATCTACTCATGAAATGACAATACACTAATGCAGAGGTTCCCAAACTTGGTCCTCAAGGCGCCCTTAAGATAGGTACACACTATTCAATTATTGTGCCGATTTGTCAATAATTGGGCCATCGGCCTGATTTATTGTATAGTGTGTACGAAAGATCATGTCGGCGTTTCACAGATAATTCGGGAAAATCTTGCACACACACCCGAATGATCGATTTTCTGATCAATTGGCCCAGATCAAAAATATCTGCCACAATCTCCCGATATCTAGCAGTGTGTGTGCATTCTCAATAATCTGCGCATATTTCCTATGTTTTCCTGTCACTATGTCATCCACTTTGTGGGTGAATATATGCAAATGCAGTGGGATGTTGCAGAAAATTGGTGACTGGAAAAAAAATCTTTAAGTGTGTAGCTCAGATATTGGTGCCTACAATTTCCTGAAAAATCGAGATGGTCGGGCAGACCAAAAAAAATCTGCCAGTGTGTACCTAGTTTAACAGTCTAGGTTTTAAGGATATCCATGGATGAGCAGAGATGGCTAAATCAAATTGACTGAGGCACTAATTTAGTCACCTGTGCTCAAGAATGGTTAACCTTAAAGCCTGGACTTTTAGGGCTAAAACACACGAGGCGGCTGGCGCCGCCCGACAAAAAAGCTTTAAACCGCTGCCGTGATGTGAAGACACATGCAGCGCAATGTGTTCTTACACACGGCACGGGTTGCAGCCGGAACTATCCACTGTAAGGTCCGGCTGCCGGGCCGTCTTTGCAGCCAGTAAACCGTGTGTGTGAAGGGGAGCTATCACACACAATGTTTTTTCCCCGAGCCGTGTCTAATGCTGCGCATGCGCACAGCATCACACACGGCTCAAAGCCGTCCTGTGTGAGAGACTCTGCCGGTTTCTCCCGGATGGCAAAAAGCCGGACAAAGTTTGTCCGGCTTTTTGCCATCCGGGAGAAATCGCAGCGTGTTACAGCCCTTAGGGTACCTTGAGGACTGAGTTTGGGAGCCTCTGCACTACTAATAAATCCCCAAAATATAATACAACATTCTTTTTTTTTTTTAAATCTAAGAGTGCATATGGAATTATAAGTTAATTATTTGAAATAGACTGCAAAGATTTTAAAGAGTTCATTAAATAAATCAGTGACTCATAACCATACCTGGAGAAATTATTTTCAGACAAAAGATCTTGCTTTGTCTCAACACAGCAGCACTGAAGAAATAGTACGTCTTTTCTTATAAATTATTGGCTGTTTTAATTGTCTCCATTTTAATTAACTAATGATCCAGTTTAGCTGTGATCAAACGTAATACAGCGAGACAAAATGGTAAAAGCAAAAATTTTAATTAACCTTCTTTGAGGTGGCCAGCTAATACTCATGCCGTCTGTTGGTTAATTGTCCGTGATTCAGTAAATAAGACATAATTACAAATTGATTATATTACTAAGTAGAAAAATGATGTAAGCAGATAGACATGCATAAGACTACAGATTACCAAACAATGAACTCAATTTCATTTACATGTAGTTTAAAGTAGAACATTTTGGATTTATATTAAAAGCTAAAATACATAATAGTCTGGCATTGCTTAAAGGTGAACTAAAAAGTTCTAAATTTGGGAAAGTGGAAACATGTAACACACGCAAAAAAAAGCATATGTAGAAGGGGAAAGCTGCAGCAGCAGAGTGACCCAGCCAGCAGCCTGTGTGATAGACATGGTTTTGCCTATGTATATTGAATTCATGAAGACTTTCATTGAGCTGTACCGCGCACATCCGTGTTTATGGAATGTGAAATCCACGGAATACAGAAATAAGTGGAAAAGGTCAGCTGCCATACGGGCTTTGGTGGCCCTGAGCAAGCAAGGCTGGTGCCCTGGTGCTGATGAAACTTGGCTAAAAAAAAAAAATACAGAATATCCGTACGGTATTCCATAAAGAGCTGAAAAAGGTAGAAAAATCGAAACAGTCTGGAGCCGACGAGGTCTACGTGCCGCAGCTCTGGTACTATGACCGTCTTGAGTTTATAGCGGACCAGATGATGATGAGACCATCCGCCAACAGCTACTCGGTGGTAGATCCATACGTGGGGCCTTCTGTGGAGATAGAGGATAGCATGGAAGGAACATTAGGCAGTTTGCTATCATATGTTGCGACTACATCACCGTCATCATACGGGGCAGTTACCCCTACCGTGACCCAACTACAACAGAAGGTGCTTCCCCAAACCGCACATAAGAGGTCCAAGAAAAGGCCAAGCCAGGAAGGAGGAGGAGGCGGTGATGATCCAAACACACAAGCACTACTGGGTCCAGCCGTTACAATGTTAAATACTCCGGTGGATGAATACGATGCCATAGGTCTGAGCTGAGACGCGTGGATGAGAAACATCGCTGCAACGCAGAGAAGCTTATAAACGAGGTGTTGCATAGGGCCAGGTCAGGAGAAGTCGATGACCTGGCCTTTTTCTTCTCCGGGGTTTGTCATAGGCCGCAGTCCGAGAGCTTCTATAGGTCGCAGTCCGAGAGCTTCCATAGGCCGCAGTCCGAGAGTTTCCGCAGGTCGCAATCCAAGAGCTTCCATAGGCCGCAGTCTGAGAGCTTACATAAACTGCAGTCCGAGAGCTTTCATAGGCCGCAGTCCAAGAGCTTTCATAGGCCGCAGTCCGAGAGCTTCCATAGGTCGCAGACTGAGAGCTACTATTATCTGCCACCCCAGATGCCCTGTCAAGCACCAATGCAAGATAAGTATGCCCAGTCATCTCTGAACCCGTCTACTTTCCGCAGAACATCCACACCCGCCTATGGTCGCGGCGATAGAAATGTGCCACCAATTCCCGCTCTGCCCAACACCAGTTAAGAGAACATCTGAACCCAACTCATTCAGTTAGGAAAATCTGGATAACTTGGTTGACATGTTATAATCTATAAAGTTTTAATATTGTTAAGTAATATGTGAATGTTATACTTTATGTTTATTGTTAGATGTTAAATAATATTAACTGTTTAATACATTATATTGCTCGTTGTTTTGCATTAATACAGTTTGAATATCAAATCATAAAAAAAAGCATATGTAGATTGTTGCAATACAAATAATATAGTCAGATCTTATTTTAGAGCTGTTTGCTTGGCATGTAATAAGCTGCTTTAGGTCAAGACAGAAAATTGTCAACATTAATTAGAGATGAGCGGGTCTGATTTCCAAGAAACTGAACACACCCAAATTTAGCGGTTAAGAGCAGCAGTGGCTCCAGAGGTGGAGCTGCAGCGCAGTTTAAAATTCAAATAGGGGAACCACACCTACTGCCAGTGAGTCTCGGACGGCGATGTTTGTCAGTATTTGAAGCAGCAGTTGGTGTGACTCCCCTATTGAATTTTGCACTGAGCTGCACCCCCACCTCTGGAGTCACCATTGGTTAAGTGTCATCTGAGCCCTGGCTTGGGTCTTCCCGCCAAGTTTGGATCCCAAAACGAGGCAAATGTCATCTTTTCGGCACCGCACTTCATGTATTTTAGATAGCATATAAGTCCCTCCTTCGTGATCGGGTGCCATTTCACACAGGAGACCAGGGGAAGAGGGCTGCTGCACTGTGAGGACCTGTGTTAAAAAAACACCATTAAGACCACTGGGGCACTGTGTTGAAAAAAAAAGCCAGAAGGTACTACTGCCTTAGTGAAAATAAAACATTGTGTTGTTTGTGTGTTCAGTCACAGTGTTATAAAAAATATAACATTATTTTAAAGTGTCATTATTACAAGGAGCACTGTGTTGTTTGTGTGTTCATGCATTGTGTTTTAAAAAATATAACATAATTTTAAGGTACCATTATTAATAGTAGCACTGTGTTGTTTGTGTGTTCAGGCACTGTGGGGTTTTTTAAAGCTCATTTTAGGGTGCCATTATTACTAGGAGCATAGTGTTGTGTTTTCAGGCACTGTGTCTTACAAAAAATATATAATTTTAAGGTGCCATTAAAGTGAACCTGCACTTTTTTTTCCTCAAGGAAATCTATCACGGCAGCATACTTTATGATATTGATTATTGTTTGTCCAAAAAATAGTATAGCCATTACTCTACTGTGTTAGAGTCCGCTGAAAGAAGACCTCTTTGTTTTGACGAGCTCCAGTTCTATAAAAAATCAGTTGCAACACAAAATATTTATTTCCTGAAATGAAATTAAATTGAGTTTAAAAATTATATTGTGTGTTTATGTAGTCTGTGTTCAGATGAGTGATGCAGTATATATTACTGTTCTTTGTGCGATGGTGTCCCCCATGATCTACACCCCAAAACAATTGTCAAGTGTAAAAATATTTCTTGGCTGGTGTCAAAAATAAAACCAATCGTGGGGGGGGGGGGGGGCGTGGCCTAGCTGCTGAGGAGACTGGATGTGCCTCTTGAGAGCTCCTTCAGCCTGAAGCTTTAAAACTCTCTCCTGCTATATTTACCCCGGTCTTCCTGCTGCCCCTTGCCCTCTCGTACTCCCTGGGGTGCCCGGGTGGATGCTGCGGAGTCGGGGAGCATAATTACAGCTCCTGCGGACTGCAGCCTACCTCGACTCTCCGGACCGGGGCCTCGATTTCCGGGCTGATCCGCCGCGGACTTCCGGAGGTGCGGATACGGCGCGGGCCGGCTTGGCTACATCCCCGGGACCCGGACCACTGCTGGACGCTGCCCGAGGTACCGTCCTGTCCTCCCGCCCTGCTCTCCCTGCCGGAGTTTGGCGGGACGCGGCTCGCCGGGACGCGCGGCGGCCATATTAGTGGAGCCTTCCTTCTCTGCTCCCCGGCCGGTCTGCACACCACCGCGCACTTGGGTTCCTCCCTACCTCCTGGAGGCCTCAGGAGCTGGCCGCTATTGTCTACACCGCCCGGGGCCTGCGTGCTGGATCTCTGTGAGCTGCGGCCTGGGGAGCCGGGACATCGAGCCTGACGCTGCCCGCCTCCTGGACCCGCGACCACCAAGACTGGCGGTCCCCGTGTGCCGGAGACACGGGCCTCTCCACACGCACCCCTGCCAGCCCTGACTGCCTTTGGAGCCCTCCGCTGCTTTCCCTGGAGGCTGAGAGGGGATATCTGCACGGATCATCACGGCACCAGTGCAGTACCCCTGCTTTGGCAACCGGCTTGCTCTCCCCCCCCGTCTTAACCTATACTTACCTGGAGGTGCCTATCCCTGGATGTCCCTGTACCGGTCCGTGACCCCTGGCCAAGCACTCCTGTGATTCCGAGGTAAGGGGAGCACCCACTCTCTCGCACGCATTCTTGTTTCCCCCCCCCCAGACCTATTGATACGTCCATCTACTCCTCGGCTGGCCCGGGAGGTCTTCTGGATGACCGGTGGCTCCGCCACCAGCGTTTGCGGTGCCGCAATCTCCGGCTCTTGCCACAGGCTGACTAGGGTGCTATCTCAACCGTTTCTAAGCTTCTTCAATCATTCCATGAGTCACAATATGTCTCTGTTTCCCTGATTACAGCGACCACCCAGTAACAGGGGGCTCCACAGCATATATTGCAATACACTACTATATTGATCCAGGACTCTAAGCCAAATATGTCTCAGAAAAACCGCAAAAATTCCCAGACGCCTAAACCTAGTATTCTACGCGCTTGGCAGAAGGCCGGTTCCGCCGCCCGAAGCTCTCCGTCGGCTGAGCAGGCATCTGATCCTGACGACTCTGCTACCCTTTCTGCCCCTCTCTCTATGCAAGATATTGTGGCCATTGTTACGAAAACGATCCAATCTGAAATGAGGGCGGTTTTAACTGAATTTAGATCTGAACTGGCGGACCTGGGCTCCCGTACCGACACCTTGGAACATAAGGTCGACGAGGTCTGTCATTTCCAGACTGTAGTTGAGCAAGAACTCTCAGACATTCGGGCCGATATGGAAGCGTACAGAGACCACTTAGAGGATATTGACAACCGCAATCGCCGGAATAATGTCCGCATTCGCAACATCCCTGAGAATGAGCCGTTTGAGTCTCTCCCCGATTATCTCGAGAACCTTTTTTTGCAACTAGTCCCTGGTATCTCCAAGGCCCTTCTTCACTTGGACCATGCTCACATGGCCCCCCGTCCTAAACCTCCTCCAAGCCAGCCGACACGTGACGTTATCATACGTTTTAATTATTATACCACTAAAGAACGCATTATGGCTGCGGCTAGGGATGTACCCTCGGTTTCCTACGCTGGCTCACAATTGCAGCTTTTTCAAGATCTTGCCCCCTCTACTCTCAAGAAACGCAGTGACCTTGTCATTATAACAAAGGCACTCCGCAACCACTCCATCAAATATAGATGGGGTTTCCCCTTCCACTTACAAGTTACACGGAATGGTACCTTGTTTACCGTCAAAACTCTGCCCTCTGCCTCTAGACCTAGGGCCCAGCTCTGGATTGGCTCACTGCTTAATCATTTCCTGGTATTTAGTGACATTGTCTTCGCTTATGTATTTGCTGTGTTGTTTTTTGTTTTTGTTTTTTTTTCCCCGTCACATGTTGGTTGAGTTTTTTCAAATGATAATATGCTGTGAATACTGCCTTGGCCACACGCCGTCGGTCACCTACTGACGACGTTCGGCCTCCTGGTGTTATTTCTGTCCCTCACCCCCTCAGCACTTCATTAGGTATAAGACTCTATATGGGTACCCCCTTACCGGGCTCACCTCAATTTATGTACCCCATTCTGCTGTTGGGCGCTCCCCACTACTGGGCTGCCCCCGCCATATTACTGTTTTACTAGCTTATTACATAGATGTGAGAAGTTTAGTTTTTTGTTTTCCTGTGTATTGTTCCTATTGTTACGGTACTGTTTATACCTGATTAACCCCCGATGTCATTGAATGTTTTATCTTACTCTCTTCCTATACCTAGGTTGCTTGCAATATTTGTATTTGCTTATATGCTGCAATCTTGTCAGCCTTTCTACCCCCCTGTCGCTTGGTCGCTTTCCCTATACCTTCCATTGAATGTTTCTCCTCTGTATATTTGCTCTTTTGCTACAAGCCCAAACCCCCCACCGAAGGATGCACCCGGACGGTGCTTATCCTTTCTTAGTTGAACCCGGCCCTTCTATAGGAAAGGGTTTCTCTCCTCTGTATTCTTATATGGATTCTTCTCCCTTTTCTCTCTCTCCTCTCCTCTCTTCCCCTCGCTCTCACCATCATAGCCGGCGCGGTCCCCTCCTGCCTCCCACTCTGCATCACCCGCATCTTTTCCCGTCATGACTTTAAACATTTTGTCGGTTAATGCTAACGGCCTTAATTCTCCCACCAAGCGAGCCATGGCTATCCAATTATTTAATAGACGGAAGTCCGACATTGTCTTAATTCAGGAGACTCATTTTAAATCACCCCACCCCTCTATGTCCTGTAAGCAATTTCCACACGTTTACTACTCCAATATGCCTGCTAAATGTAGGGGCACTGCTATCATGATACGTCATGGCCTTCCCATAGTTGTCCATGATACTGTGTCAGACCCCCAGGGCCGCTACATTATCCTCTCATGTTCCTATAACCAGGTTCCTCTTATTTTGGCTTCTGTTTATGCTCCAAATGTGCAGCAGGGTTCCCTTTTTACTGCCTTTTTTGACAGCCTTTCCCGGCTCCCTACTGGTATGACTATCATTGGTGGAGACTGTAATGTTACTATAGACCCCCTTATGGACAGGTCCCATTCTGGCGCTACTCCGGTTACTCCCAACAACCTAGCTAAACGTCTACAATCTCAATTGTCACTCTATAACTTATACGACGGTTGGAGAACTTTATACCCCTCGGCGAGGGGATTTACCCACTACTCCCCGCCTCATGATCTCTATACCTGTATTGACTATGTATTTGTCGACCGCGACACGACCCGAAAACCCCATCTCCTGGTCGAACCACTCTGCGGTGCTCTTTGAGATAGAGGCCCCTTCCTCGCATCCCCCCCCCTCTCCTGGCGCTTGAATGAATCCCTTCTCCTCAAGAAATGCACTGTTGCGGATATTACTACCGCACTGACACATTATTACTCTGATAATGCATCTCTGGACATCGCCCTTTCCTTGTTGTGGGAAGCACACAAGGCTACCATTCGCGGTTTCCTTATAAGCCTTTCATCTGCCCAGAGGAAAGCCGAGACACAGCGTATCCGACAACTGGAGTCGGAGCTTGTCGCCCTGACCCATCTCCATCAATGCCGCCCGAAGAAGAAAACATACTCCAAACTTTTGGCAGTTAAGGGCCAATTGTCCCAAATCCTAACCAAGAAGGCAGTCAAGGTGCTCTTGTGGACACGCCAGAGATTCTATGAGAAGCCTGATAAGGCTGACACTTTACTTGCCCAGAAGCTGCGAGCGAAGCGCACCCAAAACCGGATTGTCTCTCTACGATGCGCTGACGGTTCCACTACATTTGACCCGAAGCGTATGGCCTCCCAATTTCGGGGCTTTTATACATCTTTGTATAATCTTCCGCCTGCTGCTGACTCTGACTCCAACCATGTCATCGGACTTCAACACTATCTTTCCTCTTGTAATTGTTATGCACACCAGTGCCAGCAGGAATGTACTGGTGTCTGAACGGTGAGGGATGCAAAACAAATGAACTCACAGACAGACTGGGGAATATGACATTACATACACAGAAGGTGATAGGGTAACAAAATAAACTCAAAGTGAACAGAGAAGCCCAAAGGCTAAGAAACTGGGTGTCTCCCTAGTATTAGGAATGCTCAGATGGAAAGAAGCAAGATGTAGTGATTTAATACGTAGAGAACCCGAAATGCTGTTGCTAAGGGCAACAGCAAAACCCTAAAGGGTTACCAACGGGTGTGGCAGTAAACTCCTTGGTCAGAGATGGAATAATAGACACAAGGAGAGTCTCCACAATCCTAGTCCTCACTTGCAGTGCACTGGTTCAGCTTACTGCCACTAAACTGACACCTGAACACCTTGCACAGTGAGAAAGGATTTTGGCAGGCAAGTCTGAGAATACAGCCGCAAACTTGCTAGGTTCACAGAGTAGCAAAAGAACCCCAGCAGGTTAAACGACTGACTCCAGTCTTACTGCTAGGTCTGGATTGGCAGAGTGTAATACCAAATCCCAAGGCTTATTTGCAGTAAGCAACAAACAAATACAAAGTTTACACAGTACTAGCTAGCTTTCAGGAACTGACTAACCAACAAAGATTCAGCAGCATCTGCCTAACCTGAGAAGAGGGTTTATATAGCAGGTGCTGTCCACGCCCCACTCAGACCTCACAGACTGTGAGCACAAAAACCAGCACCGGATCCCCTGCCGTGCACAGAGCCTGTAACCACTGCACAGCAAAAGACCCGAACCGGAGTATCAGCTACGCTCAGGTTACTCCGCTAGCACTTGTCTCCCGGTTGCCATGACGACGTGGCAGCACAGAGCAGGAGACCCTAACAGTACCCCCCCTCTGACGAGGGGTCAAAGAACCCCTACCACCGGGTTTATCGGGGAACTGCGAGAAGAAAGAGCGTAACAGTCTGGGGGCATGAAGATCACAACTGCGCACCCACGACCGCTCCTCCGGGCCATACCCCTTCCAGTGCACCAAAAATGACAGCCGACCCCGAACCATCTTGGAGTCAAGAATCCTTTCAACAACAAACTCCCTCTGGCCACGTATCAGAAGAGGGGAAGGTCTTCCACTGGAAGAAGGATTACTAATCGCCCGTTTTAAAAGGGAACAATGAAATGTTTTATTGATACCCAAAGAACGGGGTAGATCTAACTGAAATGCCACCGGATTGATAACCCTAGTGATCTTATAAGGACCGATGAACCGGGGGCCTAACTTATGAGATGGCTGTCTCAACTTCAAATTCTTGGTAGACAACCAGACGAAGTCCCCTAATTTGAAGCTGCAGGGTCTTTTCTGCTTATCAAAAACCCTTTTGGTCACTAATGACACAGACACAAGGGCTTTCTTCACTTACCTCCAAATATCTCTAAGGACCGAAACCACAGAGGAACCACCAGGCGTGGAGTCCAGGGGGTCAAAAGAATTGGCCTTAGGATGATGCCCATACACACAAAGGAAGGGAGAGATCCCTGTAGCAGAGTGAGCCGCGTTGTTATAGGCAAACTCCGCCATGGACAGATGAGCAACCCAGTCAGTCTGACACTTGGAGACATAACACCTGAGGAACTGCTCCAAGGACTGGTTCACCCTTTCAGTCTGCCCATTAGACTGCGGATGGTAGCCTGACGACAAGCTGACAGAAATCTGGAGATCGGAACAAAATGCCCTCCAGAATTTGGCCACAAAATGGGATCCGCGGTCAGAGACCACATCAAGTGGCAACCCGTGGAGGCGCACAACATGCAGCATAAATAATTCAGACAGGCGTCTGGCCGATGGCAGCCCAACCAATGGAACGAAGTGCGCCATCTTCGAAAACCTGTCAACGACAACCCAGATGGCTGTCATCCCCGAGGATTTGGGCAAGTCCACCACAAAATCCATTGAAATGTGGGTCCATGGCTTAGATGGAATAGAGAGTGGATGTAATGGGCCAACAGGAACCCCTCTAGGAGTCTTATTTCGGGCACAGATGTCACATGCCCGAACCCACTGATCCACATCCCTAGCCACCGAGGGCCACCACACCGCCCTAGATAGCAACTCCCGAGTTCTGGCAATACCCGGGTGACCTGCCGACTTCTTGGCATGGAATTCCAGGAACACTCGCTGTCTTAACCTAGGAGGCACAAACAAAAGACCTACCGGAAGGTCTGGAGGAGCCTGCTCCTGTGCTCTAAGGACTAATGACAAGAGGTCCTGGGTAATGCCCACTTTAATACATGATGGGGACACAATGGGCAATGGCTCCTCGGTGGTCTCCTGGATTGGAGCAAAACTCCGCGAGAGCGCATCAGCCTTGATGTTTTTTGACCCAGGGCGATATGTTATCAAAAAATTAAAGCGAGCAAAAAACAAAGCCCATCGTGCCTGCCTGGCATTGAGGTGCTTCGCTGACTCTAAATATGCCAAATTCTTATGGTCGGTGAGAATTGAGACCACAAACTTAGCCCCCTCAAGCCAGTGTCTCCACTCCTCGAGTGCATCCTTAATAGCCAACAATTCCCGGTTACCCACGTCATAATTCATCTCGGCAGGCGAAAATTTACGGGAAAAGTAAGCACAGGGATGAAGGCGATTATCAGACACCCCCATCTGAGAGAGCACTGCCCCAATACCCATCTCAGAGGCATCCACCTCCACCACAAAAGGACGCTCTGGATCTGGGTGTCGCAGCACCTTGGCCGAGACAAATGCCCTTTTGAGACGGGCAAAAGCCGCTTTGGCCTCACAAGACCAGTGAGCAACATTCGCCCCTTTCTTAGTGAGTGCCACCAAGGGCGCCACTATAGACGAAAATCCAGAGATAAATCGTCTATAAAAATTTGCAAAGCCCAGAAAACGCTGAAGCGCCTTCAAACTAGTGGGCTGCACCCAATCCAGGACTGCCTGTACCTTGGAACCCTCCATTTGGAAACCTTCTGGGGAGATAATATATCCTAGAAATGCGATTTGCTGAACTTCAAATTCGCACTTCTCCAGCTGCGCCCCAAGCCGGTGGTCTCTGAGTTTCTGGAGGACTAAGCGTACATGCTTCCGATGTTCCTCCAGGGAATGGGAGAAGATTAGGATGTCATCTAAGTATACAACTAAGAATCTATCCAAATATTCCCTGAGCACATCGTTCATGAAGTCCTGGAAGACTGCCGGGGCATTACAGAGCCCAAAAGGCATCACCAAATATTCATAATGCCCTGAGTGGGTATTAAAGGCAGTCTTCCATTCATCCCCCTCTCTTATTCGGATTAGATTGTACGCACCGCGTAGGTCAATCTTAGAAAAAATGGTGGCAGTACGAAGCTGGTCAAACAAGACCGAAATGAGAGGCAGTGGGTATGAGTTTTTAATCGTGATACGGTTCAATTCCCTGAAGTCGATGCAGGGTCGCAACGAACCGTCCTTTTTACCCACGAAGAAGAACCCCGACCCAACTGGAGACTGTGAAGGTCTGATAAATCCCTTAGCCAAGTTCTCCTGAATGTACTCTGCCATAGCCTGAGTCTCAGGACGTGACAGGGAGTACAACCTGCTCTTGGGAAGCTTAGCATTCGGTAACAAATCAATGGCACAGTCATAGGGGCGATGGGGAGGTAGTACCTCTGCAACTCTTTTGGAGAACACGTCCGCAAAATCTGCATAACATCCTGGCAATCCTGGCAAACTTAGCTGCGAAAGCCTGACTGGAAGGCTCAAGCAACTCCTGAAACAATCAGTACCCCAACTAAGAATCTCCCCAGAGACCCAGTCAAATTGAGGATTGTGGGCCCTTAACCAGGGTAACCCCAACACCAATGGGGCAAAAGTACAGACAGTCACATAAAAGGACAATTTTTCAGAGTGTGTGGCTCCAATAGACAAAGAAATCTGGCTAGTGCAAGAGGTAATTTTACCCTGGGATAATGGTTCCCCGTTTAACCCACAAATCTCAATTTCCGATGCCAAGGGTACTAAGGGAACAGAGTGTTTCAGGGCGAATTGGCGGTCCATAAAAACCCCGTCGGCCCCACTGTCCACAAAGGCCTCAGTCTTGACAGTTTGACCGAGGATCTTCAAGGTCACCGGAATGATAAAAGTCTTCTTGGGAAATTCTGACTTCTGGCCTGACAGGATATTTCCCATCACCCTTAGGCCCTGAAGTTTTCCGGCTTTTCTGGGCATGATACTACCACATGACCTTTATTCCCACAGTACAAACATAACCCCTGCTGTCTCCTCCGCGTCTTCTCACGCGAGGAGAGGCGGGTAGCCCCAATCTGCATAGGCTCCTCAGAAAATTCCTCAGAGTCTGAGGTTCCCTTGGGAAAGAAGGAAACCTCGGTCTCCCTTTCAAGCCTGCGCTCTCTCAGCCATCTATCCACCCGAATGGATAACTGCATGAGCTGATCCAAGCTATCAGGCAAGGGATATTGTACCAGTTGGTCTTTTAACTGGTTAGAAAGACCTCTTCGGTACTGGTGTCTCAGGGCTGTGTCATTCCACTGGGTATCATGGGCCATCCTCCGAAACTCCGTACAATAAACCTCAACTGGCCTTCGCCCTTGCTTAAGGATCGAAATCTGAGCCTCGGCTGAGGCCGTCTTGTCAGGGTCATCATACAACATGCCCAGTGCCGTAAAAAAAAGCATCAACACTTTTAAGCGACGGACAGTCTGGCTGCAACCCATATGCCCAGACCTGTGGGTCTCATTGTAGCAAGGAAATCACTATGCCCACCCGCTGAATCTCCGACCCAGAAGACTGAGGCCTAAGCTGGAAATATAGCTTGCAGCTCTCCTTGAAACAAAAGAACTGCGAGCGATCTCCAGAAAAACGATCCGGGAGATTTACTTTCGGCTCCTTAACCCCTGAAGGTACTGCTGCTGCGGGAGCTCCGCCAGCGGCCTGCGAGGTGTGCATTTTAATGGACAAATCATTAAATTGTCGAGTCAGGACCTGCACCTGATCGACCACCTGTTGCAAAGTATTTTGAGGGGTATGCTCCATATTCCCACAAAATTTCAACAGGAGTATTGGGCTGCTGAATATGTTATGCACACCAGTGCCAGCAGGAATGTACTGGTGTCTGAACGGTGAGGGATGCAAAACAAATGAACTCACAGACAGACTGGGGAATATGACATTACATACACAGAAGGTGATAGGGTAACAAAATAAACTCAAAGTGAACAGAGAAGCCCAAAGGCTAAGAAACTGGGTGTCTCCCTAGTATTAGGAATGCTCAGATGGAAAGAAGCAAGATGTAGTGATTTAATACGTAGAGAACCCGAAATGCTGTTGCTAAGGGCAACAGCAAAACCCTAAAGGGTTACCAACGGGTGTGGCAGTAAACTCCTTGGTCAGAGATGGAATAATAGACACAAGGAGAGTCTCCACAATCCTTTTCCTCACTTGCAGTGCACTGGTTCAGCTTACTGCCACTAAACTGAGACCTGAACACCTTGCACAGTGAGAAAGTATTTTGGCAGGCAAGTCTGAGAATACAGCCGCAAACTTGCTAGGTTCACAGAGTAGCAAAAGAACCCCAGCAGGTTAAACGACTGACTCCAGTCTTACTGCTAGGTCTGGATTGGCAGAGTGTAATACCAAATCCCAAGGCCTATTTGCAGTAAGCAACAAACAAATACAAAGTTTACACAGTACTAGCTAGCTTTCAGGAACTGACTAACCAACAAAGATTCAGCAGCATCTGCCTAACCTGAGAAGAGGGTTTATATAGCAGGTGCTGTCCACGCCCCACTCAGACCTCACGGACTGTGAGCACAAAAACCAGCACCGGATCCCCTGCCATGCACAGAGCCTGTAACCACTGCACAGCAAAAGACCCGAACTGGAGTATCAGCTACGCTCAGGTTACTCCGCTAGCACTTGTCTCCCGGTTGCCATGACGACGTGGCAGCACAGAGCAGGAGACCCTAACAGTAGTCTCCCTAAGCTCTCCGAGTCAGACGTGTCGAAGCTTAATGCCCCTATCTCTATAGAAGAAATCTCGGCGGCCATTAAACAACTACGCCGTCCTGCAGCCCCTGGCCCCGATGGCTTCACCGCCCTGTACTATAAAAAATGTACGACCCCTTTGCTCCCCATGATTCAATCTCTATTTAATTCAATCCTAGAAGGGGGCTCCTTTGATGAAGCCACCACCAGAGCTAACATTATTCTCATTCCCAAACCGGATAGGGATCCCTTAGAGATGAAGAAATACAGACCTATCTCACTCCTAAATGTTGACCTAAAGCTCTTTGCTAAAATCCTGGCCAACAGACTTACTCCCTTCTTACCCTCCCTTATTCATCCCGACCAAGTCGGCTTTGTCCCGTGTAGACAGGCTGCGGACAACACCAGGCGCCTCATTGACCTTATTCACTTGGCGCAGGAAAAATCTCTTCCGACCCTGGTGGTGGCCCTTGATGCAGAAAAGTTCTTCGGTAGGGTGGGCTGGCCATTTTTGCAACAGACGCTTATCGATGTGGCCTGCATGGGGCCTTCTACAGAGGCGTCACTTCACTTTATCATAATCCCTCAGCCTCCATCTTAGTCAACGGTTTATCTTCTGATCCCCTTCCTATAAGAAATGGCACCCGACAGGGTTGTCCCCTTTCCCCCCTGCTCTTTGCCCTCATTATGGAGCCGCTGGCAGCTAGAATTCGATTGAATCGTAATATATCGGGTATTGTAGTGGGCAATCAGAATCATAAAATAGCACTGTATGCCGATGGCGTTATTCTTACCCTTACGGACCCACATAGCTCCCTCCCAAACCTGTTGGAGGAAATCTCTACCTACAGCCGTTTTTCGAACTATAACATAAATTCAGATAAGACCGAAATCTTGGCCTTGGACATTCCAGACCCGGACCTCCGACTTCTTCAGGCTGCCTTCCCGTGTACTTGGCAATCTGATAAACTCAAATACCTGGGTATCTATTTAACTAAATCTTACTCTGGCCTCTATGCTGCCAACTTTCCCAGATTATTCTCTTCTCTTAAACACGATATGACCACGTGGAATAAATATATCCTATCCTGGTTTGGGCGAATGACTGCTGTTAAGATGACCCTGCTACCGCGTCTGCTGTACCTGTGGCAAACTCTTCCCATCCATATCCCTACTAAAATTCTTAAAAATCTTCAAGCTGATATTACTAAATTTATCTGGGCGGGAAGAAAACCCAGGGTGAAAATGCGTATTCTTCAAAAGCACCGCCTGGTGGGAGGTCTGGGAGTTCCTGATCTCCTTAAATATTATAGAGCTACTCACTTAACTGCGTGTGTCCTTTGGCATGCTATCCCTGGCCATAGAGTCTGGACGCATCTGGAAGCAGCCACACTTCAAAAGTACTCTTCTTATAGCTTATTATGGTGTCATCCGAAAACCCGCCCACCTGCTTCCTCTTTATTGCCCACTGTACGATTTACTCTGTCCATCTGGGACCTTTGTTCGCGGCTCTACCAGTTATGCTCCTTCCACCCCCTCCTCACCCCTCTGTGGAATAACCCCAGTTTCCCGCAGGGTGAAAACCATTCAGCGTTTGATTCTTGGACTAACTACAACATACTATTCATATTAGACGTTGCTCCCCTTCATTCGTTCCCATCGTTTGCTGACTTACAATCTCGCTTCTCCCTCCCATACTCAGCTTTTTATCAGTTCTTACAGATATGCCACTTTGCTTCCTCTCTCCCAAAACCATCCTCCTCGGGAGGTAAATCGAGCTTTGAATCTTTGTGCTACGTGGGCCGATCAACCAAGGGATTGCTTTCAGCCATATATCAAATTTTGCTTGCTCATAATTTGCCCCAAAATGAACCGCATGAATTGGCCTGGGAAAGGGAGGTGGGTGAGACTCTGACGACCGAGGACTGGTCCGCTATCAAGACAGAAATCTCCACTAGCTCCATCTCAGTTCGAATTAAAGAAAATTCCTACAAATTATACTATCGTTGGTACTTGGTACCTGCACGTCTTCATTCAATCTACCCCTCCTGGTAAACGTGGTACCCTGCTGCACATATGGTGGAGTTATCCACGGATTAAAGTTTATTGGACTAAAATCCATAAATTAATCTTTAACATACTGGGGCTATCAGTTCCGACATCACCTCTCTACAATTTGCTCTCCCGTCAGCTACCTCACATCCCCCGCCAACAGCAGAAAGTAGTCAAGCATATTTTGAATACAGCTAAATGCCAAATTGCGGCTAACTGGAAATCCGTGTCACCCCCTACTGTCCCTGCCACTATAAATGCTATCTGGCAAACTTATAGGCTAGAACGTATCACAGCAGTGCTCCACGATACCCCTGTCCACTTTACTGCAACTTGGACTCCCTGGACGCCGTTCTTTGTTGCTGAACCGCCATTAGCTACTGTTAGGGTAATAAGCTTACACCTCAACTATCAACGCCTTAGTAGCCCTTCTGTCTTGGAGATTCATGGTTCTGGATACAGCCGGCCGGAGAGCAAGAAGTCACACTAGACACAATGCCAGTATAACACTGCTCTGTCCTGTGACAGAGAGAGCTTTTATTTATACCAAAAGAGAAGTGGGCTTTTACATGTCCTCCAATCACAGTGAAGTATAAAGTTAGCTAATCATATATATATTACAAGTTTCAGTGACACAGAAGGTAATATTCAGAAGACACAGTCCCAAACTATTCCTGAAGTCTGTCTTGTCAGAGAATGAGGCGATTGCTGAAGATCTCTATTTCTGTCATTCTCTGTCTCCTGGCTTCGCATTCTTATCTTGTAAAGTATTTAAGGAAACCACCTGTTGTCTCACACATACAATACAAGCAACGATGACCTTATAATATATGTAAAGGACATATATACAGTATTTAGAATATATGGAAACATTAATACAGCAAAAGCATATTAATCAATATTACTCTCACACTACCATATAATACACTATGGCTTATGTTTCTGCTTATGAGTTCTATTACTCCGTGCTCATGTTCACTCCATACCAACCTGTTGCATGGCTTCGGCTCGGGGGACCGCCTGGCTATTCCTCCCCCCCCTTTTTTATCTCCCCCTCCCTTTTTCTTTTCTTCTTCTTTCTGCTACCTCCTATTTTTCTTTTCTCTTGTATTCCATGTTGTTATCTTAATGAGAGGTATCCTCTTGCCCTTCACTAGCTTTCCAATGTGCCTTCTTCCACCCTATCGTGGTTGCACATACTCCGACATGCCTCCTTGATTGTTCTGTTTCAATACCTCTATCATTTCTATGCAGATACAGTGTTATTGTTTCATTGTAACCGAGCGCAATGTGTGCTCTTTTTGTTGAATGTATCTTCTGCTTTCCACATGCGTTGTTAAACGATAAAAATGAATTAAAAAAAAATTCTCAAAAAAAATTAAAAAATAAAACTAATCATGGATCAGTTGATCAAGAGCAGCATCCCAGTACTAGCGCTGTGGCTGCTTCCAGATAAAAAAACTTTTCCAAGAGACCGACTGGTGATCAGGATGAGTCAACTCAGTGCACCAGAGTAAAGCAATATTACTATGACATTTGGTCAGGCCTAAAAGAATTGCCCAAAATTATTGACATCTCTACTGTGCTCTAAAATGATAACCATCAATAGAATGGTGGAAGATTATTTTAATGACAATGTACAAATTAGTATTTCATACAGTCCCTTTGAATACTGGGAGGAAAAAAAAGGTAATTTGGAGCCCTTTGTACAAACCAGCTTTGCATTACTTAAGCTATCCACCCTCCAGTGTTTAGCAGAGCCTGTAACCTAGTGAACAACCGGCATCGGAAACTACTTTCTAAAAATTAACAACAAATTCCATAAGGAAGATCTTTCCCACCAATAACGTCAAATACTGAGACTTCTGTAAGGATGGATTACAGTGGGGACGTGCTAATATTCTGTGATAATGATATTAACACTGATGAGGGTGAGGGGGAGGATGAGAATTACATTTTCCAACTGTAGAGATGATTAACAACACTGTTAGCTGCTTTAAGCCTATTGGTAGCTTATTTTGTAGGGGCCCAAACAAACCAAGCACTTCAGCCACAAATGTGGCAGTCCCTGTCACTGAAGAGATTTGTTTGCTAAACTGTGCATGCCCTTTTTAGTATCCAACATAAGGGTGGGTGGGATGGCTCAAGGACATTATTCAGTAATATGCACAAGAGAAATTATTCACAACAGTCAACAAAAATGCTTGTGAGCTTGTACTGTAGATCATGGATAAGCCAAACATCTCTCTGCTTATGGATGAGATTTAGGAGTAAAAACATGGTATTATCCCTCATACTCAGATTCTTTGAAGCATGTTGTGTTACCCAACTAGGAAGGTGGGGGAGGGGAAGGTAGTATGGTTAGCCTCCCAAGATTTGTTAGTGTAAGAAAGGCTGATTTAGAGTTTGCTGCTTTGCAGTGCAACTATTTAATTTGCTTGGCTTCTCTTTTAGCTCTTTGGCTATTAACAGTGTATTTTTTATGAAAAATATTGAATGGAGTAACTTGCGCCCTCTAGCTGCAGCTCAGTCCTCACTCACAAGAGTACCAAGGGGGTCATTCAGACCCGGCCACATTAGCAGCCCACAGTGCAGTTTGCCACCATCAGCAAATATCTTGATAACAAGGTCTGGTATATTTCAAACAGAAATGGAGTACAGCAAGGAAACAAGGTTATCCAGCAGCGTGTATCAATGTTTCCCTATTGTAAAAGGAACCTCTGAACTCACCCCAAATAAATGAGATGTGTTCACATAAAGAACAAAAAAAGAGGAAGGCTGCGCTGGCAGAGAAAAGAACAATATAAACCACTATTGTGTAATTTAAAAATGTTATTATAAAACAGTATTCTTTAAAAAAACAGTACTTCTGTGCAAGGTGATGTGCCAAATATATGCAGAAAAAATGGAATTCACCAATAATATGCAAAAATTGGAGAATACTGTTTTATAATACATTTTTTAAATTACACATTAGTGGTTTATATTGTTCTTTCCTCTGCCAGCGCAGCCTTCCTCTTTTTTTGTTATTCATTTCCAGGGGGTGACTTCCCGGTATCATTGGCTGCTGCTTAGCCAACCAGCTCGCCTCACAGCGCCCGAATACCCTTGGGTATTTTTTTTACCTATTTCTGCGTGTTCACATAAAGGTTTATTTTCTCCTTGTTGTTCCCCTTCCTCAGATGGTACAAGTATGGTCTCATAGGAATGAGACTCACCTAGGATAAATTTCCCTACAGTATGTGCACCAAAAGGTTTCTTTTATCCACAATATCACCACCAAATGATCGTCCCTTTTACATCGACTTTGGACTTTCCAGAATACGAGATAGAAGGTAAAACTTCTGGAGCCTCCAAAAATATGCTTTAAAATAAAGTTTTATTTTTATATATAAAAGTGTCCACATATCCATAAAAAAGAATATCCAATTATAAAAAATATATTTAAAAAATGGTCAACCCCTGATTGGGCTAGTATGGCTTGTTCCACTCTATACCTTAAGGCTCAGTAGAAAAATGAAAAAAACACTCATCTCACCACACCGCTCCCGGAAAAAAACAGTTTAGGATGGGGGGCTCCTCCAAATGGAAAAGAATCTTAGGCCAATAAGGTACAGTAAGCAGTATTTGTGGAATCAAACTTCAGGTAAAACCTTCCTTCCATCTCCTGCGGGATTCACCATAGATCCAAGTAAATTTCAAGCTATTAATGACTGGGTCCTTTCCACTAATCTAAATGATTTTCAGAAGTTTTGGGGTCTGCAAATTATTATAGGCAGTTTATTCGCTCATTCTTTCTTTTGGTAGCTCCCACTGCCACTCTGACTAAGAGGGGAACAGATGGTACATCGTCATCCGAACACTGACTTGCCTTTCATTGTTGAAATGGACGCTTCTGAAGATGGGATAGGCGTTATCCTATCTCAGAGATATCCTCATTATGACAAATTGCACCCCTGTGCTTTCCTGTTCTGGAAGTTCTCTTCTGCTGAATCCAATTATGATGTTAGTAATCATGAAGTTCTTGCCATCAAGTGGGCCTTTTAATACTGGAAACATTGGGTAGAGGGAGCTAGGCATACCACCACTGTCATCACTAATAATAAGAACCTCTAGTAAATTGTGTAAGCCAAGAAACTCAACCCCAGACAGGCATGTTGGGCAGTATTATTCAATGGCATTATCATCTACAGACCTGGCTCTAAGAATCTTAATGCTGATGCATTATATCGCAGTTTTCTTCCTAAATACAGTATAACTGAACCACTTGTAATCTACCCATTGTGCTGCCCTTCCTCATTCATACTGGCCTGGCACAAAATCTTTCTTTAAAACTCTCACAATTTTAGGACTAAGCTCCTCCTGAAACCCATTCTAGGTTATAATTTGTTCCAGAATGATTCAAGAATGCTATCCTTTATTCAAGCAATGCTTCAGGGCACCCCAGAATTTCTAATACCCTGGAACTTCTGTTCCATTCTGTGTGGTGGTCTTCCATTATTCTTGATGTGAAGGAATATGTTTAGGCATGTGAAGTTTGTACAGGAAACAAATCATTCAGAGGTGCTCCTTCTGGACAATTAATGCCGCTGTCCATTCCTAGAACACCTTGGACCCACATCTCAATGGACTTCATTGTAGATTTAACATTGGCTTCTGGAAATAACACCATATGGATCATGGTTGATCTTTTCTGCAAGCTCGCCTATTTTGTTCCACTCACCAAATTACCCAGCTCCAATGTTATTTTGTGCACTATTGGTTATCAACCTCAGACTATCTTCTGCATATCACTGCTCAGTCTATTGGGCAGACCGAAAGGGTGAATGAGTCTCTGGAGCAATAATTCTAAGAGAGTACAAGACAAGTTAATTTCCTTGTCCATTGGAAAGATTATGGACCTGAAGAGAGATCATGGGTACCTAAACACCTAAATTCAGAAAAACTAAAGGAAGATTTTTTTAAATTTGTTTGCAGATAAACCTAGATTTAGGGGTTCCGTAACCACTCCTCAAGCCGGGGTACTGTTAGATGCTGCCACAGTGGCTCACAGGTATAGAAGGTCCCGTCGTTGCTAGGCAGCTGGGACACTGCTTCAACCTGGTCGCAATGTCTGATGGCCCCGGCGATTGCTAGGCAACCATGATTCTTTATGGATGCTTCCTTTGTTTGTGCAGCTACTCAGCGGCAGTGTAATTTATTGCTTCCGGTATATATCTGTTCTGGGGTATTGACTGGCTCCCTAAACAGTTAAACAGTCAGGGCTTTAGTGCTTTGCTGTACTAGAAAAGTTGCTGTGTAACTGTAATACTGTAATAAAAGTTATATTTTAATATATACATTTGTGCACCACAAGAGGCCATTTCGAATCTCTCTCTCTATTCTCCTATCCTGTACTAGAAAAGGTCACCTGCTCTGCTGCAACTTTCTAGGCATTATTCTGCTAGTTCCTGCTTGCCATTCTTGATTTGCAACTTGTCCCTGGTTTTTGGATTCCTTGCCTTTACCCTGCCTTTGCCAGTTCTGCATCTGTCTGAATTCTACCTTTTGTTTCTGAAGCTAGGATTCTCAGCCTACCTTATACCTCTCCCAGCTTTCAGTCATTACCTGTTTCTTTCTGTGTGTTTGTCTACAGCCACTAAACTATTATTTATGTTCCCATCTCAGCCCATTCCTTGTGTACACGTAGTTTCCATATTGACTGTTATCTGTGTTACGTCCTGGTGGCATCCAAGTACCTAGAGAACTTACTTCACTTGATAAGGGCAGCTGTTTTAGATGAAGCCTGTAATAATTAGTTCAAGAGTCACATGGTTACCTAGGTGCATCATAACAATAGCACACACAGAAGGGAGTCTTGATGTGCACTGATTGTTATTATATTCTTAAATGTTTAATTTTTAAAATATCTGAAAAACCTTATGTGATAAAAATTTCTGATATATGTGGATTCTACGCACACTATTACATTGATATATATCATGTCATATGCAAAACGGATGTTGAGTAACGTAAACTCAGCATCTGGTGCCAGATCTCATTAGCCGATGGTCCCATCAGCATCTCATAGGCTATCTGTAGCTGCTATGGTTGGCCCAAACAGCTGCAGTCAGTTAGTTCCATCCTACCTAAGCCTGTGGCTCTGCACAGTGAGTCTCAGCTGCTCTGCATATCCCATTCCTCACCACTAGAAAGAAAATAAATTGTCCTATAAAGATGGGGGGGGGGGGGGGGGGGACGACGTATTGCTAGTGTGTAGAAATATAACAAGGGGATGTGGTTATGTATCCGGTGTCGATCACTATAATGACGCCAGGATCCCGGCCAATTAGCTGCCTGACAGTAGGCATACCGACTGACAGGGACCACTCATTAGTGTCCACAACACCCATAGAGTGGGAATAGAACTTGTGGCAAGGACAGCGAGCCATTGAGCCCGCCCCATGGCGAGCACAGCAAGCATGCAAGGAGCTTCATTCTGCTTGCCTCCCGCCGGCCTTATAAAGCTTGGGATCCCGACATCGGTATGGTGACCGGCGGGATCCCGAATGCTGGTCACATGAACCCAACCCATAACAAGATATGGGTTACTTAGTAATGTGCAGTCTAAAAGCAGCCAAGAGAGTAACACTTGTGGGGTGATCCTTACACTCCAAAGCACAATATGAATAGGAAAAAAGAGTATCTTCTAATGGCGCTATAAAATGACAATGGTGATATAAATAGTAAACTATACATCCCTTAAAATAGAAGATAATCCATTTGTGTTCAAGTTTTCACAAGTTCCATAATAGACTAAATCGGTGAAATGATTCAAAGGTGATCCAAATTCTCCTTATTATGTATAGGAAGAGAATCCCCCTCTCTCTCTCCTTAATTGCATGCAGATGTGAAGAGAATGTGAAGGAAACAGAGGAAGAGTCTAACAATAGTGACTGGCTGGCAGAAGTGACTGACTTGCTAAATCAATGTAAAAGGTGAGAGTGCTGTGTGTGCAGTGTCAGTGACACTGCACACCCACTGCACTGCACAGCACTGTCACATTTTACATTGATTCAGCATCCAGACATTACCCTCCGCGATATCACTCACTCTATCCGTTACATTAGCCATCTCGGGGTTTACAGGCCGGCAACCCAGGTGCTGTGTTGCGGAGTCAGGGCCTCTGGGGATTTGGGCGCTGCTGTTGCGGGGAAGCACTTTTGTGACATCACGCACAGAGGAGGCTCCGGGGCTAAAAGAGTTTTCGGCCCAGGGAGGGCTATGAAAGCCTTCTGCTGCAGCGCTTTCATACACATCTATGCCGGTGGACACAGCAGCTTTTGTTCCACTGCGCCGCGGCTAGGGAGTGTGGATTGTTGATACCGGAGGGGGCAGGCGGACTTGCAGCAGGACATAGGACGCTCCAGTAAAAGTATTTTTTTCCCTATAGCACAGAGACTTGCTGCAGATGCAGTGGCATACCCACCAACTGTACCTTTTTGGCAGGTACAGTACCTTTTTTTATGGTCTGTACCGATTTTTGGCTCTCCAAACTTCCATTGAAAGTATAGGAAAAGGGGCATGGCCACATCACTGTACCTGTGGCCACACCTCTTTTCAAATTTGTACCTATTTGTATGTGTAAATTGTTGGAGGGTATGTTGCTGCAGATGCCTATTTTAAGGTGTGGACCTGGAGCGGCAGCTCCATCAGCCCCATTGTTAATCCTGCTCTGGGAACACATAGCAGCCAAAGGGCAGAGCCTCCCATTGGATGTAACCTGTGTGGGAGGGCGTTTCTCGCCCAATCAGCTGTGTACTAGGTGTGATAGACCTGCTGCTAACCCAACGAGAGCTCCTAGCCATGGCCAGCGTTATCCACACAGTCACAGTGTGACAGATCTGGGCTATTATATAGGAGATTGTCATATTAAAGCACTGTTAGATGGATACTCACTATTTTTTCCTGTCCATATTGCCAGTGTGGGTGGCGGTGGTCCCTTTCATTCCTCAGGGACACTGGTGCGGTTCGCACGCTGCTCTGCCAGCAGTAGTGGAGCAGCGTGTGCACCGCACTAGTGTTCCTGAGGACTGGAGGGGATCACCGCCACCCACACTGGCAATATGGATAGGAAAAAAGAGTGAGTATCCCTCTAATAGTGCTTTAAAATGACACCCTTGGCATAGAATCTAAGTTTTTTTAAGTGATGAGCGGGTTCAGAGCTCTGAGATCCGAATCCCCCTGAACTTCACGATCGGAGTCCGGCTCGGTACTTCCCACCAGACTTGGATCCCAGATCGAGGAAAAACGTCATCATCCCGCTGTCGGATCTCTCGGGTTTTGGATTCTATATAAGGAGCAGTGTGTCGCTGCCATTTTCACTCTGGACTTGGAGAGTGAGGGAGACAGGCCTCTGTCTGTCTGTGGGTAGCGTCCAGGGTTCTGCTGTCTTGTGCTGTTCTGGGGTGGTGTCCTGTGGTGGTGTACTGTGCTGTTCTAGGGTGCTGCTTTCCTGTGCTGTACAGGAGTGCTGTTCTTGGGTGCTGCCCTGTACTGTTAGGGGTGCTGCTGACCTGTGGTGTGCAGGGGTGCTGTTCTGGAGTGTCCTGTGCTTTTTGGGGTTCTGTACAGTGGCATTGCAGTCCTCTGCTGTACAAGGACACTGTTCTGTGTGATGTAAAAATAAAGGTACAGTGTCCTGTGTCCTGTAAAAATAAAGGTACACTGTCCTGTGTGCTGTAAAAATAAAGGGGCACCATTCTGTGTGCTGTAAAAATAAAGGGGCACTTTTCAGTGTGCTGTAAAAATAAAGGGGCACTGTTCTGTTTGCTGTAAAAATAAAGGGACATCGTTCTGTGTGCTGTAAAAATACAGGGGTGCTGTAAAAATAAAGAAACGCCATGGCCTTGTCTTGTATGCTGTAAAAATACAGGGGTGCTGTAAAAAATAAGATTTTACTCACCGGTAAATCTATTTCTCGTAGTCCGTAGTGGATGCTGGGTACTCCGTAAGGACCATGGGGAATAGACGGGCTCCGCAGGAGACTGGGCACTCTAAAGAAAAGATTAGGTACTACATCTGGTGTGCACTGGCTCCTCCCTCTATGCCCCTCCTCCAGACCTTAGTTAGGGAAACTGTGCCCGGAAGAGCTGACATTACTAGGAAAGGATTTTGGAATCCAGGGTAAGACTCATACCAGCCACACCAATCACACCGTACAACTTGTGATAATTATACCCAGTTAACAGTATGAACAACAACTGAGCCTCATTAAACTGATGGCTCAGAACAAAAAACCCTATAGTTAAGCAATAACTATATACAAGTATTGCAGAATTCCGCACTTGGGACGGGCTCCCAGCATCCACTACGGACTACGAGAAATAGATTTACCGGTGAGTAAAATCTTATTTTCTCTGACGTCCTAGTGGATGCTGGGTACTCCGTAAGGACCATGGGGATTATACCAAAGCTCCCAAACGGGCGGGAGAGTGCGGATGACTCTGCAGCACCGAATGAGCAAACTCAAGGTCCTCCTCAGCCAGGGTATCAAACTTGTAGAATTTTGCAAACGTGTTTGATCCCGACCAGGTAGCAGCTCGGCAAAGTTATAAAGCCGAGACCCCTCGGGCAGCCGCCCAAGAAGAGCCCACCTTCCTCGTGGAATGGGCTTTGACTGATTTAGGATGCGGCAGTCCAGCCGCAGAATGTGCAAGTTGAATCGTGCAACAGATGCAGCGAGCAATAGTCTGCTTAGAAGCAGGAGCACCCAGCTTGTTGGGTGCATGCAGGATAAACAGCGAGTCAGTTTTTCTGACTCTAGCCGTCCTGGAAACATAGATTTTCAGGGCCTGGACTACGTCCAGTAACTTGGAAGCCTCCAAGTCCCGAGTAGCCGCAGGCACCACAATAGGTTGGTTCAAATGAAACGCTGATACCACCTTAGGGAGAAATTGGGGACGAGTCCTCAATTCTGCCCTGTCCATATGGAAGATCAGATAGGGGCTTTTGCATGACAAAGCCGCCAATTCTGACACACGCCTAGCCGAAGCCAAGGCCAAAAGCATGACCACTTTCCACGTGAGATATTTCAACTCCACGGTCTGAAGTGGCTCAAACCAATGTGATTTTAGGAAATCCAACACCACGTTGAGATCCCAAGGTGCCACTGGGGGCACAAAAGGGGGCTGAATATGCAGCACTCCCTTAACAAACGTCTGAACTTCAGGCAGTGAAGCCAGTTCTTTTTGAAAGAAAATAGACAGGGCCGAAATCTGGACTTTAATGGATCCCAATTTTAGGCCCATAGTCACTCCTGACCGTAGGAAGTGCAGAAATCGACCCAGCTGAAATTCTTCTGTTGAGGCCTTCATAGCCTCACACCAAGCAACATATTTTCGCCATATGCGGTGATAATGTTTTGCTGTCACATCCTTCCTAGCTTTTATCAGCGTAGGAATGACTTCAACCGGCATGCCCTTTTCCATCAGGATCCGGCGTTCAACCGCCATGCCGTCAAACGCAGCCGCGGTAAGTCTTGGAACAGACAGGGCCCCTGTTGTAGCAGGTCCTGTCTGAGAGGCAGAGGCCAAGGGTCCTCTGAGATAATTTCTTGTAGTTCCGGGTACCAAGTCCTTCTTGGCCAATCCGGAACGATGAGTATAGTTCTTACTCCTCTCTTTCTAATTATCCTCAGTACCTTTGGTATGAGAGGAAGAGGAGGGAACACATAAACCGACAGGTACACCCACGGTGTCACTAGAGCGTCCACAGCTATCGCCTGAGGGTCCCTTGACCTGGCGCAATATCTTTTTAGCTTTTTGTTGAGGCGGGACACCATCATGTCCACCTGTGGCCTTTCCCAACGATTTACAATCAGCTGGAAGACTTCTGGATGAAGTCCCCACTCTCCCGGGTGGAAGTCGTGCCTGCTGAGGAAGTCTGCTTCCCAGTTGTCCACTCCCGGAATGAACACTGCTGACAGTGCTATCACGTGATTTTCCGCCCATCGGAGAATCCTTGTGGCTTCTGCCATCGCCATCCTGCTTCTTGTGCCGCCCTGTCGGTTTACATGGGCGACCACCGTGATGTTGTCTGACTGAATCAGCACCGGCTGGTTTTGAAGCAGGGGTTTTGCCTGACTTAGGGCATTGTAAATGGCCCTTAGTTCCAGAATGTTTATGTGTAGGGAAGCTTCCTGACTCGACCATTGTCCTTGGAAGTTTCTTCCCTGAGTGACTGCCCCCCAACCTCGGAGGCTTGCATCCGTGGTCACCAGGACCCAGTCCTGTATGCCGAATCTTCGGCCCTCGAGTAGATGAGCACTCTACAGCCACCACAGCAGAGACACCCTGGCCCTCGGGGACAGGGTGATCAGCCGATGCATCTGAAGATGCGATCCGGACCACTTGTCTAACAGATCCCACTGAAAGATCCGTGCATGGAACCTGCCGAATGGAATTGCCTCGTAAGAAGCTACCATCTTTCCCAGGACTCGCGTGCAGTGATGCACCGACACCTGTTTTGGTTTTAGGAGGTCTCTGACCAGAGATGACAACTCCTTGGCTTTCTCCTCCGGGAGAAACACCTTCTTCTGTTCTGTGTCCAGAATCATACCCAGGAACAGCAGACGCGTCGTAGGAACCAGCTGCGACTTCGGGAAATTCAGAATCCAGCCGTGCTGTTGTAGTACTTCCTGAGATAGTGCTACTCCGACCAACAACTGCTCCCTGGACCTCGCCTTTATAAGGAGATCGTCCAAGTACGGGATAATTATAACTCCCTTCTTTCGAAGGAGTATCATCATTTCGGCCATTACTTTGGTAAATACCCTCGGTGCCGTGGACAGACCAAACGGCAACGTCTGGAATTGGTAATGGCAGTCCTGTACCACAAAACGGAGGTACACCTGGTGAGGTGGGTAAATGGGGACATGTAGGTAAGCATCCTTGATGTCCAGTGATACCATGTAATCCCCCTCTTCCAGGCTTGCAATAACCGCCCTGAGTGATTCCATTTTGAACTTGAACTTCCTTATATAAGTGTTCAAGGATTTCAAATTTAGAATGGGTCTCACCGAATCGTCTGGTTTCGGTACCACAAACATTGTGGAATAGTAACCCCGTCCCTGTTGAAGGAGGGGAACTTTTATTATCACCTGCTGGAGGTACAGCTTGTGAATTGCCGCCAGTACTACCTCTCTGTCCTGGGGAGTAGCTGGCAAGGCTGATTTGAGGTAACGGCGAGGGGGAGACGTCTCGAACTCCAGCTTGTATCCCTGAGATACCACTTGTAGAACCCAGAGATCCACCTGTGAGCGAACCCACTGGTCGCTGAAGTTCCGGAGATGGGCCCCCACCGCACCTGGCTCCACATGTGGAGCCCCAGCGTCATGCGGTGGACTTAGTGGAAGCAGGGGAGGATTTTTGTTCCTGGGAACTGGCTGTATGGTGCAGCTTTTTCCCTCTACCCCTGCCTCTGGGCAGAAAGGACGCGCCTCTAACCCGCTTGCCTTTCTGAGGCCGAAAGGACTGTACTTGATAATACGGTGCTTTCTTAGGCTGTGAGGGAACCTGAGGTAAAAAAGTCGACTTCCCAGCTGTTGCTGTGGATACGAGGTCCGAAAGACCGTCCCCAAACAATTCCTCTTATAAGGCAAAATTTCCATGTGCCTTTTAGAATCAGCATCACCCGTCCACTGCCGAGTCCATAATACTCTCCTGGCAGAAATGGACATCGCATTAATTCTAGATGCCAGCCGGCAAATGTCCCTCTGTGCATCTCTCATATATAAGACTACGTCTTTAATATGCTCTATGGTTAGCAATATAGTGTCCCTGTCAAGGGAATCAATGTTGAAAAATGGGAAGAAAAAAGAAGGCTCTTGTGTGGGCGCACTCTTGTAGAAGAAGTAAATTTGATATAATAATTGAGATGGAATATTTAAAACATAACTTTTATTGACATTCTTATGATATAGAGTTCTTCCCTGAGATCTGTCCTTCAAAATGCAAGATAGAAAGCATCTTTGTAAATAAAATGTTCTGGTCTCTTATTGGTAAAGAGTGTGTGGAAGGGTTGTAGACATTAAATGGTCATACCCCCATTCCCCTTGACCAGTACAGAATTGCTGTATTAATGGAACCACAGGGTGGTCAAGACACAATGATATATAGGGCTATGCTCTTTGGCTATAAGAGATTAGGGTAATGATCAGAAGTCACTCCTCTAAAAGCGATACAGAGAATTAGCATACACATATCAAGATTCTAGAAAATGAAAAATAGAAAATAATGAACATCACGAAAACAGTGCCAATGACCATTATATTTTAAACACCGAGATGGGAAAATAGGATTTAGAGATTGCTGAATAAAAAAAATTGGTGATACTGCTGTTGGTGTTGATATCGCATAAGTGAGGAAAATCCTGCTCTACAACACCAGGTATTCGCAGGTGGTCTCCCTTCCTGATACTGACCTGGCCCAACGCTGTTTAGCTTCCAAGATCAGACGAGATCGGGCGCTGGCAGCGTGGTATGGTAGTAGAGAATTTTATGTGAACACCAATGAGAGTGCACCTATTTAAGAATGCTGAAATTTTAGAGAGACCGACAGTAAAGTGATAGAGAAAGAATCGTGGAAATATGTGGATCTGCTTTCCACGTTAGACCCGATTCCAAAATTCCCACTCACGTGGTGCAATGTTCCGGGAATCGTGAATGAGAGTCCACGAAATTGGTGATCTCGGGAAGATGAGGTTGTCAGGATTGGCACTGTTGATTGCAATCAAAGAAATCCCTGACTGCTACGTATGTTGTGGTTTGTCCAAACAAATAATTAATAGTAATGGATACTAGATGCAAAAAATGGATATGAAGTCACACTAGTAGCAAAATTGTTTGAATCTAGAATAGAGGTTTAGAATCTATCAAATTACATACTGAAATGTCAAATCCAACATAACTGACAAATATGAGAGGTATGCTATTCATATTCATATGTCAGTTGCTGAGGAGACAGAAGCGAGAAGAAGAAACATTTGAATCCAAAATAACAGGCAAAATTGATATGTATCTGTTAATCATGTGCATTAACTAATGAATCTTAGGATATTTGCCGCTTGACCTCAGACAAGGTGCTAAGTGCTTGATAAATCTGAGAGGTATATGCTATTCATGTTCATATATCAATTGCTGAGGAGACAGAAGTAAAAAGCAAGAAGAAAAAACATTGAAGAATAACAAGCAAAAGTAATAGGTATATGTTAATCATATGCATTAACTAATGAATCTTTGGATATTTGCAGCTTAACCTCAGACAAGATGCTAAATGCTTGGAATGCTATAAGGACCCCTGAAAAGTTGCCACCGTGATACACATTGAATGTGGAATAATTCAGGCAGTTCTGCCTGGGTTTGCAGTGGAAGTTGCTATCCGTGGCATACAGCCACAAGATAGTGGGGCTTACGGTTTCACCAGGGAGATGAGAGAGCCATGGAGAGCAAGCAGATAAATGAGGCTGATGCCAAGATGAGGTTGTGTCGACGAGACCCCTTTGCTGGATGCGGAAAACGCATGGCGCAGATCAAAAAATATGAAAGACCATCTAGTGCACAGCCATCTGATTTCCTCAAACACAAAAAAACCTTCTATCACAGGTTCCTTCCCTTGCGGACATTGCAAATCATGCCCTCAGATCCTGCAAACCAACACGGTCACTGACAGGTTTGACCAGTTGGTCAAGTTACAACACTTTTTTAACTGTAATACGCAGGCTGTGATATATTGCATAACTTGTGAGTGTAATCTAAAGTATGTAGGCATGACTACACGCAAATGGAAGGAAAGAATATTAGAACACCTGGGAAACATCCGCAATGCCTCCAGAGATCTCAAACGAATGAAACAGCTTACATCAGTAGCGAGACATTTCAATTCTGTCCACAAAGGATCCATCAAAGGTTTCAAGACCTTCTGCTTAGATCGGATACATCTTGGAATACGGGGAGGAGACATAACCAAAGAACTATTCAAAAAGGAGAGTGAATGGATCTTTCGTCTAAACAGCCTGAAACCTTTCGGTCTTAATGAAACCATCAATTATGGAGTTTTTCTGTAAAAAATGTCTCACCTGTTTTTCACTTGTCATTTATATATTTTTAGATAAATAACAACATTTAAATTTTTTTGATTTTAATAGTTTACCCTCACACATGCATATTTGCCCTTTTGTGCAATCGCATGTATATATGGTTACCTTTCAATGTACCAACAATGGATACGCTGACACTATGTCACATCTCCTTCTCAGCAATTCTTCACAATCATTCACTACCCACCATTTCCCCCCCACTGCTTCATCCTCACCCCAGGTCCTCCAGCACACCCCCTAATATTTCCCAACCCCCCTTGTCTCTACATGCACTACTTTTTCCCTCCCCCGCTTTTCACTAACAACAGTCCACCCATCCCCACCACCCCCAACCATTAACACCCCCCGCATAACACACTAGCTCCCAACTAATTATTCTCCATCCCTTCTTTCCCACCTTTCACCTTCCCCTCCTCTCAAACCCAAACACCCCCCAAAACCCCCTCCCCCCCCGCCCCCAACATTTCATTTCTCTCCCCTACCACCCCATTCATCCCTCCATTTCTCCCATTTTCCCCCACCTACTTCCTCCTTTCCATCATCCATCCTCACTCCCAGTCCACCCCACTCCTGTTCACTGTCACCACTCTCCATCTTACCAGCCCCTTTCCATACCTCCCCCTCTCCCCTCCCATCACCACACCTGTTCCATTCCCCCTTCCTTCTAGGTACCCACATCTTTTATCCTATTCCCCCACACACTTCCCCCTTTCCCTATTGCCGTTCCAACAATAATCCAGGCATGCCTTTCATCTATCCACCCATCCATTTCAATGCATTTGGTCTATTTTGCCAACATCAACAAACCGCTATCCTCCTTATCAAGTTCTGTTTAATATTCACTATAACAGCAACAAGTGCCAATTTTTTCAAGTCACATCATTCCCACTTCCAAGATGGCGTCCACGATATCGCGATCTTTTAATCACCTATATCCAACCCTCCGCTCCCTTTTGCTCGTCTCAGACATACCTTTCTCACTCTAACAACCTCTATCCCCCTGTCAAGTCTTATATTTCTCCTAGATTCATGTTGTATCTCATTTCTATCATATTGCCACCTTACTTTACAGCCAAGCAATTTAATTCTATTAACCCGAGTATGTGCCATCAACTTATGTCACATTATTCCCACATCCAAAATGGCGTCCGCGATCTCGCGATTTTTGATTACCTTCAGTCCTCCGGATTTGTCGTCATAGCGTCGCTACCGCGGTCTCTTAGCAACCGCTCACACGGGCAGTAATTACAACTGTCATCCGACACCTCCTGATTGGTCAGTCTGACCTTCTGCTGACATAAAAGCCCGCTCCCCACACCGGACCATACAGAACCCGGAAGTGAACAAGCCTTAGGGCGAAACGCGTTTTCCGCATCCAGCAAAGGGGTCTCGTCGACACAACCTCATCTTGGCATCAGCCTCATTTATCTGCTTGCTCTCCATGGCTCTCTCATCTCCCTGGTGAAACCGTAAGCCCCACTATCTTGTGGCTGTATGCCACGGATAGCAACTTCCACTGCAAACCCAGGCAGAACTGCCTGAATTATTCCACATTCAATGTGTATCACGGTGGCAACTTTTCAGGGGTCCTTATAGCATACCAAGCATTTAGCATCTTGTCTGAGGTTAAGCTGCAAATATCCAAAGATTCATTAGTTAATGCATATGATTAACATATACCTATTACTTTTGCTTGTTATTCTTCAATGTTTTTTCTTCTTGCTTTTTACTTCTGTCTCCTCAGCAATTGATATATGAACATGAATAGCATATACCTCTCAGATTTATCAAGCACTTAGCACCTTGTCTGAGGTCAAGCGGCAAATATCCTAAGATTCATTAGTTAATGCACATGATTAACAGATACATATCAATTTTGCCTGTTATTTTGGATTCAAATGTTTCTTCTTCTCGCTTCTGTCTCCTCAGCAACTGACATATGAATATGAATAGCATACCTCTCATATTTGTCAGTTATGTTGGATTTGACATTTCAGTATGTAATTTGATAGATTCTAAACCTCTATTCTAGATTCAAACAATTTTGCTACTAGTGTGACTTCATATCCATTTTTTGCATCTAGTATCCATTACTATTAATTATTTGTTTGGACAAACCACAACATACGTAGCAGTCAGGGATTTCTTTGATTGCAATCAACAGTGCCAATCCTGACAACCTCATCTTCCCGAGATCACCAATTTCGTGGACTCTCATTCACGATTCCCGGAACATTGCACCACGTGAGTGGGAATTTTGGAATCGGGTCTAACGTGGAAAGCAGATCCACATATTTCCACAATTCTTTCTCTATCACTTTACTGTCGGTCTCTCTAAAATTTCAGCATTCTTAAATAGGTGCACTCTCATTGGTGTTCACATAAAATTCTCTACTACCATACCACGCTGCCAGCGCCCGATCTCGTCTGATCTTGGAAGCTAAACAGCGTTGGGCCAGGTCAGTATCAGGAAGGGAGACCACCTGCGAATACCTGGTGTTGTAGAGCAGGATTTTCCTCACTTATGCGATATCAACACCAACAGCAGTATCACCAATTTTTTCTATTCAGCAATCTCTAAATCCTATTTTCCCATCTCGGTGTTTAAAATATAATGGTCATTGGCACTGTTTTCGTGATGTTCATTATTTTCTATTTTTCATTTTCTAGAATCTTGATATGTGTATGCTAATTCTCTGTATCGCTTTTAGAGGAGTGACTTCTGATCATTACCCTAATCTCTTATAGCCAAAGAGCATAGCCCTATATATCATTGTGTCTTGACCACCCTGTGGTTCCATTAATACAGCAATTCTGTACTGGTCAAGGGGAATGGGGGTATGACCATTTAATGTCTACAACCCTTCCACACACTCTTTACCAATAAGAGACCAGAACATTTTATTTACAAAGATGCTTTCTATCTTGCATTTTGAAGGACAGATCTCAGGGAAGAACTCTATATCATAAGAATGTCAATAAAAGTTATGTTTTAAATATTCCATCTCAATTATTATATCAAATTTACTTCTTCTACAAGAGTGCGCCCACACAAGAGCCTTCTTTTTTCTTCCCATTTTTCAAAGTTTGCATACTTTCTGGCTCTGGGTGCACCACCAATTAGGACAGCATAACATTTATACGTATATATTTATATACTTATTACTAAAAGGGCTAATTTTGCCGCTTCTCTCCCTTATTTGTTAAGGGTAACATACTGTCCAAATTTGGTTTCTTTTTCCTAATTCCATTATCATTCCTATTTAATAAATCCGGTGCCGGATCGCCCTGGGCTTCCGTATAGTATCTTCTACTGTTGCAAAAACAGTCTCTGATCCTTTGGCACGGACTTTCATTACTACCTTACTCTATGATAACTTCTTCCTTCCCGGATCTGTCTATTTTAGCAGTAACATTCTCTTTCATTTCTTTACGTTAGTAGGCCTTTATTATGACCACTTTTTCACTTAAAGCGGAGCTAACAAAACGACAAAACCCGGAGACTTTTGGTGATCCCTTCTCAGAAAACTTTGAAGAATCCCCCATTGACTCTGATTGGAAGACTACTTTCACAAGATTACAAAAAAGTTTGCAGAAAAGGACTCGCCTATCGTGGGACGTCACCACATTACAAAATTACATTAAACACAAGATCGTGCCCCGAGGGTTAAGACCCAAAATATTCCCCTCTTTTCCACTTGCTACGGAGAATTTGAAGACCGAGTGGGAGGCAGCACTCTTGAAGTGCTCCCACGAATTATTACATCTTTTGGTCAAACATGACACACTACTCATAGATCAAGTGGAAAAAGAAATAGATGAATTGGGTCATAACTTGGAAATTTGGGAAAAAGATTTGTCTTTTCAGACAGCTTTTGAGAAACATCAAAAAGAATTAAAACTTTATGAACAAACAATAGTAGATCGGAAGCGGAATAAATTTATCAGGGACAAACGAGATTTCTCACGTGGGGACATTTTCAGGTGGAATCCCATACCCCAGAGCAGGAATCGAAGACAGAGGGACGACCCGACTTTTTCAGAATTCGAATCCTCTAATAGTGGAGATTCATCCAGTGAGACTTCAGACAACGCCAGATTCTATCAGGGAGAAGGAGATTTTTCTCCACGTTTTTTAGGCCAGGGTTCGAAACAAAGAGGTCGGGACAAAAATCAAGGAAAACCCGGCGGGGGGGAAAGAAGAGGCGACAGACGCAACCCCGATTGGGATACATCGAAGACCACCCGGTATCCGGCCCGACAGAGGAAGACCTTGCGATAACCCACCCGACTTCACCCTCCTTACAGGTCATCAATCTATCTGATAGACCTCTTTCACCTGTACATATGGATGTTTTGGCCAAAGGCCTTTCTTTCTCACCCTCTAGATCATTCAACAGATTCTCCTGGGAGAAAGATCTCAGATTATTTGGCAGAAAACTCCTTCTAAAAAAGTTTTTTGCAAAACACCGTGCAACACAAGATAGTGATAGTAGTACAGATTTATCCCCTGATGATCTTCAAGCAGTCCAAGCCCTGGAGGACCTATTATTGGAATCAAACATACAAGACAGCATTCCCTGCCGACCCAAATGTAAACCCAAGTCCTCATTTTTCCCACCCGATAACACCAGCCCGGAAATTAGGGTTTTTCTCAACAGGGTGTCAAAAGAATTTGACGATATTTACGTCCGAATCAAAACTGCCCATCAATATCCATCTAGAAATCTCAACTTCCAAGAAAGGAAAGCATTACGTGAGATGGAAACATGGCGAGACGTAATTATAAAACCTTCGGACAAGGGTGGCAACATTGTTCTATGGCCGTTACAAATGTATATCACGGAAGCACATAGACAATTGTTCAACCCCCTTTGTTATCAAAAACTTCTCAACGACCCCACCAAAAGGTTCCAAAAAGCCTATACCTCTTTGATACAAGAGGCTGCCACACAGGGAACCATCACAAAACAAGAAGCAGCATATCTGACTGTCCAAAATCCGAGAACTCCAACTTTCTATCTTCTGCCGAAGATTCATAAAGACACCCAGCAGCCACCTGGCAGACCGATAATGTCGGGCAATGGAGGCCTTTTGGAGCAGCCGAGTCGATTTTTGGATTTACACCTACGTGATTTTGTCCTTGACTTACCATCTTATTTACAAGACACTGCCGATCTATTGCGAAAAATTCACGACATCCATTTTGAGAATGACTTTCTTCTAGTGACCTTAGATGTTGAGGCACTTTACTCTAGCATCAACCATCATCAAGGTTTGTCAGCAGTCAAATTCTTTTTAGACCAAATTGGCACCAATGACTTCTCTGATTTTCTTTTACAGTTACTCACTTTTGTTCTCTCCAAAAATTATTTCGTTTTTCAAGACCAATTTTTCTTACAAATTAGGGGAACTGCTATGGGTGCAGCATGTGCACCTACATATGCAAATCTCTTTCTAGGGTGGTGGGAGCACTTCCACGTGTTCAACACCCGTAATGAAAAATATACCACACATATAATACTGTGGTTGAGATACATCGATGATGTCTTCTTGATTTGGAATGGAAATAAGAGCCTGCTCATGGAGTTCATTCAGATCCTCAATCAAAATGATCTTAACATTACCCTGACTCATTTCATCAGCCCTGTAAGGGTACCATTCTTAGATCTTAGTATCTACAAATCCCATGCAGGCTTCCTAGAAACGGAATTATTTCGTAAGGAGACTGCAACTAACAGTCTCCTTCACCAAACAAGCTCTCATTTTCCGCCCACCGTGGAAAACATCCCCAAAGGGGAATATTTACGCCTGAGACGTAACTGCTCAGAAGACTCTACTTTCAAAACCAAGAGTTTGGAACTCACTAACCGTCTCCTGGATAGAGGCTACAGCAGACGCTCACTCAAACGGGCATACACTGCCACTGCAGCAACCAAGAGAGAGAATTTGATTTTTGGAAAGAAATGCAAGAGTACTGAGCAGGAAGATACCATTCGCTTCATTGGGACTTTCTGTCCTGAATGGAGGAAGCTGAAGGGAGCTATAACCAGACATCTTCCCATCTTACAACTGGACCCAGATTTGGCACCTCTTTTTGACTCTCCACTACAAATGAGCTGGCGCAGATCAAAAAATATGAAAGACCATCTAGTGCACAGCCATCTGATTTCCTCAAACACAAAAAAACCTTCTATCACAGGTTCCTTCCCTTGCGGACATTGCAAATCATGCCCTCAGATCCTGCAAACCAACACGGTCACTGACAGGTTTGACCAGTTAGGCAAGTTACAACACTTTTTTAACTGTAATACGCAGGCTGTGATATATTGCATAACTTGTGAGTGTAATCTAAAGTATGTAGGCATGACTACACGCAAATGGAAGGAAAGAATATTAGAACACCTGGGAAACATCCGCAATGCCTCCAGAGATCTCAAACGAATGAAACAGCTTACATCAGTAGCGAGACATTTCAATTCTGTCCACAAAGGATCCATCAAAGGTTTCAAGACCTTCTGCTTAGATCGGATACATCTTGGAATACGGGGAGGAGATATAACCAAAGAACTATTCAAAAAGGAGAGTGAATGGATCTTTCGTCTAAACAGCCTGAAACCTTTCGGTCTTAATGAAACCATCAATTATGGAGTTTTTCTGTAAAAAATGTCTCACCTGTTTTTCACTTGTCATTTATATATTTTTAGATAAATAACAACATTTAAATTTTTTTGATTTTAATAGTTTACCCTCACACATGCATATTTGCCCTTTTGTGCAATCGCATGTATATATGGTTACCTTTCAATGTACCAACAATGGATACGCTGACACTATGTCACATCTCCTTCTCAGCAATTCTTCACAATCATTCACTACCCACCATTTCCCCCCCACTGCTTCATCCTCACCCCAGGTCCTCCAGCACAACCCCTAATATTTCCCAACCCCCCTTGTCTCTACATGCACTACTTTTTCCCTCCCCCGCTTTTCACTAACAACAGTCCACCCATCCCCACCACCCCCAACCATTAACACCCCCCGCATAACACACTAGCTCCCAACTAATTATTCTCCATCCCTTCTTTCCCACCTTTCACCTTCCCCTCCTCTCAAACCCAAACACCCCCCTAAACCCCCTCCCCCCCTCCCCCCCCCCCCGCCCCCAACATTTCATTTCTCTCCCCTACCACCCCATTCATCCCTCCATTTCTCCCATTTTCCCCCACCTACTTCCTCCTTTCCATCATCCATCCTCACTCCCAGTCCACCCCACTCCTGTTCACTGTCACCACTCTCCATCTTACCAGCCCCTTTCCATACCTCCCCCTCTCCCCTCCCATCACCACACCTGTTCCATTCCCCCTTCCTTCTAGGTACCCACATCTTTTATCCTATTCCCCCACACACTTCCCCCTTTCCCTATTGCCGTTCCAACAATAATCCAGGCATGCCTTTCATCTATCCACCCATCCATTTCAATGCATTTGGTCTATTTTGCCCACATCAACAAACCGCTATCCTCCTTATCAAGTTCTGTTTAATATTCACTATAACAGCAACAAGTGCCAATTTTTTCAAGTCACATCATTCCCACTTCCAAGATGGCGTCCACGATATCGCGATCTTTTAATCACCTATATCCAACCCTCCGCTCCCTTTTGCTCGTCTCAGACATACCTTTCTCACTCTAACAACCTCTATCCCCCTGTCAAGTCTTATATTTCTCCTAGATTCATGTTGTATCTCATTTCTATCATATTGCCACCTTACTTTACAGCCAAGCAATTTAATTCTATTAACCCGAGTATGTGCCATCAACTTATGTCACATTATTCCCACATCCAAAATGGCGTCCGCGATCTCGCGATTTTTGATTACCTTCAGTCCTCCGGATTTGTCGTCATAGCGTCGCTACCGCGGTCTCTTAGCAACCGCTCACACGGGCAGTAATTACAACTGTCATCCGACACCTCCTGATTGGTCAGTCTGACCTTCTGCTGACATAAAAGCCCGCTCCCCACACCGGACCATACGGAACCCGGAAGTGAACAAGCCTTAGGGCGAAACGCGTTTTCCGCATCCAGCAAAGGGGTCTCGTCGACACAACCTCATCTTGGCATCAGCCTCATTTATCTGCTTGCTCTCCATGGCTCTCTCATCTCCCTGGTGAGACCGTAAGCCCCACTATCTTGTGGCTGTATGCCACGGATAGCAACTTCCACTGCAAACCCAGGCAGAACTGCCTGAATTATTCCACATTCAATGTGTATCACGGTGGCAACTTTTCAGGGGTCCTTATAGCATACCAAGCATTTAGCATCTTGTCTGAGGTTAAGCTGCAAATATCCAAAGATTCATTAGTTAATGCATATGATTAACATATACCTATTACTTTTGCTTGTTATTCTTCAATGTTTTTTCTTCTTGCTTTTTACTTCTGTCTCCTCAGCAATTGATATATGAACATGAATAGCATATACCTCTCAGATTTATCAAGCACTTAGCACCTTTTCTGAGGTCAAGCGGCAAATATCCTAAGATTCATTAGTTAATGCACATGATTAACAGATACATATCAATTTTGCCTGTTATTTTGGATTCAAATGTTTCTTCTTCTCGCTTCTGTCTCCTCAGCAACTGACATATGAATATGAATAGCATACCTCTCATATTTGTCAGTTATGTTGGATTTGACATTTCAGTATGTAATTTGATAGATTCTAAACCTCTATTCTAGATTCAAACAATTTTGCTACTAGTGTGACTTCATATCCATTTTTTGCATCTAGTATCCATTACTATTAATTATTTGTTTGGACAAACCACAACATACGTAGCAGTCAGGGATTTCTTTGATTGCAATCAACAGTGCCAATCCTGACAACCTCATCTTCCCGAGATCACCAATTTCGTGGACTCTCATTCACGATTCCCGGAACATTGCACCACGTGAGTGGGAATTTTGGAATCGGGTCTAACGTGGAAAGCAGATCCACATATTTCCACGATTCTTTCTCTATCACTTTACTGTCGGTCTCTCTAAAATTTCAGCATTCTTAAATAGGTGCACTCTCATTGGTGTTCACATAAAATTCTCTACTACCATACCACGCTGCCAGCGCCCGATCTCGTCTGATCTTGGAAGCTAAACAGCGTTGGGCCAGGTCAGTATCAGGAAGGGAGACCACCTGCGAATACCTGGTGTTGTAGAGCAGGATTTTCCTCACTTATGCGATATCAACACCAACAGCAGTATCACCAATTTTTTCTATTCAGCAATCTCTAAATCCTATTTTCCCATCTCGGTGTTTAAAATATAATGGTCATTGGCACTGTTTTCGTGATGTTCATTATTTTCTATTTTTCATTTTCTAGAATCTTGATATGTGTATGCTAATTCTCTGTATCGCTTTTAGAGGAGTGACTTCTGATCATTACCCTAATCTCTTATAGCCAAAGAGCATAGCCCTATATATCATTGTGTCTTGACCACCCTGTGGTTCCATTAATACAGCAATTCTGTACTGGTCAAGGGGAATGGGGGTATGACCATTTAATGTCTACAACCCTTCCACACACTCTTTACCAATAAGAGACCAGAACATTTTATTTACAAAGATGCTTTCTATCTTGCATTTTGAAGGACAGATCTCAGGGAAGAACTCTATATCATAAGAATGTCAATAAAAGTTATGTTTTAAATATTCCATCTCAATTATTATATCAAATTTACTTCTTCTACAAGAGTGCGCCCACACAAGAGCCTTCTTTTTTCTTCCCATTTTTCAAAGTTTGCATACTTTCTGGCTCTGGGTGCACCACCAATTAGGACAGCATAACATTTATACGTATATATTTATATACTTATTACTAAAAGGGCTAATTTTGCCGCTTCTCTCCCTTATTTGTTAAGGGTAACATACTGTCCAAATTTGGTTTCTTTTTCCTAATTCCATTATCATTCCTATTTAATAAATCCGGTGCCGGATCGCCCTGGGCTTCCGGAAGGGAATCAATGTTATCAGACAGGGAATCAGACCACGCTGCTGCAGCACTGCACATCCATGCTGAAGCAATAGCAGGTCTCAGTATAGTACCTGAGTGTGTATACACAGACTTCAGGATAGCCTCCTGCTTTCTATCTGCAGGCTCCTTTAAGGCGGCCGTATCCTGAGACGGCAGTGCCACCTTTTTTGATAAGCGTGTGAGCGCCTTGTCCACCTTAGGGGATGTCTCCCAGCGTAACCTATCCGTTGGCGGGAAAGGGTACGCCATTAGTAACCGCTTAGAAATTACTAGTTTCTTATCTGGTGAACCCCACGCTTCTTCACACAATTCGTTTAACTCATCAGATGGGGGAAAAGTCACTGGCTGCTTTTTCTCCCCAAACATAATACCCTTTTTTATGGTAACCGGGTTAATGTCAGAAATGTGCAACACATTTTTCATTGCCGTAATCATGCATAGGATGGCCCTAGTGGATTGTATATTTGTCTCATCCTCGTTGACACTGGAGTCAGACTCCGTGTCGACATCTGTGTCTGCCATCTGAGGTAGCGGGCGTTTTTGAGCCCCTGACGGCCTCTGAGATGCCTGGGCAGGCGCGGGCTGAGATGCCGGCTGTCCCAAAGCTGCGTCATCGAACCTTTTATGTAAGGAGTTGACACTGTCGGTTAATACCTTCCACATATCCATCCACTCAGGTGTCGGCCCCGCAGGGGGCGACATCACACTTATCGGCACCTGCTCCGCCTCCACGTAAGCGTCCTCATCAAACATGTCGACACAGCCGTACTGACACACCGCACACACACACAGGGAATGCTCTGACTGAGGACAGGACCCCACAAAGTCCTATGGGGAGACAGAGAGAGAGTATGCCAGCACACATCACAGCGCTATATAAACAGGGATTTACACTAACAAAAGTGAATTTTCCCTATAGCTGCTTAATATACTCAGTTTGCGCCTAAATTTAGTGCCCCCCCTCTCTTTTTTACCCTTTGAGCCTGGAAACTGCAGGGGAGAGCCTGGGGAGCTGTCTTCCAGTGGAGCTGTGAAGAGAAAATGGCGCCGGTGTGCTGAGGGAGATAGCCCCGCCCCCTTCTCGGCGGACTTCTCCCGCTTTTTTATATACTTTTATGGCGGGGGATTATGCACATATACAGTTTATTAGACTGTATTATGTGCTTTTTGCCATGTAAGGTACTCTAATTGCTGCCTAGGGCGCCCCCCCCCCCAGCGCCCTGCACCCATCAGTGACCGGAGTGTGTGGTGTGCATAGGGAGCAATGGCGCACAGCTGCAGTGCTGTGCGCTACCTTAATGAAGACCGAAGTCTTCAGCCGCCGATTTCCTCCGGTTTCTTCCGTCTTCTGGCTCTGCAAGGGGGACGGCGGCGCGGCTCCGGGAACGGACGATCGAGGTCGGGCCCTGTGTTCGATCCCTCTGGAGCTAATGGTGTCCAGTAGCCTAGAAGCACAAGCTAGCTGCAAGCAGGTAGGTTTGCTTCTCTCCCCTAAGTCCCACATAGCAGTGAGTCTGTTGCCAGCAGATCTCACTGAAAATAAAAAACCTAACAAATACTTTTCTTTCTAGGAAGCTCAGGAGAGCCCCTAGTGTGCAACCAGCTCTGGCCGGGCACAGATTCTAACTGAGGTCTGGAGGAGGGGCATAGAGGGAGGAGCCAGTGCACACCAGATGTACTACCTAATCTTTTCTTTAGAGTGCCCAGTCTCCTGCGGAGCCCGTCTATTCCCCATGGTCCTTACGGAGTACCAGGCATCCACTAGGACGTCAGAGAAATAAAGGAACGCTGCGGCCCTGTCCTGTATACTGGAAAAATTAAAGGAGTGCTGTAAAAATAAAGGAACTCTATGGCCCTGTCCTGTATGTGGCAAGGAAAGGTTCATGACTGGTGGTTCAGCTTCTCATGAAGCTGAAAGCCCTACTCCTTCTCGAAAACTTGAGGAAATAACTGTGCGTTCAGAGATATCACAAATTCCCTAGGATTGTCCAAGTGGGTCTGCGGTTGTGATGTCTAGGCCTGACCTTCACAACACCCTATGGGAAGAGGAGGCTTCTACCACCATCTGCAAGTGCTGGGAGGAGCACTGCCAGTCCAGTTGCTGATATTGAGATTGAGGATGTCACTGTAGAAGTACACCAGGATGAGGAGGATATTGGTGTAGCTGGCGCTGAGGAGGAAGTTGACGATCAGGATTCTGATGGTGATGTTGTTTGTTTGAATAAGGCACCAGTGAAGACAGTTGTTGGCCATGGGATGAAAAAGCCCATTGTCATGCCTGGGCAAAATACCAAAAAATCCACCTTTTCGTGTGGAATTAATTTTCTGTGATGATGAAGATGAGGATGTAAACAATGAAGGGGGTGAGGAATCGGAGGATGAGGACGACATCTTGCCTCTGTAGAGCCAGTTTGTGCAAGGAGAGATTAATTGCTTCTTTGCTTGTGGGGGCCCAAACAAACCAATAATTTCAGCCACAGTCGTGTGGCAGACCCTGTTGCTGAAATGATTGGTTTGTTAAGGGTAGGTGGGAGGGCCCAAGGACAATTACATCTTGCACATCTTTTCTTTGTCTGCCACATCATTCCAGGGGTGCTGCCCTATATGGGGTGCTGCCCCTCTGCCGTATCAGTCCAGGGGTGCTGCCCCACTGCAGTTTAAGTCTAGGGGTACTGTTGCCTGTCTACTGTGCTGTGTAATTCTCCAGGGGTGCTGCCTATGCTGTATAAGTGCAGGGGTGTTGCCTTTCTGCTGTATAAGTCCAGGGGTGTTGCCTATCTGCTGTATAAGTCCAGGGGTGTTGCCTATCTGCTGTATAAGTCCAGGGGTGTTGCCTATCTGCTGTATAAGTCCAGAGGTGCTCAGAAGAGACAGAATCATAATCTAGCGGAACGTGACATGGCAACATCTCCTACTTCATTTTCTCTGGCAACTGCCGGAGAACACTAGATTTTCCAAACACACCTATGTCTATACAGTATGTCTGCCATATAATTCCAGGGATGCCCTGTCTGAATCCATTTATCTCTAGTAGATATATCTTCTAGTGTGCCCTGTGTACCCAGCATTAGAGACAGGTTCTTCTCAATTATTTCATGTTAGGGACTAAAATGAATGGCTCCAATTAGTCGTTCATCGTTGGTGCCGGGTCGCTTATACATGCAGGCCAATATGGACAATCTCATCCATATTACCATGCATTGCTATGGGGCCAGGTTATGGGGGGAGTGAAGAAACTTCACTCCCCCCGTCACTTCCTGCCCTGCCGCCGGGTCTCCCATCGGCCGTATCTGCCGTCGGGCAGCTCGGCGGCATATCGCCTTTGTGTAGGGCCCAAAACACAGCCAGCAAGAATGTCCAGACCTACTGTGAAAATGTTTATAGGTTATCAGTTAGGAGTCTGGCATCCTATTTTCTCAGTATACACAGGCAGCGGTGGCTGCTTTTTGCGTACGTCATTTATAATGAGAGACCTTCGACAATAAAATGAAGTAACAGATTGCTCTAGTTTCAGGTTACATAAAAATCTATTGACATGATTGAGTTGAATTTCTAGATGAAATTGGTAATTTCAATTGGTAATGTTATTATTGAAAGGCTCCAAGGAATTGTCTTCAAATATTTTCTAAATGTCTGATCTTCAGAATTTCCAAAACAAGATGATATAGTTACTAAAATGAATGTAAAAGTATGTTACATATTCATTTGTCCATCCATAAAATGTTTACTGGTAAAGTTTGCTCTTTCCCACTTGCTGAGTTTTGTCATACATATTTATCAGAAAGAATGTTTTGATGTCAATTAAATTGTATCATCTCAGTGTATATGTACATGATCATGGGGGTGCAGAATATCTTGTCGGCATTCATTATGCCAGAATGAGAATGTCAACATGATCGTAATATCAACATTGAACATGGTGGCATGTTCATGATGATGACATTAACCATGTAGACATTTAACATGTCGACACTGATGTAATATCAACGTTGTTGAATTTTTAACACTACTGTATGTTTTTAATTCTATTTCTATCTCTGATCCTAAAACTAAATCTAATACTATAACCTTAACCCTATTGGAAATGTTGACATTATGACAGTGTCGACTTTCTGTATGGTATATATGACATATAGCAGCACTGATAATCACATTGGCCCTCATTCCGAGTTGATCGCTCGCTTGCTGCTTTTAGCAGCTGTGCAAACATTAAGCCGCCGCCCTCAGGAAGTGTATCTAAGGTTAGCAGAAGTGCGACCAAAAGGTTAGCAGAACAGTGCTGAAATTTTGTCAAGCAGTTTCAGAGTAGCTACAGACCTACTCTTTCCTTGCGATCACTTCAGTCTGTTTAGTTCCTGCTTTGACGTCATAAACACGCCCTGCGTTTGGCCAGCCACTCCCCCGTTTCCCCAGGCACACCTGCGTTTTTACCTGACACGCCTGCGTTTTTTAGCACACTCCCGGAAAACGGTCAGTTACAACCCAGAAACACCCACTTCCTGTCAATCACTCACCGATCAACAGAGCGACGGAAAAGAGTCACTCGGCCTTGTGTAAAACTGCATAGTTTTTTGTGAAAGTACGTCGCGCGTGCGCACTGCGGCCCGTACGCATGCGCAGAAATGCCAATTTTTAGCCTGATCGCTGTGCTGCTAACAACGGCAGCTAGTGATCAACTCGGCATGACCCCCATTGTTCCCAGGAATCAGAAAAAAAAGTGGGAGCTTATTCCTCCAACCACAAGATTGGCAGAGCTGCTCCCACAATGTAGATCTGGGCTTCTACAAACAATGGAAACTATAAAATGGCAATGTGAACGAACCAGAAACAGCTGCTGGTTTGGAAAATCTTAAAAATATTTATTAATTAAAAAAAAAAAACATGAATACTTTTCATTAATATCACATGCAGCAAATGTAAGTTACACTGGACTATTAATATCACATGCAATAAATGTACGTTACACTGGACTATTAATATCACATGCAGTAAATGTAGGTTACCCTGGACTATTAATACCACATTATTTATTTATTTACATTTTCTTATATTGCGTAGCATATTCCGTTGTGCTTTACAATGGGAAACAACAAAGACAAACTGGGTAATAAAAGACAGACATAGAGGTAGGAAGGCCCTGCTTGCAAGCTTACAATCTATAGGGAATGAGGAAGGATACATAAGGATAGGCACTATCTATAGCATAGTGGTCCCACCAGATAGTAGAGACAGTCCTGATGGAATGTAATTAGATATGAATGCTTCTGAAGGCCATGTGGGCAGTTCAGTAATTTGATAGGCTTGCCTGAAGAGATGAGTTTTCAGGGAACGCTTGAAAGTTTGGAGGCTAGAGGAGAGTCTTATTGTGCGTGGGAGGGCATTCCATAGGGTGTTTGCTGCCCGAAGAAAGTCTTGCAATTGTGGATGGGAGAGAGTAATTCGTGCAGATGAGAGACGCAGGTCTTGTGCAGAGTGGAGAGGTTGAGTTGGGAGATATTTTGAAATAAGTGAAGAGATATATGTTGGTGTAGTTTGGTTAATAGCTTAATATGTGAGTAAAAGTATTTTAAATTGAATACGGTAGAATATGGGCAACCAATGAAGGGACTGACAGAGTGGATCAGCAGAAGATGAACGTCTTGCTTGTAGTGGTGAGAGTCTTTTCTTGGGAAGACCAGTAAAGAGACTATTGCAATAATAATCAATGTGGGAGATAATAATGAGTGCATGGATTAGAGTTTTTGCAGTGTTTTGTGTAAGATATGGTCGTATTTTGGATATGTTTTTTTGGATGCATGTAACATGATATAGAGACAGGTTGAATGTGTGGAACAAAGGACAGTTCAGAGTCAAGGATGAATGCTACACAGGAAAAAAATGCTACACAGGACACCCCCTGAGGTTATAAGAACATTTTTTTCATACACAACGGATGAAAGGGTTCTTCACAGTAAGAGCAGGTTGGATTTGTAATTCTCCACCAGAGATGGTGGACTCACTAAATAAGTTTAAAAATGGTTCAGATAAATTCCTAATTGATAGAAATATCCAAGGTTACAGCATCTAAATAATATAGTACAGGTTGAACTCTATGGACATTTTGTCTTTTTTCAACTTTACCAACTATGTATCTTTGTAATTATGACACCTAGGCAGCGAGCTTGTGGGGTAGGGTAGATTGTCGAGTTGCATGCAGTAAATGTAGGTTATACTAAACAATTAATATCAAATATATAAAACAATATTATCTGTGGCCACAAGATTGCAAAATACATATGCGTCTAGTTGCATGGGTTATTATCAGAAAGTCTGTATAGAACACAATGGTAAATCTGTTTAGGCAGGATGTTAGATGAATCCAAAAACGTTAATACATTTTAGGGAGAGTGTTTTAGGTCTCCACTTTATTAGGTGAACAAATTGGAGTAATGATAAATACCCGCTCTATGTGTCTGTGCACAGTCACTGTTAGGGGGTTCGGTATGATATCCCAGTTGACGGGATGCCCGTGGTCAGATGACTGACACCGGCATGCCGACATTGAAGATCCCGACATCGGAGGTGGTGAGTATTTTCACCACCCACCCTAGCCTAATCCTAACCCTCCAGGGGGTTGCGGCTAGGGCTATACCTTGGGAGAGGCAGCTAGGGCTAACCCTCAGGGGGCAGCAGCTACGGCTATCCACCCCTAGAGCCTGAACCTAACCTTTCTCTTTAGCCTAACCCTAACCCTGTCCTCCTGGGCCTAAACCTAATGGTGACGCCGATACTTACCTTCGGGATGTTGGCTGTCTTCCGGTGACAGCTTCCCGAGTGATGTCGGGAATCCGGCATTGGTCACATGACCACCGGCATCCTGTCCATCGGGATGCTAAACGCAGTGGCGTGAGGTGGGGTGAGGCAGAGCTTTTCCTGTCGTACTAACGATAAAACCAGAGTTTTGACTATATAAAGTATCTAAAGAATTCAAAGAATATATTATAAATATCTTTGTATTATTCTAATAAATTTTATAGTCAAAACCATGGAGCAAAAAGTCTATAACAGGTCTCTATACCTTTTCTGCACATCTCTGATCAAAACTCACCAAATTTCCACCAGTATATACTGCTGCACCTGTGTATAATGTCCACATGTATATATACTGCTGCACCTGTGTATAATGGCCACATGTATGTATACTGCTGCACCTGTTTATAATGTCCACATGTATATATACTGCTGCACCTGTGTATAATGCACACATGTATATACTAGTGATGTGCACCGGAAATTTTTCGGGTTTTGTGTCTTGGTTTTGGATTCGGTTCTGCGGCCGTGTTTTGGATTCGGACGCGTTTTGGCAAAATCTCCCTGAAAATTTTTGGTCGGATTCGGGTGTGTTTTGGATTCGGGTGTTATTTACAAAAAAACATCAAAAACAGCTTAAATCATAGAATTTGGGGGTCATTTTGATCCCATAGTATTATTAACCTCAATAACCATAATTTACACTCATTTCCAGTCTATTCTGAACACCTCACACCTCACAATATTATTTTTAGTCCTAAAATTTGCACCGAGGTCGCTGGATAACTAAGCTAAGCGACCCAAGTGGCCGACACAAACACTTGGCCCATCTAGGAGTGGCACTGCAGTGTCAGACAGGATGGCAGATTAAAAAAATTGTCCCCAAACAGCACATGATGCAAAGAAAAAAAGAGGCGCAATGAGGTAGCTGTGTGACTAAGCTAAGCGACCCAAGTGGCCGACACAAACACCTGGCCCATCTAGGAGTGGCACTGCAGTGTCAGACAGGATGGCAGATTAAAAAAATAGTCCCCAAACAGCACATGATGCAAAGAAAAAAAGAGGAGCAATGAGGTAGCTGTGTGACTAAGCTAAGCGACCCAAGTGGCCGACACAAACACCTGGCCCATCTAGGAGTGGCACTGCAGTGTCAGACAGGATGGCACTTCAAAAAAATAGTCCCCAAACAGCACATGATGCAAAGAAAAAAGAGGCGCAATGAGGTAGCTGTGTGACTAAGCTAAGCGACCCAAGTGGCCGACACAAACACCTGGCCCATCTAGGAGTGGCACTGCAGTGTCAGACAGGATGGCACTTCAAAAAAATAGTCCACAAACTGCACATGATGCAAAGAAAAAAAGAGGCGCAATGAGGTAGCTGTGTGACTAAGCTAAGCGACCCAAGTGGCCGACACAAACACCTGGTCCATCTAGGAGTGGCACTGCAGTGTCAGACAAGATGGCACTTCAAAAAAATAGTCCCCAAACAGCACATGATGCAAAGAAAAAAAGAGGCGCAATGAGGTAGCTGTGTGACTAAGCTAAGCGACCCAAGTGGCCGACACAAACACCTGGCCCATCTAGGAGTGGCACTGCAGTGTCAGACAGGATGGCACTTCAAAAAATAGTCCCCAAACAGCACATGATGCAAAGAAAAATGAAAGAAAAAAGAGGTGCAAGATGGAATTGTCCTTGGGCCCTCCCACCCACCCTTATGTTGTATAAACAGGACATGCACACTTTAACAAACCCATCATTTCAGCGACAGGGTCTGCCACACAACTGTGACTGAAATGACTGGTTGGTTTGGGCCCCCACCAAAAAAGAAGCAATCAATCTCTCTTTCCACAAACTGGCTCTACAGAGGCAAGATGTCCACCTCCTCCTCATCGTCCGATTCCTCACCCCTGTCACTGTGTACATCCCCCTCCTCACAGATTATTAATTCGTCCCCACTGGAATCCACCATCTCAGGTCCCTGTGTACTTTCTGGAGGCATTTGCTGGTGAATGTCTCCACGGAGGAATTGATTATAATTCATTTTGATGAACATCATCTTCTCCACATTTTCTGGCAGTAACCTCGTACGCCAATTGCTGACAAGGTGAGCGGCTGCACTAAACACTCTTTCGGAGTACACACTGGAGGGGGGGCAACTTAGGTAAAATAAAGCCAGTTTGTGCAAGGGCCTCCAAATTGCCTCTTTTTCCTGCCAGTATACATACGGACTGTCTGACGTGCCTACTTGGATGCGGTCACTCATATAATCCTCCACCATTCTTTCAATGGTGACAGAATCATATGCAGTGACAGTAGACGACATGTCAGTAATCGTTGGCAGGTCCTTCAGTCCGGACCAGATGTCAGCACTCGCTCCAGACTGCCCTGCATCACCGCCAGCGGGTGGGCTCGGAATTCTTAGCCTTTTCCTCGCAGCTCCAGTTGCGGGAGAATGTGAAGGAGCAGCTGTTGACGGGTCACGTTCCACTTGACTTGACAATTTTCTCACCAGCAGGTCTTTGAACCTCTGCAGACTTGTGTCTGCCGGAAAGAGAGATACAACGTAGGTTTTAAATCAAAGATCGAGCACGGTGGCCAAAATGTAGTGCTCTGATTTCAAAAGATTGGCCACCCGTGAATCCTGGTTAAGCGAATTAAGGGCTCCATCCACAAGTCCCACATGCCTAGCGGAATCGCTCTGTTTTAGCTCCTCCTTCAATCTCTCCAGCTTCTTCTGCAAAAGCCTGATGAGGGGAATGACCTGATTCAGGCTGGCAGTGTCTGAACTGACTTCACGTGTGGCAAGTTCAAAGGGTTGCAGAACTCATTCTCCACTGCGCTTGAGTCAGGTGCATTCCCCCTCCTTTGCCTATATCGTAGGTAGCTGTATAGGCTTGAATGGCCTTTGCTACTCCTCTATCCTCTGAAGCATATAGAGGGTTGAATTCCACCTCGTTACCACCTCTTGCTTCAGATGATGGCAGGGCAGGTTCAGGAGTGTTTGCTGGTGCTCCAGTCTTCGGCACGCGGTGGCTGAATGCCGAAAGTGGCCCGCAATTCTTCGGGCCACCGACAGCATCTCTTGCATGCCCCTGTCGTTTTTTAAATAATTCTGCACCACCAAATTCAATGTATGTGCAAAACATGGGACGTGCTGGAATTTGCCCACTGCTGACTCTTTTTCTGACGTCTGTGTACATTTTCGGTATCGCCTGCCTAGAGAAATGGAACCTAGATGGTATTTGGTACCGGGGACACAGTACCTCAATCAATTCTCTAGTTCCCTGTGAATTAACGGTGGATACCGGAAACACGTTTCTCACCACCCAGGCTGCCAAGGCCTGAGTTATCCGCTTTGCAGCAGGATGACTGCTGTGATATTTCATCTTCCTCGCAAAGGACTGTTGGACAGTCAATTGCTTACTGGAAGTAGTACAAGTGGTCTTCCGACTTCCCCTCTGGGATGACGATCGACTCCCAGCAGCAACAACAGCAGCGCCAGCAGCAGTAGGTGTTACACTCAAGGATGCATCGGAGGAATCCCAGGCAGGAGAGGACTCGTCAGACTTGCCAGTGACATGGCCTGCAGGACTACTGGCTTTCCTGTGTAAGGTGGAAATTGACACTGAGGGAGTTGGTGGTGTGGTTTGCAGGAGCTTGGTTACAAGAGGAAGGGATTTAATGGTCAGTGGACTGCTTCCGCTGTCACCCAAAGTTTTTGAACTTGTCACTGACTTCTGATGAATGCGGTCCAGGTGACGTATAAGGGAGGATGTTCCTAGGTGGTTAACGTCCTTATTAACGCCCTACTTATTACAGCTTGACAAAGGCAACACACGGCTTGACACCTGTTGTCCGCATTTGTGTTGAAATAATTCCACACCGAAGAGGTGATTTTTTTTGTATTTTGACCAGGCATGTCAATGGCCATATTCATCCCACGGACAACAGGTGTCTCCCCGGGTGCCTGACTTAAACAAACCACCTCACCATCAGAATCCTCCTTGTCAATTTCCTCCCCAGCGCCAGCAACACCCATATCCTCATCCTGGTGTACTTCAACAGTGACATCTTCAATTTGACTATCAGGAACTGGACTGCGGGTGCTCCTTCCAGCACTTGTAGGGGGCGTGCAAATGGTGGAAGGCGCCACCTCTTCCCGTCCAGTGTTGGGAAGGTCAGGCATCGCAACCGACACAATTGGACTCTCCTTGGGAATTTGTGATTTAGAAGAACGCACAGTTCTTTGCTGTGCTTTAGCCAGTTTAAGTCTTTTCATTTTTCTAGCGAGAGGATGAGTGCTTCCATCCTCATGTGAATCTGAACCACTAGCCATGAACATAGGCCAGGGCCTCAGCCGTTCCTTGCCACTCCATGTCGTAAATGGCATATTGGCAAGTTTACGCTTCTCATCAGATGCTTTCAATTTTGATTGTTCATTTTACTGAACTTTTGTTTTTTGGATTTTTCATGCTCTCTACTATGACATTGGGCATCGGCCTTTGCAGACGACGTTGATGGCATTTCATCGTCTCGGCCATTACAAGTGGCAGCAGCTTCAGCACGAGGTGGAAGTGGATCTTGTTCTTTCCCTATTTTACCCTCCACATTTTTGTTCTCCATTTTTTAATGTGTGGAATTATATGCCAGTAATATATCAATAGAAATGGCCTACTACTATATATACTGCGCACAACTGAAATGCACCACAGGTATGGATGGATAGTATACTTGATGACACAGAGGTAGGTAGAGCAGTGGCCTACTGTACCGTACTTCTATATATTATATACTGGTGGTCAGCAAAATTATGCACTGTCCTCCTACTATATATATACTGTGCAAAACTTAAATGCACCACAGGTATGGATGGGATAGTATACTTGACGACACAGAGGTAGGTAAAGCAGTGGACTACTGTACCGTACTGCTATATATACTGTATACTGGTGGTCAGCAAAATTCTGCACTGTCCTCCTACTATATACTACAATGCAGCACAGATATGGAGCGTTTTTCAGGCAGAGAACGTATACTGGTGGTCACTGGTCAGCAAAACTCTGCACTGTCCTCCTACTATATAATACTGCTGGTCCCCAGTCCCCACAATAAAGCAATTAGCACACTGAGCACAGATATTTGCAGCACACTGAGCACAGATATGGAGCGTTTTTCAGGCAGATAACGTAGATATTTGCAGCACACTGAGCACAGATATTTGCAGCACACTGAGCACAGATATTTGCAGCACACTGAACATAGAAACTGAGAGGACGCCAGCCACGTCCTCTCACGATCATCTCCAATGCACGAGTGAAAAATGCCGGCGACGCGCGGCTCCTTATATAGAATACGAATCTCGCGAGAATCCGACCACGGGATGATGACGTTCGGGCGCGCTCGGGTTAACCGAGCAAGGCGGGAGGATCCGAGTCTGCTCGGACCTGTGCAAAAAAGGGTGAAGTTCGGGGGGGTTCGGATTCCGAGGAACCGAACCCGCTCATCACTAGTATATACTGTATACTGCTGCACCTGTGTATAATGTCCACATGTATATATACTGCTGCACCTGTGTATAATGCACACATGTATATTAGAGATGAGCGGGTTCGGTTTCTCTGAATCCGAACCCGCACGAACTTCATGTTTTTTTCACGGGTCCGAGCAGACTCGGATCCTCCCGCCTTGCTCGGTTAACCCGAGCGCGCCCGAACGTCATCATGACGCTGTCGGATTCTCGCGAGACTCGGATTCTATATAAGGAGCCGCGCGTCGCCGCCATTTTCACACGTGCATTGAGATTGATAGGGAGAGGACGTGGCTGGCGTCCTCTCCATTTAGATTAGGGTTGAGAGAGAGAGAGAGAGAGAGATTGACCTGAGGCTGTGATACTGTAGAAGAGAGTGCAGAGTTTAGTGACTGACGACCACAGTGACCACCAGACAGTGCAGTTGTTTGTTTTATTTAATATATCCGTTCTCTGCCTGAAAAAAACGATACACACAGTGACTCAGTCACATACCATATCTGTGTGCACTGCTCAGCCCAGTGTGCTGCATCAATGTATATATATATCTGACTGTGCTCAGCTCACACAGCTTATAATTGTGGGGGAGACTGGGGAGCACTGCAGTGCCAGTTATAGGTTATAGCAGGAGCCAGGAGTACATAATATTATATTAAAATTAAACAGTGCACACTTTTGCTGCAGGAGTGCCACTGCCAGTGTGACTAGTGACCAGTGACCTGACCACCAGTATATATAATATTAGTAGTATACTATCTCTTTATCAACCAGTCTATATTAGCAGCAGACACAGTACAGTGCGGTAGTTCACGGCTGTGGCTACCTCTGTGTCGGCACTCGGCAGCCCGTCCATAATTGTATATACCACCTAACCGTGGTTTTTTTTTCTTTCTTTATAGTCATACTAGTTACGAGTATACTATCTCTTTATCAACCAGTCTATATTAGCAGCAGACACAGTACAGTGCGGTAGTTCACGGCTGTGGCTACCTCTGTGTCGGCACTCGGCAGCCCGTCCATAATTGTATATACCACCTAACCGTGGTTTTTTTTTCTTTCTTTATACATACATACTAGTTACGAGTATACTATCTCTTTATCAACCAGTCTATATTAGCAGCAGACACAGTACAGTGCGGTAGTTCACGGCTGTGGCTACCTCGGTGTCGGCACTCGGCAGCCCGTCCATAATTGTATATACCACCTAACCGTGTTTTTTTTTTCTTTCTTTATACATACATACTAGTTACGAGTATACTATCTCTTTATCAACCAGTCTATATATTAGCAGCAGACACAGTACAGTGTGGTAGTTCACGGCTGTGGCTACCTCTGTGTCGGCACTCGGCAGCCCGTCCATAATTGTATATACCACCTAACCGTGGTTTTTTTTTCTTTCTTTATACATACATACTAGTTACGAGTATACTATCTCTTTATCAACCAGTCTATATATTAGCAGCAGACACAGTACAGTGCGGTAGTTCACGGCTGTGGCTACCTCTGTGTCGGCACTCGGCAGCCCGTCCATAATTGTATATACCACCTAACCGTGGTTTTTTTTTCTTTCTTTATACATACATACTAGTTACGAGTATACTATCTCTTTATCAACCAGTCTATATTAGCAGCAGACACAGTACAGTGCGGTAGTTCACGGCTGTGGCTACCTCTGTGTCGGCACTCGGCAGCCCGTCCATAATTGTATATACCACCTAACCGTGGTTTTTTTTTCTTTCTTTATACATACATACTAGTTACGAGTATACTATCTCTTTATCAACCAGTCTATATTAGCAGCAGACACAGTACAGTGCGGTAGTTCACGGCTGTGGCTACCTCTGTGTCGGCACTCGGCAGCCCGTCCATAATTGTATATACCACCTAACCGTGGTTTTTTTTTCTTTCTTTATACATACATACTAGTTACGAGTATACTATCTCTTTATCAACCAGTCTATATATTAGCAGCAGACACAGTACAGTGCGGTAGTTCACGGCTGTGGCTACCTCTGTGTCGGCACTCGGCAGCCCGTCCATAATTGTATACTAGTATCCAATCCATCCATCTCCATTGTTTACCTGAGGTGCCTTTTAGTTGTGCCTATTAAAATATGGAGAACAAAAATGTTGAGGTTCCAAAATTAGGGAAAGATCAAGATCCACTTCCACCTCGTGCTGAAGCTGCTGCCACTAGTCATGGCCGAGACGATGAAATGCCAGCAACGTCGTCTGCCAAGGCCGATGCCCAATGTCATAGTACAGAGCATGTCAAATCCAAAACACCAAATATCAGTAAAAAAAGGACTCCAAAACCTAAAATAAAATTGTCGGAGGAGAAGCGTAAACTTGCCAATATGCCATTTACCACACGGAGTGGCAAGGAACGGCTGAGGCCCTGGCCTATGTTCATGGCTAGTGGTTCAGCTTCACATGAGGATGGAAGCACTCAGCCTCTCGCTAGAAAAATGAAAAGACTAAAGCTGGCAAAAGCAGTAGCACCGCAAAGAACTGTGCGTTCTTCGAAATCCCAAATCCACAAGGAGAGTCCGACTCCAATTGTGTCGGTTGCGATGCCTGACCTTCCCAACACTGGACGTGAAGAGCATGCGCCTTCCACCATTTGCACGCCCCCTGCAAGTGATGGAAGGAGCACCCGCAGTCCAGTTCCTGATAGTCAGATTGAAGATGTCAGTGTTGAAGTACACCAGGATGAGGAGGATATGGGTGTTGCTGGCGCTGGGGAGGAAATTGACCAGGAGGATTCTGATGGTGAGGTGGTTTGTTTAAGTCAGGCACCCGGGGAGACACCTGTTGTCCGTGGTAGGAATATGGCCGTTGACATGCCTGGTGAAAATACCAAAAAAATCAGCTCTTCGGTGTGGAAGTATTTCACCAGAAATGCGGACAACAGGTGTCAAGCCGTGTGTTCCCTTTGTCAAGCTGTAATAAGTAGGGGTAAGGACGTTAACCACCTCGGAACATCCTCCCTTATACGTCACCTGCAGCGCATTCATAATAAGTCAGTGACAAGTTCAAAAACTTGGGCCGACAGCGGAAGCAGTCCACTGACCAGTAAATCCCTTCCTCTTGTAACCAAGCTCACGCAAACCACCCCACCAACTCCCTCAGTGTCAATTTCCTCCTTCCCCAGGAATGCCAATAGTCCTGCAGGCCATGTCACTGGCAATTCTGACGATTCCTCTCCTGCCTGGGATTCCTCCGATGCATCCTTGCGTGTAACGCCTACTGCTGCTGGCGCTGCTGTTGTTGCTGCTGGGAGTCGATGGTCATCCCAGAGGGGAAGTCGTAAGACCACTTTTACTACTTCCACCAAGCAATTGACTGTCCAACAGTCCTTTGCGAGGAAGATGAAATATCACAGCAGTCATCCTACTGCAAAGCGGATAACTGAGGCCTTGACATCCTGGGTGGTGAGAAACGTGGTTCCGGTATCCATCATTACTGCAGAGCCAACTAGAGACTTGTTGGAGGTACTGTGTCCCTGGTACCAAATACCATCTAGGTTCCATTTCTCTAGGCAGGCGATACCGAAAATGTACACAGACCTCAGAAAAAGAGTCACCAGTGTCCTAAAAAATGCAGCTGTACCCAATGTCCACTTAACCACGGACATGTGGACAAGTGGAGCAGGGCAGGGTCAGGACTATATGACTGTGACAGCCCACTGGGTAGATGTATGGACTCCCGCCGCAAGAACAGCAGCGGCGGCACCAGTAGCAGCATCTCGCAAACGCCAACTCTTTCCTAGGCAGGCTACGCTTTGTATCACCGGTTTCCAGAATACGCACACAGCTGAAAACCTCTTACGGCAACTGAGGAAGATCATCGCGGAATGGCTTACCCCAATTGGACTCTCCTGTGGATTTGTGGCATCGGACAACGCCAGCAATATTGTGTGTGCATTAAATCTGGGCCAATTCCAGCACGTCCCATGTTTTGCACATACCTTGAATTTGGTGGTGCAGAATTTTTTAAAAAACGACAGGGGCGTGCAAGAGATGCTGTCGGTGGCCAGAAGAATTGCGGGACACTTTCGGCGTACAGGCACCACGTACAGAAGACTGGAGCACCACCAAAAACTACTGAACCTGCCCTGCCATCATCTGAAGCAAGAAGTGGTAACGAGGTGGAATTCAACCCTGTATATGCTTCAGAGGTTGGAGGAGCAGCAAAAGGCCATTCAAGCCTATACAATTGAGCACGATATAGGAGGTGGGATGCACCTGTCTCAAGCGCAGTGGAGAATGATTTCAACGTTGTGCAAGGTTCTGATGCCCTTTGAACTTGCCACACGTGAAGTCAGTTCAGACACTGCCAGCCTGAGTCAGGTCATTCCCCTCATCAGGCTTTTGCAGAAGAAGCTGGAGACATTGAAGGAGGAGCTAACACGGAGCGATTCCGCTAGGCATGTGGGACTTGTGGATGGAGCCCTTAATTCGCTTAGCAAGGATTCACGGGTGGTCAATCTGTTGAAATCAGAGCACTACATTTTGGCCACCGTGCTCGATCCTAGATTTAAAGCCTACCTTGGATCTCTCTTTCCGGCAGACACAAGTCTGCTGGGGTTCAAACACCTGCTGGTGAGTAAATTGTCAAGTCAAGCGGAACGCGACCTGTCAACAACATCTCCTCCTTCACATTCTCCCGCAACTGGGGGTGCGAGGAAAAGGCTCAGAATTCCGAGCCCACCCGCTGGCGGTGATGCAGGGCAGTCTGGAGCGACTGCTGATGCTGACATCTGGTCCGGACTGAAGGACCTGACAACGATTACGGACATGTCGTCTACTGTCACTGCATATGATTCTCTCCCCATTGAAAGAATGGTGGAGGATTATATGAGTGACCGCATCCAAGTAGGCACGTCAGACAGTCCGTACTTATACTGGCAGGAAAAAGAGGCAATTTGGAGGCCCTTGCACAAACTGGCTTTATTCTACCTAAGTTGCCCTCCCACAAGTGTGTACTCCGAAAGAGTGTTTAGTGCCGCCGCTCACCTTGTCAGCAATCGGCGTACGAGGTTACATCCAGAAAATGTGGAGAAGATGATGTTCATTAAAATGAATTATAATCAATTCCTCCGTGGAGACATTGACCAGCAGCAATTGCCTCCACAAAGTACACAGGGAGCTGAGATGGTGGATTCCAGTGGGGACGAATTGATAATCTGTGAGGAGGGGGATGTACACGGTGATATATCGGAGGATGATGATGAGGTGGACATCTTGCCTCTGTAGAGCCAGTTTGTGCAAGGAGAGATTAATTGCTTCTTTTTTGGTGGGGGTCCAAACCAACCCGTCATATCAGTCACAGTCGTGTGGCAGACCCTGTCACTGAAATGATGGGTTGGTTAAAGTGTGCATGTCCTGTTTATACAACATAAGGGTGGGTGGGAGGGCCCAAGGACAATTCCATCTTGCACCTCTTTTTTCTTTTCTTTTTCTTTGCGTCATGTGCTGTTTGGGGAGGGTTTTTTGGAAGGGACATCCTGCGTGACACTGCAGTGCCACTCCTAGATGGGCCCGGTGTTTGTGTCGGCCACTAGGGTCGCTTATCTTACTCACACAGCTACCTCATTGCGCCTCTTTTTTTCTTTGCGTCATGTGCTGTTTGGGGAGGGTTTTTTGGAAGGGCCATCCTGCGTGACACTGCAGTGCCACTCCTAGATGGGCCCGGTGTTTGTGTCGGCCACTAGGGTCGCTTATCTTACTCACACAGCGACCTCGGTGCAAATTTTAGGACTAAATATAATATTGTGAGGTGTGAGGTATTCAGATTCAGAATAGACTGAAAATGAGTGGAAATTATGGTTTTTGAGGTTAATAATACTTTGGGATCAAAATGACCGCCAAATTCTATGATTTAAGCTGTTTTTTAGGTTTTTTGGAAAAAAACACCCGAATCCAAAACACACCCGAATCCGACAAAAAAAATTCGGTGAGGTTTTGCCAAAACGCGGTCGAACCCAAAACACGGCCGCGGAACCGAACCCAAAACCAAAACACAAAACCCGAAAAATTTCCGGCGCTCATCTCTAATGTATATACTGTATACTGCTGCACCTGTATATACTGCCCACATGCACCTTTTGGCCCATAAATTGTGTAAATCTGGCTCTGGTACTAGCTAGTGCATCCTCAGCCATTTACCTCACTGCACGTCCCTGGCTAAACGCATAGCCTGTTAGGACCTCAGCATATAGCTGGCTCAAATTATTTATGTATCACTGTGTTCTATAGAGACTTTCCGGTATCATCCCATACAACAGGAATCATATATATTTATGTAATCTTGTGCCCACATATAATATTGTTTTTAATAAATCTGATATTATTAGTCTGATGTAACCTGCATTTATTGCATGTGATTTTAATGAAATGTAGTCATGTTTTTCTCAGTAATCATGCTGTTAAACATGTAATATTCCTTAAACTGAATTGATAGAAAAATAACAGTGTCTAAAGCAGCATCAATGCAAACCACTACCTACACTCACACCCTGGTCAGGGGACTCCTGGAGGTTCACTGTGAGCAATTAAAATCTGCTCAGAAAAGAACGCCTACAAATGTATTTATTTAATTATATACTCACAGGCTTAAGGGAGTTTCATGTGAGTCATATCATCTGGAACTATAAAACTTGCATAATGCCATGCAAATGGAATCCTAAGATGTTAGTTGATAACATATTAACCCTTATGATGAATTACTGCACTCTGTGTTCCCTGACCAATTTTCATAAACATTTTTCCATCTTGACCTTTGTGAGCATCTTTCATTGGCTTGTACATATATTAGTAATAATTATTAGTAAGCATCGAATGACTACAATTTTCTAGGGCCAGTATTTAGAGTGGGACACGATATATTATCTGAAACCTCTAAACCTTTGAGAATCACAAGCCTTTTCCCCCCCCTTTTTGTTTCCTGGGCCATCACTAGGAATTGTCGATTGCCACATGTGGCCTTGTCTGCAAAAATACATTTATTAATAAAGTACTGTAGCACACACTTGGCTACTTTTCCGGATTCTGCAGGAGACACCCAGTATCTTGTGTAGTCCTCCACAGCCCTGGAATAGTGGGCAGCCCTCGTGAAGTGGGCAGAATAGGGAGATAAATACGGAGAAACCACAGACCTGGTGGGGGCGGGGCCCAATGGCACGCGTATATGCTAAGTGCATCATTTTAGCTCCACTCCATGCAAATATGGTACAGTCACATAATTCTCTCTGTGAGTGGGTGGGGCCTAATAACATTATTCGCCTGCCCCCATCACCGCAAACTGCTTCTCTATTCCTGGCATCTCTCAGAGAGGAGTATACAAATGCAGGTGTACGCTGTAGCAATAATTCAAGGCATGGTTACTAAAATGTTGCATGGGCTGCCCCAGCTGGGGCCTAATGACGTGTAAGTTCTGCCAAGCCCCCCGAAGCATCCAGCAGCAACCACTCCAGGCTTCATCTGGAGAGGAGACAGGAAATGTAGGCAAGTAGCGACCATGTGCTGCCTAAAAGAGAGAAGGGGCAGAGGTGATATGATAGATGTCAGTGCCTTAACAAGGCTGCACCATGCCCTGTGTTGGCCACGATGCGGCCATGCCCCTGATATTCTGAGGGCCTGCACAAACTGCAGCATGCCTGTCTGGAGTGGCCAAAGACCATTCGGGCCAGTGCTGCCGCAGAGATACTGGCTGCAGGGTGCCTTTCTTGGCACCCAGCTAGCCAGATGCATGGATCGTAGAGCAGCATCGGTGCCACCCTCAGAACTCTATGCTCACACACATCCTAGTTACAGCCCTGATAATATATCAAAACTAGTAGAAGAGGCCAGGAAAGAAGAATTTCAAAAGTAAGAGGATTTTAGAGTTCGGGTAACATAAGGTTTGTTTTTTCTCTTTTTAGGGAAATGGCTCTCCTGAATCCAGCAGTTGTGCAGTAAAATAATGTAAGAATACACTGTACATGGGACAAGTGCAGTATATTGGACAAATACATGATTATTATGAAGACTTAAATATAAAGGATAGAAATAAAAAAGTGTAGACTGGATGTAGGCTAGGACCAGAGATACAGTAGGTGACTAAATCATGGGATGAGGGGCTTCCAGAAATTTTAGTACCAGGGCCCAAACTCACTCCCATTTATCCTACAGTACCTGTTATTTTCTGCCATAAAATTTTGCTCTGCACTGTGTTTGTACAGTATTGTTCACACCAGCAGGCGTAAGGGTTCTGGCCTTTCTTCTGCATGAGATAAGGGCTTTATTTACAAAGCCCGGCATGCTGTACACTGACGGCTAGTGCCATTTTACATTTTCACCTGTTACCTGACTGGAAGTCCAAAGACTGAAATTCTGCACCCTCTCAGCCCGATCACATTCTTTGGTACTTACTGTACCTATAATGGTGCACCGCCTTTCAGAGGCATCACTATGGGGGTGTGGAAAGCACCCATAGTCACCCTTGAAGGCGGTGACTCCAAACTGTTTGCACCAGCGCAGTGATAGGAAGCTGGCTGCTGCACTGTGACATTATCCTGCAGCACCAGGCTCCTGTTACTAAGGATGAGCCGGAACTGCAGGCAGTCTCGGGGGGCAGCCCAGCACCTCCAGGAATGCTGGGCACACCCCATGAAGTGCTTTAATGGGGAGTCCAAGTGAGGTTATGCCCCCTTCCAACGAGGCCATGCCCCCGGACCAAGGTGAACAAGTGTTTCCCGAGAGGCAATGCCTCTTTATTTTGGGTGCCCATTCACACATGGGTAGCTATATTGCGCGAAAATACATAAGAAAGAAAATTTGATATCCTTTTTCACTCCTTTATGATGGGAACCCGTGTTGTTTCCTCCAAACGGATGCCGTATATGACAAAAAAGGGAAGGAGAGAAACAAACAGAAAGAGTCCAGTGTGTAGTATAGTCTTTCAAAAAGTCAAAGTGAAGATCAATTCAGGAAAAAAGGGTTTCCAAAGAGAACTCCCCACTTTGTGTATGGTCTATGTTAGGGGACCACCCAAAACAACGTGAGGATTTATGGAAACTAGTGCTCACTTTGTAAGCTTACATATCTTTTTCTCTGTGTTCCACTTCTCACAGTATAATTCACATGCACCACCCAAATGGTCAGCAGGAATTCATGCTTACACGTAGCTTACTTGTAACAAGGAGATATATTCATATAGCGGTTTCTTTTCTCATTCTCACACAAATGAATAGTTGTTTTCACATGCTCCCGTCCATGAATGGTGAATGGTAATGGAAATAAAAAGATACAACAACCAATGTGTAGACAATCCTTCTCTATAAGTCTTCACATGGGGATAGGATATACTATTACCTCTCCCTGGATGTGGGATGTTGTTCTATAAGGGTCACCACAAATGTGCTGAGATTGATTTAATGCTCACTAGTATACAAATGGGTGGGAACATTATGCAGTGGAATTCTTGATAATCGAATATTAAGTAACCTTATTAAGCTTACACTAAAGCTTACTTGAAACCAGTAGGTGGAATCACGTAACGGTTTCTTTTCCTCTCCACTCAAGACAGCCACAATCCAACAAAAATGATCACCGTATGACAATAAAAAACAGTAATTTTATTTCAAGATAAAAAACAACAAATTCTAAAAAAGCACACCATGATGTTATGACCAAAAGGAACCTGGGATGATGTTGTATAAATCACAGCTGGATAGGTAAACAACACACAAAAAAGGGCCCTTATGTGCTCACCGCTCTGCTGGATATCACAGGTGTATGGTCTGGGTGTCTCAAAGAATAAAAACTCCACCTAATATATTGCGCGCACTGGGTGTCATCAGAACCCATGCACCTTTGCCACCTACCTCACCATCATGGATCTTACTACTATTGCCTATAAAAAATTACATTTTTGACAATGTTTGATTTGAATAAATGACTGATATTATTCCTATCTATAAAACTAATGATTAGATTAGAGGAGACATTTTAGGAGCAATGAAATCATTTCTGTCATATGAAAGCTTCCTGTCCGAAGGATATATTTTCCCAAAGTTATTAGTCACTGGTTATTTGGTTTATCCACATTTCTGTTAAATTATATATAAGTACAAGTTTGGCATGCAGAAAGAATGTGAATAAAGAAAACAATAAACTTTAATTATATCAAGAACAATTCATTACTTATTTATCCTGCAAAGATAGCAATTGTTAAGTAGAGGCAGAAGAATGATGCTTGCTTAAACATGTACATAAATTGCTTCCTTATTCAGCCTCAGTAGTTTTACCATCAATCACTTACATTTAATATACAGAACAAGTAAAATATAAGACTTTCATTTGTGCTCTTTGCTTACACTGTAGTAGATGAGATATGGAAAATAGATTGTCAGAAATAACTAATTGTCATATTAACATAGTAGTTGTGTAATAAGTAGAGATGTGCACCGGAAATTTTTCGGGTTTTGGTTTTGGATTCGGTTCCGCGGCCGTGTTTTGGATTCGGGCGCGTTTTGCCAAAACCTCCCTGAAAATTTTTTGTTGGATTCGGGTGTGTTTTGGATTCGGGTGTTTTTTTTACAAAAAACCCTCAAAAACAGCTTAAATCATAGAATTTGGGGGTCATTTTGATCCCATAGTATTATTAACCTCAATAACCATAATTTACACTCATTTTCAGTCTATTCTGAACACCTCACAATATTATTTTTAGTCCTAAAATTTGCACCGAAGTCGCTGGATGGCTAAGCTAAGCGACACAAGTGGCCGACACAAACACCTGGCCCATCTAGGAGTGGCACTGCAGTGTCAGACAGGATGGCACTTCAAAAAAATTGTCCCCAAACAGCATATGATGCAAAGAAAAAAAGAGGCGCACCAAGGTCGCTGTGTGACTAAGCTAAGCGACACAAGTGGCCGACACAAACACCTGGCCCATCTAGGAGTGGCACTGCAGTGTCAGACAGGATGGCACTTAAAAAAATAGTCCCCAAACAGCACATGATGCAAAGAAAAATGAAAGAAAAAAGAGGTGCAAGATGGAATTGTCCTTGGGCCCTCCCACCCACCCTTATGTTGTATAAACAGGACATGCACACTTTAACGAACCCATCATTTCAGCGACAGGGTCTGCCACACAACTGTGACTGAAATGACTGGTTGGTTTGGGCCCCCACCAAAAAAGAAGCAATCAATCTCTCCTTGCACAAACTGGCTCTACAGAGGCAAGATGTCCACCTCATCATCATCCTCCGATTCCTCACCCCTTTCACTGTGTACATCCCCCTCCTCACAGATTATTAATTCGTCCCCACTGGAATCCACCATCTCAGATCCCTGTGTACTTTCTGGAGGCAATTGCTGGTGAATGTCTCCACGGAGGAATTGATTATAATTCATTTTGATGAACATCATCTTCTCCACATTTTCTGGAAGTAACCTCGTACGCCGATTGCTTACAAGGTGAGCGGCTGCACTAAACACTCTTTCGGAGTACACACTGGAGGGAGAGCAACTTAGGTAGAATAAAGCCAGTTTGTGCAAGGGACTCCAAATTGCCTCTTTTTCCTGCCAGTATACGTACGGACTGTCTGACGTGCCTACTTGGATGCGGTCACTCATATAATCCTCCACCATTCTTTCAATGGTGACAGAATCATATGCAGTGACAGTAGACGACATGTCAGTAATCGTTGGCAGGTCCTTCAGTCAGATGTCAGCACTCGCTCCAGACTGCTCTGCATCACCGCCAGCGGGTGGGCTCGGAATTTTTAGCCTTTTCCTCGCACCCCCAGTTGCGGGAGAATGTGAAGGAGGAGCTGTTGACGGGTCACGTTCCGCTTGACTTGACAATTTTCTCACCAGCAGGTCTTTGAACCTCTGCAGACTTGTGTCTGCTGGAAAGAGAGATACAACGTAGGTTTTAAATCTAGGATCAAGCACGGTGGCCAAAATGTAGTGCTCTGATTTCAACAGATTGACCACCCGTGAATCCTGGTTAAGCGAATAAAGGGCTCCATCCACAAGTCCCACATGCCTAGCGGAATCGCTCTGTTTTAGCTCCTCCTTCAATGTCTCCAGCTTCTTCTGCAAAAGCCTGATGAGGGGAATGACCTGACTCAGGCTGGCAGTGTCTGAACTGACTTCACGTGTGGCAAGTTCAAAGGGTTGCAGAACCTTGCACAACGTTGAAATCATTATCCACTGCGCTTGAGTCAGGTGCATTCCACCTCCTTTGCCTATATCGTGGGCAGATGTATAGGCTTGAATGGCCTTTTGCTGCTCCTCCATCTTCTGAAGCATATAGAGGGTTGAATTCTAGAGATGAGCGGATTCGGTTTTACTCGGTTTTACTCGGTTCTCAAAACCGAATCTTATTGGCTATCCAAAACACGTGACATCCGTGAGCCAATAAGATTCGGTTTTGAGAACCGAGTAAAACCGAGTAAAACCGAATCCGCTCATCTCTATTGAATTCCACCTCGTTACCACCTCTTGCTTCAGATGATGGCAGGGCAGGTTCAGGACTGTTTGCTGGTGCTCCAGTCTTCGGCACGCGGTGGCTGAATGCCGAAAGTGGCCCGCAATTCTTCGGGCCACTGACAGCATCTCTTGCACACCCCTGTCGTTTTTTAAATAATTTTGCACCACCAAATTCAATGTATGTGCAAAACATGGGACGTGCTGGAATTTGCCCAGATGTAATGCACGCACAATATTGGTGGCGTTGTCCAATGTCACAAATCCCCAGGAGAGTCCAATTGGGGTAAGCCATTCTGCGATGATGTTCCTCAGTTTCCGTAAGAGGTTGTCAGCTGTGTGCCTCTTATGGAAAGCGGTGATACAAAGCGTAGCCTGCCTAGGAACGAGTTGGCGTTTGCGAGATGCTGCTACTGGTGCCGCCGCTGCTGTTCTTGCTGCGGGAGGCAATACATCTACCCAGTGGGCTGTCACAGTCATATAGTCCTGAGTATGCCCTGCTCCACTTGTCCACATGTCCGTGGTTAAGTGGACATTGGGTACAACTGCAGTTTTTAGGACACTGCTGACTCTTTTTCTGACATCTGTGTACATTTTCGGTATCGCCTGCCTAGAGAAATGGAACCTAGATGGTATTTGGTACCGGGGACACAGTACCTCAATCAAGTCTCTAGTTGCCTGTGAATTAACGGTGGATACCGGACACACGTTTCTCACCACCCAGGCTGACAAGACCTGAGTTATCCGCTTTGCAGCAGGATGACTGCTGTGATATTTCATCTTCCTCGCAAAGGACTGTTGGACAGTCAATTGCTTACTGGAAGTAGTACAAGTGGTCTTCCGACTTCCCCTCTGGGATGACGATCGACTCTCAGCAGCAACAACAGCAGCGCCAGCAGCAGTAGGCGTTACACTCAAGGATGCATCGGAGGAATCCCAGGCAGGAGAGGACTCGTCAGACTTGCCAGTGACATGGCCTGCAGGACTATTGGCTTTCCTGGGTAAGGAGGAAATTGACACTGAGGGAGTTGGTGGTGTGGTTTGCAGGAGCTTGGTTACAAGAGGAAGGGATTTAGTGGTCAGTGGACTGCTTCCGCTGTCACCCAAAGTTTTTGAACTTGTCACTGACTTATGATGAATGCGCTGCAGGTGACGTATAAGGGAGGATGTTCCGAGGTGGTTAGCGTCCTTACCCCTACTTATTACAGCTTGACAAAGGCAACACACGGCTTGACACCTGTTGTCCACATTTGTGTTGAAATAATTCCACACCGAAGAGGTGATTTTTTTTGTATTTTGACCAGGCATGTCAATGGCCATATTCGTCCCACGGACAACAGGTGTCTCCCCGGGTGCCTGACTTAAACAAACCACCTCACCATCAGAATCCTCCTTGTCAATTTCCTCCCCAGCGCCAGCAACACCCATATCCTCATCCTGGTGTACTTCCACAGTGACATCTTCAATTTGACTATCAGGAACTGGACTGCGGGTGCTCCTTCCAGCACTTGCAGGGGGCGTGCAAATGGTGGAAGGCGCAAGCTCTTCCCGTCCAGTGTTGGGAAGGTCAGGCATCGCAACCGACACAATTGGACTCTCCTTGGGGATTTGTGATTTACAAGAACGCACAGTTCTTTGCTGTGCTTTTGCCAGCTTAAGTCTTTTCATTTTTCTAGCGAGAGGATGAGTGCTTCCATCCTCATGTGAATCTGAACCACTAGCCATGAACATAGGCCAGGGCCTCAGCCGTTCCTTGCCACTCCGTGTCGTAAATGGCATATTGGCAAGTTTACGCTTCTCATCAGACGCTTTCAATTTTGATTTTTGGGTCATTTTACTGAACTTTTGTTTTTTGATTTTACATGCTCTCTACTATGACATTGGGCATCAGCCTTGGCAGACGACGTTGATGGCATTTCATCATCTCGGCCATGACTAGTGGCAGCAGCTTCAGCACGAGGTGGAAGTGGATCTTGATCTTTCCCTATTTTAACCTCCACATTTTTGTTCTCCATTTTTTAATGTGTGGAATTATATGCCAGTATCAATAGCAATGGCCTACTACTATATATACTGCGCACAACTGAAATGCACCACAGGTATGGATGGATAGTATACTTGACGACACAGAGGTAGGTAGAGCAGTGGCCTTCCGTACCGTACTGCTATATATACTGGTGGTCACTGTCAGCAAACTGCAAAACTAAAATGCACCACAGGTATAGAATCTAGATGGATAGTATACTTGACGACACAGAGGTAGGTAGAGCAGTGGCCTTCCGTACCGTACTGCTATATATACTGGTGGTCACTGTCAGCAAACTGCAAAACTAAAATGCACCACAGGTATAGAATCTAGATGGATAGTATACTTGACGACACAGAGGTAGGTAGAGCAGTGGCCTTCCATACCGTACTGCTATATATACTGGTGGTCACTGTCAGCCAACTGCAAAACTAAAATGCACCACAGGTATAGAATCTAGATGGATAGTATACTTGACGACACAGAGGTAGGTTGAGCAGTGGCCTTCCGTACCGTACTGCTATATATACTGGTGGTCACTGTCAGCAAAACTCTGCACTGTACTCCTCCTATATAATACTGCTGGTCCCCAGTCCCCACAATAAAGCAGTGTGAGCACAGATATATGCAGCACACTGAGCACAGATATGGAGCGTTTTTCAGGCAGAGAACGGATAAAACTGGTGGTCACTGATCAGCAAAACTCTGCACTGTACTCCTCCTATATAATACAGCCAGTCCCCACAATTAAGTAATAAGCAGAAATATTTGCAGCAACATTAATAAACGGAGAGGACGCAAGCCACGTCCTCTCCCTAACATTTCCAATGCACGAGTGAAAATGGCGGCGACGCGCGGCTCCTTATATAGAATCCGAATCTCGCGAGAATCCGACAGCGGCATGATGACGTTCGGGCGCGCTCGGGTTAACCGAGCCATACGGGAGAATCCGAGTATGCCTCGGACCCGTGTAAAATGGGTGAAGTTCGGGGGAGTTCGGTTTCCGAGGAACCGAACTCGCTCATAACTAGTAATAAGTGTTTTAATGAACATTTTCTTATTATTTACAAAACTACATTGACAAACACATTTCTCCATCTTGTGAACTTTGGTGAAGTCTGAAAGATCATTCACAGTTCATATTTGCTTCCAGGCAGGGGCGCTGGAATGTTTTTAGGTTGGGGGGGGCGTAGAAAAAAATTATTTTGGCGCCCCCTGGTGCCGGCCTCCTCTACCTTTTTAGCCCCCCACCGATGTGCGGATGAGCGCTTACCTGCAGATCCACGCGGGCGGCATTTCCTTTAAAAACAGCCTGCTACCGCAGGGTGCTGTGTCCTCCTATCTTCGTTGTGTCCTAGCCGCCGCCGGCTGTCTCTCCTTCACAGGTGCATTACTGGGAGGAGGCGTGGCCAGGCTGGGACATCCCGGGACCATAGCCACGCCTCCTCCCAGTAATGCAACTGTGAAGGAAAGACAGCCGGCGGTGACAATTTCTATTGCCCAGGGATCCACCTGTGAGTGAACCCAGATGTGGCTGAAAATTCGAAGACGTGCCCCCACTGGGGTGGACTCCCTTAGCGGAGCCCCAGCGTCATGCGGTGGATTTTGTAGAGGCCGGGGAGGACTTCTGTTCCTGGGAACTAGCTGGGAGGATTCCCAACGTATCCTGTCCGTTGGCGGGAAAGGATTCGCCATAAAAATCCTTTTGGGAATCTGCAGTTTTTTGTCTGGAGATTCCCAATCTTTTTCACATAACTCGTTCAGCTAATGTGAGGGAGGAAAGGTTACCTCAGGTTTCTTTCCCTTATACATGTGTACCGTGTTAGGGACAGGGGGTTCCTCTGTGATATGCAAAACATCTTTTATTGCAATAATCATATATCGAATACATTTAGCCACTTTTGGCTGTAACTTTGCATCATCGTAGTCGACACTGGAGTCAGAATCCGTGTCGGTATTTGTGTCTACTATTTGGGATAGTGGGCGCTTTTGAGACCCCGAAGGTCCCTGCGACATAGGGACAGACATGGGTTGACTCCCTGGCTGTTCCCTAGCTTCCGCTTTGTCTAATCTTTTGTGCAATAAATTTACATTAGCACTTAAAACATTCCACATATCCATCCAGTCAGGTGTCGGCGTTGTCGACGGAGACACCACATTCATTTGCTCCTCCTCCTCCCTCGGAAAGCCTTCTACCTCAGACATGTCGACACACGCGTACCGACACACCACACACTTAGGGAATTCTCTTATCTGAAGACAGTTCCCCCACAAGGCCCTTTGGAGAGACAGAGAGAGAGTATGCCAGCACACACCCAGCGCTATATGACCCAGGAAAAAACACACACAATATGTTTACCTAGATAGCGCTGTATGTATTTTGCGACAAATATGTGCCTCCCCCCACTTCTTTAAAACCCTCTTTCACCGTGGAGAAGCAGGGGAGAGTCCGGGGAGCTTCCTCTCAGCGCTGTGCTGTGGAGAAAATGGCGCTGGTGAGTGCTGAGGAAGAAGCCCCGCCCCCTCGGCGGCGGGCTTCTGTCCCGCTCAAATATCTAAAAAACCTGGCTGGGGCTCTTTATATATACAGTGCCCAGCTGTATATATATACTTTTGCCATAAAACGAGGTTTATTGCTGCCAAGGGCGCCCCGCCCTGCGCCCTGCACCCTTACAGTGACTGCCGTTTGTGTGTGCTGTGTGGGAGCAGTGGCGCACAGCGTTACTGCTGTGCGTTACCTCAGTGAAGATCTGAAGTCTTCTGCGGCCTCTGAAGTCTTCTTTCTTCTCATACTCACTTGGCTTCTATCTTCCGGCTCTGCGAGAAGGACGGCGGCGCGGCTCTGGGACGGACGGCGAGGGTGAGACCTGCGTACCGATCCCTCTGGAGCTAATGGTGACCAGTAGCCTAAGAAACAGAGCCTAACATTAAAGTAGGTCTGTTTCTCTCCCCTCAGTCCCTCAATGCAGGGAGTCTGTTGCCAGCAGGCTCCCTGAAAATAAAAAACCTAACAAAAATACTTTCTTTCAGGAAACTCAGGAGAGCTCCCTGTAATGCACCCAGTCTCCTCTGGGCACAGTAGTAAACTGAGGTCTGGAGGAGGGGCATAGAGGGAGGAGCCAGTGCACACCCATACCTAAAGTCTTTCTTAAAGTGCCCATGTCTCCTGCGGAGCCCGTCTATCCCCATGGTCCTTACGGAGTCCCCAGCATCCTCTAGGACGTAAGAGAGATAGAGCCAAAGAATAGTACCAATTCACATTACCCTGTACAGTAGTGTCCGTTAGTCACATTACACCGCACAGAAGTTTCCGTTATTCACATTACACTGCCCAGTAGTACCCTTATACACGTTACACCACACAGGAGAGCCACTTATACAAGTTATGCCAGATTAAAAGCCTCTTATACACGTTACGCCACAATAGAGCACCTTATACATGTTATGCCAGGTAGAGCTGCTTATACACTTATGCCAGGTAGAGTCCCTTATACACGTTATCCAGCTAGAGCCCATTATACACATTTGCCAGGTACAGCCCATTATACACATTATAGGGGTCATTCAGACCCCGCCGCAAAAGCGGCCCGGAGCGCAGTTTGTTGGTGGCAGCAAACTGCGCATGCGCAGTGGGCGTGAGACCGTACACATTGTGGTCGCTTCTCCGATGGATGCAACCACAATGTGATTGACAGGTGATAGCGTAGCGGGATTAAGGCAGGGTGGTGACGGAAAAACGGGGGCAGGCCGGGACCATTTTTGGGGCGGCTGCATGACGTCACACACACAGACGCTCCCCCAATAAAAAAGTCTGCTGACCGCCTGACAGCGCAGCCAGCCAACACAACCTTAGATCAGATGTGTCCGCAATCTAATTGCGGATGCATCGGGAGGCGGCCTTGCCCTGTGCTGGGCGGCCCTCAGCATGTGCAGGGATGAATGCAGATCTGGCTGCGTATGCAGCAATCTGCTTTCATCTCTGAATAACCCCCTATGCCAAGTACAGCCCTCGTTCCCTCCACAGTGCGGCCCCAGTACCTGCAGGAGGTCCCGGCTCAGGCGCTGACTCTCCGCTCTCTTCTCCGCTTCCGGTGTCTTGCAGGCTTCGTTACTCCAGCAGCAGCGGCTCCATCCTATGTCGTCAGTGATGGCGAGAGGGGGGGGTGTGATCACACTGATCACATTCCCCCCCCTCGAATTGACCCTGGCTGAGGGGCTGAGCCAGGGCTGGGGACTCAGTCAGGCGTCAGGCACTGCACAGATTCCCCCACCACCACCACCACTTCTTTTTCCATAAAGGGGCGTGGCCACGCCTCCCACGATAAGGCCACGCCCCTAAAACGTCGTGGCAGCAGGGGAAGTCGGCGGCAGCAGCGTAACAGTGTGTGGGCAGAGGCCGCACACTGGGGGAGTGAGCGGCGCTACACGGGGCCAGCGCTGCCACTAGCTGTCATGCAGTTTGACAGGCGCAGCAGCAGGGTAGCAAAGCAGGGAGAGCGCCTCCCTGTTTTGTATGCCCTTGCTGAGCGAGCAGCGCTGGCTCCCCTGCGCCTCTGTCATATTTTGGGGGGCAAGCTGCCCACTTGCCCCCCTTATTCCGACGCCCCTGCTTCCAGGGAACTTTTTCTTTGACATGGAATTAGAGACTGTGCACTTTTTGTATTGGTTGTCCTGCTTCATCTACAGGTCTATCTGCAAACCCTTCTGCAAAGAAAGACTTCCAATACAGCTGCTTATTTTTGTATGGAACATACAGCATATTTCCTGAAATCCCTAGCCATGGCCATCTCAGGAATTATAATACTCACAAGAAGCAGTGTACTTGAGAAGTAAAAGTCCAGCAATAAAAACTAGCTGCTGGACTTTTCTTCTCACTGCATGTTGTTTACAAAAGTATAAAGAAAATTGTAAGTATTGTGAACTTCATCTGGGACTACCGTGATCTTGCAGCAAGGGGGATTCTTGGACTCATAGTGTAGATGAGGTTCCTTCCAATACACGGCCGGCAACAGAAATCTTGGGGACCTGTACACTGATATCTTTGCAGGCCCCCTCCACCTCCGCCCAAACCCCCCTTGCCCCCTGACCCCCACATCCCTCCCTGCATGTGCCAATACATGTATTTACAAATATTTGAATGGCGTAGCATTCAGTGCAAGATCTACTGCAATACCTACCAAACACCCACTTCGAGCAGAAAGCTTGATCAGGTCACCAATTGTTAAATATGATCCCTATTTCTCTCCTCAATGTGAGATTCTTGTTTAACAGATTTTACTGATAAATTACCAGTAAAATCTGTTAATCAAGAATCTCACATTGAGGTGAGAAATTGGGATCATATTTAACAATTGCTGGCTGGTAAAACACTGGAGCTTTATTGGTACTATTAATAACTGGTTAATCAGACAAGTGTAAAAAAACATTTAAAAAAAATGGCACTGATCTGCTCACCAGAGTCACCACCAAATCAATACTGGCTGTCCTGTGCTATTTCCACCCCAACAGTCTGTCAGGCTGCTGCTGGGCTGGTCTCCTCAAAAGTTGCGCCGCTGACTGAGCCTCCCTGTGTTCCTCAAAGAACGGACGCCGCTGCAGCAGTAGTAGGCAGGGAAGAGCGGGTGGACGGTGCGCCGGACGATACATGACATGTGACTTGTCAAGTGAGTGAGGTCAGAGGATCAGAGCAGGGCTGCAATACCGGGAGTCGGGGATTACATTACCGCCGCCGCCACTGGACTATTCTATGTGCGGGCCGGGTGGCGCTGCGGCATCCACATAAAATAATAAAAGTGTGAATCATTGAATGCATTATGCTGGGGCCCCTCAAAGCCCCGGGGCCCGGTACGGGGGTACCCTTTGTACCCGCCTGTTGCCGGGCCTGTTCCAATATGACGAGAATAAGCACAGTGACCCTAACCAGGGCCGGCAACAGAAATCTTGGGGCCCGGTACAGTAATATCTCTGCGGGCCCCCCCACCCGGCCCTAAAAACATTGTCTGCACTATGTTCTTCCCCACGACCGTCACATGCACCTCCCTGGTTATGATCCCGGCAGCCGGGATCCTGGTGGTCAGCATACCGACGCCGGGATCCCGGACGCCAGAATGCCGGCAGGGGGCCCAGCCATATTCCCACTTGTGGGTATCCCAGCGTCAGTATGCTGACCACCGGGATCCCGACCGCCGGTCACCCGATCCCAACCCCGCCTGCCTAATACAATACTGATATATTGGGATCATCTCTTTCCAAAATTAAGATTCCCAGACACACAATGGCCAGGCATTTTGTACTGTCTGTGCTGAGCAGCAGATGAGCCTGAAAGACCAGTCACCACCACACAGACATTCTGCTCTGATCTCATCTGACATGCATGCATGCAGATGCATCTATATGTGCAGAATGCTGCATGCATAATGTGCCTGCCTGCCCGCAGCCCAACCCAAACCAATCCCAAAGCCCCAAACCAAACCCAAATCCCTAAACATTCTGGAGTTGGAGAGCCTTACCAGCAGCAACACACAGCCGCCGGCGCCGCTAATTGACCAGGCTCAGAATCCCGCAGTACTGTCCTGGGCCACTCCTGCTTGGCGCTCCGGCTCCTCACAGCTCACACAGCAGAGACACGGAGGCGCGCGGTGAGGACTCGAAGAGGAGGGGCGGTCCGGACGGGCGTCATCGTGTGTGACTGGTGCAACGTCAGTGCACTGCACAGCATACAGCACGGCCGGGGACTGGCTGGCTCAGGCTGACAGCTGACCTGGCTGGGGCTGTGCACTGAGGGGGTGACCACACGGCTTGGGGGGATGGGGGGGTGCTGCCGCAAAAAACAACAACTCAACCACACAGCGGGCCGCACGCGGCTGGTGCGGTGCCGCGAGTGATAGAATTATGTACATTTATTATGATATGCTGCCACCGCTGGACCTTGGGGCCCCTCACAATGACGGGGCCCGGGACGGGTGTCCCCTTTGACCCCCCCTGTCGCCGGGCCTGACCCTAACACAGGGTACAGTGCAAGTGAAAGGGGTAACAGAGATTTTCACCCTAGTGAATGTCTTTCTGACAATTCCAGTAGTTCACAATGCTGTTTGGTTGAGCGTGGTCTTGCTCAAGATCTGTCCTTCCAGTGCTGGTAGTGGATTTTTCAGGGCACCCCACATTGTTTGTCCCACTCATTTTGCCACAACCAGTCTTTGAGTTCCGCGCTAGTGTTGTTTACAGTGTGGATGGGAAGCCCCAATATATTTATTTGTTCTATTCAAGTAAACAGTCATCATTATCACAATGATGAAGACTGTCTTATCTTGCTGGCCAGAAACCCCTCTATATTTTTCAGTGGGTTTTTCTTGCCAATTTTTACAGCAAATTTTAATTAGACTTAATTAGTCACTTATGTATGTATGTTATGTTATGTATTTTGTGTACGACCTTTTCACTGTGAATACAGTTATTTATAACCACAAGAAATCCAGAGATAATATGAGTAATGATGGAATCTGAATTATTTCTGGCATGTTATCTGTTTGTCAAAGTATAAAAAATAGTTAAAACCACAAATCTGTTAATGATTTTTTCTTTCGATGAATATAAAAACTACAGCTGTTTTCCATTTATATGGCATTTAAAGTACTAATTTGTTTTATGAAAAATAAAATATTTATATTTAGAGTTTATTTATACTTATTTTCTAAAGTCTACGTTAATATACAGTACATTCTGTAGAAAGGAGTCTGCACAAACTTTATTTCTGTGGATAATTTCATATTTTACAGGGTAATGATGTATTGGGTCTGATTCACTGGTTGAGAGCACAGCAAAATAAAGAGCATTTTTGCATTGGGAAAACCTGCAAGTGGCCTAATGTAAACTGTGTAGAGAGATTTAGAGTTGGAAAGGGAAATGCCCTAGCTGAAATCTTAATTGCAGAGCAAAATGAAAGTAATTGTCGACTACATGCAGTGGGGGATTCTACCTATGGGCTGCAGCCCCCCCCCGGTAAAATCCACCACCCACCTCAGTGAAAGTAAAGCCAAACGCATTGGCTTCACTGTAACTGGCAGTGACTTCCTATTGGAAGTGCTCCCTGCCAGTCAGCTTCTTCCCTCTGGGACTGCCAGACCGGGCTGCGATTAGCGGGGCCGCACATCGGATCGTTATCATTAGTGAAATGCAAACGATCTGCATTTTCACTAATGATATATCTGTACGATATATCGATATCGTGTGCATTAGACTGTCAATCATTCTAGTGTGTGGGGGGTGTAGAATACAGAGCACCCTCATGTGTGTGGGGGCCAGACTGTGCCATTACCCATCTATAGAAACTCTCTTTTCTATAGCGCTGGGCGATATTGCTGGTGATCAAAAGTGAGACGAATAATTTGTAACAGGAGAATTCCCTCTTTCATATGTGATTGACTCCACATTTACAGGTGTAATTATGGGCATGATAGGGCATGCATAATCACCAGACAGTAGCTACAAATGGGCCACATAATTTGATTGACCAGTCTCCGCTTTTTCAAATATGAGTGTCCACAAAGTTGCCAGTGTTATTTTGGGGGTGAGAGGGAACAGAGTACCCTCCCATATACTGAAAAATTACATTTTCCGTAGCACTATATAACATTATCTAGTGACCACCAGACAATAACTGGTAGGGGGACCCCCATAGCATAGGTGTGATTTATTGTTTAAAAGTCTTATAAAAAGTGATGATGAATCCATTCAGTCCAGGACTCTTCCCAGTGGCTGTTGTGTCTATTGCCCCTTCATGCTCTCTCATCATAAAGGGACATCATAAATGTGAAAAATGTATCAAATCTTGCAGAGAGATAAAGTGGAGAGAAATAATGCTAAAGTACCAATCAATCAGCTGCTGTCATTTTTCAGGCTGTGCTACAAAAATGACAGAAGCTGATTGGTTGGTAAACTATTTTATCTATCTCCACTTTAGCTCTCTAATATCTAATAAATCTCCTCCTTTGTGTTTTTACTCCCATATAGTCCATGCCAGTGGTCGAAGTGGGCCGGTATGTGGCGGTATGGCATACCGGCACTTCTTTCCACTGAACCCGGAAGTCTTTAAAAAAAAAAAAAAATAAAGAGTGTGCAGCAGGAGGCGAGGGAAGTGGCCAGCCTGCTGCACTAAGGATGCTGTAGAGCACCGGTCCTATGAGGCTCTAGGCTCTCTGCCGCTCACAGCCGGCCGCCGCTCACCGCCGCTGACAACAAATGGTGGCATCAGAGGGACCTCACCACTGCCGCACTGAAGGCCTCCTCACTGCAGCCACCACCGCTGCCCATGGGCTCCTCTGCCACTGCGACTACACCTCTGCACAGCTGCCGACTACAGTCCCTTCCACACTTCCGCTGCTCATCTCATTGGTGATGTCCCCCTGCTTCCCTATATCCCTCTGTCACTCTACCTGTCCCTGCTGTCACTCCCCCTGTCCCTGCTGTCATTCTCCCTGTTCCTGCTGTCACTCTCCCTGTCCCTGTTGTCATTGTTGTCACTCTCCCTGCTATCACTCTCCCTGTCCCTGCTGTCACTCTTCCTGTCCCTGCTGTTACTGCTGTCACTTTCTCTGTCCCTGCTGTCACTCTCTCTGTCACTGCTGTCACTCTTCCTGTCCCTGCTGTCACTCTCCCTGTCCCTGCTGTCACTGTCTCTGTCCATGCTGTCACTCTCTCTGTCCCTGCTGTCACTCTCTCTGTCACTGCTGTCACTCTCTCTCCCTGTCCCTGAATTGGGGATCATACTGTGTGGATTAATGTGAATTTTGGCTCATACTGTGTGGCATATTGTGAATTTTGACTCATACTGTGTGGCATATTGTGAATTTTGGCTCTTTCCTTGTGGCATATAGTGAATTTTGGCTCATTGCATGTGGCGTAATGTGAATTTTGGCTATTCTGTGTGAATTTTGGCTCATTCAGTTTGGCATAATGTGAATTTTGGCTCATTCCGTGTGGGATAATGTGTAAGTGGCACCAGTACTAGATAGTATAAGGGGTCCTACTATTGTGGTGCATAATGTGTATATGGTGTGGTACACTACACTTATGGACATGCCCCCTTTTGAGTGACCACACCCCATTTTGGGTGGCTAAGCCCCCTTTTTGCGGAGCGCATCCGGAGATGCATTTATGGTATATGTTGGAATATATTCTTATAGATCTGCTGTATCATCAGAAGCTTGGAAACTTGTTTCCAGGGGGTATATTTACTAAAATTTTATTTTGAGATCATTTTTATGAATCTACAAAATCAACTGAAATTGTTTGTATTTGATTTTCTAAATCCTTGATAAAAATCCTTAATTTACTAAAAATCGATTTTGCATTCAATTTTCAAATCGAATTCAATTTTAATTCATGTTTAGAAGGGAATTTGGGTTGAGATTTTGAAATCCCTTCCAAACCCGAACCTCAAATCCCCATTAAAATCCACAGCAAAATCAAATGCAAAATCGAAGAGAACTTCCTCATTGCTTCTTATTGGTCCAACTGTGTCACATGCACACTAAGGGGGAAGCTCTCTTTTTACACTGTTTTATACATGAAAACCTAACTGATCATTACAGTATATCATCTGACAAAAGTGTCAGATATTGTGCTATGCTGCTATCTATTGTACATTCATGGACTAGGTATGATGCCCATTGGTATAAAAAATAAGATTTTACTTACCGGTAAATCTATTTCTCGTAGTCCGTAGTGGATGCTGGGGACTCCGTAAGGACCATGGGGAATAGACGGGCTCCGCAGGAGACATGGGCACTTTAAGAAAGAATTTAGATTCTGGTGTGCTCTGGCTCCTCCCTCTATGTCCCTCCTCCAGACCTCAGTTAGAGAAACTGTGCCCGGAAGAGCTGACAGTACAAGGAAAGGATTTTGGTAATCCAGGGCAAGATTCATACCAGCCACACCAATCACACCGTATAACTTGAGATAAACATACCCAGTCAACAGTATGAACAACAACAGAGCAACAGGTCAACCCTGATAACCCTTATTTAAGCAATAACTATATACAAGCATTGCAGAAGAAGTCCGCACTTGGGACGGGCGCCCAGCATCCACTACGGACTACGAGAAATAGATTTACCGGTAAGTAAAATCTTATTTTCTCTAACATCCTAGTGGATGCTGGGGACTCCGTAAGGACCATGGGGATTATACCAAAGCTCCCAAACGGGCGGGAGAGTGCGGATGACTCTGCAGCACCGATTGAGCAAACACAAGGTCCTCCTCGGCCAGGGTATCAAACTTGTAGAACTTTGCAAAAGTGTTTGAACCTGACCAAGTAGCCGCTCGGCAAAGTTGTAATGCCGAGACCCCTCGGGCAGCCGCCCAAGAAGAGCCCACCTTCCTAGTGGAATGGGCCTTAACTGATCTTGGCAGCGGCAATCCAGCCGCCGAATGAGCCTGCTGAATCGTGTTACAGATCCAGCGAGCTATAGTCTGCTTTGAAGCAGGAGCACCAAGCTTGTTGGAAGCATACAGGATAAACAAAGACTCTGTTTTCCTGACCCTAGCCGTTCTGGCTACATAAACCTTCAAAGCCCTGACTACATCAAGCAACTCGGAATCCTCCAAGTCCGTAGTAGCCACAGGCACCACAATAGGTTGGTTTATATGAAAGGATGAAACCACTTTTGGCAGAAATTGTGGACGGGTCCGCAATTCTGCTCTATCCGCATGGAAAACCAGATAGGGGCTTTTATGTGACAAAGCCGCCAACTCTGACACACGCCTAGCCGAAGTCAAGGCTTATAGCATGACCACCTTCCACGTGAGATATTTAAACTCCACCGTTTTGAGTGGTTCAAACCAGTGGGATTTCAGGAAACTCAACACCACGTTAAGATCCCAAGGTGCCACTGGAGGCACAAAAGGGGGCTGAATATGCAGCACTCCCTTTACAAACGTCTGAACTTCAGGTAGAGAAGTCAACTCCTTTTGAAAGAAAATGGATAGGGCCGAAATCTGGACCTTAATGGACCCCAATTTTAGGCCCAAATTCACTCCTGACCGTAGGAAGTGAAGGAAACGGCCCAGCTAGAATTCCTCCGTAGGGGCATTCCTGGCCTCACACCAAGCAACATATTTTCGCCATATACGGTGATAATGTTGAGCTGTCACGTCCTTCCTAGCCTTTATCAGCGTAGGAATGACCTCATCCGGAATGCCATTCTCTGCTAGGATCCGGCGTTCAACCGCCATGCCGTCAAACGCAGCCGCGGTAAGTCTTGGAACAGACAGGGCCCCTGTTGCAACAAGTCCTGTCTCAGAGGAAGAGGCCACGGCCCTTCGTGACCAATCTGGAACAATGAGTATCGTTCTCACTCCTCTTTTCCTTATTATTCTCAGCACCTTGGGTACGAGAGGAAGAGGAGGAAATACATAGACCGACTGGAACACCCACGGTGTCACCAGGGCGTCTACAGCTATCGCCTGAGGGTTTCTTGACCTGGCGCAATACCTCTGTAGTTTTTTGTTGAGGCGTGATGCCCTCATCTGTGCGAAGACTTCCTGATGAAGTCCCCACTCTCCCGGATAGAGGTCGTGTCTGCTTCCCAGTTGTCCACTCCCGGGATGAACATTGCTGACAGTGTGCTTACGTGATTTTCCGCCCAGCGAAGAATTCTGGTGGCTTCCGCCATCGCTACCCTGCTCCTTGTGCCGACTTGTCGGTTTTCATGAGCCACTGCGGTGATGGTGTCTGACTGAATCAGAACCGGTTGGTCGCGAAGCAGGGTCTCCGCTTGACGTAGGGCGTTGTAAACGGCCCTTAGTTCCAGGATGTTGATGTTAAGGCAAGTCTCCTGACTTGACCACAGACCTTGGAAATTTCTTCCCTGTGTGACTGCTCCCCACCCTCGGAGGCTTGCATTCGTGGTCACCAGGACCCAGTCCTGAATGCCGAATCTGCGGCCCTCGAGAAGGTGAGCATTCTGCAGCCACCACAGGAGAGACACCCTGGCCCTGGGGGATAGGGTGATTAACTGATGCATCTGAAGATGTGATCCGGACCACTTGTCCAGTAAGTCCCATTGAAAGGTCCTTGCATGGAACCTGCCGAAGGGAATGGCCTCGTATGATGCCACCATCCTTCCCAGGACTCGAGTGCAGTGATGCACTGACACCTGTTTTGGTTTTAATAGGTTCCTGACCAGTGTCATGAGCTCCTGAGCTCTCTCTATCGGGAGAAAAACCCTTTTCTGGTCTGTGTCTAGAATCATGCCTAGGAAAGGCAGACGAGCCGTAGGAACCAACTGCGACTTTGGAATATTTAGAATCCAGCCGTGTTGCCGTTACACTTCCAGAGAAAGTGCTACGCTGATCAGCAACTGCTCTCCTGATCCCGCTTTTATGAGGAGATCATCCAATTATGGAATAATTGCGACCCCTTGCTTCCGCAGGAGTACCATCATTTCCGCCATTACCTTGGTAAATATTCTCGGTGCCGTGGAGAGACCAAACGGCAACGTCTGAAATTGGTAATGACAATCCTGTACCACAAATCTGAGGTACGCCTGATGAGGTGGATAAATGGGGACATGAAGGTATGCATCCTTTATGTCCAAAGACACCATAAAATCCCCCCCTTCCAGGCTTGCGACGACCGCTCTCAGCGATTCCATCTTGAACTTGAACCTTTTCAAGTATATGTTCAGGGATTTTAAATTCAATATGGGTCTGACCGACCCGTCCGCTTTCGGGACTACAACATGGTCGAATAATAACCCCCTCCTTGTTGAAGGAGGGGAACCTTGACCACCACCTGTGGAAGATACAATTTGTGAATTGCAGTTAACACTATTTCCCTCTCGTGGGGGGAAGCCGGCAGGGCCGTCGGTGAGGGGGCATCTCCTCGAAGTCCAGCTTGTATCCCTGAGACACAATATCTATCGCCCAGGGATCCAACAGGGAGTGAACCCACTTGTGGCTGAAATTTCGAAGACGTGCCCCCACCGGGCCTAGCTCCGCCTGTGGAGCCCCAGCGACATGCGGTGGATTTTGTAGAGGCCGGGGAAGACTTCTGTTCCTGGGAACTAGCTGTGTTGTGCAGCTTCTTTCCTCTTCCCCTGCCTCTGGCAAGAAAGGACGCACCTCGGACTTTCTTGTTTCTTTGTGATCGAAAGGACTGCATTTGATAATGTCGTGCTTTCCTAGGCTGTGCTGGAATATAAGGCAAAATATCAGAATTACCAGCTATAGCTGTGGAGACCAGGTCTGAGATCCCTTCTCCACACAATCCTCAGCCTTGTAAAGTAAACCTTGCATGTTCCACAGGACACGTCAAGCAGAAATCGACATAGCGTTGACTCTAGAACCCAGTAGACTAATGTCTCTTTGGGCATGTTTTATATATATATCTAAGACAGCATCTTTTATATATATATATACATAGGGTCTCAATCTCTGCTGATAAGGTATCTGTCCCCGCTGCTACAGCGCTATAAACCCATGCCGACACAATCGCCGGTCTGAGTAGTGTACCAGAAAGTGTGTAAATGGACTTCAAAGTACTTTTACTGCATGCTATCTGCAGGATCCCTGAGGATAGCTGTTAAGTCAGCGCTACCTTTTAGGCAAACGTGATACCCTAGGGGAAGATTCCCATCGTATCCTGGCCCTAATAGGGAAAGGATACTCCCTGAGAATTCTTTGTGGGAAACTGCAGTCTCTTGTCTGGAGATTCCCGCTCTTTTTCTTCATGAGAGGAGGGAAATTTACCTCAGCTTTCTTCCCCTTAAACATGTGTACCCTTGTGTCAGGGACAGATGAGTCATCAGTGATATGCAAAAATTTTTTAATTACAATAATCATATATTGAATACTTTCCTGCCATTTTGGCTGTAACTTTGCATTATCGTAGTCGACACTGGAGTCAGACTCCGTGTCGATATCAGTGTCTATTATTTTGGATAGTGAGCATTGAGAGACTCTGAAGGTCTCTGCGACGTAGGGACAGACATGGGTAGATTCCCTGTCTGTTCTCTAATCTTTTGTGCAATAAATTTACCTCAGCACTTAATTTCACATATCCAAACAGGTGTCGGCATTGTCGACGGAGACACCACTCACACACACATTTGCTCCATCACCTCCTTAGGGGAGCCTTTTACCTCAGACATGTCGACACACACGTACCGACACACCACACACCCAGGGAATGCTCATCTGAAGACAATTCCCCCACAAGGCCCTTTGGAGAGACAGAGAGAGAGTATGCCAGCACACACCCCAGCGCTATAAACCCAGGAATAACACAGTAACTTAATGTTAACCCAGTAGCTGCTGTTTATATTGATTTTTGCGCCTAATTATGTGCCCCCCCTCTCTTTTTACCCTTTTCTACCGTGTATCTGCAGGGGAGAGCCTGGGGAGCTTCCTCTCAGCGGAGCTGTGGAGAAAAAATGGCGCAGGTGAGTGCTGAGGAAGAAGCCCCGCCCCCTCGACGGCGGGCTTCTGTCCCGCTTACATATACATTTTCTTGGCAGGTGCTCATACATATATACAGTGCCCAACTGTATATATGTGTACTTTTGCCAAAAGAGGTCCATATGCTGCCCAGGGCGCCCCCCCTGCGCCCTACACCCTTACAGTGACCGGAGTATGTGAGGTGTGTGGGAGCAATGGCGCACAGCTGCAGTGCTGTGCGTTACCTCAGTGAAGAACGGAGTCTTCTGCCGCCGATTTCGAAGTCTTCTTGCTTCTCATACTCACCCGGCTTCTGTCTTCCGGCTCTGCGAGGGGGACGGCGGCGCGGCTCTGGGATCGGACGACGAGGGTGAGATCCTGTGTACGATCCCTCTGGAGCTAATGGTGTCCAGTAGCCTAAGAAGCAGGACCTAGCTTCAGAGAGTAGGGCTGCTTCTCTCCCCTCTGTCCCACGATGCAGGGAGTCTGTTGCCAGCAGAGCTCCCTGAAAATAAAAAACCTAACAAAATACTTTCTCACAGCAAGCTCAGGAAAGCTCACTGAACAGCACCCAGCTCGTCCGGGCACAGATTCAAACTGAGGTCTGGAGGAGGGACGTAGAGGGAGGAGCCAGAGCACACCAGAATCTAAATTCTTTCTTAAAGAGCCCGTCTATTCCCCATGGTCCTTACGGAGTCCCCAGCATCCACTAGGACGTTAGAGAAATGTGCAGTATTCAGCTAATGAAACTGCTGATGTTGCTCTGATTATTGATGTTGCTCTGATTATTGCTCATGATTATTGTACTGTGTGCAACATACCGTAACCTTGGACAGCTATTATTCCTTCAGTACATTCACACTGCTTCACATGCATTTGGGTACTTAAAAAGTCATCATAATCAATTTCCTAGCAATCGAATGGTGTTCAGAAGCTCAAATCGAATGTCTAACTTTATTCTAAGCATTTGGGGATTTCAAGTTCGATTTTGAGATATATTTAGAGTTTGATTTCAAATCGAACTTTAGTAAATGAGAAGATTCTACTGTATATTGGAGTATGGGAATACATCGATTTTTTTAAAAATTCGATTTTGAGTGGGATCTGCATTGAATTTGGTGATAGAATTAATTTATCATTCGATTTTGACTTTAGTAAATATGTTCAATCAAAATCTAATGGAAATCGAAAGGAAATAGAATTCCAAAATTTAAGACTTTTGCCAACATCTTAGCAGGCCTGTTGTTCCATTGGGTGTAGTATGTTATGCCGGCGGTCGGCCAGCATACCGGTGCTGGAATCCCGACTGCCGGCATACCGACAGCTGGGCGAGCGCAAATAAGCCCCTTTCGGGCACGATGGCGTGCCACATTATCTATTCTCCCTCCAGGGGGGTCGTGGACCCCCATGAGGGAGAAAAGCTGTTGGTATGCCAGCGGTCGGGATTCCAGCGCCGGTATGCTAGTCGTCGGGAGACTGGCCGCCGGCAAACTGAAGACCACCCGTTCCATTGGTAATATTTGTGTTTGCATTTGTGGATGGCCAGTTTTGCCTTCTCATTTAAAAGTTGTTTCAGTGCTTTAAATGTTTCTTTTAATTTCACAAAGAAGGGTTTAATTTTCAGTAAAAGAGCTTCTGCATTTTACTTTTAAAGTTTCACTATTTGAGGGGTAACATGTAATTGCACACAAGAAAATCTGCTTAATTCTCATAGCCATACATGGAGAATTGAGTATTTGTCTTGAAGATATTAGTCGAGTAAACGTGCATATAAGCATTGAGTTGCAGGATTTTGTTCCTCAGCGATATTAATATTACTAATCACCCATAAAATGAAACTTTCTTTCTCACGCTCACATTGAGAGTTTCAAAAATACAGTAGTTAAACTTAATTTTATCTGGGAGATTTTTAGGAGTTTCCCGTGGGAGACAACAATTGAAGAGCAGTATACTGTACGTTAAGACATGTTTCTTTTTAGTCTTACTCTTCAGATTTTTTTGGAAGTTCAGTACAAGTTGTCCTTAGTCATCTATTTTTCTTTATATATTGTTGTGTAATGGTAAAAGAACATTATGATCATTGGAAATTGCAAGCAATCGTGGGTCTCTCTGGAGCTAAGTGGTCCACTGTGATGATCTAACACAGCAAAATAAAAGATGGCCCCTGTATATGCTTAGTAGAGATCTCAGCAGCAATCTTGGCATAGGACATGAAGCTTCTCCAGAGAACAGGAAGATTTTCAACAAAATTGCATAACAGCTTTGGTAATTAACCACTTGCCTGGCATGGTTGCATCAGATGAACAACGGACTGGGTTTCACTGACCTAGTCACATCTCAAGCGACCAGTCAGAAATGCCCACTGTGCAGTGGCTGCTCGCCGAGGAACCTCACCTACTTGGACATTGTATGATGCTCACAAAGTATTACATCACCTTTGCTGTGGACATTTCTCCTTGCTGACATCAAAACCAACAGCAGACACATATTGCTACTTAAAGATGCAAGCTGTACTGGGCCTAATTCAGTGTAGTACATTATGACATTGTTTTCGCAATTGAGCACATATGTAAAGGTGCTTTGCGATTGCACTCTCAGTGAAGATTACTTTGCAGAGATATTGAGAGGAAGTGACCATTTCAGGAGTGGTAAAGGTGAGAGGCAGCAAAAATTCAGGAGTGTCATGGCATGTCAGGGTGTGTATGACATCAGCTGCGATCATGTACTGAGAGAAACATGGCACTTGTGTTACTACTTCTGTGGCCAGACTGCATAGCCATAGATCTATTCGAGCAGTCGATGTTCCGCATTGTTGCGTATAGGCTGTGAATGTGTACGCAGTTGTAAATGGGTTTGCAATCACTCTGGTAGGAGGCTCTTTTCATTTCTGAGCAGCAACTTCAGTTTCTAACATTCGCAGTTCCTTAGCCTAGAAAATCGCAATCACAACTGCATTAGTGTACAACTCCGAATTAAGCCCACAATTCCAATAAGGACAGCCACTTAATTACAAGTGTGCTAACGGAGGTCACAATAGCACAGACTTTCTCTATTTGAACAGCATCCTAATTCTTGAGAGATAAAGAGGTGCTTTAATACACAATTGTCTACACAATACTATATATTGTTCACAATCGCTAAGTCTATGAACTATACACATTTCTTATGGATTTTGAGACATAACTGCCATTTGATTTAACAAGAAATGTACTCCAAACTACCTGGTGATGATCACAGAAATGAGTATACTTCAACAGAGGAGTCACTAGGGGTGTGTGGACTGCACACGGGTGTCACCCTCCGTCAGGTGGCATAAAAATGCCATCTACCCCTCTTTGACAGGTAGCATGGAGCTGCACTGTGACATTATCTGCAGAGTCCAGCACAGACGAGGAGCCGACCATGTAGGCAGATGAGTCTCGGGGCAGCCGAGCCCAAACCCCCCTTTTCACCTCTCCAGTGATGAAAACCAGGAAGGGCACTGAGGCTATGCTCCTCCCGTGAGGTCATACCTCCTTTTCACGTCATGGGGTTGTTGACACCCCTGTACTTCAATATTAGATTGTGTTAGAATTTGCTCTTATTAAGATAACTTGGCTGTTACTGTTGAAAAGAGTTTGCAGCCAATGAAGATCCAATGGAGATATGTACAATTTTTTGTTGTGTTTATTTTGCATGTTTATGGGTTTATATGTGTGGTTTTTTTTAGTAAATAATAATAGGATTTTAATACCTACCGGTAAATCCTTTTCTCCTAGTCCATAGAGGATGCTGTGGACTCCAAAAGCACCATGGGGTATAGACGGATCCGCAGGAGATATGGGCACACTAAAAAGACTTTGACTGGGTGTGAACTGGCTCCTCCCTCTATGCCCCTCCTCCAGACCTCAGTTATAGGAACTGTGCCCAGGAGAAACGGACATTTCGAGTAAAGGATTTTTGTTAAACTAAGGGCGAGAAACATACCAGCCCACACCACAAGCATACCGTACAACTGGATCAGCAGAAAACCAGATAACAGTATGAACTAACAACAGCAACAAGCTAAATACAACTGATACACAAACCTAGTGTAACCAGTAACAATACAACTGCAAAGAACAGTCCGCACTGGGATGGGCGCCCAGCATCCTCTACGGACTAGGAGAAAAGGATTTACTGGTAGGTATTAAAATCCTATTTTCTCTTACGTCCTAGAGGATGCTGGGGACTCCAAAAGGACCATGGGGTCTATACCAAAGCTCCAGACTGGGCGGGAGAGCGCGGACGTCTCTGCAACACCGATTGAGCAAACATGAGGTCCTCCTCAGCCAGGGTATCAAACTTGTAGAACTTAGCAAAGGTGTTTGAACCCGACCACGTAGCTGCTCGGCAAAGTTGAAGCGCCGAGACCCCTCGGGCAGCCGCCCAAGATGAGCCCACCTTCCTGTTAGAATGGGCCTTTACTGACTTCGGCAACAGTAGCCCAGCCGAAGAATGAGCGTGCTGAATCGTATTACAAATCCAGCATGTAATAGTCTGCTTAGAAGCAGGATTTCCAATCTTGTTGGAAGCATACAGGACAAACAGAGCCTCTGGCGACATAAATTTTCAAAGCTCTGACAACATCAAGAGATTTAGGGACTGCCACAGCATCTGTAGCCACAGGCACCACAATAGGTTGATTTATGTGAAACGAAGAAACCACCTTCGGCAGAAATTGTTGACGAGTCCTCAATTCCGCTCTATCCACATGAAAAATCAAATATGGGCTCTTGTGAGACAGAGCCGCCAATTCGGACACTCGTCTGGCAGATGCCAAGGCCAAAAACATGACCACTTTCCAAGTGAGAAATTTCAACTCAACCTTTCGCAAAGGTTCAAACCAGTGAGACATAAGAAACTGCAACACCACTTCAAGATCCCACGGTGCCACGGGTGGCACAAATGGAGGATGGAGATGCAGCACTCCCTTCACAAAAATCTGAACCTCAGGAAGGACGGGCAATTCTTTTTGAAAGAAAATAGGTAAAGCCAAAATCTGCACTTTGATGGAACCCATTTTCAGGCCTGCATCCACTCCTGCCTGCAAAAAATGGAAGAAACGACCCAAGTGAAACTCCTCCGCATGAGCTGCTTTGGTTTCTCACCACGACACATACTTTCTCCAAATACGGTGATAATGTGTCGCCGTGACCTCCATCCTAGCTTTAAGGAGAGTGGGGATGACCTCTCCGGGAATACCCTTCCGAGCTAGGATTTGGCGTTCAACTTCCACGTCGTCAAACACAGCCGTGGTAAGTCCAGAAACATGCAGGGCCCCTGCAGTAACAGGTCCTCTCTTAGAGGAAGCGGCCAGGGATCTTCCACTAGTAATTCCTGAAGATACGGATACCAGGCCCTCCGTGGCCAATCTGGAGCCACGAGTATAGCCTAAACCCTTGTTCGTCTTATGATCCTCAACACCTTTGGAATGAGGAAGTGGAGGGAACACATACACCGACTGAAACACCCACGGAGTTACCAGGGCGTCCACTGCACAGGCTTGGGGGTCCCTCGACTTGGAACAATACTTCGGAAGTTTCTTGTTGAGGCGAGACGCCATCATGTCTATCAGAGGAATTCCCCAACGCCTTGTCACTTCTGCAAATACCTCTTGATGAAGAGCCCACTCTCCTGGATGGAGATCGTGTCTGCTGAGGAAGTCTGCTTCCCAGTTGTCCACGCCCGGGAGGAAAACTGCTGACAGAGCGCTCATGTGCTGTTCCGCCCAGCGGAGAATTCTTGTGGCTTCCACCATTGCCGCCCTGCTCCTTGTTCCGCCTTGGCGGTTTACGTATGCCACCGCTGTTATGTTGTCCGACTGGATCAGGACAGGGAGACCCTGAAGAAGGTTCTTCGCTTGCAGGAGGCCGTTGTAAATGGCTCTTAACTCGAGAACATTTATGTGGAGACAAGATTCCTGGCTTGACCATTTTCCCTGGAAACTTCTTCCTTGCGTGACTGCGACACAGCCTCGGAGACTTGCATCTGTGGTCAGCAGGACCTAGTCCTGGATTCCGAATCGGCGTCCCTCTAGAAGGTGAGAGCCTTGCAGCCACCATAGGAGAGAAATCCTGGCCCTGGAAGATAGACTTATTTTCCGGTGCATGTGCAGGTGAGACCCGGACCATTTGTTCAGCAGATCCCACTGAAACACCCGAGCATGAAACCTGCCAAACGGAATGGCTTCGTAAGCCGCAACCATCTTCCCTAGTACTCGAGTGCATTAATGAACCGACACTCTTGTCGGTCTCAGAAGCTCCTTGACCATGGTTCATATAACATGTGCAGAAAGAGTTAGATTTGGGTGGGGTGTGTTCAATCTGCAATCTAATTTGCAGTGTAAAAATAAAGCAGCCAGTATTTACACTGCACAGAAACAAAATAACCCACCCAAACCTAACTCTCTCTGCAAATGTTATATCTGTCTCCCCTGCAGTGCACATGGTTTTGCCCAATTGCTATCAAAAATCCTGCTGCGATCAACTTGGAATTACCCCCCATGTGCACTGCAGGGGAGGCAGATATAACATGTGCAGAGAGAGTTAGATTTGGGTGGTTTATTTTGTTTCTGTGCAGGGTAAATACTGGCTGCTTTATTTTTACACTGCAATTTAGATTGCAGATTGAACTCACAAAACCCAAATCTAACTCTCTCTGCAAATGTTATATCTGCCTCTCCTGCAGTGCACATGGTTTTGCCCAACTGCTAAAAAATTTCCTGCTGTGATCAACTCAGAATTACCCCCATAGTCTGTAATCCAGTGTTCATGGTTATCCATATCTTGAAGTCTCATGTGTTCCTGACCTGGCTTAGTTTCTGATGATTTTCTTGTCTACTGTTTTAGCTCTGTGTCTATTTCATCTGGACCTGTGTACTCCCCGAGTATAAATGTGTAGTTGTATGTACAGTTACTAACCGGGGATGTATGTGGGTTCAGATGTTCCTCCTCTCTTTTCTTCTTGGATGACAGGTTCAATTTGTAGCTTTTGGAGATCACTGTCCTCCGTATCACAGATCAATCGGGGATTACTGAAGAACTCAGAATTTGTTAGTGTAGTGTAGTCGATCAGATAAGCGGCACTTGGTAAAATAAACGACAGACCACAATAGAATACTACGATTTGTACTAAAAGTAATTATTCAAAATATTATTCACTTAGCTTCTAGTGCAATTTCTGTAGTACAATTGTCAGATTCACAACATATAAATGTAATACCACAATAATAATACATTCAGTCAACATAACATTTATGTAACGGATATAAGTACAGTATACCTGGGTTCAAGATTAATACTCTTTGGTAAATGTCCCATTAAGAGGTTATATTTATATATGCATATATAATTAGTTGATGCACACACGTTGCCACGGTTTCCAAAGAAGCCCTTACTAGTGGCCAACACGTAATTACTGCGACACAGTCAATAGTCTATTTTCCCCTCCAGAAATGTAGTTTAGTCAGTATATGAGAAAAGAGTGACAAACTTAGTAAAACCACAGAGTGGCACTATACACTCACTGAGTCCCTTCAGACATTGAGGCAAGTGTCCTTCTTATGATGAACAGGTAATTACTGTGAACTGTAACTTTAAACTATACTTCTGACTATAGTTCAGTGTCCTAAGATGAGACAGGGTACATGAGACAATTCCAGTGGAGAAGATTGCTGGCTGCTATGCTGACCAAGTTGTTTATATGTGGCAAGGGAAGTGCTGTATTGCTACACAGTCTCTGCTGAGAGGTAGGTAGTGTATATTCACACAAAAAGCTTGCTTACGTGTGCTGAGTTCTCTCTTTCCACGGTCATGATAAGGTGCTGCCTGGATGCTGCTGGGCTGTGGCTGTGCTCATACTGCTTTCTCCTCTGAAGCCACATGTGCAGGGGGCAGAAGGAGAGAGTGTAGCAGCTGCTGCTGCTGAAGGGAAATACCAGCATCTCCTGCACACTCTACAGTTGTGTTGCCCTCTGTTTAGGTACCAGTCACACTGTCTGAATCTCATACTGTGGGGTCTATTCATGAAGCAGTGAAAAGTGTAGAGAAGTGGCCCTGTGGGGAAGTTGCCCATGGCAACCAATCAGTATTGAAGTAAAATTAATCATTTGCATACTATACAATTGAACGGAGCAGCTGATTGGTTGCGATGGGCAACTTCTCCACAGGCTTACTTCTCAACACTTTTCACTGCTTCGTGAATAGACCCCTGTATGCGGCATACGAACGCTGTCTTTTATTCTCACCCTCCTTCTCCTCTCTCCATGAGGCAACTCACTCCTCCTCTTCCTGCAGGTCTCAACACTCTCCCTCCTGTATCATCAGGTAGGAAGCCTCAGCCAATCCCTGTCCTCTGCTTACATGTTCCTCTCATGCTCAGTCTCACTTATTAAGCCCCTGAGGTCAGATGAAGCAGGAGGCTGTATCAATTGCTTACGCTCTGGATAGAGCATCAAGTCCTATTAATCCCTTTCCAGTCCTGGGGTATTGCTGGAGGGTTACATCTGCCTTGCCCTGACATTCCTTCCCGGCAATATTCCTATTTTAGCTGTAGTCCATTTGTATAGTAGATCAAGCCTATTAGCCATTAGTCTTAAGTGGCACGTCCCACCTGGAGCCACAGCTGAAGGCTTTGATCTGTAAATCTTCCTGCAGCAAAGCCTAGATCCTATTGCCTGAGTCCCTGGTAAGGATCAGGGGTTTGTTTAACTCCATGAATCTGCTGCTGCTAGTACATATACATGTTGGTGAATTTAAGGGGTCTATTTACTAAACCTTGGATGGAGATACAGTGGACGGAGATAAAATACCAGCCAATTAGCATCTAACTGCTATGTCACAGGCTGGGTTTGAGAAATGACAGTTAGGAGCTGATTGGCTGGTACTTTATCTCCGTCCACTTTATCTCCATCCAAGGCTTAGTAAGTAGACCTCATAATCCTGAAATTATGTCTACATTATGATGGGCACTACTGTATATTACAGTTATAAATATGTTTAACTCCTTATACAGAAATCCAAGTGTTTCTGCCTCAAATAGTAGCTAAAACTCTAATATTCACAATCTTTGCAAGGAACTGAACTACTAGTCCATAACCAAAGTGGACCGATCCAATGAATTCAAATAGGAGAGTTATTTAATGTGTAGCAAGAAATATTCTTGCATACTGTAAATTCATGATCCCCTAGATGGCAGGTGCAAATCTTTAGTAATTAGACACTTTTCAAATATTATTCAGACGCCAGTGTGTAATATGGAAATAAATGCCAAAGATAGTCTACCGGAAAGGAGCCACTGAATAAATCCAGCTGTGCTAAATATACTGTAGGTAGTATGCTGAAGTAACCACCAAAAAATGGAAACTATTGGTCCTATTATCCTTACACAAAGCATCTTAGGTGTAACTATATACAGTACCACACACTAAAATATTATACCTTTATAACAAAAGGGACACAATTCCAGCGCTCTGCTTACAATAGTAAATTATTATAGTTTCAAAGCCATGAAGTAATAGTAAATCACTGATCTGTATATTGGTCTAAATGACAAGGAAACTGCACATACTGTACTACAGTACAGATTAAATAGATTTTTAAGGTATTTTAATTTATTTGATATTGTACTCATATTACTAATATGTGTGAAATCTGGTATACTGTATTGTCAACATTGCATACTCACATTTTATATGCCTATTTCATGACTAATGGTATTGTTAATCATTAGATCTGGCATCAAAAATTGTGGAGCCTGGGACTGACAAAATAGGTAACCCTCTAATGGCGATGGCCATTTTGTTGAGGACATGTCTATACAGATATTCTTATTCACAGCTGCAGAGGCGGGTCCCCTCTCTGTTCTGCCTGGTACTGCAGTAACCCCCCAGGATGACGACCCTGTTAATCATCTGCTGTATGTCTCAGTCTAAGGACCGTCCAGGTATTCATCAATAAAGTCTTCAAAATCTTTCTTATAGATGTTCACTCACCCAACCAAAGTAGCTACAAAACTATGCTGCAGGAAACTAATTTAAGGCATACAAAAACAGCAATTATGATCTTGATGTATAGTTTAATCCTGTACATAATATTTAATCAAATCATGTTTTAAAACGCTGTGAATGTTCTACAAATGAATAAGTTAAATAGTTGTAATACATTACACCGACCCACTGCACTTAGAACAATCTTATTAACATTAGTATGATACACTCAATGAAACAATTAGTACCTAGGGAACGAAGTTTTATTAAGACAATGCTGAATATGAAGCTACTGAAGTTTAATTGCTACTATAAATATTTTGTGTGTTGACAAAATAAAAAATAATCTTTTTTTTCTCCAGTATTCATTTGATATTTGGGAATTTTGTAGAAATTTGGTTATATTTGTAACGGTTGCATTTCAATGTATTAGAATCAATTGTACTGATTGTTATAGGCACGTTTGTTGCCTATTTACTGTATACAGGGCATTTTATGTCCAGAACATCCTGTATGATTTGTATGGCCAGAACCAATGACAAGGGGGGCGCAAAGGGTATCACTGTCTGCAGTGGGATTCTGTAGCAGCAGATTCGCACCTTTAGTCTGCTGCCAGAATGTCCTGTACTGTATTTTCTGCATGGTCAGCTCTTCCTGTATGAGCTGTATGGCCAGAATATCCTGTATGCACTGTATGATTAGAATGTCCTGTATATGATGTACTGTATCTATTAGAGATGAGCGGGTTCGGTTCCTCGAGATCCGAACCCCCCCGAACTTCACCTATTTTACACGGTTCCGAGGCAGCCTTGCTCGATTAACCCGAGCGCGCCCGAACGTCATCATCCCGCTGTCGTATTCTCGCGAGATTCGTATTGCATATAAAGAGCCACGCGTCGCCGCCATTTTCACTCGTGCATTGGAGATGATAGCGAGAGGACGTGGCTGCGTTCTCTTAGTTTCTGTGTTCAGTGTGCTGCAAATATCTGTGCTCAGTGTGCTGCAAATATCTGTGCTCAGTGTGCTGCAAATATCTGGGCTTAGTGTGCTGCAAATATCTATGTTCTCTGCCTGAAAACGCTCCATATCTGTGCTGCATTGTAGTATATAGTAGGAGGATAGTGCAGAATTTTGCTGACCACCAGTATATATATATATATATATATATAGCAGTACGGTACAGTAGTCCATTGCTCTACCTCTGTGTCGTCAAGTATACTATCCATCCATATCTGTGCTGCATTGTAGTTGTGCGCAGTATATAGTAGGAGGACAGTGCAGAATTTTGCTGACCACCAGTATATATATAGCAGTAAGGTACAGTAGTCCATTGCTCTACCTCTGTGTCGTCAAGTATACTATCCATCCATATCTGTGCTGCATTGTAGTTGTGCGCAGTATATAGTAGGAGGACAGTGCAGAATTTTGCTGACCACCAGTATATATATAGCAGTACGGTACAGTAGTCCATTGCTCTACCTCTGTGTCGTTAAGTATACTATCCATCCATATCTGTGCTGCATTGTAGTTGTGCGCAGTATACAGTAGGAGGAGAGTGCATAATTTTGCTGACCACCAGTATATATATATAGCAGTACGGTACAGTAGTTCATTGCTCTACCTCTGTCGTCAAGTATACTATCCATCCATATCTGGGCTGCATTGTAGTTGTGCGCAGTATATAGTAGGAGGACAGTGCAGAATTTTGCTTACCACCAGTTTATATATATATATATATATATATATAGCAGTACGGTACAGTAGTCCATTCTCTACCTCTGTGTCTTCAAGTATACTATCCATCCATATCTGTGCTGCATTGTAGTTGTGCGCAGTATATAGTAGGAGGACAGTGCAGAATTTTGCTGACCACCAGTATATATATATATATATATATATATATATAGCAGTACGGTACAGTAGTCCATTGCTCTACCTCTGTGTCGTCAAGTATACTATCCATCCATATCTGTGCTGCATTGTAGTTGTGCGCAGTATATAGTAGGAGGACAGTGCAGAATTTTGCTGACCACAAGTATATATATATATAGCAGTACGGTACAGTAGTCCTTTGCTCTACCTCTGTGTTGTCAAGTATAATATCCATCCATATCTGTGCTGCATTGTAGTTGTGCGCAGTATATAGTAGGAGGACAGTGCAGAATTTTGCTGACCACCAGTATATATATATATATATATATATATATAGCAGTACAGTACAGTAGTCCATTGCTCTACCTCTGTGTCGTCAAGTATACTATCCATCCATATCTGTGCTGCATTGTAGTTGTGCGCAGTATATAGTAGGAGGACAGTGCAGAATTTTGCTGACCACCAGTATATATATATATATATATATATATATATATTTATCTATGCATCCTGTGCTGTTTGGGGACTATTTTTTTAAGTGCCATCCTGTCTGACACTGCAGTGCCACTCCTAGATGGGCCAGGTGTTTGTGTCGGCAACTTGGGTCGCTTAGCTTAGCCATCCAGCGACCTAGGTGCACCTCTTTTTTTCTTTGCATCATGTGCTGTTTGGGGACTATTTTTTTAAGTGCCATGCTGTCTGATACTGCAGTGCCACTCCTAGATGGGCCAGGTGTTTGTGTCGGCCACTTGGGTCGCTTAGCTTAGTCATCCAGCGACCTTGGTGCACCTCTTTTTTTCTTTGCATCATGTGCTGTTTGGGGACAATTTTTTTAAGTGCCATCCTGTCTGACACTGCAGTGCCACTCCTGGATGGGCCAGGTGTTTGTGTCGGCCACTTGGGTCGCTTAGCTTAGTCATCCAGCGACCTTAGTGCCCCTCTTTTTTTCTTTGCATCATGTGCTGTTTGGGGATTTTTTTTTTAAGTGCCATCCTGTTTGACACTGCAGTGCCACTCCTGGATGGGCCAGGTGTTTGTGTTGGCCACTTGGGTCGCTTAGCTTAGCCATCCAGCGACCTTGGTGCACCTCTTTTTTTCTTTGCATCATGTGCTATTTGGGGACTATTTTTTAAAGTGCTATCCTGTCTGACACTGCAGTGCCCCTCCTAGATGGGCCAGGTGTTTGTGTCGGCCACTTGGGTCGCTTAGCTTAGCCATCCAGCGACCTTGGTGCACCTCTTTTGTTCTTTGCATCATGTGCTGTTTGGGGACTATTTTTTTAAGTGCCATCCTGTCTGACACTGCAGTGCCACTCCTAGATGGGCCAGGTGTTTGTGTCGGCCACTTGGGTCGCTTAGGCTAGTCATCCAGCGACCTTGGTGCAAATTTTAGGACTAAAAATAATATTGTGAGGTGTGAGGTGTTCAGAATAGACTGGAAATGAGTGGAAATTATGGTTATTGAGGTTAATAATACTATGGGATCAAAATGACCCACAAAATTCTATGATTTAAGCTGTTTTTGAGGGGTTTTTGAAAAAAAACATCCGAATCCAAAACACACCCGAATCCGAGAAAAAAATTTCAGGGAGGTTTCGCCAAAACGCCTCCGAATCCAAAACACGGCCGCGGAACCGAATCCAAAACCAAAACACAAAACCCGAAAAATGTCCGGTGCACATCACTAGTATCTATCGATGTCACTTAACTGAGGGCTCCATATTCAGCCATGCTAGCTCTAATTCTAGGATACCATGAAGTCGAGCATTTTACAAATATCCCTTTTCCACTAGCTCAAAAAACACGGGTAAATGCACAGGCGCGTGCTTTTACCCATGTTTTTTGCAAGTGGAAAAGGTCCCCCCGCAAAAACCCGGATCAAGTGATCCGTGAATCCTACCCGGGTAAATACCTGGGTAGGACACATGAATGATCCGGTTAGGGTTGTAGTGTAAACGGGAGCTGTGTCGATGCGACGTGGCTCCCGTTTACACTGTATGGAAGGGCGGCGCTGGGAGATCATGTGATCTCCTAGCGCCGCCCCTGCCACGTCACTAGCAGCGTCACCAACTCGGCAATATGTCGGGTTGGTGACTGCTGATGGGAAAGGGGGCTGAGCACAGGCCGCAGCCGGGTAGCACCCGTGTCAGTCTCCCGGCTGCGACCCATGCTCATAGGTGGAAAAGGGGTATTATTAACACATATGTCAAACCTGTGTGGAAGCCCATAAATGTTATGGTGTTCCCTGTTTCCATGGTGCTTGCAATATCTGTGACCACTGCATGTATAATATTATATAATGAGGGTATCCCAACTGTAAATCAGAATAGAATTTACTGGTGCTATATAAGTAAATGTCAATAAATAAATTCTATAGCCACTATACAAATCTCTGGGTGACAGAAGTCGTAAGTGACTGAAGAATGTCCGCTATTCACACAGCCTAAAAAGATTGGATGGTGCTGCAAACTATTAAATGAGAGGTAGTGGTACAGTACCTACCACGGCACCTATAAAAACCTACTGATTCGAGATTAAAAGATATATATATATATATTGGTTTTAACGGTTGTTCACTTGCAGCCAGGTGCATCAAAATGATGCATGACATTGTGGTGCACCACCATACCCCTGTATACACTGTATGGCCTATATGCACAGTGTTGGCAGTGGCAGAATGCTTACTATAGTAAGTGGGGGAGGCACTGTGTCATGGGGCCTCTGTTATACTGGGGCATGTCCACTGTACAGGATGCCAAGGACACCTCTTTGGAGAGCCATTGGGTAAACAAAACAGAGTGGAGTGCACATCTAACAGACAGCGCTGGCAGGGTGACTGCAGATGCTCCCCAGGCCGCAGCTACCCAGGCAATAACCTTACCAGCCTGCACATTGAGCCACCCCTGGAAGAAATATGAGGAAATCAAAGGAGAAGGAAAAACAGTGTAAAGGACTTTAAGAAGTAATAGTAGGGCAAGAGGTGGTGTAGGAAGTAGACCACACATGCAACCATACCATTCCACAGGAGAGATCTAAAAAGATCTAAATGGTGCAATGGCACCCTCAGTAGGAGATGTCAATCCCAGGTTTCTATCTTGATTATAAGAGTGAAGATGCTTAGAGATAACTGGTACCACCAACTGAGGCCAGCGGTGCATATAAGTCGGAGTCTGGGGGTAAAGGTGTGTACACACGGTGAGATTGAGTCTTTCGATTTTGACAATATAGTCAAAGTTGGAAGGAAAATTAGTGCAAATCGGAAGGTGTTATGCCACTTGCGATACCAATTCGATCCCAATGCGCGGTCCCGCGAGGTCGGTATCACAAGCCTAGATAGACTGTGCAGGCAAGTCAATCTTGACTATCTAGTGTTCTATCTAGTACAAAGTATAGTCAAAATTGGCCCTTAGTCAAATTTGTACATAGTCAAAATCGAAAGTACAGATATTCAAAATTGGTGCTTCTGGGCTCTCAGGGAGTTCAAGGGAAATCGCATAGTCAAAATCGGGCATAGCAAGGATCTCACCTTGTGTATGCACCTTTAGACCGCAAGATGTGACTTAACCAATATACCAGCTTTATTATGCAGGTAAGTGTAACAGTGGTGACAGAGCAGTGTAGTAACATATACTTTATACAGCAGTAATACAATGGCGGTAAGCACTTGTTTGTAATAGGCTATGACAGTACAGATAAGCAGAGCTGCGTACATGCAGTCTCTCTCACACAGAATAACCTCGGAGACAGATGATGACATCACCTGGGTGGCGACTCCCCCAGGCACAGACTGCTGCAGAGGAAAAAAGCGCTCGGTACTCAACACAATCTGCATAACAATCTTAGGGTGGTGGGTGTTTTTGTGGTATCCAACCTCTTGGCGCTGGGTATGTAGGTGAAATGCTACTAAATAGGTAAAAGAGTATTTTAATAAAAAATATAAAAAATAATCAGCAAACGAACATTGATGGTGCTAGGGTGATAAACATCTACCCAAGACTGTAAACCTGTAAGCAACATACAAATAACAAGGTAAAATACTGTGATGTCAAAGTGGGAACATACCCGGTGTCTAGATGTGGAGCCACAAAGGTGTCAATGCAGGATGTGTTAGACAAAACGCCCTGCTGGGCTCCAAGGCTTGGTCACCGGTTAGTCTTAGACATGAAAAAAAAGACACCCAATCGACTTTTCAAACACTTGAATATCCCCCTTAGTGTACACAATTGTCTTATTTCCTGGCCAGGTGAAGCATTATTATTATTATTATTATTATTATAGAAATATTGATGTCTCAGGACAAGTAACATTTAATGACAAAGAACACACAAAATGTACTGTTGAATGTCATTCCTATAAGACTATCTCTTAATATAGACAATATTGTTTCTAAGGGGGTTATGTAATAGGTTCCGATTTTATGGAACCAGTGGGATTTCAGCAAGATTTCTGCTAAATTTAGAGCAGCAATCAGCTACTGTATAAGGCTGTTATTATCAGTCAGTGGCAATCTCACTGAAATCCCACCAGTTTCCCATGAAATCTGAACCTATTACATATCCCCCAAGTAGCTATTTTCCACTTGTTTGCAGTTTTGAAATATTTCATGAATTATGTAATAAGATGACTGAGAAGATAAATCAATATGATTATTATTTATCCAATATATACCTGTAGCATTACTTATCGCTTCAAGAAATGTCCTTCCTCTCTGTATTTACAGTGCCCCCAACAATCCTTTGTGACTCTTCCCACCAACTGATCCCTATAATTATCCCTAATTTCAGAAAAAATTATTAACAAAAATGTAATTTCTGTAAAAAGTCCAATTTATTTGAGCTCTTGCTTTGTTTAGGTATGGCCTCTCCCTGTGTCAGGGTCAGTGCTATTCCATCTCTGAACATAAGAGCAGTGCGTTAACTGCAGACAAACATACAACTACAACTTAGGAACATCGCAGGGACTGCAACTAAATTTCTAGTTATTACTTACTGTAGCTTAATTGCCTTATAATGCAAAATAGGGCAATAAAAAAGTGTCCTGAGTTTTATGGCTAAAATGAGACCCTAAAATTCCACTGCTGTTAAACAATAGCATTTGGCTTTGTATGGCCCTGATTCCCTTGGCAAATCTAGTTTGCACTTAATTATTGGCTGTATGTCCAGTTATGCCTGTGGATTGCCCTTTAGGCTGAAAATCCTGGAATCCATTGCTGCTTACCATCAGCCAGCAGTCTTGTGACATATGTCTGTTAGCATTTGTCATGGTTCTTTACAATTGCCAAACTGTTTTGAAAGTGTACTTTTTTTTTAGGTTAAAAAACATATTTATGAAGAGGATTTATTTTTAAAGGATGAGTTTTTATGTGAGGAATTAAATACTTTTAGGACACGGACTGGTTTATAGTTCTGATAACTCAAGAAATAATGTCCTGATGTTCTGGAGCTACATACTAAGTTAGTTATATTTACCACTTATACTGTAGTTCATCTAAATGAATCCTGGTATATTAATTTTAATACCTAGTCAATATGAGATCTAAAAAGGTCAACATATTATATGTATGAAAAGTATGACACAACATTATAAATGTTTAATTTTTAAAATATGTGCAGTACATAGCCAAGGGTTATTTTAATATGAAGGGACATATAAAAAGCAATGTATTAATATTGTACCGCCAGCAATATCTATTAAATGATTAATATGGCATCAAGTCTCCAGGAAGTAAAATTGACAAAGTTTTAATAATCAGCAGAAGCATTATATATACTGTGTGTGTGTATATATATATATATATATATATATATATATGCATAAAATTAATTCCAAAGTAGGATATCTACATTCTGTTAACTTCTGCATTAGGTTAATGCATCATACAGTATGAATGGCAAATGTCTCTATATGTAATTCATAATACTCTACAGGTTATCTATCAAAAGGAAAGGTCTACAGACAGCTGCCACTTAATGACTATAAGTAATACTTTACCTCCACTTACTTTTTATTCTCTACACATAATGTACTTACTTCTAATGGGAACATTGGAAGAAGGAATTTCGGTAATTCAGGTCTCAGTTGGCCATTAATACATTGAGGTTGTAATATCCTACGTCATATAGGAATAGAAAATCAACTTCAGCCCTTTTCTGAATGTTATTTTAAATTTAAAAATAAAAACTTAATGCAGAAACCAACCAATAAGTGCACAACTAAGCACTACTGCAATTGTATGAAAAATGCACCATTAATAGCAAAACTTATTATTTTCCCAAGTGGATCTGAGAATTGTTTTGAAATTCTTTAAATCTTTAAATGTTTACTAATAATTTATTGTTATTATGGCTTTTTGATTTCTGTTATGAAATGTTACTACTAAGCTTCCCAATAACTAGCAAAAAAAACATATTGCTCAATGAAAAGGTTATTAATAGAACAGAAACATAACAGAGTGAGGAAGTACTTCAATTTTCCCAGAAGCTGCCACTACAAACTATGGGGAAATAAATAACCCTAACCTCATGCTACCTGCGAGCAAAACATTTCACACAGTGTGTGTGTGTTCTTCTGTACCTAGCCTTTCTTTTATAGTTTTAATTGGATAAATGTTTTAATGGACAAAAAAATACTGTAAATTAATAAAGTGCAGTACATTTATTACAATTATTTCCAACTACTGCAAAATGGTCTAAACAAACCTACAGTTTACAGTGGCATACTTCACTTCAAAATAGGCACTGTCTAGCCATGCAGGCAAAATGCGGATATTTCTTTTTAATCCAAGAAGTAAACCAGGGCCATGTATAGTTGTATACACACTGAAGATACAAAATGGACAAACTTCACACTTTCAGTTGAGTAGCAGTCAAGCTCTGTGTATTGTCCCCTTATATATTTGTAGATGTTGATCATGTCCCCTCTGTCTCCTCTTTTCCAGTGTAAACATGCCTAGCCTTGCAAGCCTTTCCTCGTATTCCATAAATGTTACTTCAATGCTGATTGGTTGCCATGGGCAACATCTCAACTGGCTCACTTCTCTACTCTTTTCACTGCTTCATGAATAGACCCCTTAGTACGCAGCAGTTGTGTAATGTGCAAATGTTGCAGCTGCTGTGATTTGTATTGATATACCCACACTGGAGGTGTCTTTGATCTGCCGCTTGAGTATGAAGGTTCAGCCATCAGGCGCACATCAGTCGACAGTCTGCGTAACCAAATGATCATTTAGCATGGCCGTCAGCAGTAAGTGCAACGGAATTTGCTGCGCTATATAAAAACTGTTAATAAATAAATAAGATTCCAGAATTATTTTAACAGTGTATGGGATCAAAGTCACAAGCTGTGACACGCCTGCATTTCACTCGCCACTCCCCCATTACCTCCCACAACTGGTCCCTGTCAATCGCTCTGCAAATAAACCGACACTGCAACCACCATCATAAGACCATCGCAGGATGTGCGCAGTGCATACAACATCGATATTGCGTCCATCTCTGGATTAGGCCCAGTATAATTTCTTTCAGGTTTTTAGGTTCCATCAAATATTCTATTTGGCCTTTATGGGAGCTTATATTTCCTCTGTGATGAATCCCTTTGACATTAACGTCTCTAACGCCTATCAAATAAACTCTGAAATTATTTCAGTCGAGGTGTTTATGAGGAGCTGGCTATAAATATTACTTTAGAAAACTGAATTGCCTTAATAATGTAATGCTGTATGGATTAGCAAAGTATTTCAAATTCCTAAACAGGCTCGGTTGCCTGGTCCATGCTGAGCGTCTCTCTTTACTGTCAGACAGAGCCAACATTAAATCTACATATAAGGATAACAACTGGAACAAGTTCAAAACGACTTTCACTTTTTTCCATTAGATAATTTTCTTTATCATATGAAATAATGCTGCTCAGTACTAAGTAATTGTCGTTAATGTGCTATCACGTGTGAAGGCTATGGGGTAAGTGATGTCTTTATATATTATTAGCTTCCATTGCCTTATGGCAAACAGAACAAAAAAAGCAATAAGTTTATTTTTTGGGGGCACACTGTGTACTGATGTAAAGCTGAAAATACAGGTTGAGTCTCCCTTATCCAAAATGCTTGGGAGTGGAAGAATTTTGGATATCGGATTTTTCCGTATTTTGGAATAATTGCATACCATAATGAGATATCATGGCGATGGGACCCAAGTCTAAGCACAGAATGCATTTATATTTCATATACACCTTATACACACAGCCTGAAGGTCATTTTAGCCAATATTTTTGATAACTTTGTGCATTTAACAAAGTGTGTGTACATTCACACAATTCATTTATGTTTCATATACACCTTATACACACAGCCTGAAGGTCATTTAATACAATATGGTTAATAACTTTGTGTATTAAACAAAGTTTGTGTACATTGAGCCATCAGAAAACAAAGGTTTCACTATCTCAGTCTCATTTAAAAAATTCTGTAATTCGGAATATTCCGTATTTCGGAATATTTGGATATGGGATACTCAACCTGTATAACTTTTAATGGAAATTAAATATAAAATATGATTAAACTAATCTAAGTGGCTACTAGCTCGTTTCTATTAAGGCATTTGACATCACTTTAAGGAATCTATTTACTAAGCCTTGGATGGAGATAAAGTCGCTTGAGATAAAGTACCAGCCAATCACCTCCTAACTGCCATGTCATAGGCTGTGTTTGAAAAATGACAGTTAGGAGCTGATTGGCTGGTACTTTATCTCCAGCTACTTTATCTCCACCCAAAGCTTAGTAAATAGACCCCTAAATCTTAGTTCCGTCTCAATTAAGAGATAAATTTAGATGGATAGGTAATTTAGAATCTACACAGTCCAAATTATATGTTATATGTGCATCCTCTCCATCTGTAACCTGAATTGTTCAAGGTGAAAAAAATATATCTATTCCAGAACACCCTGACATATTAATAATATTTGCTAAAATTGTATAGATTAAATAAAAGATATAATTAAATTTTATCTGTCTTATCTTGCTACCCACAGTGTGTTAACACTAGGAAGATGACCTGAAAATGCTAGATAAATAAAGTTGTTTATAAAAATTGCATGAACAATTCATTTCAAAACTCATGTCTAACAGAAGCAAACCGCATTTATGTACTTGACCAAAGTGGGTCAAACACATCAAAGGGCCTAATTCAAGGCTGATTGCAAAACAACTTTTTCCTCTAATGGGCAAAACCATGTGCAGTGCAGGTGGGGCAGATGTAACTTGTACAGAGAGAGATAAGCCCCGCACACACGGTGCGATGCTGGCTTTTGGCCGATACTAACTATATTGTGCCCGGAGGCATGTAGTCATTATCGGCCACACCGGCTCCCACCATATTTTCTTGCGATGCTGATTCCGCTGGATGACATGCACTATGTTTCTGTGCGCTATGGACTATATAGTCCATGTCGCACGGAAAATTGCACCATGTGTATGCAGCTTTAGATTTAGGTGGGTTATTTTGTATCCGTGCAGGGTAAATACTGGCTGCTATATTTTTACACTGTAATTCAGATTTCAGTTTGAACACACCCCACCCAAATCTAACTCTCTCTGCATATGTTACACCTGACCCCCCCCAATGGTTTTTGTCCATTAGAGGAGAATGTTGTTTTGCAATCCGCCTTGAATTAGGCCCAATATCAAAATTCATATTTGTGTGTCTGTACCAAAGATCATTATATACAATGTATGTTTGTATATAATAATCTTTGGTGTACAGCAGTGTTAATTTTGTCAAGGATTTTAAATTTAGTTTTAGTCTTAGTCACTTTCTTAAAATGTGACTAAATTAATCTTAGTCTTTTTTTTTCTTTTCGTCTTAGTCAAGATTTAGTCAGTGGATCTCAGTTAAAAAAAATTTCTCATTTTAGTCAATGTTTTAGTCATAACTTTGCAGTTTAATGAAGAACATTTCTCTATTATTCCCTTGAGTACTTTGTATGCCTTTCACTATGTGTTTAGTAATTTAGGTAACAAACAAGTGCAACACAATGAAATTTTCTTCACAGCAGGTAATTTATTTTCTGCAAATATCAAGAATACAATTGTTCTTTAATTAAAGTACTAGTAGTAGCTGAAGTTCACTAAGGCCCTCATTCCGAGTTGTTCGCAGCAGTTCATCGCATCGCAAACGGCAAAAAATCACACACTGCGCATGCGCGAAAGCAGAAATGCGCGTGCGCAAAGGGAGCGATACGACGCTTGTGCAAATTTACTAACTGATATTCAGCTCGTAATACATCACCGAAAACAGGGAGTGACGGAGGCGTGACAGAGGCTCGGCTTCACTATCTAACGAAATGGGCGTGAAAGTGGGCGGCTAGTGTGGGAGTATGCAACCGGCAGTAGGCGTATTTTGTGCAGAAATGCGTAGCCGATGGTAAAAAGTACACAACAAATGTTCGCTATCTTGACGCAGGCGAGGAGTAAGTCTGCAGCTACTCAGCACTTGCGAAGTACTGTTACAAGTGTGTCTGCCCTAATTAGCAATTAATTGGCCAATGAATTCACCTGTTCACCAATTACTTGCCAAACACTGCAGTTACAAAAGACTCCAAACAGCAATTGTATGCCCACATAACATTTGTTTCTTCTACGCTACTTCATGGCAGCCATAACTACTGGGATTGTATCCCTATTCCTAACTTTAGACAGGGAGTTTTCCTAAACCACTAGGGCCCACCAACTATGGGTATATAACTGCACTCCACCCCTTCCTCCCTAGTCTTTTTCCTGTCTCCTAGCTTGGCAGTAGGAGTTCCTGTATCATTTATTTTTCTGTTTAAATAATTTTTTCAGGGCTTACCTCATGTTGTTCCTAGCTGATACGTCTCCTGGCAGCCGTGCTAGAAGAGGGTGGCTCCCTGGGTGTTGGCTAAGTGTGCTAGGGGCAGTCAAGTAAGTCCCCATATGTTCAGCTTAAGGTGTCCTCCTGTCAGCCCTTTGCTGCGGGTCCCCCTTTTGCCGTTTTCCGCTGCCGTGGCCGCCGCTCTGCTGTGTGCTGTGGGGCCTTCCAGTGAGGAGAATGTGTGCTGCTGCTGCAGAGGAAGTCCCTCTTCGGAAGGGCATGTGTGCGGTTTCCGGCCGGAGGTCCATCTGTTGAAGTGGATATGTGCGGCCGTCCTCTTTAGGAAGGGGACGTACGCAACTTCCGCCGGAAGGTCCTGGCACTGAAGGGGAAGTGCGGCGGTGGGCGGAAGTGCTGGGGGGACGCAGTGGAGGCTGGCTGGCGGAAGTGCTGTTTGGCACCCGTCCCAGCTGATTGTGGGGGGCGGGCTGCACTGACGCCGCAGCCTTTTATAAGGCATGAAAATTTTGAATTAATGGCGCTGCACACAAGGAGCTAGGAAGCTCCTATGATTGCTGCGCTGGTTTTCTAAGCTTACCAGCAGAATGGAAAGAAAACCTTCTCCTCAAAAGCCGGTCAGTGCCCTAAAGAGGTAAGTCCTCATAGAGGGCAGGTTGTTTATTTACTGTTTATTTATTGTTTATTTGTTGTTTATTTTGTTGCTGTGTGGTAGTTTAGGATAGGTTGTAAGGTGTTTTTATTTTGCTGTTTTAGTGTGTCTCCACCTAAGAAGAGGTTGTGTAAGAAAAGGCATAAGGACATGCAGTGTGCAGCTTGTGACAAAATCTTTTCAGCTGCTGAAAATGTTAAATTCTGTGAGGAGTGTATGCAGAGTGAATCTCAGGAGACTGTGCAGTCCAAGCAAATAAGAGATTTAATGAGATGGATGAAGGAGTCTTTTGTTACCAAAGAGCAGCTCTCGGAATTCCAAGGGAATAAAAGGGCTAGGTCTCTGGATAGAATTGATTCAGTGGATGAGTCAGGTTCTCAGGATTTTGCTTATGATGATTATCAGGCTGCTTCTAGTGCTGAGTCGGTAGACGGGCAAGAAGAGGAGAGAAAGTTTAACTTGGAGCTGGTGGATAGTCTTCTGAAAGATATCTTTAAGACTATGAATTATAAAGTGCCTGAAGAGGAATGTAATGATGAGGATATTCTGTTCTGTGATAAAACCAAAAAGAACAGGGTTTTTCCAGTCCATAAGGCATTAAAAGATGTTGTGAGTAAGGAGTGGAAAAGCATTGATAAAAGGCTGGGTAATACTAAAAGGCTTGATCGTATGTTCCCAGTGGAAGATGAGCAGTTTACTAATTGGTGTGCAATCCCTAAAGTTGATGCTGCAGTCGCAGAGATGGTATCAAAAACCACCATTTTGTTAGAAGATGGCGCAGTCTTAAAAGATGGGATGGAGAGTGCGTTAAAGAAATTGCATATGTCTTCAGCAATATCACTAAAATCCGGTGTGGCGGTAGCATCTGTTTCTAGAGCGTTGAGAGTCTGGGGGTCAGTATTGTCGACTGATATAGAAGAAGGTATTTCGAGGCAGTATCTGCAAAGAAGTCTGACCATAATGTCCAAAGGGATCGAGTATCTCTGTGAGGCCTCTTTAGATGCTCTGGATTTTGCTGCAAAGTCTATGGCAGCAGGTGTGATGGCAAGGAGAGCTTTGTGGCTGCGTTCTTGGTCGGCAGATATGCACTCCAAGAATAGGTTGGTGTCCCTGCCATATGAAGGGTCTCTGTTGTTTGGAAATAAATTAGAGGCCATTATACAGAAAATGTCAGGAGGGAAATCGGCAAAACTTCCTCAGGACAGGAGGAATAGATTTCCAATACCGTCCTCTAAACAGCAGTTTAAGGAAGCAAGAGGATATCGACCAGGTCGCTTTTATTCAGGAAGGTACTCCTCAGGTACCAATAGGCAGTCCTTTCGGCAGGCCTACAGGAGAGGTGGTCGAAGGGCATGACTGTCACAGGGTTCCGGTATCTTTCCCAGTGGGTGGCAGACTTCAGAAGTTTGCCGGCCGTTGGGTAGAGTCTATTCAGGATACGTGGGTAATAGATGTCGTATCCCAGGGATACCGGATAGAATTCTCAAAACTTCCCGTGTGGGACAAATTTCTAATTTCAGAGACACCAACTACAAATCTAGAGTTAAAAGCTATGGAGGACAGTTTAAGGAAACTGATCGAAGCAAAAGCTGTAGAGACTGTCCCGTTTTTGGAAAGAAACAGAGGTTTCTATTCAAGACTGTTTCTGGTGAGAAAACCTTCCGGCGAGTTCAGAACCATCTTAGATCTCAGACAGCTCAACGAGTATATAGAAACAATAAAGTTCCGTATGGAGACCCTAAAGTCTATCCTGTTAGGGGTGAGAGAGAGAGACTTTTTGGCTTCTGTAGATCTAAAGGATGCTTACTTCCACGTTCCAATTTGCAAGCAGCACAGGAAATATCTAAGGCTTTGTGTCCTCGGCAAACACTTTCAGTTCACTTGCCTTCCGTTCGGCCTAAAGTCATCTCCAAGGGTGTTCACCATAGTTCTGACGTCGCTCATTGCTGTGATCAGAGGTCAAAAAGTAGCAATATGGTCATACCTGGACGACTTGCTGGTGTGCGGAGAGTCAATAGAGAAAGTGGACAAAGCATTAAGTGTGGCGCTACAAATTCTGCAAGAACATGGCTTGCTCATAAACTGGGAAAAAAGCAGACTAACGCCAAAGTAAAGAATACAGTTTCTGGGGGTACAGGTAGATACCCTCGATTATATGATAAGTCTTTCAGAGGAGAGGTGTCTAAAGCTTCAAGATCTGGCTACCCTCATAAAGGGATGCAACAGTGTGACGATTCGTCAGGGGATTCGTCTCTTGGGGATGATGGCGTCCTCCATAGATGTAGTCCCTTGGGCGAGGTGGAGGATGAGAGATCTTCAGTTGGACATCCTGAGTTATATTCGGAAAGGATATTCTCTGAATTATCGTATAAACTAGGCCGGAAAGTGAAAGAATCTTTGACCTGGTGGACGGACGAACGGCTGGTCAGCAGAAGGACGTCTCTGTCGGACCATCATGCTCTGGTTCTGACAACGGATGCAAGTACAACAGGTTGGGGTGCTCATCTGTTGCACAGAAATTGTCAGGGCACATGGAGCGAAGAGGAAGCACGTTTGTCTTCGAATCACAGGGAGATGAGAGCGGTGTGGAATGCCATACAGCAGTTTCAAAAACAACTTCAAGGAAAGCATCTCAAGGTTTTTTCAGACAATGTTTCCGTAGTGGCGTATCTCAATCGCCAAGGAGGCACCAGGAGTCGAGTGCTGATGGAGGAAGTGTCAAAGATATTGAAATGGGCGGAATGCCATCTCAAAACTCTAGCAGCTCTACATGTTCCAGGAGTGAACAATGTGGTGGCAGACTTCCTCAGTCGACAGGAGGTATTACCAGGAGAGTGGGAGCTGGACAATGTAGTTTTTCAGCAGATCGTACAACAGTTCGGAAGGCCTCAGGTAGATTTGATGGCCACACATGTCAATGCAAAAGTATCACTCTTTTTCTCCCGATATCATCTCCCAGGAACAGGGGGAGTGGATGATTTCTCCCTTCCTTGGACGTTCAGACTGGCGTATGTGTTTCCCCCGTTTCCTATGATTCCAAGGACTCTCAGGAAGATCTGGGAGGACAAGGCACAAGTAATAATAATTCTTCCCTACTGGCCGAAGAGGGGTTGGTTTCCTTCAGTGCTCAGGATGGCAGTGCAGGGTCCTTGGCGGTTGCCGTTGAAGAAGGATTTGCTGCATCAGGGGCCATTGTTGCATCCGAATCTACAACAGCTTCATTTGACGGCGTGGAAATTGAGCGGCAGTTATTAAGAAATAGAGGTCTGTCCGAGCAGGTCCTCGATTTGCTTATCCAGGCAAGGAAAAAAGTATCCTCTAGTGTTTACTATAGGGTCTGGAAAAAGTTCATCTCATGGTCTGGATCAAGATTTAATCCATTAAAAGCAGAAACATCTCAAGTTTTACAATTCCTGTTTGAAGGCTTTGAGAAAGGATTGGCAGTGTCCACTATCAAGGTTCAGATATCGGCTCTGAGTATTCTGTTGGAACGGAGATTGTCTGAGGAGGACTTGGTCAAAAAGTTTTGTCAGGCAATTAAAAGAATAAGACCTCGAGTTAGGTCAACTCTTGCTGCTTGGGACTTAAATTTAGTTCTCAATTCTTTGATGCTGCCTCCGTTTGAGCCTCTGCAGAATATTTCGTTGAAGTTCTTAACTTGGAAAGTAGTGTTTCTGGTAGCCATCACAACGGCCAGAAGAGTTAGCGAATTACAGGCTCTGTGGTCGGAAGAACCTTATCTTAACTTTTTCCCGGATAAAATTGTTCTGAGAACTAATCCAGATTTTCTGCCAAAAGTTGTGTCGGAGTTTCACCTCAGTCAGGACATCGTGTTACCATCTTTCTATCCGGATCCGCAGAATGAGGAGGAAGAAGCAATGCATAATTTAGATCTGATAAGGGCAGTTTCAATCTATATGGAAAGAGTTAAACAGTTCCATAACACAAAACATCTGTTCGTGCTACACTCTGGTGTGAAGAAAGGTGAAAGGCCTACAAAGCAGACCATTTCCAGGTGGATTACAGAGCTTTTGACATTTGTATATGAAAGAAGTGGTCGCAGAGTTCCAGAAGGGACAAGGCACACTCTACTAGGGCCATGGCAACTTCTTGGGCTAAGAAGGGTCGCGTGTCGGCGAAAGACATTTGCGCGGCAGCCACGTGGTCTTCAATGCATACATTCTCTACTCATTATGCATTAGATATTGTTGACACCCACTTTGGGAAGCAGGTCCTTCAAGGGGCTTTGCAATAAATAAGTATTATTTTCAGCATCAAAACAAGGCTTCCTGTGTATTACATTGCCCTCCCTATAACGAGCGTTGGTATATCCCAGTAGTTATGGCTGCCATGAAGTAGCGTAGAAGAAGAAGCAAATTATACTTACCGATAATTTCATTTCTTCGAGATACTTCATGGCAGCCTACAAAATCCCTCCCTTATTGGGTTTCTCAGAGAGACTTGTCGTAGGAGACACTCAAAAGACTAGGGAGGAAGGGGTGGAGTGCGGTTATATACCCATAGTGGGTGGGCCCTAGTGGTTTAGGAAAACTCCCTGTCTAAAGTTAGGAATAGGGATACAATCCCAGTAGTTATGGCTGCCATGAAGTATCTCGAAGAAATGAAATTATCGGTAAGTATAATTTGCTTCTATTGTTACCAGGTATAAATCTGACACAGTCACAAATAATGCACTGTATTTTATTTATTTGGTTAAATACTTTGATGTAAACTGCATGTTTAAATTATTTGCTGAATACTTTGCAATTTAATCATGTGTGAATAAACCAACTTATAAACTACATGAGCTAAATGTTCTCGACATAGACATCTTACTTTGTACATACCAAATAACATGAGCAACATAATGCAGCCTACACTTAATGTTACTTAATAACAATTTTGATTTTGTTTGTGGGAATATGTGTCCATATCTAATACTATACTATGCCATGTTGCCCCTAGTAACCCAGGTTCAAAAGCTTTTTTTTTTTGCTTTATATGGCCAGTTAAGTGTTGTGCAAGGCATACATGTTTTAAATTATAATATTCAATGTTTGTATGAATATTCTGATTGTTCCCTTGTTCCACAAATGTCAGTATGCCACGTTAAAGTTTACAGGGCACAGTTTTCCAGAGTGCATAACCTAAAAATAAAACACAGAAACAAGTTTTTTTTTTTACTTCAATAAACAAAGTAAAGCAGCAACACAACATGGCTACAAATGAGCATCACATACAAAGATGGACATAGCAACAAGCTGATGCCAGTGCCAAATTTGACATAGCAGAACCCAGTACTATGGTAACCCCATCTTCTGACAAAATATGATATTTAATATTTACTAAGTATATGTTGTGAACCCCCAGACGATACTTTTAGGGGAACTGAGGTCGATTCTGGAACCAATACACAAACCCAAACATACACAGCACGCTAGGAAGAGGAAGATGGCTCAGGTGTAGATGAAAAGAACTCACAGGCTACAATTTAAATAAACACAAATATACCCTTTCACTTTGAGGGAGTTGTACATTCTGGTCACACAAGCTAAAAAAAAAACATTGAGGCAACATGTCAAACATGGGTGCTGCCCATCTGGAGAGACATCACTTTCTCTTCTTTTTCCCCGCCTGATGTTGTTCTTCCCGGCTCGGTCTGCGAAGCGACCTTCGAGGGCCCTGCCCAGTGGGATGTTCTTCCTGGGCAGAGGGAGGGGAGGGAGCAGATGTGGCTGGCTCTCTGCCACTGTGGGCAAGGCAGCCAGCGATGTCCTGGAGCCCTTGCAGAATGGAATTGGCAATTTGTTGGAACGAGGAGGCGAGTTGCTCTTGGCCCTGCCTGATCTCTGCCAGACCTTGGCAGAGTTGAGCTACACCTTGCTCCACACTGGTTCTGTGCTCAGTGAGCCGGACAGGTATCTGGCTTACCTCCCGAATCATCCTGTCCTGAAAAGCATTCAGGCTCTCACCATACCTGGCAATTTGAGACAGGATGTCCGGGATAACAGAGGGTTGGGTGGGGGGGGGGGGGGGGGGGGCAGTTGGAATCTGGACGGATGGAATCTGTGGTCCCACAGTGCCAGAGACACTAGGTCCCCCCACCTCAGCCTCAGCCATATAACCCTCCTCTGACTCTACCTGCTCACCCACCTGTGCTGTGTTATGTTAAAAGCAAATAGAAGAATGTTAGGAAAAAGGGATGTAAAAAACAACATTAGACTTCTGGAACCACTAAATGTCATTTTTCAGAATATGTGTGTAAACTTACCTGGCAAGTCATGTGGATTCACTATTTCAGGCAGGTCCGTGTCCATATGAGACACCCCACCCGCCTCCTCGTAGCTCACACAGTCCATCGCCAGCTCCTCAAGATCTGTGTATTCCACAGTGGCAGCTGGACCTCCTCCTGTTGCCCTCGAGGCATTCCACTCCGCAGACCTCTTGCCCATCAGGCGGGATTTGAAGTCGGCCCAACTACATATGTGATTAGAATTAGGGGCAAGGGACATAAAAGTTATGAATACCTGCTTTAATTGATAGTACACATGTTATGTATTTGGTTGCTATAGGCAACATCACATCTAGCTAAGTTTTTAATTATACTTGGGTCAGAAAATGGTGTGTCAATATACACTTATCGTCTTCTAACTTCCTGTGAGGTGCGGACAATTGAGCCGACTTCATTAACGGAATCAGTGATTTCCCTCCAGATTCGATCTTTGGATGCAGCACCCGTTTTTGCTGCCTCGATGAATTTTTTCCATGGCCTGTGTGACCAAAACATGTAACTCCCTCTTAGTGAAGGCGGGCTGTCTTTTTTTTTTTTTGGATGTAGCCTGTGAGCAATCGTCCTGTCCCTCCTCACCATCTTCCTCTTCACTAGCTGCTTGTGTACTTTGGGCTTCAGATGGTAGGCCTGAATCTCCCTCAGTTTCCCCAGTATCTATGTCTGGCAGGGGATTCACTCCTAACTCCTGTGTATCAGAAGATGGAGTTTGAACAGTACTGGGTCCTACACTTTCAACATCCGCACTGGCAGCTTCCAGCATCTGCCTCCGCAGTGCTAGGCGCCTATGTGTCAAAGCGGACATCTGCTGCTGCACCTGGTCCATCTCTGCTGCCATCTGCTCACGAGTAGCCATGTTGCTGGTGGCATGTGTGTTTGCACAGGTGACTAGTGATTTATAGCTGCGTGTGATTTCCAGTGCGGTAATTCGCACAGGTGTCAATTATGCTAATACTTCCAGTAATTGTTGTACTGGCTATTTAAAACCCTTGACTGCAGCCTGTGGCTGTATGATGAGAAATCGTGAAGCAAGACACAAGCAAGGTGGACGTGGTGCCTATCACATTTCAGAGTGAGTGTTTATTGCAGTATATAGCATAAAAATGTGCGTTTGTTAGCTTGCAAATTTGTTACTGTTGTGTTGCGGATGGCGTATTTAAAACATATTTTATTTCGTATTTTCAAATAAATTAGTATATTACCAAACCAAGTATGTATGGGTGTGCAATGGTCCTTTGTAGTGGTTTAAATTGGGTTTTTGTTGTTTGGTGTTTAATTTTTTTTATTTATTTTTTACATGTAGTATCTAATAGTTATGTTACCTGTAATTTCCAGTGTGGCCGTTCTAGTGCTGAGAGTGGTTTTTTAATTTCTTATTGGCCATTTCACTCTCTTGTAGGTGTCTCTATTGTTTATTTTGAACATTATATTTGGAGTGCCAAAGTAGGCCATTTTTCAGTTCATTTGTCCAAACAAGTGTTCCATTATTTTCTGAGCAGGTAAGTTGCCTGTCCCTGGGTGGCATGGTGTGGGTTTGGTGAGAGTGTGTATCTTATTTCTTATTGGCCATTTCACTCTCTTGTAGGTGTCTCTATTGTTTTTTTTGAACATTATATTTGGAGTGCCAAAATAGGCCACTTTTCAGTTAATTTGTCCAAACAAGTGTTCCTTTATTTTCTGAGCAGGTAAGTTGCCTTTTTTAATTTTTGGATTTGTTTTTGTGTTAGAAACAAAACATACTTTGTAGTTTTTTCATATATTGGGGGTCATTCCGAGTTGTTCGCTCTGTAAATTTCTTCGCATCGCAGCGATTTTCCGCTTAATGCGCATGCGCAATGTTCGCACTGCGACTGCGCCAAGTAAATTTGCTATGCAGTTAGGAATATTACTCACGTTTTTTTCATCGTTCTGGTGATCGTAATGTGATTGACAGGAAGTGGATGTTTCTGGGCGGAAACAGGCCGTTTTAGGGGCGTGTGGGAAAAAACGCTACCGTTTCTGGGAAAAACGCGGGAGTGGCTGGAGAAACGGAGGAGTGTCTGGGCGAACGCTGGGTGTGTTTGTGACGTCAAACCAGGAACGACAAGCACTGAACTGATCGCACTGGCAGAGTAAGTCTCGAGCTACTCAGAAACTGCACAGAGATGTCTTATCGCAATATTGCGAATCTTTCGTTCGCAATTTTAAGATGCTAAGATTCACTCCCAGTAGGCGGCGGCTTAGCGTGTGCAATGCTGCTAAAAGCAGATTGCGAGCGAACAACTCGGAATGACCCCCATTGTTGCAGTAATTATATGGGTATGTTTTTTATCACAAAAACTTTGTTATTTGTGATGGTAACCTATGTTGTAGGTACTTAGCTAACTGTGGCTTAATGTTTTATTTTTTTGTTTTTTTGTTCCGTATTTTCGTCATGAAGATATGGAGTACGCTCCTGCAGTAAGTGAACACCCATACACTTTTACTTATATTATTTTTACCAATGTGTGGTGTTAATTGATTGTGTGTTTTAATAATTCTTACCTTCATTTGAAGTTGGTGATGTCCATTCATGTGGCAGCGGAAGCCCTCCCACCACAACCCACGGAACCACTCCCACCCCAACCGGCGCAAGCCCTCCAACCCCAACCGGCTCCTCATCCTCCAAGGCAACGGAGGCGTGCAAGGCCACCAATTTTCCATACCCGTGTCCTCCTTTTTGGGATGCCTGATGATGTAGTGTTGCGCAGATACAGACTGCCACCTCATCTAATCCTAGACACTCTCTCCAAAATAGAGAGTGATCTAGAACAATCCATTAGGTATCCTACAGCAATACCAGCATTGACACAATTCCTTGCTGTGTTACATTTTTTGGCCACTGGTTCGTACCAGCATGTCGTTAGAGATCTGGTTGGCATGTCGCAGGGCCAGTTCAGTAATTTCCTGCGGCGTGTCAGCCAAGCTTTCCTAACCCGAGTGAAGCAATGTATATCAATGCCTTTGGATGTTGGTGCCCTGGCTGTGGTGAAACGGCAATTTCAGGAAGGGGGTAGTCGCTTCCCACACGTTATTGGGGCTGTGGATAGGACACATGTTGCTATTGTTGCGCCAAGACATAATGAAGAAATCTTTAGAATCAGGAACTGTTTCATTCTCTGAATGTAATGGTTGTTTGTGGCCCATCCCTCCAGATCCTGTCCCTGAATGCTAAGTTCCCTGGGAACTCCCATGATGCCCATGTCATTAGACAATCAGGGATATGGCAAAGATTAAGAACGATGGAAGGCCAAGACATGTGGCTATTGGGTGAGTTTTGTATTTTTCATTATTTGAGCAGTCATATTTTTTGAATTACATTCTTTAATGTTTTTTTTCACCTTTTTGTATTCTCATCTTATCAACCAGGAGACCGTGGATATCCTTGCACCCCCTGGCTCATGACTCCTTACAGTAAACCCAGGCCAGGACCACAGATGGCATTTAACTCCGCGCTTACTTCCACTAGACAGCTGGTGGAGCGCACGATTGGTGTTCTTAAAGGGCGTTTTCTTGTGCTCCACTGCACTGGTGGCTACATCATGTATTCGCCGGAGATTGTAAGTAAAATTGTGGTCCTGTGCGCTATCCTACATAACATCGCTGTAAGGAGTCGCGTAGAGCTTCCCCACAAGGAGGAATTGCCGGATGAGGAGCCAAGGGTTGGCCGGACATTCCGTTGGGGGAGTGTGTACCGCCGGGGGAATGCTGTAAGGGCTAGAATTGTGCGGGATTATTTCAGGTATTGTGTTTTTTATTTATTTAGTTTTGTCTCCCAAAACTGTCTGTATTTGTTTTATATTTTTGGACTGATGGCATTTAGGTAGCTCTAAAGTTCAGAGTGTGTTGCTTTTGTTTTGTGAGTCTTTATTATTGTTTCAGTACATAATTAATCTGTAATGTTCTCCTTATCATGTTTGTTGTGTAAGATTGTTGTAGGCAATGGTTTTATTTTTTAATGTTAAAAAAATTATTACATTTGGGTTAATTGTGTTATTAACCAACATTTTTTAATTTTTTAATTTTTATGTTTGGCTTGTGCATCTGTTTACAATAAAAATGACACAACATCTGATCCTAAAATTCTAAAACTTTGTGACTTTGTGTAGCTGATTGTTCCAGCAAAATGTGGTGAGTACACAGATTGTAACACTTACTTGTGTTTTTGGTTTATTTGTTTAAGCTTTTTGTGCTCTCTCTCTCTCTCCCTCTCTCTCTCTCTCTCTCTCTCTCTCTCTCTCTATATATATATATATATATATATAGACGTATATGTTTATGAATTCCGGAAAAATATTACTGGTATATGTGTGTGTATGTATCTATATAACTATCTAAAGACATATATCAAAACATTGTCATGTGTTTTTTTTTTCTTTTATCCTACAAACCTACAATGCTAGTAATTTCTAAGCATGTCTTTGGAATACAAATTTTCAACAATAAGTGTGTGTGTGTGTGTGTGTGTGTGTGTGTGTGAGTGAGTACGAGTGTGTGTGAGTGTGATTGTGAGTGAGTGTGTGTGTGTGTTTCCGCGGGTGCGAATCTCCGCTGATGCTAAATGTACACACTGTCCTGCACATTAATGTACACATATCAATAAAGTTTAATACAGATGACACCATACAATTTCAACCAATCAAATGCCACCACACACTATAAATATATGCCCATGCATGGAAAACGCCATTGGCACCATGCGCGCAGCTGCCTTTTCACGCCGGGAGCTGCGCGTGCTAATATCGGTCATGGACCGCTGCGTAGGCCGCGCAGGGCCCTTTATCCCCAATAGGGTTAAACGCGAGGCCTATGCGGAGGTCCGCAGCATACTGCGGACACACACCCGGACACGGCGCAGCATTATTCAACTAGAAAGGCAGTGGAGTGATCTCCGCCGTCGCACGCCGGAGCTGTTGGCGGAGCTGCGCCAACAAATTATCATCCGCCGTAGACGCAGTAAGTTAAACACATTACATAAAATATGAATATTACACTGAGATTATTTGCAGGATTTTTTTATTGTTAAAAATGCACATTTTCACTAAGAAGTGCTATAGTTAGAGAATTAGCAGACTGTGTAATGACACTATTGTAGCACAAACCTTACACAAGTTTCAACATTGTGTGTGGTTATGGCTTGCAGTACTGAGTGTGTAGCAAAGTGCTTGTGAAAAAGTTAATGTTGTTGTACTGAGTTGGTACACAGGCTGTCAGCTGAACAAAATAACTTTATCTGTGTATTTAACATGGTACATAACAATGTATTTATGAAATGCTGATTTTTTTAGTAAAAGCCACAACCTAATTATTACATATGTAATTCTAGGGCAAGCACAATGGCGAGCAGTGGCTGCAAGGCAGCAAATTCGAAGGCCAGCCCAAGCCCCTTCTCCGCCCCCCTCCCCTTCTGTGGCCCAAACACCCTCTCCACCCCCCTCCCCCTCTCTTTCCCAATCCCCCTTTCCGGCCCACTCCCCCTCTCCGCCCCACTCCCCCTCTTTTTCCCAATCCCCCTCTCTGCCCCCCTCTGTGGCCCACTCCCCCTCTCCGCCCCCTCCCCCTCTCTTTCCCAATCCCCCTTTCCGGCCCACTCCCCCTCTCCGCCCCACTGCCCCCCTCCCCCTCTGTGGCCCAATCCCCCTTTCCGCCCCCCTCCCCCTCTCTTTCCCAATCCCCATCTCTGCCCCCTCCCCCTCTGTGGCCCACTCCCCCTCTCCACCCCCCTCTCTTTTCCAATCCACCTCTCTGCCCCCCTCCCCCTCTGTGGCCCAATCCCCCTCTCCGCCCCCCTCCCCCACTCTTTCCCAATCCACCTCTATGCCCCCCTCCCCCTCTGTGGCCCAAACCACCTCTCCACCACCCTCCACCTCTCTTTCCCAAGTCATCTCTCTGCCCCCCTCCCCCACTGTGGCCCAACCCACCTCTCCACCACCCTCCCCCTTTCTTTCCCAAGTCATCTCTCTGCCCCCCTCCCCCTCTGTGGCCCAACCCACCTCTCCACCACCCTCCCCCTCTCAATCTGACCCACCCTCTGTAAGCTCCTCCCCCTTCCAGCCTCTTTCCCAAATCCACCCTCCTTCCCCCATCCTGCCTCCTTCCTCCATCCAGCCGCCATCCCCCATCCAGCCGCTATCCCCCATCCAGCCGACATCCCCCATCCATCCGCCATCCCCACCTACAGAATGGGCAGCAGAGGCCCCGGAGCCACTTGAGGGAGGTGGGCAAGTGGCAGAGGAGAGTAAGTTCACACACATTGACATTTCATTTTGAAACGTATTTAACGTCACATTCTAATAAATGCAGTGTTGTACTGGGGCCAATCTTTTGCCGAGGTTAAATGTTTGTCTTCTTCATCATGGTATGGATGATGCATTTAAATTTGTGTGAGGAACATTAGATGTACAGTGTCTACGTCTGCAATGTTGAGGATGCCCACTCTAGGTCGACACTCATTATGTCGACAGGGTTGCCTGGACAACAGGGTTTGTATGTGATACATTATCTGCAAAACAGTTAGACCTGATGGAGTTTAGTATGTTGTTAGACTTTTACACTTGTGCCTGGGTATTGCAATAGTTGCACATTGAAGTCGCATGCTTCACTTTGTTAGGCAGGCTAAGGACACAGTGATTTGTGTTGTGAAAGTTACACTCCTACAATTTTGTTATTAACATTTTAAAACCTGTTTGACCTTATGTAGTAAGGCCAGGGTTTCAGGGAGTGTGGCCATGCTAGGATATGTTGTCCTTCTGAAGATGTTGTTATGCAGTGTGATGATGCAGGGCCAACCCCAAAAAATATAAGTCTGCTTCACTCCAGATGTGAATGAATGCCAACATGGTGTTACATTTACTAAGATGGTAGTTCTATTTAAGATGGGATGTTGACCATAGCAAACAATCAGATTATACTTGTAATTTTTTTGGCCCCTTCTACAAGATAATATGTTGAATTTGATTGGTTGCTATGGGCAACGTCCCATCTTAAATAGAACTCCCATAGTAGTAAATGTACCCCATGGTGTGGTACACTTTCTAAAAAAAAATTGCTGAGCAGGCTTGTGTGTTTTTCTGCTACTGTTTTATCCTTAAAACATCCATGATGTAGTCACTTTGCCATTAAAGCAGGCCTGTCCAAACTGCGGACATCCAGCTGTTGAGAAAATACACATCCCAGCATGCCCTGACACAGCTTTTGCATTCTATGACACCAAAACTGTGTCAAGGCATGCCAGTATATGTAGTTTCACAACAGGTGGAGGGCCGCAGTTTGGACATGCCTGTATTAAAGTGTGCTTTGTGCCTTGCTTGTATAATAGGTAATGTGAGTAAGTTAGTAATATTTATGTTGCCTCTGAATTTCAGATGTTGCAGTTGGAGATCCCACTACTTTTGTGGGCATTCTTGCCACCATGCGGCAACACTTTCAAGGATTAATGGAGAATGTGGAGCAGCTCCAAAAATGTTGTTAATTTTTATTTTAATACATTTTTATTTAAGTTGAAAAAGTTTCCTGCACAAAAAAAAAAAATTGTTAAAAACAATAAAAAATAAATTTCAAGTTAAGCGGGTGTTGTGTTTATTAATGCAATAAAGGAACAGCAGATTGGCTAGCAGAAATTGGTTACCTTAAACATTTAACACATCTAACGTAAGATTTTTTTTTTAAATTACTAAATTAAAACAAAAACCTTTATTCACAAACTACACCTCTACACAAAAAAAAAAAAAAAAACATTAGACCAGGCACATTTACCACATCTATATTTTTATTTTAAACATTTAAATGTTGATGGCCAATTATGCCTACAAAGTGTTCTTCAGGTATTCTTTGAAGACTTAATTGGTCATGACCATTATCATTCATTACACTAATTGTAATCGTAATTGAGGATGGCTTGTGTAGTTTGAACTGAAAGCTGTAATTTAACTTTAAAAAAAAAACCATTGCTGTGCGGATTTTAGCAAAAGCGTGTGCAATTTTAAGAGGAATGTGTAAATCTACGAGAAGTTAGGATTTTTACGATGAGGTTTGTGGTAATGCGATGGGTTCGCATTAGTGCGATGTCATTTGGCATACGCCTACTTTGTGTACTACTGCATACGAAATAGCAAAAATACGTTGAGGGCGGTTATTCGCTATTGTGCAACGTGTACGCAATATTGCGAATATGTTGTGCGAACGAAAAAAATAGTGAACAACTCGGAATCACCCCCTAAGTTCACACAAGATGTAAAAAGTACATATACATACTGATAAAACTAACTGTTTTATTCTCTCTTATGACCCTTGTTCCCCCTGTTGCAATGGGCCCTGATGATCACTTGGGTCCCTCCCTACCCAGTGTCCTGTAACATGACATCAGAAAAATACCTGCTGGGCAGGCAAAAGCCTGTGATGTAGTAGCAGGCATTGCAACTTGTTGCAAGTAAATCTATTCCAGGGCCAGAGAGGCTTGATAAAAAATTTTATAAAAAATACAGTATTAATTAAAGAATACAATAAATCACTAGAAAAATACAACCTGGCTGATACAAATAGTAGTACAGTACTTCTGCAAAAAAAATTAAGTCATAAGGATGCATATCATCATATGATAATATATAGCTATTTAGCTCAACTTAGTGATTTTCATGACAAAGAGTTGTTGCATAGCGCAAGTAAATCTAGGGCCAGCTGCCAATCAATCACTAGAAAAATACAGAAAAAAACAACAGCAATAGCAGCGCTAGCGTGACACTGAATGAAATATAATAAGAAGGATTGAGTGATAAAATTCTTCACATTTAATATAATATAAAATTAAACCTCATTAAAACTATATGCAAAAATTCATAACAATAAAAACAATAGATAAGAGTCAAATACTATAACTGCCTATATCAATGTAATCCGTTCCTAGTGGATATAAACTGGATTGCAGAGCAGATGGAGACAGACTGATGGTGCAGTCTCACCAGTGAACTTTACCAAAGCCGCTAGAGGTGTAGTCCCTTGAGAGTGTCTCTGGTATTTGCTCAAAACCAGCCAGGTTTGGGATCCTCATTATGTCGCGGTGTCCTCCTTGTAAAGTAAAGGTTTGGTGGTGCTCCAGATGTGATTAGTCGCCTCACTTTTTCTGCAGATATCAAAGTCCAGTATTGGTCCGGATACAGTTCGGCAGTAGAATTTGCATAGGTAATAACCCAGGTAGCCTCCTGACGCGTTTCGCTGCAGGCACTGCAGCTTTATCAAAAGGTCTTTATATATATATATATATATATACATATATATGCCACACTGCCTGTGCATGCCCCCACATTATATGCCAGTGCCACACGCTGTATGTGTATGCCCCCTGCCCCAGTTGAAATTATACATACCACCGCGAATGCAACACACTGTATATATATACAATATATATACATATATATGCCACACTGCCTGTGCATGCCCCCACATTATATGTCAGTGCCACACACTGTATGTGTGTGCCCCCTTGCCCCAGTTCACATTATACCTGCCACTGCAACACACTGTATATATATATATATATATATATATACCTAGTGCCTCACATGCCTAGTGGGAAATTTACCACTGCTAGGGACCAGTCACCTAATTAAATGTGCCATGCAGAACAAGCCAGACTAATTTGTCCCTCCTCATCCTGCTCAATGATTTCCTTCCCCTTCCCCCACTTCTTAATGTTTATGTCTCCCTCCCTCTTCTCAACATAAACAGTGTCATCAATCATCAACAAGTGCCTATGCTCCCTATTGTATGGCTGCTTATACAACATAGATTACTGCTCTAAAGGGAAGGGTGGCATTGGTGTAATATGGAGGGGTAGAGAGACATGGGCATAACATGGAAGGGTTAGAGGTGAGATTGGCATTGGTATAAGGTGGAAAGGATAGAAAATGGCAATAGAGTAATCTGGGGCGCCTTAATGTGAAGGGGCTAAGTGGTATTGATTTAGAGTGGAGGGGCTGAGGGGTGGTAATTTGGAGGGATTGAGAGGTGAGTGTTGGCAGTGGTGTAATGTGGAGGAATGTAGGTGGCATTGGTGCAATGTGGAGCAGTGGGGCTGGCACTGATGTTCTGTAGAGGGGCAGAGGGGTGGGTATGCCATTGATGCAATATTTGAAGATATTAGTGAGGATGGCCTTGGTGTAATGTGGAGGTCTAGGGGATGGGGTTGGGACTGATGTAATGTGGAGGTCTGAGGTATGGGGTTGGGACTGGTGTAATGTGGAGGTCTTGGGGATGAGGTTGGGACTGGTGTAATGTGGAGGTCTGAGGTATGGGGTTGGGACTGGTGTAATGTGGAGGTCTTGGGGATGAGGTTGGTACTGGTGTAATGTGGAGGTCTTGGGGATTAGGTTGGGACTGGTGTAATGTGGAGGTCTGAGGGATGGGGTTGGGACTGGTGTAATGTGGAGGTCTGGGGGATGGGGTTTGGACTGGTGTAATGTGGATGTCTGGGGGATGGGGTTGGGACTGGTGTAATGTGGATGTCTGGGGGATGGGGTTGGGACTGGTGTAATGTGGATGTCTGAGGGATGGGGTTGGGACTGGTGTAATGTGGAGGTCTGGGGGATGGGGTTGGGACTGGTGTAATGTGGAGGTCTGGGGGATGATGTGGAACTGGTGTAATGTGGAGGTCTGGGGGATGGGATTGGGACTGGTGTAATGTGGAGTTCTGGGGGATGGGGTTGGGACTGGTGTAATGTGGAGGTCTGGGGGATGATGTGGAACTGGTGTAATGTGGAGGTCTGGGGGATGGGATTGGGACTGGTGTAATGTGGAGTTCTGGGGGATGGGGTTGGGACTGGTGTAATGTGGAGGTCTGGGGGATGGTGTTGGGACTGGTGTAATGTGGAGGTCTGGGGAATGGGGTTGGGACTGGTGTAATGTGGAGGTCTGGGGGATGGGATCGGGACTGGTGTAATGTGGATGTCTGGGGGATGGGGCTGGGACTGGTGTAATGTGGAGGTCTGAGGGATGGGTGTGGGACTGGTGTAATGTGGGGGTCTAGGGGATGGGGTTGGGACTGATGTAATGTGGAGGTCTGAGGTATGGGGTTGGGACTGGTGTAATGTGGAGGTCTTGAGGATGAGGTTGGGACTGGTGTAATGTGGAGGTCTGAGGTATGGGGTTGGGACTGGTGTAATGTGGAGGTCTTGGGAATGAGGTTGGGACTGGTGTAATGTGGAGGTCTTGGGGATGAGGTTGGGACTGGTGTAATGTGGAGGTCTGAGGGATGGGGTTGGGACTGGTGTAATGTGGAGGTCTGGGGAATGGGGTTTGGACTGGTGTAATGTGGAGGTCTGGGGGATGTGGGTGGGACTGGTGTAATGTAGAGGTCTGGGGGATCGGGTTGGGACTGGTGTAATGTGGAGGTCTGGGGGATGGGGTTGGGACTGGTGTAATGTGGAGGTCTGGGGGATGATGTGGAACTGGTGTAATGTGGAGGTCTGGGGGATGGGATTGGGACTGGTGTAATGTGGAGTTCTGGGGGATGGGGTTGGGACTGGTGTAATGTGGAGGTCTGGGGGATGGTGTTGGGACTGGTGTAATGTGGAGGTCTGGGGAATGGGGTTGGGACTGGTGTAATGTGGAGGTCTGGGGGATGGGATTGGGACTGGTGTAATGTGGATGTCTGGGGGATGGGGCTGGGACTGGTGTAATGTGGAGGTCTGAGGGATGGGTGTGGGACTGGTGTAATGTGGAGGTCTAGGGGATGGGGTTGGGACTGATGTAATGTGGAGGTCTGAGGTATGGGGTTGGGACTGGTGTAATGTGGAGGTCTTGAGGATGAGGTTGGGACTGGTGTAATGTGGATGTCTGAGGTATGGGGTTGGGACTGGTGTAATGTGGAGGTCTTGGGGATGAGGTTGGGATTGGTGTAATGTGGAGGTCTTGGGGATGAGGTTGGGACTGGTGTAATGTGGAGGTCTGAGGGATGGGGTTGGGACTGGTGTAATGTGGAGGCCTGGGGGATGGGGTTTGGACTGGTGTAATGTGGAGGTCTTGGGGATGAGGTTGGGACTGGTGTAATGTGGAGGTCTGAGGGATGGGGTCGGGACTGGTGTAATGTGGAGGCCTGGGGGATGGGGTTTGGACTGGTGTAACGTGGAGGTCGGGGGGATGTGGGTGGGACTGGTGTAATTTGGATGTCTGGGGGATGGGGTTGGGACTGGTGTAATGTGGAGGTCTGGGGGATGATGTGGGACTGGTGTAATGTGGAGGTCTGGGGGATGGGATTGGGACTGGTGTAATGTGGAGTTCTGGGGGATGGGGTTGGGACTGGTGTAATGTGGAGGTCTGGGGGATGGTGTTGGGACTGGTGTAATGTGGAGGTCTGGGGAATGGGGTTGGGACTGGTGTAATGTGGAGGTCTGGGGGATGGGATTGGGACTGGTGCAATGTGGATGTCTGGGGGATGGGGTTGGGACTGGTGTAATGTGGAGTTCTGAGGGATGGGTGTGGGACTGGTGTAATGTGGAGGTCTGGGGGATGAGGTTGGGACTGGTGTAATGTGGAGTTCTGGGGGATGGGGTTGGGAATGGTGTAATGTGGAGGTCTGAGGGATGGGTGTGGGACTGGTGTAATGTGGAGGTCTGGGGGATGGGGTTGGGACTGGTGTAATGTGGAGTTCTGGGGGATGGGGTTGGGAATGGTGAAATGTGGAGGTCTGGGGGATGGGGTTTGGATTGGTGTAATGTGGAGGTCTGGGGGATGGGGTTGGGACTGCTGTAATGTGGAGTGACTGAGTGGTAGTTACCTACTGTGTTAGGCATTACTGATTGCTGTGTGTGTATTTATTGATATTATTGGAGTTTTAATAATGTAATTTTGTGGATTTTGCGTCTATATGTTAAGTGTGGATGCTATTGATTTAATGTTAGAGCTGTGTGGGGGGTCTAGAGTGTTTATTAGTTGCTTCGCTAGTCAGGTTGTGAATAGTGTCTATCCCTTTTCCAAACATTGTAGTAAGAGCTCTAATATCAAATAGGAGATAGACTATCAACTTTCTTGATTGTGATGGGACTGCCTCACACAACCAACACTTTTTGCCCCAATTGCAGGCGATTATGTCACTCTTCATACTGTAAAGGTGAGCCACATGCACCGAACTGTGGTTTCCAGCATTTTTGAAGTGGAAGTGGTTGGAGGATGGCCAAACACTGTCTAAAGCGATAGCTACACCGCTTGCGTGCTGGTCATAACCATAGTTAGCACCCACACTGACAGGCCATGTCCAGTTTTTTTACCGACGCCTACTGACAATTTAGCCACAGCTACCAAATGAGGCTACTTTAAGAACATTTCCAGGGCCTAGTTAAATTCCTAATCCACAAGTGCCTAAACATTCCAGATTATCACAATGTAAATAAAACTGCATTATTTGTAAACATTTAATAGTCTATGGTAAGGACAATGGAACTTAATTTTCCTGGAAATTGGTTGGTTGGTAGGCAATACTATGACCTAACTCAATGCATAGCCAGATAAAGGGGGTGATTCAGACTTGATCGTAGATGTTATAAAAAATTACCAGGTGGGCGCTCAATACCAATTGATGGACACAACGATAAAAATAAACCAATTTATTACATAAATTAACAACATATAACACATTAAAATAAACAAGACCACAATGCAGTTATCATATAAAATTGAGGTTCCGGAAACCTCTAAATTGAACAATAATAAAAACGAATTGAATGTACTCAGAAGGCAGTCGCAATACCTAAGTGTTAAGAGATAATTCTCTGGTAGCTTTTAGCTGTATTTAGTTACTTGCCCAGATGTAGGAAACACAAGAATACTTTGGCACAATCGTGCATATATATTAAGTTCCGATTAGGAAAGAGTTCATCACTTGCCAATTATAATAGATGTATGAGCGGTGCAAGGATTGAGAGATGTAAAATAGCTGTTACTCACAGACTGGACAGTTTTTCCTTTACTGTACCGCAATGGTATCGATGTATGTGGCCGCTTTCTATCACCCTGTGCACGGGTGAGACATCCGTCAGCGGCAGGACTCGTCAGCGGCGTAGTCCGTCTGTAGCGTCGGCGGAAAGCCGCTCTCTCCTCCGGCAAACTGTAAGTGCACCGGTACAGCGTTCTCCACCCCCAGTGCTGGTGGAATAGTGCTCACCAAAGTAGGACACAGGGCGTTCCCGGTGCGGTCCACGCCTAAGGCCGAGATCAGGCAGAGACGACAAAGATACAGGAGAGGACCCAGAAGAAACCCTATGGACACAGAGACTACTAGTGGGGCTGGTTCTTCCATTAGTGAAGCAGAGGTGGCTGGACCAAGTCAAGCTAAAGGTACCGGGCGTCCCCCTTTAGGAGTTCGTACAAGAGCCCAAAATAAGCCCAAAAAAGGGCTAGTACCAGAAGGGGTAAGCAATGCCAAAGGGAAAGCCGGGCCTCAATCAAAGAAGAAATGAACATTTACAATTTGTCCTCCAGGATTTTAAAGCCGATGGAGATTACGGTGCTGCAAAAGGGATTGAATTTTGTCCCAACAAAGCCTTATTCTACTTTTGATTGTATTGTTGATATTAATAAATTTAGCAGACAACTGCGCCTTCGGGAGTTTTTTGGTGCTAAGAAAGAGGTGGTGGTACAAAGGGAAAGTTGTCCAGTACGAGTTAAAAGTACATTTGACCCCATATCTAACAATTCTTCAATTAAGGCATATACTAATGCACTAATCTCCATAACTAAACATCCTGATAAAAATCATGTTAAGGCACACCATGGTAATTTATCTAAAGCTGAGTGGGGTGCTCTAAAGGATCTTGAGACCTACTCAGATATAGTAGTGCGCCCCGCAGATAAAGGGGGTGCACTGGTCATACAAGATCTGATTGATTATAAGAATGAGGCGTTTAGGCAGCTTCTGGATACGTCAGTTTATTGTAAGTTGAAGGTGATCCCACACTGCAATATATGCGAGAACTTTCTGATTTACTGGAAGAAGCGCGATCTGATGGTTACATCACAGAGTATGTCGTTACAGCACTGCAGAAGAAATATCCGAAAGTACCCATTTTTTATACGATACCGAAGTTGCATAAGAACAGTAAAAATCCTCCTGGCGTGCCAATTGTGTCTGCTAGAGACTCATTGTTTTATGAAGTATCTAAATATCTTGATCACTATATTCAACCAGTGGTACAAGCACAGGACACCTATCTGAAGGACACTACCACCTTTTTGTCCAAATTAAGAGCATTGGGACAAATTCCCTCCCCCTGTTGGTTGTGTACGGCTGATATAATCATCTTATATACAAATATTCCATAGGGGAGTGGAAGCTGTAAAGAAATTGTTGGAGAATAGTTCTTCATATGAAGGTCCAAATTTGTCTTTCTTTTTGAAATTGTTACACTTAGCTTTAAGCAGTAATTATTTCTTATTTGATGATGTCTTTTTTCTGCAATGGGCAGTTGCGTAGCTCCAGTGTTTGCGAACGCATTTATGTTTGAGGTTGAGAGATTTATGTTTTTCGGAAGGTTTTTCTCTGATAGCATACATTTCTTTACGCGCTACATCGATGATATTTTCATGTTATGGTTGGGTACAAGGGAACAGTTCATTGAGATGATGGATGTGGTTAATACATCAGATCCAAATATTAAATTTACGTATGACATTCAAGTGATCAGCATCCATTATCTCGATGTAGAGGTTTCTTTGGTTAACAGCAATTTGAGAACTTCACTATATTCAAAACCAACTGACTGTTATACGATGTTAGAGGCTAGTAGTTTTCATCCAGCTCCACTCAAAAAAGGTTTGCCTTACTCGCAATTCCTGAGAGTACGCAGGATTTGCAGTGAGATTGATGATGAGAAAAGACATCTTAAGAAAATTAGAGAAAAATTCCTACAGCGTGGATATGATAGTGGGGAACTGAATAAAGCTATGTTGAAGGCTAGGTCAGCTCCAAAGATTCCGGTACCACAAGATGATAAGTCTAATACCACTGATTCTATGGTCTGGGTAAGCGATTACACTGACACTAATCTAGAATTAACAAAGGAAGCAAAACGTTTATGGCCTGTTGTTCAACAAGATGGGCATTTACCCTCAGTGAAAAACAAGAGGCTGATGCCTTGTTATAGAAGAGGTAGAAAGTTAAGGGATAGATTAGTATGTACGGATGTATCAAGACTAAAACCGGTGGTAGGTAATTTTTTAACAAAAAAAACAGGAGTATATCGGTGTCTGGGGTGCACTACTTGCACCTATATGGAAGTAGGGGATTCATTTGCACACCCGCACACGGGAAATAGAATCCCAATCAAATATGTAGTAACATGCTCCACCAGGTACACAATTTATTTTATTAGATGTCCCTGTGGCAGTTACTATGTTGGGAAATCTATTAGAACATTTAAAGAAAGGATGGCCCAACATAGAAGTGCCATACATCAAGCATTGGAGGGCAAAACCATCGACTAGCCTGTTGCCAGGCATTTCAAACAATGTAGACATACTTTGGCACAGCTGCGTTATAAGATCATAGATCATGTACCAGATAACAAGAGAGGAGGTGATCGAGACAGGTTACTATTGCAGAAAGAGTCGAGATGGATTTTTTAGTTGAATACAGTACAGCCCTTTGGGCTTAATGAGTATCTTACTTTTAGTAGTTTTTCATAAGTACGTTTCCCATATATGCATATACATGTTTATTGCTTATCTCTGATTGTTAACCGCTCTCTATTCTAAGTATGGACTATTTTGCTGTGATATGTGTCTTAACGGCAATGCCGTCTGTTGTTTATACTCAGTAACCTTGGTGATGGGGAGCACTGAGGGGAAGCCGGCGCTGGTTGTCAGAGCGACGGCGGGGCCGCTGCTGATTAGAGATGAGCGCCGGAAATTTTTCGGGTTTTGTGTTTTGGTTTTGGGTTCGGTTCCGCGGCCGTGTTTTGGGTTCGACCGCGTTTTGGCAAAACCTCACCGAATTTTTTTTGTCGGATTCGGGTGTGTTTTGGATTCGGGTGTTTTTTTCAAAAAACCCTAAAAAACAGCTTAAATCATAGAATTTGGGGGTAATTTTGATCCCAAAGTATTATTAACCTCAAAAAACATAATTTACACTCATTTTCAGCCTATTCTGAACACATCACACCTCACAATATTATTTTTAGTCCTAAAATTTGCACCGAGGTCGCTGTGTGAGTAAGATAAGCGACCCTAGTGGCCGACACAAACACCGGGCCCATCTAGGAGTGGCACTGCAGTGTCACGCAGGATGTCCCTTCCAAAAAACCCTCCCCAAACAGCACATGACGCAAAGAAAAAAAGAGGCGCAATGAGGTAGCTGTGTGAGTAAGATTAGCGACCCTAGTGGCCGACACAAACACCGGGCCCATCTAGGAGTGGCACTGCAGTGTCACGCAGGATGTCCCTTCCAAAAAACCCTCCCCAAACAGCACATGACGCAAAGAAAAAAAGAGGCGCAATGAGGTAGCTGACTGTGTGAGAAAGATAAGCGACCCTAGTGGCCGACACAAACACCGGGCCCATCTAGGAGTGGCACTGCAGTGTCACGCAGGATGTCCCTTCCAAAAAACCCTCCCCAAACAGCACATGACGCAAAGAAAAAAAGAGGCGCAATGAGGTAGCTGACTGTGTGAGAAAGATAAGCGACCCTAGTGGCCGACACAAACACCGGGCCCATCTAGGAGTGGCACTGCAGTGTCACGCAGGATGTCCCTTCCAAAAAACCCTCCCCAAACAGCACATGACGCAAAGAAAAAAAGAGGCGCAATGAGGTAGCTGACTGTGTGAGAAAGATAAGCGACCCTAGTGGCCGACACAAACACCGGGCCCATCTAGGAGTGGCACTGCAGTGTCACGCAGGATGTCCCTTCCAAAAAACCCTCCCCAAACAGCACATGACGCAAAGAAAAAAAGAGGCGCAATGAGGTAGCTGTGTGAGAAAGATAAGCGACCCTAGTGGCCGACACAAACACCGGGCCCATCTAGGAGTGGCACTGCAGTGTCACGCAGGATGTCCCTTCCAAAAAACCCTCCCCAAACAGCACATGACGCAAAGAAAAAAAGAGGCGCAATGAGGTAGCTGTGTGAGTAAGATAAGCGACCCTAGTGGCCGACACAAACACCGGGCCCATCTAGGAGTGGCACTGCAGTGTCACGCAGGATGGCCCTTCCAAAAAACCCTCCCCAAACAGCACATGACGCAAAGAAAAAAAGAGGCGCAATGAGGTAGCTGACTGTGTGAGTAAGATTAGCGACCCTAGTGGCCGACACAAACACCGGGCACATCTAGGAGTGGCACTGCAGTGTCACGCAGGATGTCCCTTCCAAAAAACCCTCCCCAAACAGCACATGACGCAAAGAAAAAAAGAGGCGCAATGAGGTAGCTGTGTGAGTAAGATTAGCGACCCTAGTGGCCGACACAAACACCGGGCCCATCTAGGAGTGGCACTGCAGTGTCACGCAGGATGTCCCTTCCAAAAAACCCTCCCCAATCAGCACATGATGCAAAGAAAAAGAAAAGAAAAAAGAGGTGCAAGATGGAATTATCCTTGGGCCCTCCCACCCACCCTTATGTTGTATAAACAAAACAGGACATGCACACTTTAACCAACCCATCATTTCAGTGACAGGGTCTGCCACACGACTGTGACTGATATGACGGGTTGGTTTGGACCCCCCCCAAAAAAGAAGCAATTAATCTCTCCTTGCACAAACTGGCTCTACAGAGGCAAGATGTCCACCTCATCTTCACCCTCCGATATATCACCGTGTACATCCCCCTCCTCACAGATTATCAATTCGTCCCCACTGGAATCCACCATCTCAGCTCCCTGTGTACTTTGTGGAGGCAATTGCTGCTGGTCAATGTCTCCGCGGAGGAATTGATTATAATTCATTTTAATGAACATCATCTTCTCCACATTTTCTGGATGTAACCTCGTACGCCGATTGCTGACAAGGTGAGCGGCGGCACTAAACACTCTTTCGGAGTACACACTTGTGGGAGGGCAACTTAGGTAGAATAAAGCCAGTTTGTGCAAGGGCCTCCAAATTGCCTCTTTTTCCTGCCAGTATAAGTACGGACTGTGTGACGTGCCTACTTGGATGCGGTCACTCATATAATCCTCCACCATTCTATCAATGTTGAGAGAATCATATGCAGTGACAGTAGACGACATGTCCGTAATCGTTGTCAGGTCCTTCAGTCCGGACCAGATGTCAGCATCAGCAGTCGCTCCAGACTGCCCTGCATCACCGCCAGCGGGTGGGCTCGGAATTCTGAGCCTTTTCCTCGCACCCCCAGTTGCGGGAGAATGTGAAGGAGGAGATGTTGACAAGTCGCGTTCCGCTTGACTTGACAATTTTGTCACCAGCAGGTCTTTCAACCCCAGCAGACCTGTGTCTGCCGGAAAGAGAGATCCAAGGTAGGCTTTAAATCTAGGATCGAGCACGGTGGCCAAAATGTAGTGCTCTGATTTCAACAGATTGACCACCCGTGAATCCTTGTTAAGCGAATTAAGGGCTGCATCCACAAGTCCCACATGCCTAGCGGAATCGCTCCGTGTTAGCTCCTTCTTCAATGCCTCCAGCTTCTTCTGCAAAAGCCTGATGAGGGGAATGACCTGACTCAGGCTGGCAGTGTCTGAACTGACTTCACGTGTGGCAAGTTCAAAGGGCATCAGAACCTTGCACAACGTTGAAATCATTCTCCACTGCACTTGAGACAGGTGCATTCCATCTCCTATATCGTGCTCAATTGTATAGGCTTGAATGGCCTTTTGCTGCTCCTCCAACCTCTGAAGCATATAGAGGGTTGAATTCCACCTCGTTACCACTTCTTGCTTCAGATGATGGCAGGGCAGGTTCAGTAGTTTTTGGTGGTGCTCCAGTCTTCTGTACGTGGTGCCTGTACGCCGAAAGTGTCCCGCAATTTTTCTGGCCACCGACAGCATCTCTTGCACGCCCCTGTCGTTTTTTAAAAAATTCTGCACCACCAAATTCAAGGTATGTGCAAAACATGGGACGTGCTGGAATTTGCCCATATTTAATGCACACACAATATTGCTGGCGTTGTCCGATGCCACAAATCCACAGGAGAGTCCAATTGGGGTAAGCCATTCCGCGATGATCTTCCTCAGTTGCCGTAAGAGGTTTTCAGCTGTGTGCGTATTCTGGAAAGCGGTGATACAAAGCGTAGCCTGCCTAGGAAAGAGTTGGCGTTTGCGAGATGCTGCTACTGGTGCCGCCGCTGCTGTTCTTGCGGCGGGAGTCCATACATCTACCCAGTGGGCTGTCACAGTCATATAGTCCTGACCCTGCCCTGCTCCACTTGTCCACATGTCCGTGGTTAAGTGGACATTGGGTACAACTGCATTTTTTAGGACACTGGTGAGTCTTTTTCTGACGTCCGTGTACATTCTCGGTATCGCCTGCCTAGAGAAGTGGAACCTAGATGGTATTTGGTAACGGGGGCACACTGCCTCAATAAATTGTCTAGTTCCCTGTGAACTAACGGCGGATACCGGACGCACGTCTAACACCAACATAGTTGTCAAGGACTCAGTTATCCGCTTTGCAGTAGGATGACTGCTGTGATATTTCATCTTCCTCGCAAAGGACTGTTGAACAGTCAATTGCTTACTGGAAGTAGTACAAGTGGGCTTACGACTTCCCCTCTGGGATGACCATCGACTCCCAGCGGCAACAACAGCAGCGCCAGCAGCAGTAGGCGTTACACGCAAGGATGCATCGGAGGAATCCCAGGCAGGAGAGGACTCGTCAGACTTGCCAGTGACATGGCCTGCAGGACTATTGGCATTCCTGGGGAAGGAGGAAATTGACACTGAGGGAGTTGGTGGGGTGGTTTGCGTGAGCTTGGTTACAAGAGGAAGGGATTTACTGGTCAGTGGACTGCTTCCGCTGTCACCCAAAGTTTTTGAACTTGTCACTGACTTATTATGAATGCGCTGCAGGTGACGTATAAGGGAGGATGTTCCGAGGTGGTTAACGTCCTTACCCCTACTTATTACAGCTTGACAAAGGGAACACACGGCTTGACACCTGTTGTCCGCATTTCTGGTGAAATACCTCCACACCGAAGAGCTGATTTTTTTGGTATTTTCACCTGGCATGTCAACGGCCATATTCCTCCCACGGACAACAGGTGTCTCCCCGGGTGCCTGACTTAAACAAACCACCTCACCATCAGAATCCTCCTGGTCAATTTCCTCCCCAGCGCCAGCAACACCCATATCCTCCTCATCCTGGTGTACTTCAACACTGACATCTTCAATCTGACTATCAGGAACTGGACTGCGGGTGCTCCTTCCAGCACTTGCAGGGGGCATGCAAATAGTGGAAGGCGCATGCTCTTCACGTCCAGTGTTGGGAAGGTCAGGCATCGCAAACGACACAATTGGACTCTCCTTGTGGATTTGGGATTTCAAAGAACGCACAGTTCTTTGCGGTGCTTTTGCCAGCTTGAGTCTTTTCAGTTTTCTAGCGAGAGGCTGAGTGCTTCCATCCTCATGTGAAGCTGAACCACTAGCCATGAACATAGGCCAGGGCCTCAGCCGTTCCTTGCCACTCCGTGTGGTAAATGGCATATTGGCAAGTTTACGCTTCTCCTCCGACAATTTTATTTTAGGTTTTGGAGTCCTTTTTTTACTGATATTTGGTGTTTTGGATTTGACATGCTCTGTACTATGACATTGGGCATCGGCCTTGGCAGACGACGTTGCTGGCATTTCATCGTCTCGGCCATGACTAGTGGCAGCAGCTTCAGCACGAGGTGGAAGTGGATCTTGATCTTTCCCTAATTTTGGAACCTCAACTTTTTTGTTCTCCATATTTTATAGGCAGAACTAAAAGGCACCTCAGGTAAACAATGGAGATGGATGGATTGGATACTAGTATACAATTATGGACGGACTGCCACGGTTAGGTGGTATAAAAAAACCACGGTTAGGTGGTATATATTATAATAATAATACAATTATGGATGGACGGACTGCCTGCCGACTGCCGACACAGAGGTAGCCACAGCCGTGAACTACCGCACTGTACACTGGTTGATAAAGAGATAGTAGTATACTCGTAACAACTAGTATGACACTATGACGACGGTATAAAGAATGAAAAAAAAACCACGGTTAGGTGGTATATATTATAATAATAATACAATTATGGATGGATGGACTGCCTGCCGACTGCCGACACAGAGGTAGCCACAGCCGTGAACTGCCGCACTGTACACTGGTTGATAAAGAGATAGTAGTATACTCGTAACAACTAGTATGACACTATGACGACGGTATAAAGAATGAAAAAAAAACCACGGTTAGGTGGTATATATTATAATAATAATACAATTATGGATGGACGGACTGCCTGCCGACTGCCGACACAGAGGTAGCCACAGCCGTGAACTACCGCACTGTACACTGGTTGATAAAGAGATAGTAGTATACTCGTAACAACTAGTATGACACTATGACGACGGTATAAAGAATGAAAAAAAAACCACGGTTAGGTGGTATATATTATAATAATAATACAATTATGGATGGACGGACTGCCTGCCGACTGCCGACACAGAGGTAGCCACAGCCGTGAACTACCGCACTGTACACTGGTTGATAAAGAGATAGTAGTATACTCGTAACAACTAGTATGACACTATGACGACGGTATAAAGAAAGAAAAAAAAATACCACAGTTAGGTGGTATATATTATAATAATAATACAATTATGGATGGACGGACTGCCTGCCGACTGCCGACACAGAGGTAGCCACAGCCGTGAACTACCGCACTGTACACTGGTTGATAAAGAGATAGTAGTATACTCGTAACAACTAGTATGACACTATGACGACGGTATAAAGAATGAAAAAAAAACCACGGTTAGGTGGTATATATTATAATAATAATACAATTATGGATGGACGGACTGCCTGCCGACTGCCGACACAGAGGTAGCCACAGCCGTGAACTACCGCACTGTACACTGGTTGATAAAGAGATAGTAGTATACTCGTAACAACTAGTATGACACTATGACGACGGTATAAAGAATGAAAAAAAAACCACGGTTAGGTGGTATATATTATAATAATAATACAATTATGGATGGACGGACTGCCTGCCGACTGCCGACACAGAGGTAGCCACAGCCGTGAACTACCGCACTGTACACTGGTTGATAAAGAGATAGTAGTATACTCGTAACAACTAGTATGACACTATGACGACGGTATAAAGAATGAAAAAAAAACCACGGTTAGGTGGTATATATTATAATAATAATACAATTATGGATGGACGGACTGCCTGCCGACTGCCGACACAGAGGTAGCCACAGCCGTGAACTACCGCACTGTACACTGGTTGATAAAGAGATAGTAGTATACTCGTAACAACTAGTATGACACTATGACGACGGTATAAAGAATGAAAAAAAAACCACGGTTAGGTGGTATATATTATAATAATAATACAATTATGGATGGACGGACTGCCTGCCGACTGCCGACACAGAGGTAGCCACAGCCGTGAACTACCGCACTGTACACTGGTTGATAAAGAGATAGTAGTATACTCGTAACAACTAGTATGACACTATGACGACGGTATAAAGAAAGAAAAAAAAATACCACGGTTAGGTGGTATATATTGTAATACAATTATGGATGGACGGACTGCCTGCCGAGTTCCGACTGCCGACACAGAGGTAGCCACAGCCGTGAACTACCGCACTGTACTGTGTCTGCTGCTAATATAGACTGGTTGATAAAGAGATAGTATACAATACATACAACAATATACTACTATACTGGTGGTCAGGCACTGGTCACCACTAGTCACACTGGCAGTGGCACTCCTGCAGCAAAAGTGTGCACTGTTTAATTTTAAATTAATATAATATTATGTACTCCTGGGGGCTCCTGCTATAACAACCTGCAGTGCTCCCCAGTCTCCCCCACAATTATTATAAGCTTTGCCTTTTATACATTGATGTGCAGCACACTGGGCTGAGCTGAGTGCACACAGACTGAGTCACACTGTGTGACTGGCTGCTGCTGTGTATCGTTTTTTTTCAGGCAGAGAACGGATATAGCAGAGAACGGATATATTATATTAAAATAAATAAATGTTAACTAACAACAACTGCACTGGTCACTGTGGTAAACTCTGTCTGACTCTGCACAATCTCTCTCTCTCTTCTAATCTAATTTCTAATGGAGAGGACGCCAGCCACGTCCTCTCCCTATCAATCTCAATGCACGTGTGAAAATGGCGGCGACGCGCGGCTCCTTATATAGAATCCGAGTCTCGCGAGAATCCGACAGCGTCATGATGACGTTCGGGCGCGCTCGGGTTAACCGAGCAAGGCGGGAGGATCCGAGTCTGCTCGGACCCGTGAAAAAAACATGAAGTTCGTGCGGGTTCGGTTTCAGAGAAACCGAACCCGCTCATCTCTACTGCTGATGACGTCAGTTCAAGCCGGAAAATGGCGGGGAAGCACGCGGGGCACTGGTGGTGTTTAGAGCATATATAAGGTAAGCCTGTTTGTAATGTACATGTTCCTGATGACCATTTTGCACTAAAATCGAAACGTAGAAAGTTTCACTTGGTCTTTGACTATTTATTTGACTGGGAGTGCCGCCGATTCCATGCTGCATTTATCTATTCTATACGGAGGGCACCCAGCCTGTTGAACTGTTTATATGGAAGCAGTGAGTGCCGAACAAAATTTACTATCTATATATATATATATATATATATATATATATATATATATATATATAAAATCACTTTAGGCAACGTTTGAAAACCTCCAAGTGCCGCCTGTTTGGTACATTGCATTACGGGCTTAACACTCCAATCCTGGAAGGCACGGGAGCAAGCTGTGACCGTTGGTGAGCGGGCGAGTGCCGGGCCGTTCTGCTACGTATATATATATATATATATATATATATATTTATTTATTTATACAGTGCTCAAAGTGGGCCGGTATACTCCGGTATGGCATATCGACACTTTGAGCACTGACAGTGAAGACCCCTGCTGCTGCATCTTTTCAAATTCGTCGCTATTCACGTGCCAATTGGAGCTCTCAAACCAGTAGCCAATCAGGAGCGGCTGCAGCGGTAGGGGTTCTGGCTGCAGCATGTTCACTGCAGCCGGGCACCCTTATGAAGGAGCAGGGCTGTATAGTGAATATTATATATATACAGTGTATATACTGTATATATATATATATATATATATATATATATATATATATATATAAAATATTCACTCCCTTGTTCTTGTGCTGCAAATGCGCAGCATGAAGAACACAGGGCAGCCAGATGGGGAAATTATCACTTTTCGAAAAACTGTCTTCTCCAAAAGCACAGTTTTTCGGAAGTGATAATTTTCTCACCAGGGCATCTTGAATACTGAAAAAATTGTGAGAGAATTTAATGAGAATTGAAAACTAAAAATTCTCATTGCACAATTTTTGATGATTAATAATATGCCCCATAGTGAGTAGTCATTATTGGCTCCAGAATCACCCCATGCTTTGTGAACCATCTTTAAAAAAAAAACACACAGCTGGACTCTTTTACATATATTGGGTATTTCCAAAATCTAAAGAAGAGGGAATCTGATGTAAATATATATTTTGTTGTTAACTGTGTTACTATTTCAGACATCCTTTAATCATATTCATATGTATATATACAGATGTTTAGTATTATAAACACAGTATCGCCTTTTACTGTTTATACTTGAATATCGGTGATGATGTAGTTTCTGGTAATGTAATATGTCCTGGATGAACTGCTAACCTTGTTTAAAACCTGCATATTGTTACAGTTGAAGAGGTATTCCAGTCTAATAAAAATACTTATTTTTAAAAATATAAAGTGTTTGGGTCTGGGGTTGCCGTCACCTCTCTGACAGGTAATAAAAAGGAAGCATACCTGTCACAGATGCAAAAGATGTTTGAATTCTCTTCACCAGGACAGATTTTACCGCAAAGGCTGTCCCGGCATTTAAGTATGGAGATAAAAACAAAGCAAATAGTTATGTACTGCTTCTCACTTTTACCAAATGGGCCCCCAAAAGGGCATATTTATCACATCCCACATTGGGGGTCATTCCGAGTTGTTTGCTCGCAAGCTGCTTTTAGCAGCTTTGCACACGCTAAGCCGCCGCCTACTGGGAGTGAATCTTAGCTTATCAAAATTGCGAACGAAAGATTAGCAGAATTGCGAATAGACACTTCTTAGCAGTTTCTGAGTAGCTCCAGACTTACTCGGCATCTGCGATCAGTTCAGTCAGTGTCGTTCCTGGTTTGACGTCACAAACACACCCAGCGTTCGCCCAGACACTCCTCCGTTTCTCCAGCCACTCCCGCGTTTTTCCCAGAAACGGTAGCGTTTTTTCGCACACACCCATAAAACGGCCAGTTTCCGTCCAGAAACACCCACTTCCTGTCAATCACATTACGATCACCAGAACGAAGAAAAAACCTCGTAATGCCGTGAGTAAAATACCTAACTGCATAGCAAATTTACTTGGCGCAGCCGCAGTGCGAACATTGCGCATGTGCATTAGCGACTAATCGCTCCGTTGCGAGAAAAAAATAACGAGCGAACAACTCGGAATGACCCCCATTGTCCCTCATTCCGAGTTGATCGCTCGCTAGCTACTTTTAGCAGCCGTACAAACGCATAGTCGCCGCCCACGGGAGAGTGTATTTTAGCACAGCAGGAGTACGAACGCCTGTGCAGCAGAGATTTTGTGCTGAACAAGACCAGCCCTGTAGTTACTTATTCTGTGCGATGATTGCTGCAACGAATGACACGATAATGGCGTCAGATACCCACCCAGCAAACACCTGGCCACGCCTGCGTTTTTCCAAACACTCCCAGAAAACGGTCAGTTGCCACCCAGAAACTCCCACTTCCTGTGAATCTCCCTGCGTTCGCCAGTGCGACTGAAAGCGTCGCTAGAACCTGTGCAAAACCACGATGCTCTTTGTACCCGTATGCTGCGCGTGTGCATTGCGGTGCATACGCATGCACAGTTTTGCCATTTTTTAACTGATCGCTATGCAGCGAACAACGGCAGCTAGCGATCAACTCGGAATGAGGGCCATTATGCGGGTGAGATGTTAAAACATTGCCCATAATCACATTGCGGTAATGTTACTGCTTACAAATATCATCCTTTGGGTTCTGAAACTTATTGTTTCAGAGCTTGGTAAATCCGGCAACTTAGCAGTTCCCATAGACACCTATGGGGGCTGCGTTTGTGGTCTGAAATGAAGCCCCTTCTTGTTACATTCAGGGGATCCTTAATATTTGTAGATGCTCCATGAAAATAGTTTTTTTTCAGGGGATATCATCATTAAATATTATTTCATAAATATGTCTAAGGGGGATATCCTATTAGTCCCGGTAAAACATAGAGTGCGAAGAATGTATGTTTTTCCCGATTTTTCCCGATGTTTCATCGTTTTTTTTACAGGCTATCCAGATTCGTAGCCTGTAAAAAGTGTATCAGAAAAACAATGCTGTACATAGTGAGATGTCTTCAGCATCTCACTATGGTGGTCATTCCGAGTTGTTCGCTCGTTGCCGATTTTCGCTATGCTGTGATTTGTTGCTAAATGCGCATGGTACGCAGCGCGCATGCGCAAAGTTATTTAACTAAAAACTTAGCAGTTTTGCTGGTGTTTGTGCAGCGCTTTTCTTCGCACTGCTGATCGGTGAATGATTGACAGGAAAGGGGCGTTTCTGGGTGTTAACTGAGCGTTTTCCGGGAGTGTGCTAAAAAACGCAGGCGTGTCAAGGAAAAACGCAGGAGTGTCTGGAGAAACGGGGGAGTAGCTGGCCGAACGCAGGGCGTGTTTGTGACGTCAAACCAGGAACTAAACGGACTGAGCTGATCGCAATCTAGGAGTAGGTCTGGAGCTACTCAGAAACTGCAAGAAAATATTTAGTAGCAATTCTGCTAATCTTTCGTTCGCTATTCTGCTAAGCTAAGATACACTCCCAGAGGGCGGCGGCCTAGCGTTTTCAATGCTGCTAAAAGCAGCTAGCGAGCGAACAACTCGGAAAGAGGGCCTATGTACAGCATTGTTTTTCTAATACAGTCGCATAAGGGTTTTTTTTTCTCATCTCCATTAAGAATAGTATACATATTAACATAGGGGCATATCTTGCATTAGGATCCCCATTATTATTATTTCAAACACACTACAGTTCTATTTATATGGTCTGACCCGTAATCGTAGTCAGAACCAAATGTGGGTTCCTATACTAAATACTTACATTTAGATATTATCCCTTACTTAGTATGTTTTCTTTCCGTGCATAGCATATTTATTGTTTTACACAGTCTTAATAGTCTGTGTCCATACATTTGTTGAGCTGGGGTCCGCACATTATCATTTATATCATGGTTTTTATTTTTTCAATCACAGCGCCGGAGACCGAGAGGCTTCCCTGGTTGCTACAGCAACTGGAGTTAGCCAATGGCGATCCTCGCCGGAACTACGTCACCGGGAGGTGGAACACGCCCTCCCTGGCCTCCGGACGCAGCACAGCACTGACACACTATCAAGGTGATATAAGGTAAGAACTTAGTTCACGTTCATTGTTTTTTGTTTTATTATATGAAATTAGCATAGTCATGTTAAACTTCAGCAGCACCGGTATATCCTGACGACGGGAAATAGGATGGTCCCGAAATAAGCCGTTGATGATCTGATATAGATAGGCTGCTTATCACCATATGCTGTTACCATTTATCTTCATCTGAACCAACATTAAAGCAATCTTATCAGCATTGGAGTGACGTACAGTTTGCTTAATCAGCAACACTGGTACTATATACAGTATATATTAGAGTATTAGAGATGAGCGGGTTCGGTTCTCAGAGAACCTAACCCGCCCGTATGTCACCACTCGAGCCCGTATCCGAGTCAGGCTCCAGTTTTCCCACCTGACTCGGAAACCAGAACGAGGCAAAACGTCATCATCCCACTGTCGGATTCTCGCGGGGTTTGGATTCCATGTAACTCACCGCGCGTCGCCGCCATTTTCATTCCGGCATTGGAGAGTGTAGAGAGAGGACGTGTCTCCGTTCTCAGTGTCCTGCATAAGTTCAGTGTTAGTGTCTTGTGCTGCATCAGTCCAGTCACACTGACTGGACTTGTGTCCTCTGCTGCCATATGTCCAGTGCTGCTGTATAAATCCAATCCAGTGGTGCTGTGTTGTGCTGCATCAGTCCAGTGGTGGTGTCTTGTGCTGCATCAGTCCAGTCATAGTGGTGGTGTCCTCTGCTGCCATATGTCCAGTGCTGCTGTATAAGTCCAGTGCATTGCAGTGGTGCTGTGTTGTCCTGCATCAGTCCAGTGGTGTTGACCCTGTGCTGCTGTATATGTCCAGTGGTACTGCCGTATAAATCCAGTGATCCTGCCGTATAATTCCAGTGGTACTGGCGTATAAGTCCAGTCCAGTGATCCTGGCGTATATGTCCAGTGGTACTGCTGTATAAAATCCAGTGGTACTGCCATATAATTCCAGTGATCCGGCCGTATAATGCCAGTGGTACTGGCGTATAAGTCCAGTGATCCTGCAGTATAATTCCAGTCGTAATAGCGTATAAGTCCAGTGATCCTGCCGTATAATTTCAGTGGTACTGGCGTATAACTCCAGTGATCCTGCCGTATAATTCCAGTGATCCTGCCGTATAATTCCAGTGATACTGCCGTATAATTCCAGTGATACTGCCGTATAATTCCAGTGGTACTGGCGTATAAGTCCAGTCCAGTGATACTGCCGTATAATTCCAGAGGTACTGGCGTATAAATCCAGTGATCCTGCCGTATAATTCCAGTGGTACTGCCGTATAATTCCAGTGATCCTGCCGTATAATTCCAGTGATCCTGCCATATAATTCCAGTGGTACTGGCGTATACGTCCAGTCCAGTGATACTGCCGTATATGTCCAGTGGTACTGCCATATAATCCAGTGGTACTGCCGTATAATTCCAGGGATCCTGCCATGTAATTCCAGTGGTACTGGTGTATAAATCCAGTCCAGTGGTACAGCCATATAATTCCAGTGATCTTGCCGTATAATTCCAGTGGTACTGGCGTATAAGTCCAGTGATCCTGCCATATAAATCCAGTGGTACTGGCGTATAAGTCCAGTGATCCTGCCGTATAATTCCAGTGGTACTGGCGTATAAGTCCAGTCCAGTGAAACTGCCATATATGTCCAGTGGTACTGCCGTATAAGTCCAGTCCACTGGTGCTGCCATATAAGTTCAGTGGTGCTGTCCTGTGCTGTATATTATTTTCTCCAAATAAAGGGGTTATTAATATTTAATACAAATAATTTTCACAGGGTTTGCCCTGTGTGGTGTAGAGGTACGCTCTCCTGTACCGCATATTGTTATATAACTCCAGAAAAATAATGGAGAACAAAAATTTGGACGATAAAATAGGGAAAGATCAAGAACCACTTACTCCTAGTGCTGAAGCTGCTGCCACTAGTGATGTAGACGATGAAATCCCATCAACGTCGTCTGCCGAGGCCGATGCCCAATGTCATAGTAGTGGGCATGTAAAATACAAAAAGCCAAAATTCAGTAAAAGACCCCAAAAAAAGAAATGTAATTGGTCTGAGGAGAAACGTAAACTTGCCAAGATGCCATTTACGACACGGAGTGGCAAGGAACGGCGAAGACACAGACATATGTTCATGACTAGTGGTTCAGCTTTACATGACGATGGAAGCCCTCATCCTCCCGCTAGAAAAATGATAATAGTCAAGCTGGAAAAAGTACAGCAAAGAACTGTGCATTCTAAGATGGTATCACAAATCTCCAAGTGTGTCGGCGGTTGCGATGCCTGACCTTACCAACACTGGACAGGAAGAAGTGGCTCCTTACACCATTTGCACGCCCTCTGCAAGTGCTGGAAGGAGCACCCACAGTCCAGTTTCTGATATTCACTGTTGAAGTATACCAGGATGAGGATATGGGTGTTACTGGTGCTGAGGAGGAAATTGACGAGGAGGATTCTGATGGTGAGGTGGTTTGTTTAAGTCAGGCACTGGGGGAGACACCTGTTGTCCGTGGGATGAATAAGCCCATTGTTATGCCTGGGCAAAATACCAAAAAATACACCTCTTCGGTGTGGAATTTTTTCTCCACAAATCTGGACAACAGGTGTAAAGCCTTGTGTTGCCTCTGTCAATCTGTAATAAGTAGGGGTAAGGATGTTAACCACCTAGGAACATCCTCCCTTATACATCACCTGCTGTGCATTCATCAGAAGTCAGTGTCAAGTTCTGAAACTTTGGTTAAGAGCGTAAGCAGTCCACTGACACCTAAATCCCTTCTTCCTCTTGTACCCAAGCTAACATAGTAACATAGTATCATAGTATCTAAGGTTAAAAAAAGACAATTGTCCATCGAGATCAACCTATTTGTGGTCTCCTATGCACGATTATTTTGTATAAAATTTTGACTGAAGTTGATGACTGCCGTTACGTTTTACCACTCTTTTTTTATAATAACCATAGTGCGTGACTATGCCCCGTAACCCTGGATATCCTTATCCATTAGGAATTTATCTAACCCATTCTTAAAGGTGTTGACTGAGTCGGCCATTACAACTCCCTCAGGCAGGGAATTCCAAACACGTATCGTCCTTACCGTAAAAAAGCCGTATTGTGCGGAATCTCTCCTCTAATCTGAGCGAGTGTCCACGAGTTCTCTGTGTTGATCTAAACAAAAACAGGTCCTGCGCAAGATCTGTATATTGTCCTGCAAGCCACCCCACCAACTCCCTCAACGTCAACTTCCTCCTCAGTCAGGAACGTCAGTAGTCCTGCAGGCCATGTCACTGGCAAGACTGAGGAGTCCTCTCTTAACCGGGATTCCTCCGGAAGATCCTTGAGTGGTACGCCTACTGCTGCTGCCGCTGCTGTTGTTGCTGCTGGGAGTCGATCGTCATCCCAGAGGGGAAGTCGGGAGACCACTTGTACTACTTCCAGTAAGCAATTGACTGTCCAACAGTCCTTTGTGAGGAAGATGAAATATGACAGCAGTAATCCTTTTGCAAAGTGGATAACTGAGGCCTTGATAGCTATGTTGGTGTTAGATGTGCATCCGGTATCCGCCATTAGTTCAGTGGGACTTAGAGAATTGATGGAGGTAGTGTCCCACCGGTACCAAATCCCATCTAGGTTTCACTCCACTAGGCAGGCGATACCGAGAATGTACAGAGACGTCAGAAAAAGTGTCCTCAGTGTCCTAAGAAATGCAGTTGTACCCACTGTCCTGTGGACAAGGGGAGCAGGGCAGATTAAGGACTATATAACTTATATAACTGTGACAGCCCACTGGGTAGAAGTATTGCCTCCCGTAGCAACAACAGCAGCGGCACCAGTAGCAGCATCTCGCAAACGCCAACTCGTTCCTATGCAGGCTACGCTATGTATCACCGCTTTCCGTAAGAGGCACACCGCTAACAACCTCTTACAGAAACTGAGGGACATCATCGCATAATGGCTTACCCCAATTAGACTCTCCTGGGGATTTGTGATATCGGACAATGCTACCAATATTGTACGTGCATTACATCTGGGCAAAATCCAGCACGTCCCATATTTTGCACATACAATTAATTTGGTGGTGCAGAATTTTTTTTTAAATGACAGGGGCATGCAGGAGATGCTGTCGGTGGCCTGAAAAATTGTGGGCTACTTTCAACATTCAGCCACCACGTGCCGAAGACTGGAGCACCAGAAAACACTCCTGAACCTGCCCTGCCATCACCTGAAGCAAGAGGTGGTAACGAGGTGGAATTCAACACTCTATATGCTTCAGAGGATGGAGGATTGTATCTCTCTTTCCGGCAGACACAAGTCTGCAGAGGTTCAAAGACCTGCTGGTGAGAAAATTGTCAACTCAAGCAGAACGTGACCCATCAACAGCTCCTCCTTCATTTTCTCCCACAAGTGGGGCTGCAAAGAAAAGGATAAGATTTCCTAGCCCACCAGTTGGAGGTGATGCAGGGCAGTCAGGAGCAAAAGTTGACATCTGGTCCGGACTGAAGGACCTGCCAACGATTACTGACATGTCTACTGTCACTGCATATGATTCTGTCACCATTGAAAGATTGGTGAAGGATTATATGAGTGACAGCATCCAAGTAGGCATGTCATACAGTCTATATGTATACTGGCAGGAAAAAGAGGCAATTTGGATGCCCTTGCACAAACTGGCTTTATTTTGCCTAAGTTACCCCCCCTTCCAGTGTGTACTCTGAAAGAGTGTTTAGTGCAGCCGGGTAACCTTATCAGCGATCAGCGTAGAAGGTTACTTCCACAAAATGTGGAGAAGATGATGTTCATCAAAATGAATGATAAATTCCTCCGGGAAGACCTTTACCAGCAATTGCCTCCAGAAAGTACACAGGGACCTGTGATGGTGGATTCCAGTGGGGACGAATTAATACTCTGTGAGGAGGAGGATGTACACACTGAAAGGGGTGAAGAATGGGAGGATGAGGTCGACATCTTGCCTCTGTAGAGCCAGTTTGTGCAAGGAGAGATTGATTGCTTCTTTTTTGGTGGGGGCCCAAACAAACCAGTCATTTCAGTCACATTCGTGTGGCAGACCCTGTCGCTGAAATGATTGGTTTGTTAAAGTGTGCATGTCCTGTTTATACAACATAAGGGTGGGTGGGAGAGCCCAAGGACAATTCAATCTTGCACCTCTTTTTCTTCTTTGCATCATGTGCTGTTTGGGGACTAGTTTTTTAAAGTGCTATCCTGTCTGACACTGCAGTAAAACTCCAGCTCCAAATAAAAGGATTATTATTATCCAAATTAATTTTACAGGCTTTTCCGTGTGTGTGTGGTTTAGGGGTACGGTCTCCTGTGCCACCAATTTTGTGCGTGTATTACATCTGGGCAAATTCCAGCACGTCCCATGTTGTTTGTGCCGCACACTTGTTTCGCTTAGTTTAGTCATACAGCTACCTCATTGCACCTCTTTTTCTTCTTTGCGTGATGTGCTGTTTGGGGCTTAGTTTTTTTAAGTGCCATCCTGTCTGCCATTGCAGTGCCACTCCTGGATGGGCCAGGTGTTTGTTCCGCACACTTGTGTCGCTTAGCTTATTCATACAGCCACCTCGGTGCAACCTTGTGGCCTAAAAACAATATTGTGAGGTGTTCAGAATAGACTGGAAATTAGTGGAAATGAATGTTATTGAGGTTAATAATACTGTAGGATCAAAATTACCCCCAAATTTTGTGATTCTAGCTGTTTTTATGTTTTTTCCAAAAATCATCCAGATCCAAAACCAAAACACAAAAGGGTGGTTTTGGCAAAACCAATCCAGATCCAAAACACGAGCATGGAACAAGAACCAAAACCGAAACACAAAAAGTGCCCGCTGCACATCTCTAAATATTATATATATATATGTTTTGGAAGTGAAGAAAAGGGCGCCTACTAGTGTCTAATAAGATTATATAAAATATAGAGTATAGAGCTGGTGTGATTGAGAACAGAACGCTACTTATCTGGTATACACAGACTTTTGCTTCAGTCATAGGACCAGTATAGGTACATGAAAAAAGAAGAACAAAGTAACATAGCGCGTACTGTTTTTACGCAATTTTCAATCTACAAATCAAATGAACCAATTATGTGTCTAAAAAACTTTCTGGGTAAAGGCAAATCCCACAATTTAAAATCCACAGCCAGGGATTTTTTAAAAAGTTTTTCACAATATTTAATAAAACACATAAAACATAAACGGTAGAAGTAATGCGAGCGTACAAGATAAAATGAATGACAAGCTTATCTGTCCATATCAGGAATGGGATAAATCAGATTTTGCATAGACATCCAAGATAAATAGTAAAAATTCAAACGTACAAAAAATAAATATTAAAACAGCTTATCTGCCCATAAGGGAAGTTCAGGTGTTTTATGTGTTTTAATAAATATTGTGAAAAACTTTTAAAAAAATCCCTGGCTGTCGATTTTAAATTGTGGGATTTGCCTTTACCCAGAAAGTTTTTTAGACACATAATTGGTTCATTTGATTTGTAGATTGAAAATTGCGTAAAAACAGTACGCGCTATGTTACTTTGTTCTTCTTTTTTCATGTACCTATACCGGTCCTATGACTGAAGCAAAAGTCTGTGTATACCAGATAAGTAGCGTTCTGTTCTCAATCACACCAGCTCTATACTCTATATTTTATATAATCTTATTAGACACTAGTAGGCGCCCTTTTCTTCACTTCCAAAATATCTCTTTTTATGTGTTTTCCAAGCACATATTTATTGCTTAAGGTTGCAGCCACTCTCATTCTAGAGGAAGTGTCACATATCGTATACACTCGATTTTGTATTTATTACTGGTAGTGCACTGTGACATCTGAGCGCCCCCGTGTCTATTTGTTCGGATATATATATATGTATATATATATATATATATTAGAGATGAGCGCCGGAAATTTTTCGGGTTTTGTGTTTTGGTTTTGGGTTCGGTTCCGCGGCCGTGTTTTGGGTTCGACCGCGTTTTGGCAAAACCTCACCGATTTTTTTTTGTCGGATTCGGGTGTGTTTTGGATTCGGGTGTTTTTATCAAAAAACACTAAAAAACAGCTTAAATCATAGAATTTGGGGGTCATTTTGATCCCAAAGTATTATTAACCTCAAAAACCATAATTTCCACTCATTTTCAGTCTATTCTGAATACCTCACACCTCACAATATTATTTTTAGTCCTAAAATTTGCACCGAGGTCGCTGGATGACTAAGCTAAGCGACCCTAGTGGCCGACACAAACACCTGGCCCATCTAGGAGTGGCACTGCAGTGTCACGCAGGATGTCCCTTCCAAAAAACCCTCCCCAAACAGCACATGACGCAAAGAAAAAAAGAGGCGCAATGAGGTAGCTGTGTGAGTAAGCTAAGCGACCCTAGTGGCCGACACAAACACCTGGCCCATCTAGGAGTGGCACTGCAGTGTCACGCAGGATGTCCCTTCCAAAAAACCTCCCCAAACAGCACATGACGCAAAGAAAAAAAGAGGCGCAATGAGGTAGCTGTGTGAGTAAGATAAGCGACCCTAGTGGCCGACAAAAAACACCGGGCCCATCTAGGAGTGGCACTGCAGTGGCACGCAGGATGGCCCTTCCAAAAAACCCTCCCCAAACAGCACATGACGCAAAGAAAAAAAGAGGCGCAATGAGGTAGCTGTGTGAGTAAGATAAGCGACCCTAGTGGCCGACACAAACACCGGGCCCATCTAGGAGTGGCACTGCAGTGTCACGCAGGATGTCCCTTCCAAAAAACCCTCCCCAAACAGCACATGACGCAAAGAAAAAAAGAGGCGCAATGAGGTAGCTGTGTGAGTAAGCTAAGCGACCCTAGTGGCCGACACAAACACCGGGCCCATCTAGGAGTGGCACTGCAGTGTCACGCAGGATGTCCCTTCCAAAAAACCCTCCCCAAACAGCACATGATGCAAAGAAAAAAAGAGGCGCAATGAGGTAGCTGTGTGAGTAAGCTAAGCGACCCTAGTGGCCGACACAAACACCGGGCCCATCTAGGAGTGGCACTGCAGTGTCACGCAGGATGTCCCTTCCAAAAAACCCTCCCCAAACAGCACATGACGCAAAGAAAAAAAGAGGCGCAATGAGGTAGCTGTATGAGTAAGCTAAGCGACCCTAGTGGCCGACACAAACACCTGGCCCATCTAGGAGTGGCACTGCAGTGTCACGCAGGATGTCCCTTCCAAAAAACCCTCCCCAAACAGCACATGATGCAAAGAAAAAAAGAGGCGCAATGAGGTAGCTGTGTGAGTAAGCTAAGCGACCCTAGTGGCCGACACAAACACCTGGCCCATCTAGGAGTGGCACTGCAGTGTCACGCAGGATGTCCCTTCCAAAAAACCCTCCCCAAACAGCACATGACGCAAAGAAAAAAAGAGGCGCAATGAGGTAGCTGTGTGAGTAAGATAAGCGACCCTAGTGGCCGACACAAACACCGGGCCCATCTAGGAGTGGCACTGCAGTGGCACGCAGGATGGCCCTTCCAAAAAACCCTCCCCAAACAGCACATGACGCAAAGAAAAAAAGAGGCGCAATGAGGTAGCTGTGTGAGTAAGATAAGCGACCCTAGTGGCCGACACAAACACCGGGCCCATATAGGAGTGGCACTGCAGTGTCACGCAGGATGTCCCTTCCAAAAAACCCTCCCCAAACAGCACATGACGCTAAGAAAAAAAGAGGCGCAATGAGGTAGCTGTGTGAGTAAGCTAAGCGACCCTAGTGGCCGACACAAACACCGGGCCCATCTAGGAGTGGCACTGCAGTGTCACGCAGGATGTCCCTTCCAAAAAACCCTCCCCAAACAGCACATGACGCAAAGAAAAAAAGAGGCGCAATGAGGTAGCTGTGTGAGTAAGCTAAGCGACCCTAGTGGCCGACACAAACACCGGGCCCATCTAGGAGTGGCACTGCAGTGTCACGCAGGATGTCCCTTCCAAAAAACCCTCCCCAAACAGCACATGACGCAAAGAAAAAAAGAGGCGCAATGAGGTAGCTGTGTGAGTAAGATAAGCGACCCTAGTGGCCGACACAAACACCGGGCCCATCTAGGAGTGGCACTGCAGTGGCACGCAGGATGGCCCTTCCAAAAAACCCTCCCCAAACAGCACATGACGCAAAAAATTAAATTAAGAAAAATTAATTAATTAATTAAATTAAGAAAAATTAAAGAAAAAAGAGGTGCAAGATGGAATTGTCCTTGGGCCCTCCCACCCACCCTTATGTTGTATAAACAGGACATGCACACTTTAACCAACCCATCATTTCAGTGACAGGGTCTGCCACACGACTGTGACTGAAATGACGGGTTGGTTTGGACCCCCACCAAAAAAGAAGCAATTAATCGCTCCTTGCACAAACTGGCTCTACAGAGGCACGATCTCCACCTCATCATCATCCTCCGATATATCACCGTGTACATCCCCCTCCTCACAGATTATCAATTCGTCCCCACTGGAATCCACCATCTCAGCTCCCTGTGTACTTTGTGGAGGCAATTGCTGCTGGTCAATGTCTCCACGGAGGAATTGATTATAATTCATTTTAATGAACATCATCTTCTCCACATTTTCTGGATGTAACCTCGTACGCCGATTGCTGACAAGGTGAGCGGCGGCACTAAACACTCTTTCGGAGTACACACTTGTGGGAGGGCAACTTAGGTAGAATAAAGCCAGTTTGTGCAAGGGCCTCCAAATTGCCTCTTTTTCCTGCCAGTATAAGTACGGACTGTGTGACGTGCCTACTTGGATGCGGTCACTCATATAATCCTCCACCATTCTTTCAATGGTGAGAGAATCATATGCAGTGACAGTAGACGACATGTCCGTAATCGTTGTCAGGTCCTTCAGTCCGGACCAGATGTCAGCATCAGCAGTCGCTCCAGACTGCCCTGCATCACCGCCAGCGGGTGGGCTCGGAATTCTGAGCCTTTTCCTCGCACCCCCAGTTGCGAGAGAATGTGAAGGAGGAGATGTTGACAGGTCGCGTTCCGCTTGACTTGACAATTTTGTCACCAGCAGGTCTTTGAACCCCAGCAGACTTGTGTCTGCCGGAAAGAGAGATCCAAGGTAGGCTTTAAATCTAGGATCGAGCACGGTGGCCAAAATGTAGTGCTCTGATTTCAACAGATTGACCACCCGTGAATCCTTGTTAAGCGAATTAAGGGCTCCATCCACAAGTCCCACATACCTAGCGGAATCGCTCCGTGTTAGCTCCTCCTTCAATGTCTCCAGCTTCTTCTGCAAAAGCCTGATGAGGGGAATGACCTGACTCAGGCTGGCAGTGTCTGAACTGACTTCACGTGTGGCAAGTTCAAAGGGCATCAGAACCTTGCACAATGTTGAAATCATTCTCCACTGCGCTTGAGACAGATGCATTCCACCTCCTATATCGTGCTCAATTGTATAGGCTTGAATGGCCTTTTGCTGCTCCTCCAACCTCTGAAGCATATAGAGGGTTGAATTCCACCTCGTTACCACTTCTTGCTTCAGATGATGGCAGGGCAGGTTCAGTTGTTTTTGGTGGTGCTCCAGTCTTCTGTACGTGGTGCCTGTACGCCGAAAGTGTCCCGCAATTCTTCTGTCCACCGACAGCATCTCTTGCACGCCCCTGTCGTTTTTTAAAAAATTCTGCACCACCAAATTCAAGGTATGTGCAAAACATGGGACGTGCTGGAATTTGCCCATATTTAATGCACACACAATATTGCTGGCGTTGTCCGATGCCACAAATCCACAGGAGAGTCCAATTGGGGTAAGCCATTCCGCGATGATCTTCCTCAGTTGCCGTAAGAGGTTTTCAGCTGTGTGCGTATTCTGGAAAGCGGTGATACAAAGCGTAGCCTGCCTAGGAAAGAGTTGGCGTTTGCGAGATGCTGCTACTGGTGCCGCCGCTGCTGTTCTTGCGGCGGGAGTCCATACATCTACCCAGTGGGCTGTCACAGTCATATAGTCCTGACCCTGCCCTGCTCCACTTGTCCACATGTCCGTGGTTAAGTGGACATTGGGTACAACTGCATTTTTTAGGACACTGGTGAGTCTTTTTCTGACGTCCGTGTACATTATCGGTATCGCCTGCCTAGAGAAGTGGAACCTAGATGGTATTTGGTAACGGGGGCACACTACCTCAAGAAATTGTCTAGTTCCCTGTGAACTAACGGCGGATACCGGACGCACGTCTAACACCAACATAGTTGTCAAGGCCTCAGTTATCCGCTTTGCAGCAGGATGACTGCTGTGATATTTCATCTTCCTCGCAAAGGACTGTTGGACAGTCAATTGCTTACTGGAAGTAGTACAAGTGGGCTTACGACTTCCCCTCTGGGATGACCATCGACTCCCAGCAGCAACAACAGCAGCGCCAGCAGCAGTAGGCGTTACACGCAAGGATGCATCGGAGGAATCCCAGGCAGGAGAGGAATCGTCAGAATTGCCAGTGACATGGCCTGCAGGACTATTGGCATTCCTGGGGAAGGAGGAAATTGACACTGAGGGAGTTGGTGGGGTTGTTTGCGTGAGCTTGGTTACAAGAGGAAGGGATTTACTGGTCAGTGGACTGCTTCCGCTGTCGCCCAAAGTTTTTGAACTTGTCACTGACTTATTATGAATGCGCTGCAGGTGACGTATAAGGGAGAATGTTCCGAGGTGGTTAACGTCCTTACCCCTACTTATTACAGCTTGACAAAGGCAACACACGGCTTGACAAATGTTGTCCGCATTTCTGGTGAAATACTTCCACACCGAAGAGCTGATTTTTTTTGTATTTTGACCAGGCATGTCAATGGCCCTATTCCTCCCACGGACAACAGGTGTCTCCCGGGGTGCCTGACTTAAACAAACCACCTCACCATCAGAATCCTCCTGGTCAATTTCCTCCCCAGTGCCAGCAACACCCATATCCTCCTCATCCTGGTGTACTTCAACACTGACATCTTCAATCTGACTATCAGGAACTGGACTGCGGGTGCTCCTTCCAGCTCTTGCAGGGGGCGTGCAAATGGTGGAAGGCGCATGCTCTTCACGTCCAGTGTTGGGAAGGTCAGGCATCGCAACCGACACAATTGGAGTCGGACTCTCCTTGTGGATTTGGGATTTCAAAGAACGCACAGTTCTTTGCGGTGCTTTTGCCAGCTTGAGTCTTTTCATTTTTCTAGCGAGAGGCTGAGTGCTTCCATCCTCATGTGAAGCTGAACCACTAGCCTTGAACATAGGCCAGGGCCTCAGCCGTTCCTTGCCACTCCGTGTGGTAAATGGCATATTGGCAAGTTTACGCTTCTCCTCCGACAATTTTATTTTAGATTTTGGAGTCCTTTTTTTACTGATATTTGGTGTTTTGGATTTTACATGCTCTGTACTATGACATTGGGCATCGGCCTTGGCAGACGACGTTGCTGGCATTTCATCGTCTCGGCCATGACTAGTGGCAGCAGCTTCAGCACGAGGTGGAAGTGGATCTTGATCTTTCCCTAATTTTGGAACCTCAACATTTTTGTTCTCCATATTTTAATAGGCACAACTAAAAGGCACCTCAGGTAAACAATGGAGATGGATGGATACTAGTATACAATTATGGATGGACTGCCGAGTGCCGACACAGAGGTAGCTACAGCCGTGGACTACCGTACTGTGTCTGCTGCTAATATAGACTGGATGATAATGACATGAAATCAATATAATATCACTAGTACTGCAGCCGGACAGGTATGTATATTTATTATGTAATGACTGATGACGGACCTGCTGGACACTGTCAGCTCAGCAGCACCGCAGACTGCTACAGTAAGCTACTATACTATAGTAGTATGTACAAAGAAGAAAGAAAAAAAAACCACGGGGAGGTGGTATGCAATTATGGATGGACTGCCGAGTGCCGACACAGAGGTAGCTACAGCCGTGGACTAACGTACTGTGTCTGCTGCTAATATAGACTGGATGATAATGAGATGAAATCAATATAATATCACTAGTACTGCAGCCGGACAGGTATGTATATTTATTATGTAATGACTGATGACGGACCTGCTGGACACTGTCAGCTCAGCAGCACCGCAGACTGCTACAGTAAGCTACTATACTATAGTAGTATGTACAAAGAAGAAAGAAAAAAAAAAACCACGGGGAGGTGGTATACAATTATGGATGGACTGCCGAGTGCCGACACAGAGGTAGCTACAGCCGTGGACTAACGTACTGTGTCTGCTGCTAATATAGACTGGATGATAATGAGATGAAATCAATATAATATCACTAGTACTGCAGCCGGACAGGTATGTATATTTATTATGTAATGACTGATGACGGACCTGCTGGACACTGTCAGCTCAGCAGCACCGCAGACTGCTACAGTAAGCTACTATACTATAGTTGTATGTACAAAGAAGAAAGAAAAAAAAAAAACCACGGGGAGGTGGTATACAATTATGGATGGACTGCCGAGTGCCGACACAGAGGTAGCTACAGCCGTGGACTAACGTACTGTGTCTGCTGCTAATATAGACTGGATGATAATGAGATGAAATCAATATAATATCACTAGTACTGCAGCCGGACAGGTATGTATATTTATTATGTAATGACTGATGACGGACCTGCTGGACACTGTCAGCTCAGCAGCACCGCAGACTGCTACAGTAAGCTACTATACTATAGTAGTATGTACAAAGAAGAAAGAAGAAAAAAAAAACACGGGGAGGTGGTATACAATTATGGATGGACTGCCGAGTGCCGACACAGAGGTAGCTACAGCCGTGGACTACCGTACTGTGTCTGCTGCTAATATAGACTGGATGATAATGAGATGAAATCAATATAATATCACTAGTACTGCAGCCGGACAGGTATGTATATTTATTATGTAATGACTGATGACGGACCTGCTGGACACTGTCAGCTCAGCAGCACCGCAGACTGCTACAGTAAGCTACTATACTATAGTAGTATGTACAAAGAAGAAAGAAAAAAAAAACCACGGGGAGGTGGTATACAATTATGGATGGACTGCCGAGTGCCGACACAGAGGTAGCTACAGCCATGGACTAACGTACTGTGTCTGCTGCTAATATAGACTGGATGATAATGAGATGAAATCAATATAATATCACTAGTACTGCAGCCGGACAGGTATGTATATTTATTATGTAATGACTGATGACGGACCTGCTGGACACTGTCAGCTCAGCAGCACCGCAGACTGCTACAGTAAGCTACTATACTATAGTAGTATGTACAAAGAAGAAAGAAAAAAAAAACCACGGGGAGGTGGTATACAATTATGGATGGACTGCCGAGTGCCGACACAGAGGTAGCTACAGCCGTGGACTAACGTACTGTGTCTGCTGCTAATATAGACTGGATGATAATGAGATGAAATCAATATATATGTATATATAATATCACTAGTACTGCAGCCGGACAGGTATATATATTTATTATGTAATGACTGATGACGGACCTGCTGGACACTGTCAGCTCAGCAGCACCGCAGACTGCTACAGTAAGCTACTATAGTAGTATGTATAAAGAAGAATGAAAAAAAAAAAACCACGGGTAGGTGGTATACAATATTATATATATATATATATATATATATATATTATATACAATTATATATATATATATATATTAAACTGGTGGTGGTGATTGATTATTAAACTGGTGGTCAGGTCACTGGTCACACTATCAGCAACTTGCAAGTAGTACTCCTAAGCAGACAATCACAAAATATATATACTGGTCTGGTGGTCAGTGTGGTCACAATGGCAGTGTGGCACTGACTCTGGCAGCAAAAGTGTGCACTGTACGTTATATGTACTCCTGAGTCCTGCTCTCAGACTCTAACTGCTCCCCACTGTCAGTGTCTCCCGCACAAGTCAGATAATTAATACAGTCACACTATCTAATCTATATCACTTCAGCAAGTAGTAGTAGTATAGTAGTACTCCTCCTAATAATGCTCCCCAAAATTACTACTACTGTGTCTCTCTCTACTGTCTCACTCTCTTCTCTAAACGGAGAGGACGCCAGCCACGTCCTCTCCCTATGAATCTCAATGCACGCGTGAAAATGGCGGCGACGCGCGGCTCCTTATATAGAATCCGAGTCTCGCGATAGAATCCGAGCCTCGCGAGAATCCGACAGCGGGATGATGACGTTCGGGCGCGCTCGGGTTAACCGAGCAAGGCGGGAAGATCCGAGTCGCTCGGACCCGTGTAAAAAAACCTGAAGTTCGGGCGGGTTCGGTTTCCGAGGAACCGAACCCGCTCATCTCTAATATATATATATATATATATATATATATATATACACATATATATACCTGTATATATAAAATTTGCTGGCTTACAATGGAGCTGGATCTGAGGCTAGCACAAAACTTACAGTACTGTAGCAGGCAGATGATGACTTTCCTGATGAGAGGTCTAAATGTATTACAATTCCTCAATGGACTTCTCTCCCTCCCATATACTGTACATGTGAAGTAGCTTAGTTGGGACTGAGAGGAGGGCTTTAACCATATATGTCTTTATAATTATTTGCACAGGAGGCATATCTCGGCCTGTCTCTACTACCTCAGGAGGGTCCTCCCTCTCAATGCAGGGTCTTGTGCTCAGCCCAATCCCTCAGGCTTCTGCACTCGTCTTTTCCGCCTCAGGTGTAAGCCAGTTCCAGAAGATTCTTCCCTCACAGTCTTGAGGCTCCTAACCTCTTCCCCACAGCTGCAGCAGGTGGAGGGCGGAGAAGGGGAAGGAGGAGTCTGGTGTATGAATACCCTGCTCCTCAGATAAACAGTTTATTAGAACTGGATATCCATTTTGGGGGTATCACAGGTGGTCTGCGCATGTTCCAGTCAGCATCAGTGATGTCAGCCAGGCACTGATTGGAGAAGCGGCTGTGGGAACAGACTGAAGTCAGAGCAAGTGGGGCAGCGGGATCCGATGGGTGACCAAATGCAACGGAGCCAGCCGGGCACTGGAAATAGGCAGGAAGAGAACGCACATTCTCTCATCTATCTACAGTATATAGAAGCAGGTGTAGTATGTTATGCCGGTGGTCGGGCTCCCGGCGGCCATCATACCTGCGCCGGAATCCCGACCGCCGGCATACCGACAGCTTAGCGAGCGCAAATGAGCCCCTTGCGGGCTCGCTGTGGGAACGGTGGTGCGCTACGCGTGCCACGCTATCTGTTCTCCCTCCAGGGGGGTCGTGGACCCCCAAGAGGGAGAGAAGCTGTCGGTATGCCGGCGGTCGGGATTCCGGCACCGGTATGCTGGTCGTCGGGAGCCCGGCCGCTGGCAAACAGAAGACCACCCTATAGAAGCTATTGCTGCACAGCCCCCATTATATCCAGTTGGTGCTGCGGAAAAGTTACAGGATAAATGAAATGGCGAAGAAATCAATATTTATGCAGTAAAATACAGAGAAAACAAAAGTACAGTATGACATTCTCCAGCTAAATCCAGGGAGAAAAGCCATATTTTTGTTTATTAAATACACACCTTAGTTAGAGTTTTCAGCATGGGCCTGACTTTTCACAGATCCTTTTAAGGAGTTCAACACAAAAGGGTGAATGGGCTAGTGTTGTAAGATATAAGAGAATCAGGTGGGTAAGTGGAAAAGAGGAAGGTTCAGGGCAAGAGGATAAGTGGCATGTAAGGACCCCAAGGAAAAGTGTATGGTGGTGCAAATGGTAGTAGAAGTTAGGGGACTGATATAATAAGAGGAGTAAAGGGGGCAGACAGACACACAAAATTAAGAAATTGTAGGACAGACATCCACACTGTGAAGACAAGGAGCTGCAGGTACAATATATAAGACAAATAAAGAGATAGACACACACTAAGAAGAGACGTATGCGCGCGCGCACACACACACACACACACGCACACACACACACACACACACACACACACACACTAACCTAACCCTAACTGCAGCCTAACCCTGACTCTGACCAGTGCTTAAACCTAACCCTAAAATAAGCTATCAATATTTTCTGTGTGTTGGCATTCTAATATCGGCATTTTGACAGTGTCAACAGTCTATCGGTGTCGACATTGTGCATTCTGTATGCCGACATGATAAACATATACTCTAGTATGCAATTGGAGCATTTTTTTTTTTAGTTTATCGAACTCTTGTAGGAATTGCAACTTTGTGCATCCCATAGGCATGTGCAAGTTAACATGATGATGATGATGGTGACATCTGTTCTCTGTATTCACCTACATGCTGTGTTTAAAATTGTACTTAACTGATTTGTGTGTACATGCATTGTTGACCATATTTTGTTGCACACTGTTAGTGATTATTAATAAAAATGGCCGCACTAACCCTGCATTAAGTTCATTGCACCTGTTACAGTATGTTAACTGTTTATTGGGTTTTTTTTTTTTCGGTTTGTTATCTTTGTGCTGTAATAGAAAACCTCTGTGCTATGTTTTTGATGCTTTGAGTCCTGATGTAAAAATAATTGTAGTTTTATCAGTTGGGTGCAGTGAGGTCAATGAATGGCTAGTATCAGACCAGATTTACACACACACACACACACACACACACACACACACACACACACACACACACACACACACACACACACACGCACACACGCACACACATGCCTTCCCTGCCTAACCTGACCACACATCCTGGTTATTACATTGATGGACTTGCATACTATTAAACAGAGCATAATAATCTAATAAACATTATAACAAAAGATTTGAGAAATGATATCATTAAAAGCGGTGACACCAAAATAGCAAAGCTGCTCTGCTATTTTGGTGTCACCCCCTTGGATGGTGTCACCAAGCAGCAGAGAGTCAAGAGAGAGGTTGGGGACTCCACAGCAGCTACTGGAGTGCTAAGCAAGCATGAAGAAAATGGAGGCATAACACGCAGCCACATCCCCAAAATGTCATGCACCCCAGGGTATGACTTAGCGGCCGAGGACAGCACTGATGAGGTTTTAGGAAAAGCAATTTGTTCTTTCAAATAATTTTCTGGGCCTTTCAGATTGTTTCCTTTATCTTTCATTTCTTCATGATGTTTTTGACAGCAGAAATCCCAAGCTGGAATCCCTTGCTTTGTAACAGCCAATTATGTTTATTTTCAATTCTTCATTCAGCTGCTTAGAGGAGCCCATGGTTACTAAGCGTGGGCACAATATACAGTAGTCAGCAGCTGGAAGTATCAGAATATTTACACAGCTCTGCAACTGTCTGTGCCTAGCTTCATTTAATGCTAGACAAACTGATTATTTTGAGGTCTTAAAAAAGTACTAATGGCTTGCATGTGCTGTATTTGCTGTTTCTTTTATTGTTTTTCATATGTTAATTTAACAGACAGTAATTGATCATTCACACAGGTAAATGTCATGTTTAACTTTGCAGGCAGGTTTATTTTATAATTGTACATGGAGTTTCAGTGTATGTTCATGCAGTCAACACCAGAATGTTGACATGGTCTTAATCTCTGCATTGTGAATGTCAGCAGAGTGTTGACAGCTGATGTTATGGTTAGTGTTCAGGCTAGGTTTCGGGCTAGTTAACCAGTCTATAGTAAACTGCCAACTGTCAACTTCCACAATGTCTGAGATCACAGTGCAAATGTTGTCATTCAGAAAGTGTTGACATTCTAGTGTTGACATTCTGAATGTAGACATTTTGTACCACACCCACAATTTATATACTGTAGGAAAAATTAAGCGCATGCTAAGAATTGTGAAGGCAGCAAGAAAAGATGGGGATGTGGATGTCATTGTCCACCTAGGGACAAACGACCTGGCAAATGCTGAACTCGTGGCAGTAAAAGATGAATTTAGAAAGTTAGGGACTGCTCTGAAGCAGGTAGCAACCACTGTAACTTTTTCTGAAGTATTGCCAGTACACTGAGGGGAGGACTCATCGCATCAGAAACTTCAATGTTTGGCTAAGGACATGGTGCAATGAGGAGAGATTTGGATTTATAGGCATAGTCACACCATCTGGCAAGATAGGAGCTTATACAAAAGTGATGGCCTGCACATGTCTTCATGGGGAACGAGAATACTAACTGAACAGTTTGGATGCTTCATCAAGAACTATTTAAACTAACAGAGGGGGGGGGGGGGCAGTGAACCAAATAGGGATAAAGCAATCTGCTCCCCCAATACAGAGGTATTGTTTCTGCAGGCAAAGGGATTAGGAAGCATATCCACAGCAACAGAAGATAATTCAGATCAAAACCAAATAATCATAGCTAGGAACAGAAACAGCACAAACAAAACTCTAAAAGCTGTGTGTGCAAATGCTAGGAGCTTAGGAAATAAAATCCCAGAATTAATTGCAATAATGACAAGGGATGATCTAGATATTGTGGCAATTACAGAGTCATGGTGCAATGAAAATCATGACTGGGACATAGCTATACCAGGATATACTTTATTTAGGAAGGACATCATTGGAAAAATCGGGAGGGCTAGCAATGTATGTAAAAAAAAGAGCATAAATACTACCTTAATACAAAGTATTGAAGAAAAAACTGAGGCCTTTCGGGTGACCATAGAAACAGGGGAGAAGTCTATTATTCATATTGGCATGATATACAGACCACCAGGACAGGAAGAGGAACTGAACAAGAACAGGACATAACTAAAATGGCATTAAAAGGAGAGGTAATAATCATTGGAGACTTTAATCTTCCTGATGTAAACTGGGAGGTGTCTGTTGCTAGTTCCACTAGAAGTAGGGACATTTTAAATTCCCTTCAGGGAGCATCCCTCCACCAATTGGTGAGGGAGCCCACTCGGAAAGATGCAATATTAGACCTAATACTTACAAATGGATACAGAATGTCAGACGTAAATGTGGGTGAAAACCTGGGATCCAGTGATCAAAAATCAGTATGGTTCAGCATAAAGACAGAGACTGACTCACCCCATACAAAAACAAAGGTGTTGGATTTTACAAAGGCTGATTTTGTAGGCATGGGAAAATGTGTAAGCGATTCTTTGGCAGAGTGGCAGAGTGGAGGAACTTGGAAGCAGTGCAGGAGAGGTAGGAAACATTAAAAAGTGCAATATTAAAGGCAACAGACCTTTGTATCAAAAGTGTTAGGAAAAACACAAGGAAAAGGAAGCCAGTGGGGTTTGCAAAATAAGTAGCAAATATTGTGACAGCAAAACGGATAGCTTTTAGGAAATATAAGCAGACAAAAAAATGAAGACAAAGAGATATATCTTATTAGACAGAAGGAGACTAAGAATGTAATCAGATGTGCAAAGGCACAAGCTGAGGAGAAAATGGCCCAGTCAGTTGGTAAAGGAGGCAAAACTTTTTTTTAGGTATATAAGCGAAAGGAGAAAAACAAAATGAGGAATAATAAAACTAAAGACAGAGACTGTGAGTCTTGTTGAGGGAGACAATGTAATAGCAGATCATCTTAATAATTATTTTTGCTCAGTATTCACTACTGAAAGAGAGGGGAAGGGGCCACAGTTAAGTTGCAGGGATATTCAGGAAAATGAAACAAGTACATTTACAGAGGAGAAGGTCCCAACAGAACTCTCAAAGCTGAAAGTGGACAAATCTATGGGGCCAGATGGGATACATCCAAGGATACTAAAAGAACTTAAAGAGGTGCTGGTAGCACCATTGACAGAATTATTCAACCAGTCATTAGCTACAGGAGTGATTCCAAAGTACTGGAAAAGAGCAAACGTAGTCCCACTGCACAAACGTGGAAGCAAGGAAGAGGCAAACAACTACAGACCAGTGAGTCTTACATCAGTAGTAGGGAAATTGATGGAAACACTCTTAAAATAAAGAATTGTAGACTAACTCTAATCCAGAAATTTACAGGATCCCAAACAGCATAGATCACTGGGGGGAGATCATGTTAAACAAATCTTATTGACTTTTTTGACTGTGTGACTAAAGTGATGGATAAAGGTGGAGATGTGGATATAGCTTATCTAGACTTTAGTAAGGCTTTTGATACTGTTGCACATCACAGACTGCTAAATAAATTTGAAAGCTTGGGATTGGATACTAGGATTATTGAATGGATAAGATCTTGGTTGCAGGATAGAAAACAAAGAGTTGTGGTAAATGGAGTGCATTCACAGGAGGGAAATGTTACCAGTGGAGTACCCCAGGGATCTGTACTTGGACCAGTGCTTTTTAATATCTTTATTGGTCACATTGCAAATGGCATTAAAGGGAAAGTATGCCTTTTGCAGATGACACAAAGGTATGCAACAGGGTAGACACACCAGGTGGGGTAAAACAAATGATTGAGAATCTAGGTAGACTAGAAGAATGGTCAAGAGTGTGGCAATTACAATTTAATGCCAAAAAAAATTAAAATCATGCACTTGGGTCTCAAAAATCTAAAGGCTAAATATAGTATTAATGTCACTATACTGGAAACTACTGAGGAGGAAAGGGATCTAGGCGTCACTATTTCAGGTGACTTAAAGGCAGGTAAGTAATGTAACAAAGCAATGAGGAAGGCTAGTCAGATGCTTGGCTGCATTGGGAGAGGAATCAGCAGCAGAAAGAAAGAAGTAATAATGCCACTGTATAGGTCATTGGTACGGCCTCAACTAGAATACTGTGTTCAATTCTGGATGCCATATCTGCAAAAGGATATTAATACATTACAGACTGTGCAAAGAAGGGCAACTAAAATGGTGCATGGCCTACATCACAAAACATACCCAGAAGGACTAATAAATCTCAATATGTATAGTTTGGAGCAGAGACGGGAAAGAGGGGACATGATAGAAACTTTCAAATATATCAAAGGTTTTAATAAAGTCCAGAAGGGGAACATTCTCCAAATGAAGAGAAGCAATAGGACACGAGGACATGGACTGAGACTGGAGGGAGAGAGGTTCAGGTGAAATTTGAGGAAAAATTACTTCACAGCAGGGTAGTGAACAAGTGGAATAGCCTCCCATCAGAGGTGTTAGAGGCTAAGACAGTAGAGCAATTTAAACATGCATGGGATAGATATAAGGATATCCTTACAAAGAAATGAGGATCGTATAAGGTTTGAGATAAAAAAAAATATGGTAAAAAAAAAAGGGGCAGACTAGATGGGCCAAGTGGTTCTTATCTGCCATCAAATTCTATTGTATACAGTACATGATTTGCTTTGAAAATATTGTCTTTAGATTTCCACCATTTATAGGTTTATGGAACAAAATGCCTTCTTGTAGGAGCCCAAGCTTGCAGAGTCAGAGGGAACATATCAGGAGTGGAGGCATTCCTAGTAAAGTATGAAGTCACACAAAAGTTCCTCATTTTGCAGAAATGAGATCTCGTGCTGTGGAGTAAGATTATAATAATGGAATAAATAGAGAAGGTGCATTCATTTCATCTCTTCTCATTGGGGGAATTACATTTCCACTTCACCAGTTAATTGTCTAGCTTTTTAATATCATAATGGAACCCTGTTTGCGTCTCAATGTTAAACTGTACCTGAGAAGCACATAGCTACATTCACAACACTCAGATGTGGAGGATCCTAAGTGGGCATGCCAGCAGGACTATATCATCATTAACCATCTGGTTGCATTAGATATATACTGTATCATTAGTTCCCATATGGCTATTTGTTTGTCATGAAATATATTCTGAAGAGACTATTCAGCGTTCAGAAGGGCACACTTATACCCCTGACAGGGATGTGCAGTTTCACAGCAGTTGGATTACCACACATTGCTTAAGTCTGGTATATAGAGTACAAGTTACAGAAGTTCTCTGTAGGAGCAGGAGGAATAATTTGTCATCTACTCTTAGGGTTATTTAATTGAGATAATTGAAATTCTAAAATCATGCTAGGAGCTACTTGAGAACAAGCAGTGAGATACTCTGTACCGCTTATAAAAAACCTTTCACAAGTTGCAAAATGACTTAGCAAAAATGTACGGTATGCAACCAAAATTAAACGCTGAATAAAATCTGCCTTTTTAAATATCTGAAATAAAAACAATGTTTACTTTAAACAGAAAGGAAACACTGCAAGAAATATACAAATTTAATTTTACAATTAGGATCCCTTCCAGTGTCCCCTGTGGCTCACATATGTGCTGTCTGATGGCCATGCATGTGCAGAAGGACTCCTTATTCATAAACCCGGAAGTCCTTATATCGCAAAGGACAGCTCTTATCTTCTATACCGCCATACTTTTTATCAGTCTCTCTTTATCACCATACTCTTTCTTCTTTAATTAAAGTTCACCTGAAAATAAATAAAAGCTAAAAGAGTGGGCTGACATCAGCTACCATGGAGTTTATGTTTTCTGTGCATGTGTGTGTAGGTGCATCAAGACTGGCCCAGTGACGCTTTAGGACTGAACGGGATGCGGTTACAGCCTTGATGGTAGGGATCCCGGCGTTATTAGAGTCCAGATCCCGACACACACCGGAATGCTGATGCCGGAATCCCGGCCATCAGGATCCCGATTGCCGAGACAGTGGGGCTGGTGAGAACTACGCCGGGGTTGGGAGGGTTAGGTTTAATCAACCCCCGGAGGACTTACGGATAGGGTGTGATGCCCCCCTGCGGTGGGCATACGGATAGGTTTAGGGTGCAGGGAGGGGGGGTTACGTTTAGTCACCCCCCTGGGGGGGGGGGGGGGCGGTGATGGTTAGGGTCTGCTTGGGGGGGGGGTGATGTTAGGGATAGGCACCTAAAAGTGTGGGTTAGGATTGGGTAGGAAGAGAGTTAGACTACTTACCGCCCCCTTGATGGGATATCAACTGTCGGGGTGTCGTTGTCAGTCTCCTGACCGCCGGCAGCCAGCATTACATACTCATCCTGGACAGGTTAGTTTTATGATGCAAGGTGTTTTGTTCAAGTGACTGTGAGATACTTTGAACAGTGCTTTGGAAGTACTGATGTGGTGACTGATGGTATTTTTTATGTGTTATTGTCTTGCATGTTACTTTTAAATGTTTGTACTGTATGTAGAGTAAATGTATTTTATTGGATTATACTGAAGTCCAAGCATTGGGTGGCCTGGCCCCGGATTACACCCCTGTGCAAGTGAGATTGCTAAAATCACAGGTTACATTTTAGCCAACAAAATCAATGAGTTAGATTCATTTACATTGTAAAAACTATTTGCCATCTATAATTTGCACTTTGTTTTTTTTACCATCTTGAAAAGCTTCAGTACATTTGACACAATAAAACCATTTGCACAATAAAGATAAATGTCCTGTGAAGTGAACTATGGTTGATTTGCTCATCTCTTGTTACACTTCAGATGCCAAATGGAAGGTAAAATACAATTCTGAGATGTTTGGGGAATGGATGAAGATCAAAACAAAACTTGCTTTTATTTGCCAAGTGCAACGATACATGTTTCTTACAACAGTCTGCAATAGTTTGGAATCTAATCTTTCTTTCTCTGGCTCCAGTAGCGACTTTCTTGAAAATATGTTCATTTAAAAGCAGTTTTCCCGTCAATGCATGCACCTTTTGAAGCTGCCACTTTTGATAATAACTAGAGATGAGCGGGTTCGGTTTCTTTGAATCCGAACCCGCACGAACTTCACTTTTTTTTTCACGGGTCCGAGCGACTCGGATCTTCCCGCCTTGCTCGGTTAACCCGAGCGCGCCCGAACGTCATCATGACGCTGTCGGATTCTCGCGAGACTCGGATTCTATATAAGGAGCCGCGCGTCGCCGCCATTTTCACACGTGCATTGAGATTGATAGGGAGAGGACGTGGCTGGCGTCCTCTCCATTAGAATAGATTAGAAGAGAGAGAGAGAGAGAGAGAGATTGTGTAGACAGAGTTTACCACAGTGACCAGTGCAGTTGTTGTTAAGTTAACTTTTATTTAATATATCCGTTCTCTGCTATATCCGTTCTCTGCCTGAAAAAAACGATACACAGCAGTCACACAGTGTGACTCAGTCTGTGTGCACTCAGCTCAGCCCAGTGTGCTGCACATCAATGTATAAAAGCTTATAATAATTGTGGGGGAGACTGGGGAGCACTGCAGGTTGTTATAGCAGGAGCCAGGAGTACATAATATTATATTAATTTAAAATTAAACAGTGCACACTTTTGCTGCAGGAGTGCCACTGCCAGTGTGACTAGTGGTGACCAGTGCCTGACCACCAGTATAGTAGTATATTGTTGTATACTATCTCTTTATCAACCAGTCTATATTAGCAGCAGACACAGTACAGTGCGGTAGTTCACGGCTGTGGCTACCTCTGTGTCGGCAGTCGGCACTCGGCAGGCAGTCCGTCCATCCATAATTGTATAATTATATACCACCTAACCGTGGTATTTTTTTTTCTTTCTTTATACCGTCGTCATAGTCATACTAGTTGTTACGAGTATACTACTATCTCTTTATCAACCAGTGTACAGTGCGGTAGTTCACGGCTGTGGCTACCTCTGTGTCGGCAGTCGGCAGGCAGTCCGTCCATCCATAATTGTATTATTATAATATATACCACCTAACCGTGGTTTTTTTTTCATTCTTTATACCGTCATAGTGTCATACTAGTTGTTACGAGTATACTACTATCTCTTTATCAACCAGTGTACAGTGCGGTAGTTCACGGCTGTGGCTACCTCTGTGTCGGCAGTCGGCAGGCAGTCCGTCCATCCATAATTGTATTATAATATATACCACCTAACCGTGGTTTTTTTTTCATTCTTTATACCGTCATAGTGTCATACTAGTTGCTACGAGTATACTACTATCTCTTTATCAACCAGTGTACAGTGCGGTAGTTCACGGCTGTGGCTACCTCTGTGTCGGCAGTCGGCAGGCAGTCCGTCCATCCATAATTGTATTATAATATATACCACCTAACCGTGGTTTTTTTTTCATTCTTTATACCGTCATAGTCAGTCATACTAGTTGTTACGAGTATACTACTATCTCTTTATCAACCAGTGTACAGTGCGGTAGTTCACGGCTGTGGCTACCTCTGTGTCGGCACTCGGCAGGCAGTCCGTCCATCCATAATTGTATTATAATATATACCACCTAACCGTGTTTTTTTTTTCATTCTTTATACCGTCATAGTGTCATACTAGTTGTTACGAGTATACTACTATCTCTTTATCAACCAGTGTACAGTGCGGTAGTTCACGGCTGTGGCTACCTCTGTGTCGGCAGTCGGCAGGCAGTCCGTCCATCCATAATTGTATTATAATATATACCACCTAACCGTGGTTTTTTTTTCATTCTTTATACCGTCATAGTCAGTCATACTAGTTGTTACGAGTATACTACTATCTCTTTATCAACCAGTGTACAGTGCGGTAGTTCACGGCTGTGGCTACCTCTGTGTCGGCACTCGGCAGGCAGTCCGTCCATCCATAATTGTATTATAATATATACCACCTAACCGTGGTTTTTTTTTCATTCTTTATACCGTCATAGTGTCATACTAGTTGTTACGAGTATACTACTATCTCTTTATCAACCAGTGTACAGTGCGGTCGTTCACGGCTGTGGCTACCTCTGTGTCGGCAGTCGGCAGGCAGTCCGTCCATCCATAATTGTATTATAATATATACCACCTAACCGTGGTTTTTTTTTCATTCTTTATACCGTCATAGTCAGTCATACTAGTTGTTACGAGTATACTACTATCTCTTTATCAACCAGTGTACAGTGCGGTAGTTCACGGCTGTGGCTACCTCTGTGTCGGAACTCGGCAGGCAGTCCGTCCATCCATAATTGTATTACAATATATACCACCTAACCGTGGTTTTTTTTTCATTCTTTATACCGTCATAGTCAGTCATACTAGTTGTTACGAGTATACTACTATCTCTTTATCAACCAGTGTACAGTGCGGTAGTTCACGGCTGTGGCTACCTCTGTGTCGGCACTCGGCAGGCAGTCCGTCCATCCATAATTGTATTACAATATATACCACCTAACCGTGGTTTTTTTATACCACCTAACCGTGGCAGTCCGTCCATAATTGTATACTAGTATCCAATCCATCCATCTCCATTGTTTACCTGAGGTGCCTTTTAGTTCTGCCTATAAAATATGGAGAACAAAAAAGTTGAGGTTCCAAAATTAGGGAAAGATCAAGATCCACTTCCACCTCGTGCTGAAGCTGCTGCCACTAGTCATGGCCGAGACGATGAAATGCCAGCAACGTCGTCTGCCAAGGCCGATGCCCAATGTCATAGTACAGAGCATGTCAAATCCAAAACACCAAATATCAGAAAAAAAAGGACTCCAAAACCTAAAATAAAATTGTCGGAGGAGAAGCGTAAACTTGCCAATATGCCATTTACCACACGGAGTGGCAAGGAACGGCTGAGGCCCTGGCCTATGTTCATGGCTAGTGGTTCAGCTTCACATGAGGATGGAAGCACTCAGCCTCTCGCTAGAAAACTGAAAAGACTCAAGCTGGCAAAAGCACCGCAAAGAACTGTGCGTTCTTTGAAATCCCAAATCCACAAGGAGAGTCCAATTGTGTCGTTTGCGATGCCTGACCTTCCCAACACTGGACGTGAAGAGCATGCGCCTTCCACTATTTGCATGCCCCCTGCAAGTGCTGGAAGGAGCACCCGCAGTCCAGTTCCTGATAGTCAGATTGAAGATGTCAGTGTTGAAGTACACCAGGATGAGGAGGATATGGGTGTTGCTGGCGCTGGGGAGGAAATTGACCAGAAGGATTCTGATGGTGAGGTGGTTTGTTTAAGTCAGGCACCCGGGGAGACACCTGTTGTCCGTGGGAGGAATATGGCCGTTGACATGCCAGGTGAAAATACCCAAAAAATCAGCTCTTCGGTGTGGAGGTATTTCACCAGAAATGCGGACAACAGGTGTCAAGCCGTGTGTTCCCTTTGTCAAGCTGTAATAAGTAGGGGTAAGGACGTTAACCACCTCGGAACATCCTCCCTTATACGTCACCTGCAGCGCATTCATAATAAGTCAGTGACAAGTTCAAAAACTTTGGGTGACAGCGGAAGCAGTCCACTGACCAGTAAATCCCTTCCTCTTGTAACCAAGCTCACGCAAACCACCCCACCAACTCCCTCAGTGTCAATTTCCTCCTTCCCCAGGAATGCCAATAGTCCTGCAGGCCATGTCACTGGCAAGTCTGACGAGTCCTCTCCTGCCTGGGATTCCTCCGATGCATCCTTGCGTGTAACGCCTACTGCTGCTGGCGCTGCTGTTGTTGCCGCTGGGAGTCGATGGTCATCCCAGAGGGGAAGTCGTAAGCCCACTTGTACTACTTCCAGTAAGCAATTGACTGTTCAACAGTCCTTTGCGAGGAAGATGAAATATCACAGCAGTCATCCTACTGCAAAGCGGATAACTGAGGCCTTGGCATCCTGGGTGGTGAGAAACGTGGTTCCGGTATCCATCATTACTGCAGAGCCAACTAGAGACTTGTTGGAGGTACTGTGTCCCCGGTACCAAATACCATCTAGGTTCCATTTCTCTAGGCAGGCGATACCGAAAATGTACACAGACCTCAGAAAAAGAGTCACCAGTGTCCTAAAAAATGCAGCTGTACCCAATGTCCACTTAACCACGGACATGTGGACAAGTGGAGCAGGGCAGGGTCAGGACTATATGACTGTGACAGCCCACTGGGTAGATGTATGGACTCCCGCCGCAAGAACAGCAGCGGCGGCACCAGTAGCAGCATCTCGCAAACGCCAACTCTTTCCTAGGCAGGCTACGCTTTGTATCACCGCTTTCCAGAATACGCACACAGCTGAAAACCTCTTACGGCAACTGAGGAAGATCATCGCGGAATGGCTTACCCCAATTGGACTCTCCTGTGGATTTGTGGCATCGGACAACGCCAGTAATATTGTGTGTGCATTAAATCTGGGCCAATTCCAGCACGTCCCATGTTTTGCACATACCTTGAATTTGGTGGTGCAGAATTTTTTAAAAAACGACAGGGGCGTGCAAGAGATGCTGTCGGTGGCCAGAAGAATTGCGGGACACTTTCGGCGTACAGGCACCACGTACAGAAAACTGGAGCACCACCAAAAACTACTGAACCTGCCCTGCCATCATCTGAAGCAAGAAGTGGTAACGAGGTGGAATTCAACCCTCTATATGCTTCAGAGGTTGGAGGAGCAGCAAAAGGCCATTCAAGCCTATACAATTGAGCACGATATAGTAGGTGGAATGCACCTGTCTCAAGTGCAGTGGAGAATGATTTCAACGTTGTGCAAGGTTCTGATGCCCTTTGAACTTGCCACACGTGAAGTCAGTTCAGACACTGCCAGCCTGAGTCAGGTCATTCCCCTCATCAGGCTTTTGCAGAAGAAGCTGGAGGCATTGAAGGAGGAGCTAACACGGAGCGATTCCGCTAGGCATGTGGGACTTGTGGATGCAGCCCTTAATTCGCTTAACAAGGATTCACGGGTGGTCAATCTGTTGAAATCAGAGCACTACATTTTGGCCACCGTGCTCGATCCTAGATTTAAAGCCTACCTTGGATCTCTCTTTCCGGCAGACACAGGTCTGCTGGGGTTGAAAGACCTGCTGGTGACAAAATTGTCAAGTCAAGCGGAACGCGACCTGTCAACATCTCCTCCTTCACATTCTCCCGCAACTGGGGGTGCGAGGAAAAGGCTCAGAATTCCGAGCCCACCCGCTGGCGGTGATGCAGGGCAGTCTGGAGCGACTGCTGATGCTGACATCTGGTCCGGACTGAAGGACCTGACAACGATTACGGACATGTCGTCTACTGTCACTGCATATGATTCTCTCAACATTGATAGAATGGTGGAGGATTATATGAGTGACCGCATCCAAGTAGGCACGTCACACAGTCCGTACTTATACTGGCAGGAAAAAGAGGCAATTTGGAGGCCCTTGCACAAACTGGCTTTATTCTACCTAAGTTGCCCTCCCACAAGTGTGTACTCCGAAAGAGTGTTTAGTGCCGCCGCTCACCTTGTCAGCAATCGGCGTACGAGGTTACATCCAGAAAATGTGGAGAAGATGATGTTCATTAAAATGAATTATAATCAATTCCTCCGCGGAGACATTGACCAGCAGCAATTGCCTCCACAAAGTACACAGGGAGCTGAGATGGTGGATTCCAGTGGGGACGAATTGATAATCTGTGAGGAGGGGGATGTACACGGTGATATATCGGAGGGTGAAGATGAGGTGGACATCTTGCCTCTGTAGAGCCAGTTTGTGCAAGGAGAGATTAATTGCTTCTTTTTTGGGGGGGGTCCAAACCAACCCGTCATATCAGTCACTGTCGTGTGGCAGACCCTGTCACTGAAATGATGGGTTGGTTAAAGTGTGCATGTCCTGTTTTGTTTATACAACATAAGGGTGGGTGGGAGGGCCCAAGGATAATTCCATCTTGCACCTCTTTTTTCTTTTCTTTTTCTTTGCATCATGTGCTGATTGGGGAGGGTTTTTTGGAAGGGACATCCTGCGTGACACTGCAGTGCCACTCCTAGATGGGCCCGGTGTTTGTGTCGGCCACTAGGGTCGCTAATCTTACTCACACAGCTACCTCATTGCGCCTCTTTTTTTCTTTGCGTCATGTGCTGTTTGGGGAGGGTTTTTTGGAAGGGACATCCTGCGTGACACTGCAGTGCCACTCCTAGATGTGCCCGGTGTTTGTGTCGGCCACTAGGGTCGCTAATCTTACTCACACAGTCAGCTACCTCATTGCGCCTCTTTTTTTCTTTGCGTCATGTGCTGTTTGGGGAGGGTTTTTTGGAAGGGCCATCCTGCGTGACACTGCAGTGCCACTCCTAGATGGGCCCGGTGTTTGTGTCGGCCACTAGGGTCGCTAATCTTACTCACACAGCTACCTCATTGCGCCTCTTTTTTTCTTTGCGTCATGTGCTGTTTGGGGAGGGTTTTTTGGAAGGGACATCCTGCGTGACACTGCAGTGCCACTCCTAGATGGGCCCGGTGTTTGTGTCGGCCACTAGGGTCGCTTATCTTACTCACACAGCGACCTCGGTGCAAATTTTAGGACTAAAAATAATATTGTGAGGTGTGAGGTATTCAGAATAGACTGAAAATGAGTGTAAATTATGGTTTTTGAGGTTAATAATACTTTGGGATCAAAATGACCCCCAAATTCTATGATTTAAGCTGTTTTTTAGTGTTTTTGGAAAAAAACACCCGAATCCAAAACACACCCGAATCCGACAAAAATAATTCGGTGAGGTTTTGCCAAAACACGTTCGAACCCAAAACACGGCCGCGGAACCGAACCCAAAACCAAAACACAAAACCCGAAAAATTTCAGGCGCTCATCTCTAATAATAACCTCTTCAGCTTCTCATAGCAGCCCTGTGTAGGTTGCTCTTCAAGCAACCATACCAATTATGGTGTTCCTGAAATCTATTCCCTGTGTATCTCCTTCCTGTAACACACGTAGGAATTATAGAAAGTGAATCTGTCACCTAAACAAAGTGGAGGCAGATAATGTTTTTGACTGAGCCAAAATGTGTTGATTAATTGTCAAATACTGTAAAATACACATTTGAATTAACCCATTTAACTGGGTCAGTAATTATGCCTCTTGTACGTATTAGTGATTAGCTGTGGGAATTTGAAAACTGCATTTTGGAAGCAAACTCCATACTACACATTACAACTTCTATATGGGAAAAAATGTCACTTATTCCAGACATACTGCCCTAGGAGAATTATCATATACTCCTACTAGTTAAAACGGGATGTAGTCACCATCCCGGCAGTCAGGATCCCGAAGGTCAGCATACCGATCCCGGCCGCCAGGGATGGTGACTACAGGCGAAACTGCCCAAAGATAGGTGTGCCAAGCTTGTGGCATCATATTCAAAATGACTTGAGGCTGTAAATGCTGCCAAAGGTGCATCAACAAAGTATTGAGCAAAGGCTGTGAATACTTATGTACATGTGATTTCTTAGTTTTTTATGTTTAATAAATTTGCAAAACTCAAAAAAAACTGTTTTCACTTTGTCATTATGAGGTATTGTGTGCAGAATTTTGAGGGGAAAAAATGAATTTATTCCATTTTGGAATAAAGCTTGACAATGGCTATTCTATACCTTGTATAAAACACTCTAAAAGGTTAAGAGACACAGTACGCAATTGGCGCAAAAGGTACCGCAAGGGTACGCCCTTAGTGTAGCAGACGCTGTGCACAGGGTGTGAGCACAGGCGTCGCAGACACTTACAGAATTAAACTTTTATAACTATACCATAAACAATGTACTTATACTGTAAACCCTTGTGCAGTGATAAGGTGTAAATGCAACACAGTGTAACCTTGTTAGTTTAAAAGCTGTATGAGCGTATGTGACGCTCTGAGAACCCTTTAGCAATATAATAAACACTCTAATACCAGTCTAAGGTCACAACACCTTTAAGGAAGAGAATGAACGTTCAATTGCAAAAGAATAATACAATACAAGTTATACACTACCAAGATAACATAAAATACCTAACTGAATTACTACACATAAAATACAATAACGACACGATTACATTTAAAGGGGGGAAGGAGAGAGAGAGAGAGAGAGATGGCTTACAACATTAATAGGAGATAAATATGGTTGCAGAGAAACTTACACATGTGGGAGCGATCGCTGCGCAGTTAGTCAATGTTGAGAACCTTTGTGTTGAGAAACTTATGCTCACCCTGGCTGGCTGTCCCTATATACACAACACACACAGCAACAACACAATGGTCCCTACGATACCGCATGGGACAGAAGCTAGACTCCATTTTGGGAAAAACTCCCATGATTCCAAAGTCTGTAACATATGATTTAAAAGGGAATGCTAGCAGCCATTTTAGATTTGCAAGTCCAAACACATGGCATTCTTTAATTGACAAAGCCTATACCATAATCACATAGCAGAAGACATAAGACTCCACTATATTCCAAAATGTCTAAGCTTCAATATAATGCATATGTTCTGATTTTACAATTCCAAACCATCTAAATCACCTTTCACAATTTATAGCCAACACAGTATCTCAATAACCAGGTACCCACAAGTATCAGCCTGCTATTGCTACAAGCACATGACTACAGTAACAAAAGGAAGTATGTTTTGACTTCTAACCTTCAGCAAGATGTATCATGTAAAACTACTATAATCTGTTACAAATCACCATCCATAAATGTATACCAGAGATGCTATGCTACAGATTGTCTACTGTTCCAATTCATTACAGATTTCATAGAGTATCATCCCAACACCCAACAATCACACAACTGCACAAGCATCATTAACCTTAAGCCATTTGTATCTCCAAACTAACTATTCTATGCCAATCATTTCACAACTACTTTACCACAAACACATATTTAAACTATTCTATGCCATTAAGCCATGTGAATTCAATACTTAGCCTTCGTAAGGAGGTCAGTCCTGGTGATGAGCCAGCCATGCTTCTGGGTGCTATGTAGCTGTGTGAGTGAGTGTGCCCTGTGATTTCCAGTGGATATATCATACCTGCATTACAGCTGTGGGGGTGTGTCAACCACAGGAAGTGTGTGTCTTTCACAGCATGTGGGCTAGCTGTATCAATGAGCTGAGCATGTGATCTTGGTTATGCAAAACGTTGGGTGATGACTAACACATTCCTGTCTTGTGGAAAGCTATTGTTTGGCGAATACAAAACAACCCCTGTCTCTGGGTTTTGTTCGGTATTCTCAATGTCCACTTTCAGTTGAGACAATGACATCTCAGCAATCATTCTTCTGGAGAGAATCCTAAACCCATTCGTAAACACAGGTGTTGGCCCTCCTCATTGAGTCTCAAAGCTTAGTGTAATTAAAGGCTATTGTACTCCGTCTGCGGGAAAGAAACTGATTCGGAATACAATTAATCTTCAATTACTATTCCTGTGCTTAACTATGCATAAGAACATGTGAAGCCCTCCCAACATGCAAACTATTGTTTGGGGAATCTCTAAGGTCAAAGAGCCATCTTGAGACCCACTGATACCTGTTGAACTCAGGGGAATATTAACTTATAAAATACATTATTTTGATTAAATATGCAGCGTGCACACGCATGAAGTGCATATATGGCAACGTGCAGCGTGATATTTTTCTGACTTTGACAAGCTGTAACATAACAAAATGTGGAAAAAGTGAAGCTCTGTGATTACTTTCTGGATGCACTGTATGAGCCAAAGGGTACATCTGGTCATGATACACAGGTGCAGCAGTATAAACTCCTGGAAATGTGGTGAGATTTGATAGAGATGTGCGGGAAAGATAGGCAGGGGGACACTGCGTCACCTGCTATAGACCTTTTACTCCAGAGTTTTGGCTATAAAAATGATTCGAATAATACAAAGAAGATATTAAAAAACATATTCTTTGTATTTTTCATATACATAATACAGTCAAAATTCTGGCACAAACGTTAGTATGACAGGAAAGGCTCTGCCTCACCTTACCACATGTCACTGGTTTGGACACATGTACTGTAATATACACTCTACCTGTCACTGGGCCTGATTGCGATGCGACCGTAATGCCAACGCAGCAGCAATCTTTTTTAGTGATGGAACTGCAAGGCATCACAAGTGTAGCAGCTGCCCACAAGTGAACAGAGACTCCCACCGAAGCCATCAAAATATGCCCAGCAACTGCATATTCCATCACAAGTCTCTAAATGCCTCCCTGGCTGCTCAGAATGGCCGTGGGAGCAACAACGCTGGTGCCATGTTTTATGTGCATGAGATCGCAGTTGCACGCAGATACTCCCCGTTACCACCAAACAGCCTCTTACCGTCAATCACTCTGCGACTCAATCCTCACTGCGAGCGGCATCCCAAAGGTAACATAGAAACATAGAATTTGACGGCAGATAAGAACCACTTGGCCCATCTAGTCTGCCCCTTTTTTATCCTTAAGTTAATCTCAACCCTTTTTGAACCTTAAGTCTTTGTAAGGATATTCATATGCCGATCCCAAGCATGCTTAAATTGCTCTATAGTCCTAGCCTCTACCAACTCTGAGGGGAGGCTATTCCACTTGTCCACTACCCTTTCTGTGAAGTAATTTTTCTTAAATTACCCCTGAACCTTCCTCCCTCCTTGGCACATGCACACTGTGGCTGCAACACAAGTGCAGTCTACCATTATTTGCTCAGTTGTGACACTATCTAATCAGGCCCTCACTCTTTTCCTTAGTAAATAATACTATAATATATAGTAATACTCCTCCAGTTGCATGCACTATGTATTTAGTAATTAGATTGGACATTATTACAGTAGTTGTTAGTTGATGAAAAAATAGCTTCATTCCTTACCAAAATTGATCTAACTGTGAGGGCATAAAGGGCTGATTTGGAGGTGCAGGCAATATTGATGTCGGACGCAGTGGAGCAAAGTTTTGCCACTGCGCATGCATGCACCAAAGCCGCACTGCAAGCACAGTGGTTAAATAGCTATAGGGTAGCGTCTAATTTACCTTCGTGGAGAGGACCTTTCCCATAACCCCCTGGGTCCATGTCACAATCTATTTGGAATAGTAAAGTGTGGCGAGCGAACCGGAGTGGAGCGAGACACTGAGCCCGAAGCGTGGCGAGCGAAGCGAGCCCGCGAGGGTCCAATGCTGCATAGAATTTTTTTTTACCCCAAACGAACGGAGAACAAAGAAAACATTTAGGTGCTGTAAGGGCGGAACTTCTCTCCTGCCCTCTCGTTTTGTCACTTCCAGGTCCTGAGCACGAAGGTAACATGGACACAACCATAGCTATAGTGCATGCACAGAGGAGAAGTACTCGGTGTCTGAGGGAGGAAATGGGGTGGTGACTAGAAAAATGCCTGTCAAGACTTTTAAATGGTTGTTTCCTAGGTAGTCACTGCAAATTACTTTGAAAAAGCCTCGGCATCTTAGAAGAGCTGTTCTGTCTGAGACAGCATTGGGTTCATCAGAGGTCTGATGGTCTGACTGATGTGCACCCGCTGTTTCTGCTTACAATATGTAAGTGAGCAGCGTATGTGAGGCGCTGACGGTGGGCGTCTGTGCACGAGATGGCAGCTGAGCAATTTGAATATTTTTGCATGTTCCCTGCAAGCACATGTGTGCTCCTCTGAATTAGGCCTTATGTCACATAGCTACATACAATGCCAATAGGTAAGTGGCTCCTTCCCTTACACAATCTCCCCTCAATCATTTTCACCTGATGCGTATTGTGAGAAAGCTCACTGTGCAGCTGTAGGAAGAGAAGCTTCCTGCAATTGCTGCTCTCAGAGATACCTCCGGTCTGTCTGCTTCTTAGTTCCCTCTTCCCCAGTTCCTGCAGTGCTGCCAGTCACTGCTGATTGGTCAGACCAGCATCACCCCCACCCAGTGGCTGCAAACGTAAGCTGCTGCTGATGGAATGTATAAAAAACAGTCCTCACCTTCCCTGTGGAGCCCTCAGAGGCTGCAGAGGGGATCAGGTGCAGAGAAGCTGAAATCGATGTTCCGACCATCAATGATCGCTATGTCCCAATCATTGATGTTTGTACCGATGTTTATAAAAAAAATAAATGTGTTTTTTTTTAAAATAAAATTGCATTGGATATACTTTAAATAAATGTGCTTACCCTAATTCAATCATAAAAAAACCAAATTGCGGAGTGTTTTTTTGGAAAAAATATTAGTCAGTTAAGTGGTTAAGCAGAATTACAAGATATTGTTTTCAACATCACAGTATTATTTGAAGAAAAACATTTTGCAGGACACAAGCCTGTCAGCATGGTACCCAAGCAAACAACCTATAACTGCAAGTCCTTTGTTAGTTTTCATACATCATGTATTCTATTAAAGTAAATCAGTAAATCATAGGTCGCAGTAAATGGATTCTGAATATGATAACACCCAACAATTGCTATGCATGCTATTGACCGTTCAGACCTGACACATTCAACATCTTGTTCTGCATTGCTGGAGTGGAAATATTGAAGAACAGATTATTAAAGACCTCTTCAGTGTTCTCTCTGGCATGAAATTGCAATTTCGCTCTGAAATAACAGTGTTCTGCCAAGTAATTTCATTTTTTAATAATTATAATTTAATGTTTCTGGCTTGTTAATCTTCATCTATTTACTTGTGATTTTCATAACATTACCAGTGAGTGACCATTGCTCCAATATTGTTTCTGAGGCAATTAGCTATATTTGTAAAAGCTTTTGTTAAACTTGGAACCCTGAATAACCATTACCACTTAACTGACAGCATGAGGCATATCAGCCTTGCCAGTGCATCTGTGCCACTGATTTGTTAAAGCTCAGTGCTCTGCAGTTCAACTAAGGCAAATGTAGAAGTACGTGTCACACTTCAGTATTGTGACTGGTAAATGTATATAAATATTAATGACAATACTTTTATATATATTCTGGGTTCTCTAGCGTATGGTGCATAAAGCCATATAGTATATTCTAAGCCAGATATCATCAGTTGGAATCATTTTGTGCATCAAACGTTATAAAATTCTGTCTTCAAAAATGACGTGTTGGTTGAGTAGCTTAAGTCCCATGATACATTCATCTCTGGACACAGCAGATTACACTACATTACACTACACTAGATGTACAGTACATCAGGGTTACAAATGTCTATGCTTATGCTCAGTTGTAGTGCACACATGCTGCTCGCCAGTGTTAGAAGTAAATGAGAAAGTTGCATTACTAGTAGGATTCTTGCTTTCTGCAGCCGTCCAGATGGAAATGACAAATAAGCAATCCGAACAGAACGATGCATCTGGATATAATATAGCCACAGTACTAATGAATGAAGTACTGTATTATTACATGGATGGGCTAACATACAAACGGTCTATCAGAAGTGGATAAATTGTGTGGCTGGTGTCATCATCATCATCATCATCATTATCATGCATCCATATGCCAGGTTTTTTTTTAAGGATGATTTTCATTGATTTTATCTATCTCATATACAGTAGATGGAAATCGATCTCAATTGATGGTGGGTTTCAGTGGCTGAAACACATTTACTAACAGAAGATTTTTTATATTATTTTTAAATGTTAGTACAATAAATGTGTGTTTTTGTACTTGAAACACAACATTGATTTAGATCAACCTTTAGTAAATATCCCACTAGTCCAATTTTTATTGGTTCCAGCGGTGGTCCTACTTTGGTGGAGGAGGGGGGCTGCCACTGGTTGTGCTGCTGGGTCCCTCCTCCCTTGTCTCTACCAGCTGGGATATGGCATCTGTACAATGTAATTCACAGATGCTGGCTTCTATGGACTGTATCGGCTGCACTCCGTAGAGGCCAGCTATGGCTGTCCGAAAGGAAGCCAGCTCTCTGCTAATTGCACCCTGGTCTGGCAGTCCCGGAGGGAGGAAACACCTCCCAATGGGACTGCGTTGTAATGTCTCTGACTAGCAGGTAGTACTTCCAATAGGAAGTCACTGCCAATCTCAGTGAAGCCAGTGCAGTCTCATGGACTGCATCTGGCTTCATAGACTCTGTGCTGAAGTGGCGTTGGCAAAATCCGCCACTGATTGGTTCTCAACTCTAGGTGTCATGCAGCACTTACAAGAACATGCCCTTAATCTACTCCCATTAAGCCTTCCCACCTCCATTCAACTTTCCAAACACTAGGGGTACTAAAGTCTAGCAGACATACATACTGTACACATTAAGGTGCATCCATATACAGTATTAGTATGCTAGTACAGTATGGAAATGTGCATATTAGCACCATGGAAACTTTTGTACATCTAACTCTGTATGAGGCCCAATTTGTACAATCTAATTGGTGTCATTAAACTGCCTCTGAAGTTTGCATTAAATGTTTAACCCAAAAAAACCTTTATGATAAGTGTTGTAGAACCAAGTTTAATTTTATGTTAAATCTGTAACCTCAGCATGCTGACAATGAGTGAGGATTAACAGTGAGAAATGGTAGTTGCTATGAAAAAGGTGCATACTAACCTGCAGTGTGAACCCTAGCCAGTTTGGAAGTTATACAGTTGTAAAACAAGTATACCATTTATTTTAGACTGGGCCTACAACACAGTGCCAGGTCCATTTATTTATGTCACCACGACTGCACTGCACCATCCCTCTACTGCATTAGGTAAGTGGCTTCCTATTCCTTTTTCCAGGATTTCTCACTGCACCATCAGGTCACAGGATAATAGTCCCACAGCATGATTAAATATATAAATGGTTCAAGCTGGGCAAATTGAATTGATTTTATTTAGCTCCCTTATGGTGTACTGACTTTTATCAAAGGGGGGTACTAATTTGAGAAGTGGAGATAAGAGTTCAGTCGTCAACATACTGGGATTTATACTTACTTACAGACCGTCATGCTTAGAATGCCGAGTTCGGTCATACTCCTTTTCATTTTCACACCTCCCTGATGAAGGGTGTTACTGATTACTTTGCTATATTTAGTCTTAATTCACAGTATTTACATGATAGCGTGCTGCCCTTAAACTCTAAATGTGTGAAAAATGTCTCTGAGGAGGGATAGGGTCAGCTGTTTGAGTGTATTAAAAACACCATGGCCTGTCACCGCTATCATCAAATTCACATTTTTATTGTCTATAGAGTCTATTGCTTTCAACTGAGTCTCTGTAGAATGGGTCTCTGAATTAGTTTCCAGTGCCCTAAATGTGGTACTGAGAATATAACCTTCTGGAATATGCTCTGGGACTGGGCCAGAGTGTACAGATTTTGTTCAGATGTCAGGGATTGTCCATGGCCAATTGTTCCACCTTTCGACTCTAATGCAGGTTGAGTATCCCTTATCCAAAATGCTTGGGACCAGAAATATTTTGGATATCGGATTTTTCCGTATTTTGGAATAAATATGAGATATCATGGCGATGGGACTCAAGTCTAAGCACAGAATGCATTAATGTTTCATATACACTCTTTACCGGGGGTGGGCAATTATTTCAGCTGAGGGGCCACTTCACATTTCCTGTCAGTATCCGAGGGCCACAAACAAAATACCAGCTCCCCCCACTTGCCAAAAATATAGGGACGTGGCTTCATGTGGAAGGGGTGTGGGCAAAAAATAATACAGATTCATATAAGGCTGCACAATAGTCTCCATTATTCAAATTGCACCACACAGCGCCACTTACACACATTACACCAGGTAGAGCCCCTTTTACACACATTACGGCAGATAGAGTCCCCTTTTACACATTACAGCAGGTAGAGCCCCCTTTTACACATTAACATTTTATTTAGGATAATTATTGCGCAGCAAGCAAATTATCCAGTGTCTTATAGCCCCTGGGGAAAGGTGTGACACAGTGATAGAACATGGTGGAGGTGACACAGTGACAGGACACGGGGTGGTGGTGACACAGCGACAGAACAAGGGGGGGGGGGTGACACAGTGACAGAACATGGGGGGTGACACCAGTGGTGTCAGAAGGCGGGTGCACCTTGGACGGGGTGACACCAAAGTGCCAGCTCTTCTGCTGTGACAGGAGCCGAGTGCTGCAGTGAGATAATCTCCTGCAGCATTCGGCTCCTGTCACAGATAAGAGCCAGCACACACACAGTCCAGTCTCCGGGGTCAGCCAGCATCTTTGGGGAAGCTGGACATGCCCCCGGAGCAAAAGAGAAAAGACCCACCAGGCCACGCCCTTCTAAATTAGGTCACACCCACTTTTCGGATGCCACGCGGCCCGAGTGGGGGGGGGGGGGGGCGTGTAATAGTACAGAGTGCGCTCCGGGTGATGACTCTGGGCGACACGGTGACAGAACACGGTGGGGTTGACAGTGACAGAACACGGCGGGGGTGACGCAGTGACAGAACACAGGGGGGGTGACACAGTGACAGAACACGGGGGGGGTGACACAGTGACAGAACACGGGGGGGTGATAGTGACAGAACACGGGGGGGGTGACACAGTGACAGAACACGGGGGGGGTGACACAGTGACAGAACACGGGGGGGACAGTGACAGAACAAAGGGGGTGTGACACTGTGACAGAACACGGGGATGACACGGTGACAGAACATGGGGGGGTGACACGTGACAGAACACAGGGGTGACATGGTGACAGAACACAGGAGGGGATGGTACAGTGAGAGCTAAAGTTCTCTCCCCGCAACCTAAAAAAAGTCTGACGCCACTGCCTGCACGCACAAATATACACACACTCACACACACACACACACACACACACACTTTCTTTCACTTTTCCCATTTACTTACTGATCTGGCTGGCAGTGGCAGGAAGGATGCCTCTTGTCCCGTGTAGCTCCGCCCCCTGAGGTCCCGTGTAGCCCTGCCCCCTCATCGGCACATATCTCCGCCCCCTTTTCAGCTGAACACAGCCGTTGTCACTGTGGACGGGAGGAGGCTGCTACAACGCAGCAGGGGAGAGAGGCGCCGCCGGCAGCTGGGAGGTACTGCAGTGCAGAGCAATGACAAGCAGCTCAGCCAGTCGGGCTGCTTGTCATTACTCACTGGAGGGAGGCAGTGGGCCGGGAAGGATCGGTTTGCGGGCCGCATCCGGCCCGCGGGCCGTATTTTGCCCAACCCTACTCTATACACACAGCCTGAAGGTAATTTTAGCCAATATTTTTAATAACTTTGTGTATTAAACAAAGTTTGTGTACATTGAGCCATCGGAAACAAAGGATTCACTATCTCACTCTCACTCAAAAATTCCGTATTTCGGAATATTCCGTATTTTGGAATATTTGGATATGGGATACTCAACCTGTACCTGCATTTTTTGGCACCTCACTTGAGAAAACCTGTAATAAAATATTACTGAAGCATTTACTTAACCTCTCAACATTGGCTAATATAATTATTGCAAGGTCTAGGCTTGCACCAAAGCACCCTACTGTATACACTGATTTGGCACTGCTGACATAGGGGCGCAGAGTCTAACGAGTCCTTAGCTTCAGAGAATTGACAGTTCGCAGCCTGCCCCTAGGGTAACACAGAGTGAGAGAAATGAGATATGAAGCAGTGCTAGCAATTGGGGACTTGAGAGAGTACTGCAGAAGATGGTGAAACGCTTGACCTGTAATGCAGAACAACTTACAGAACTGTGCGAAGTTGTGGAATTTAGGGTAAGAGGCACTGTTAGGGACTTGCACTCAGTAGTTACCAGACTGTACAGGCAGGGTATAATGCAGTGAGTTGGGAAGACACTAATGGGGCAGTGTATATTGAAGAAAGTTGGAGGGACACTGCAGGAGTAGTGTATTATGCAGCAAAATGGAGAGACACTGCAGGGGCAGTATATATTGCAGCAGGTTGGAGTTCCACTGCAGGAGCAGTGTATATTGCAGCAGGTTGGGGAGACACAGCAGGAGCAGTGTATATTGCAGCAGGTTGGGGAGACACAGCAGGAGCAGTGTATATTGCAGAAGGTTTGGAGACTCTGCAGGGGCTGTATATATTGCAGAAGGTTGGGGCGACACTGCATGGGTAGTGCATATTAAAACAGGTTGAAGGGACACTGGATGGGCAGTGTATATTGCAGCAAGTTGAAGGGACACTGCATGGGCAGTGCATATTGCAGCAGGTTGAAAGGACTCTGCAGGGGCAGTGTATATTGCAGCAGGTTGAAAGGACTCTGCAGGGGCAGTGTATATTGCAGCAGGTTGGGGAGATACTGCATGGGCAGTGCATATTGCAGCAGGTTGAAAGGACTCTGCAGGGGCAGTGTATATTGCAGCAGGTTGGGGAGACACTGCATGGGCAGTGTATATTACAGCAAGATAGACAGGAGACTTCCTGGAAGAACTGCATGTACAACTGAATAGACCAGAAGAACTTCCAGGAGTGGACAGCAGAAGGAAGGGGTGAAGATCATGCAATCCGAAAGTGCACTTAATCTGTTTAAATAGGCTATCCAATGAATACTATGATACGATTGAGTCCTGAGCCTGGATTAGATGACCAAAAGGTAGTAAATCCAAGATGGCAGCACCCACGGAGAGCCGCCACTGCGTGGAATGCCAAGGTAGCTGCTGCTGCAAATACCATGTATGAGGGGGCTGTGGTTAGGAGAACTTGGCAAGAAGCTGACTGTATGAACCTGGTAAGAGACAGCCATGGTCAGGATGTTTGTGACAGTACCATTATACAAGATAAAAATGCTGTTTCTAAATATCATAAGATCTGGGAAAGCTGATGTATTTCTTGCAAAGAAATATGGTGACAATACATACAAGCGCATCAATAAATGGACCGGCTGCACTCCAAGATCCTTCCACAAATGATTCCCAAAGATATATAATCCAGCAAGGAAAAGAGAAAGTGCATATAGTGACGTACAGTTTCAATTTTATGTAAAATCATATATCACACATGTTTAAAACACACAAAGCAGCATATAGGTGTCCACATAGAGAGTCCAACAATAGGCAATTACCAGAGGTAGGTGAGAACTGTCTTGCGGCAGTTCTAAAAGCATAGGGATTTTTTTCCCACGGCAACCGCAGCTGCTTCCTCACCGTCCGTCTGGTCTGTCACACTGGATCTCCCTGTGTTTTTTTCAGATGAAGCCAACGCGTTTCTACCCTTTACATCAGGTCTTTATCAAGGCATCCGGCAGAATGAATCTTCTCTCGAGGCGCGGAAAAGGCTCATGGGACATGTAGGCAATTAATGTATAGGAGCCACCTGCGCCCGCCTCACGGCTATTGGTAGTGGTTCATTTAAATAGGAGGACGAAGGGAGGGAAGATTCTTTCTGAATGATTAAATCATTGTGGCAATGTTTGTTTTTATATAATGATCTTTTAATACTGTTTATATTACATGAGACAGTTATATATTGGTACTGTGTTTGTAATACATGGTAACACACATGTTATTTTTCTATTTAATTATTACAGTTGCTCAGTCTAATACACTTTTGTCTCAGTACTGTACTTTTCATAAATTGTTTGCTTTGATTTTAACTACCTCTTACAGCTGCAGGGACATGAATGTAGACTCTAATTACGCCCAGCTTTATACTTTTGATTATTCATATACTTACAATCTGTGCCTGCTGATGCTGTTCCCAGTCTTCCAGAATGCTGGTGCCACTTGGCATTCTGGGAGCTGCAGCGGTGACAGAGAGTACCAGTGGTGCAACTCTGCTCAAACACCCATGTGCTGCCTGCCTGTGCCTGAGGAGTAGACCCTGTGACAGTCTCCGACCCTCACACACTGTGGACAGAACAGGCAACAGCAAAGAGGAGGGACCTGATTGCTTTCACAAGGTAACAATTAGGTACTGATCGCCTGCTGCCTCCCCCCTGGCAAAAGGCACCCCCTGTGCAGAGTGAACTGGCCCCACAGTTAGTATTTTATTTATATCTGTTTATGTTTTTTTATGGCATGGCTATGCCCGTAGATCAAGCAATACCCACAAAGGAAACTATCGCCATGAGCTCTGCAATGTCTAGAACCGGCCCTGACTGGATATATTCAGTTAAAAACCTACTAAGATACATGAGAGCTATACACATGCAATATTGCATATCCTGGTTTATATGATCTATATCATGGCTCTTCAACCTGCGGCTCTCCAGCTGCTGTGGAACTGCACATACCAGCATGCCCTGCCACAGTTTTGCTATTAAGGCATGCTAAAACTGAGCAGGGCATGCTGGGATGCGTAGTTCCACAACAGCTGGATGGCCACAGGTTGAAGACCTATGATCTATATGATTCATGCTTTATCTACAGCCACCGTGTCTTTGTACGTAACAGCTGTGCTAAAAAAATGTAAAAGCAGTAGGAGGCATCTGTAGTAGAAAGACGCCCACTATATGCTTTGGTGATCCGCTGCTGTGTCTGTAGATGCAGCATTGGATTATCTGTGAGAACAACGGTCATCTGAGTTATCCAGGTCATCAGGTTATTCAGTATGACCAGGAAATTCAACAGTTCCACAAAAGGGGGTAGACATGCCCCCATTTTTTTGCAAAGTAGCCTGTTGCCACCCTGTTGCGGTTTTGGGGCACTGCAAGAAGCATCACAACCCTGGATCTGCACTTGCGCAAATCCAAAAACATCAGAGATGTACATAAACATCAAGCAATTATTTTGTTAGACGTAATTGTGAATAAATACATTTTATTTAGCCTGCTGTGCTGTTAGAAAAGAAATTATTCAATAATTTCAGTTCAATACACCAATATAGACTTTGTGTAAATTAGTACCTTCCTATGTAACTTTATAAAGTCTGCAAATTAATTGTATCGTGTACAGTAGTGTCTCATGACATTGGGCCTTATTCAACTTCAGTTGCAAGATTGCAAAATTGAGAATTGGGCGATTATCATCAGACTGTGCATGCACTGCGAACGCATTGCGTGTACGTGAAGGCTAAATTGCGATTGCAATTTAGTGAAATTCGATTGGATTTTGATTGACAGGAAGAGACCATTCATGGGTGTTAAGATGGCATTTGTGGAGAGTGGTTGGAAAAACGCAGGCGTCTTATGGCCATTTTTGAGGCGTGTATCTGACATCAGCTGCAATTGATTGCAACTAAAAACATGGCGCCGGTGCAACTGCATTCTCATTATTCTGAGTAGCCCTGGGTCAACCGCAATTGCAGATGGTACTCGATTTCTGCGTATGCATTGCAATTTTGTGAATGCATACGCAATTGTACGATTGCATTGGTGGGCGTCTTTTACCTTTCTGGGTGGCTCTTCCCATACGATTTTTAGCAGAAGCAAGATTGAAAAAAAGCAATTTCTGTCTCACTAACAATATAAGCTGAATGAGGTCCATAAAGCTTTATTCATTGTAACTACAGTAGATTAGAATGTAAAAGCAACTACAAAAGCATATATTTTTCATTTTATTGGGAAGTGAAAAATAGCTAGGAGCTGGTATTCCTGTATGCATACTAAGGATTGGGGGGTGGGGGTGGATTTATTGAAGCTTGGAGAGGGTCAAAGTGAAGAGAGTACCAGTTACAGGCTGTGCTTGAAAAATGACAGCTGAAGGTAATTGGTTGGTATCTCTCTCCAAATTGTCCCTCTCCAAGCTTTGCTAAATCTCCCCCTTTATGTAATAGACAAATCCTTCTTTATATTATGATATAAACTAATTGAAGGGATGTTTTGCTATTATACATTATACTCACTACTCTACTTCACAGGGCCAAAACTAGGGATTTTGTCAACCGGGGCCCAGTAGTAATTTTATCTCTGCTTGCCTCTAAGGGCCTGGCCTGGCTGGAGGGCAGTGACTGCAGGTACCCCAGGTGCAGGATGTGTCTGCTGTGGGCTGTCAGTATCTTCAGCACTTTGATGGGCAGCCTGCCAGCCTGACGCAGAGAGTAGCTGGAAAAGAAGGAGGGGAGGAGGGGGGGGGGGGATGTGGCACAGGAGGAACAAACACCCAGATGGCTGGGGCTGCTCCACTCCTGCTCTCCCAGGTCTCTCTGCTCTCCCTCAGAGTCAGATGACTTGCAAGGGCTGCTGGGAGCTGTAGTTTCTTCACTGGTGCCAGTAACAGTGAATCCCCTCCAGGCCCTAAGCACCACTGCCACAGAGGAAGGAGGTGTTAGGGGGGATTGAAGTGATCATCTCGCCGCCCCCACCAAGCCGACACCTGGGTCATGTGTCCCCTTACGGCCACTCCCCAGTTGCTGCCCTATCCTTCTTCATCATTCTTTCCTGACCTGGCCAGGCTGTCTCTTTCTTTATTGGCATTGTTGCCTCTTTCCAGAACTCCGTCTCCTCACTCTTGGCCTTCGACGGTCCTCTTTTCAGCTATTGAGTTCCAATATCTTCCAATACATAGAAATATATTCTCATATTAACAAGCAAAGTACACTACAGTTTTAGAACACCCCTATTTTTCCAGAAATTTATGGAGTTTAATGCCTCAATGTACTCTGAAATTAATGCATGGAACAAAGAAACAATTGAAGATAAAAGAAATTATAGAATATTTGTGATGAAAAAAATGTAACCTCCCATGTTTTCTATTTTATTTTACAGGACAATCACCTTTTTTTTTTAAAACTCAAATCTTAAACTAAAGGGGGGCACACACGTACAGATTTCTGGGAAACACTCCAGAGGGTATTAAAAATAATGGGTGCAGGGTATGTGGTGTGGCCCCCCCTAGACCCTGGGGGCCTGTGTGCACCGCACACACTGCACCCATTATAAATACACCAGTGCACCGCATACTCCAGTCTGTCTATAGGGGTCATTCCGACCTGTTCGCACACAGCGGTTCTTCGCTGCGGTGCGAACGGGCCGGAACTGCGGCTGCGCGGCGGATGCATTGCGCACGCGCGACATTGCCCGGCGACAGCAGTTGCCAGGCAGTGATGCCAGGACTGAAGAAAGCGATCGCAGGCCCAATCGCAAGAAGATTGACAGCGGGAAGGAGGATCAGGGCGTCTACTCATCGTTTCCCGGGCATGGTAAGGCGAACGCAGGCGTGTCCAGGCATTTGGAGGGTAGATGTCTGATGTCACAGCCTGGGGACCTTCATCGCTGGATCCGTCGCACAGGGTAAGTAGGTGCAGGACAATACCAAAAAACAAAAATTTTAATAAAATACCGTGCGCCGGTAATGGCTGCCTTCTGATTTCAAGAAATGGATGGAAAAGTGTCACCCCACACCTCAGAAACCGTTGTAGTCAAGAAAATACCATTAGAATCCAGAGGCGCTCAAAAAAAAACAAATGAAATGAATATTCATAGTGTATCAAATGTGTGTATATACAACCAAATCAAATAGAATCTTTTGGTAAGTCTTGTACCTAAAATATGGGTCTACTTTTTTAAGAGTAGACAATCACGTTTTGGGGGGAGCTGAGGTTCCACCAGTATAGATTCTGTACACCTTTGGTCTTCTTCTCCGCAACTAATACCCAAAAGAGAGAGACAAAAACCTCCAATGGTGCAATACTATTTATTCACTGTGCATAACATATGACAAAAGGGATAAGGATGGTCTCTCACCCTGTAAAGTGGTCTACAAATGGAGTAGACAATAACAGCAAGTTTTAAAGATGGTTACTCCTGGGCGTCCCGGGAACCAGCCGTCCATCTCCACGGGTGATGTCACAAACGTCTCCCCCACAACAAACAAGTCCTCCTGCCGACGCGTTTCGACACAAGCAGTGTCTTCATCAAGGCATAAGGAGGATCTGAAATTTCAACCAATATATACCCATCTTAATTTACAATGGGGCAAACCTATTTCCAGACATGGAACAACTAACTTCTAAAATTCCCAATACAACACTTTCATCTCATTTGGTTTGGAGTCTATTCCACATTTTACAGTGAGCCACAGATTCCCGCCGTACAGGAGAGCCTATCATCTCCAAACGATGTTTCCCGCCGGCCGGAAATCGTCATCACGGCCGCGACCCGAAGTACGTCATCAGCGTCATCGGCGATCGACTACACCCGGATAAAACGGGTGCGCGGCTTCATGTGTCCCACCGGAAGTGTGTTGTCCATTCCATCTCCTCTCTATTGAGAGATTCATCTTTCCCGGCCATATTAGTTTCATTGAAAGTCCAAGTCACTTTAATGAAGGGAATCACCTCAGGAGAAGGGGAAAACACCAAAATGAGTTTATTTTCATCATAAACAACACTAAAACAGCCCTTGATTGTGTAAATAATAATAATATGTAGGACAGGTTCTAAACTAATAAAATCATTTTTGAATAAACACTTTTAAACATTTTTAAAAAATTCATAAAATTTTATAAAAAAACATTTAAATTCGAAATCTTTATTAAGTCCTTTAGGGGCAAGGGTACCACAATTAGAGATCATGTTCCTTTCACTTTTAGCTAATTTGGACCCCAAATCATTTCCCTTACTGTCTCCCCTAATGTGTTTCAGACCATAAAAATTCCTGATGTGGGTTATATCACAGTTATAGATGTTTTTGAAATGTAGAGAGAGGGCATGCGTTTCCATGCCTTTTGCAATATTCCTCAAGTGTTCCCCTAATCTCACTTTTAGGGGTCTACCAGTACGCCCAATATAAAATTTGCCACAAGTGCACTCGATGCAATAAACTACATTTGAGGTATGACAGGTGATCAGATCCATTATCTTAACCTTTTTATTATTGATCTTGACCTCTGTCATTTTCATACCGAAATTGTTCTTTACTTTCTTGCAACTCGTGCATATCCCACATCTATAAAAACTAGTGGAGAAAGTTTTAGGACCTTTCGGGGATACAGAACAGGAGTATGTGTCCTCAAATGTAGTTTATTGCATCGAGTGCACTTGTGGCAAATTTTATATTGGGCGTGCCTAAAGGACTTAATAAAGATTTCGTATTGAAATGGTTTTTATAAAATGTTATTAATTTTTTTTTAAAAATGTAAAAGTGTTTATTCAAAAATAATTTTATTAGTTTAGAACATGTCCTACATATTATTATTATTATTTACAACAATCAAGGGCTGTTTTAGTGTTGTTTATGACGAAAATAAACTCATTTTGGTATTTTCCCCTTCTCCTGAGGTGATTCCCTTCATTAAAGTGACTTTGACTTGGACTTTCAATTAAACTAATATGGCCGGGAAAGGTGAATCTCTCAATAGAGAGGAGATGGAATGGACAACACACTTCCAGTGGGACACATGAAGCCGCGCACCCGTTTTATCCGGGTGTAGTCGATCGACGATGAGGCTGATGACGTACTTCGGGTCGCGGCCGTGATGACGATTTCCGGCCGGCGGGAAACATCGTTTGGAGATGATAGGCTCTCCTTTACGGCGGGATTCTCTGGCTCACTGTAAAATGTGGAATAGACTCCAAACCGAATGAGATGAAAGTGTTGTATTGGGAATTTTAGAAGTTAGTTGTTCCATGTCTGGAAATAGGTTTGCCCCATTGTAAATTAAGATGGGTATATATTGGTTGAAATGTCAGATCCTCCTTATGCCTTGATGAAGACACTGCTTGTGTCGAAACGCGTCGTCAGGAGGACTTGTTTGTTGTGGGGGAGACGTTTGTGACATCACCCGTGGAGTTGGACGGCTGGTTCTGGGGACGCCCAGGAAGTAACCATCTTTAAAACTTGCTGTTATTGTCTACTCCATTTGTAGACCACTTCACAGGGTGAGAGACCATCCTTATCCCTTTTGTCATATGTTATGCACAGTGAATAAATAGTATTGCACCATTGGAGGTTTTTGTCTCTCTCTTTTGGGTATTAATTGCGGAGAAGAAGACCAAAGGTGTACAGAATCTATACTGGTGTAACCTCAGCTCCCCCCAAAACGTGATTGTCTACTCTTTAAAAAGTAGACCCATATTTTAAGTATAAGACTTACCAAAAGATTCTACTTGATTTGGTTGTATATACACACATTTGATACACTATGAATATTCATTTCATTTGTTTTTTTTGAGCGCCTCTGGATTCTAATGGTATTTTCTTGACTAAGTAGGTGCAGGGCTGGTCTTGTTCTGCACAAAACTTTTTTAGCATAGCAGGGCTGCACAATCGATCGCAGCCTTGCTATGCTAAAATACACTCCCCCATAATCGGCGTCAAGTTGATCGCACGAGCAGCAAATTGTTGCTACGTGCGATCAATTCGGAATGACCACCTATGTCATATTGCTATACTATATACTGGTACATGCCTCCAGTCTTTGGGTGCTATAGAGAAAAGTATTAGTACCCAGCATTTTCAAATTACTTTTGAACAAGATTAAAAAACAAACAAGCAATATGATGGATAATAGTAGCTAACATTGGATCTAATAAAAATGCTATACAATCTTGATTTAAAAAAGCGCGGAATAGAATCACTGCATTTATCCCAACTCCTACCAAATATTTTGACATAAATATTATATAACTTTTATGTACAAATATTATATTATTAAAGAGCTATTCAAAATCTTCAGGCCATAAAACAGTAGGTTAAATTAATTAGTCCATTTATAAGCTCATAGAATTAAAATGAAGTTAACAGTGTATTAGCTTTAGAGTCCAGCTGAACACGACTTGCTAATATTACCTCTTAGAATGAATTTACTTAATAACCTCACTTCCTAGATTTAAAATGGAGCCAGTGTTGTGTATGAGCTTTGAAGTCCAGCTGAACATGATTTGCTGTCTTCATCTAATTAAGACATACATCTCCATTTAATGAACCAGTTTAAATTCACTGACATGCTTGATATAGTTTGAATACACGAACAGTGCACCATACGATGCATCTGATTAGATTTTGCTCTTTATTTTGCAGGAAGGTTCTACGGCTTTGAAGAAGAACAAGACCGATAAGAAGAGAACTTACACTGCATGTACTGTACAGTAAATATCTTCTAATCTCATTGTATCCTGACAAATGTGAAATGGCTGCATGATTCCAATAATATTATCCAATTAGTGGGGCTTACAAAAAAAGTCATTTTTTTTTTTTAATAGCGTACAGTATCTATGGGACTGTGAACTAAAATGCACAATTTATGGGTAAAAAATTGGGGTGATTTAGTGTGCCAATGCCAGCATTCCAGTTGGTGCCTGGAAATCAAAAATCCAAATTAAATGTTTACACTTATGCTGAATTGAGGGCAATTAAAACATGGTTGAATCAAACATGACCAATTTATTGGGGATACATACGATTTATCAACAGAATGTGGACCGCATAAGGCAGACACTGGGATGTTGGCTAGCTTGATATGGTACTTAAGGCATTTTATGTTCACCAATCGTACATCTGTAAACATCACGGTCATTTATCATGTTTTCCGTTATACTGCCAGCAGGTGCAACTTTCTATAAGCAGCATCCTAGCGCCTGCCTCCCGTGGTCCCCAGAAAACTTGTCGACATTCTGAATGTCAACAAGCAAACAACATCCAAATTTATGTTGTCTTAATGTCATTGATTAGCAATTAATGTTTTCAGTTCTTCAAATTATAACAGCATATTGTGCTGAGTTACATTCCATAATTTCTTTAGTTATGAAATCAATGCGATGTTAGGTTTTGACAAGGTAGAAGAAACAAAGACTGACAGAGCAGGATCAGAAAATGGCTATATAATAACAGAATAGAATATTTTATAGAGCCCACTATATGAATAATGGATGACGGTAACTGAGATGACAGTATTGCTGTAAAAAAAAACTGTGAGGCAGACATTGTTAGTTTATATTATTATACTGTAGGTACAGAGACTCCAACGTTGGAGCTCTGCACTCTTTTAATAGTGTTTTTGAGAACATACACACATATTTACTGAATGTCAGACAAGGGTAATTTAGAATTAGCCATATTGTGATAAGAACATTGGTAGGAAAAAATATAGAAAGTAGAAAATAATATGACGCACATATGTTCAGTCAGTTGCAACCAGCTTAAAACTAGAGATCAGCGGGTTCAGATCCGAGCCCGGCTCGGGACTTCCCTCCAGCCTCTGAAACCAGAACGAGTCAAAACGTCATCATCCCGCTGTTGGATTCTCGCGGGTTTTGGATTCCATATAAGGAGCTGCGCGTCGACGCCATTTTCACTCCAGTACTGGAGAGTATAGTGAGAGGACGTGTCTCCTCAGTGTCTGTCTGTGCGGGAAAGTGGTGTGGCGACATGCTCTTATGTGTCATTCCAGTGCTGTCTTGTGCTGCATCAGTCCAGTGGTGGTGTCTTGTGCTGTGTCAGTCCAGTCACAGTGGTGTGCCCTGTGCTTGCATAAGACCAGTGCTGCTGTATAAGTCCAGTGCAGTGGTGCTGTGTTGTGCTGCATCAGTCCAGTGGTGGTGTCCTGTGCTGTCATAAGTCCATGTGTTGGTGTCCTGTGCTGCCATAAGTCCAGTGTTGCTGCTTTATAAGTCCAGTGCAGTGGTGCTGTGTTGTGCTGCATCAGTCCAATGGTAGTGTCCTGTGCTGCCATAAGTCCAGTGCTGCTGCTGTATAAGTCCAGTGCAGTGGTGCTGTGTTGTGCTGCATCAGTCCAGTGGTGGTGTCCTGTGCTGCCATAAGTCCAGTGGTGGAGTCCAGTGCTGCTGCCGTATAAAATTGATCCCTTATTAGAACTAGAGATAGGTAACCAAATTAAAGTGGTATATAAAAAATCAGACACCCTCCAATCTAAATTAGCACCAAGCATGTTTAGATTTAATAGAAATACCAACACAGGCAAAAAGATGATAAATAACAGTAGAGCTGTTAACGAGCAAAGTACAAATGCTAATACTACGGGGGTCACTCCTTTGAATTGGTTGGGAACGAAACCCAATGGGTTTTATAAATGCGCCTCATCTAGATGTCTAACCTGTAAAAATATATCACATAAAAATAAGTCCTTTAGATCCAGAACTACAGGCGAAGAATTTATTATAACACAGTTTTTGAACTGTAATTCCACCTATGTCGTGTATCTAATAGAATGCGGCTGTGGTACCCAGTACGTGGGACGCACAATAAGGAAACTCAAAGTGCGATTCTCAGAACATAGAAGAAATATACTTAAGAAGTGCTCGCTCCACAGCCTTTCTAGACACACAAGTATGTGTGAACATGGTTCTATGAATAACATCCGGATAACAGTGCTGGAACAAGTTAGAATTACCGACAGGGGTGGAGATCGATTCACACTGTTGTGTAGAAGAGAGGCCTTCTGGATCTTTCGTCTAAGGACCCTAGAACCATTAGGCCTCAATGAAAATATCGAATTGAATCATATTTAGCCAGTATTCATCTGAGCTGAACTTATTCATAATACAAATATTATTGGGAGTTTGTCCCGTGCGTCTTTCTGTGTCTCTTTCTCTCTCTCCGTGCACACATATATATACTCACAATATATTTACATAATTTATTTAATTCTTAGTAGATAATTATTCCCCTTTACCTATCTTATCTAAAGATTGTAGGACACAGATGTCCCAATTATATTTAACAAGTTGCATAAGGTTAAAATAAAACAGTGTTGTGGGCTATTTAAGTCTGAATGACTCTGTCTTTATATACTTTATCTTCCAAAATCCCCCTAGTAATCTAAGGTTATATTGGTCTCCGTTTTAATGTATCTAGTTATTTATTATTATTATTTATATATTTGGAATGGACTATGTTCTGTTTAACTAATCCATAACCACTATATGAGTATGGATTAATGTACAATTAATTGCAAGGAAATGGGTATGATAATATATACATACTCCTAAAGAAGATCTCAGTGTGGCCAAATAGGTGTTTATTATTAAATACATTTGTATGTGTTATATATTGTTTTTTCAATAGATTAATTAAACAAAGAAAAAATATAGTAGCAATAAGATTCATGATGCTACTATGCTGCTGGCTGTGTTTTTAAATAAGAGTATGCAGAAAGGGTTAACCGTAACCCGCATCCATGATTACCAATGAAGAATCAGAAATGGGTATAAATAGAGACAGCAATCACCACCAGGCATACCTCTGATGAAACCGCCCACTTTGGAGGCGGAGAAACGCGTCAGGTGACCTGCTACGACTGTGGAACGCAGGTGGACCGCAACCGGAAGCCGGAAGCCCCGAACCCGGAAGCCGCGCATCGCGGCACTACAGCGTCCCCTGCCATCCAGGACCTGGACACGTGTATCCCTGTCTCCGCTCCTGTCCAAGTACGGAACCTAAGGACAGTGCAGGACATCGAGTGACACCTAAGAGAACCGCCGCAGAGCGGTCAGTCATCCGAACAGTGAGTGATATAAACCACCTGGTCTTACAGGAGACAGTTGCGGGATTGGCTTACTGAACATTCAGCTATATCTCTGACTTTTTAATCACCAGTTCTCAGGTGATACGTAAACAGGCTTTTATTAAACAACATATAGCCTCTACTCCGCAAAGTGCAATCTGAATATAATTATGCACTAACCCTAACTGCAACTAACAAACAAGCTTCTTGCATGCAAATTAATCAATCTATTAAGGGTGGGTACCCAACTCTTAGTCCTGAGGTCCTGGACACAGTTATTAGTTTATTTTATTAATGTTGTGATTTTAGAAAATTATTTTTATGTGATTATATCTGTATACTGCTAATAGCATTAATATCTATTGTCCATTCACCAAAAAATTCTGTACCAATAAATAACTTTTATTTTTTGCAAAACCAGCAGCAATTGATTTACCCTTCCCTCTGAACGCCCACAAACCCTCTTTTCTTGCCGTATAAGTCCATGGATACTGCCATATAAGTCCAGGGGTACTGCCGTATAAGTCCAGTCCAGTGGTGCAGCCGTATAAGTCATGGGGTACTCCGTATAAGTCCAGTGGTACTGTCGTATAAGTCCAGTCCAATGGTACTGCCATATAAGTCCAGTGGTACTGCCGTATAAGTCCAGTGATACTGCCGTATAAGTCAAGTCCAATGGTACTGCCGTATCAGTCCAGTGATACTGCTGTATAAGTCCAGTGATACTGCTGTATAAATCCAGTGGTACTGCTGTATAAGTCTAGTGGTACTGCCGTATAAGTCTAGTGATACTGCCGTATAAGTCCAGTGGTACTGCCGTATAAGTCCTGTCCAGTGGTACCGCCGTATAAGTCCAGTGGTACTGTCGTATTAGTCCAGTGATACTGTCCTATAAGTCCAGTGGTACTGCCGTATAAGTCCAGTAGTACTGCCGTATAAGTCCAGTAGTATAATCCAGTGGTACTGCCATATAAGTCCAGTCCAGTGGTACTGCCTTATAAGTCTAATGATACTGCCATATAAGTCCAGTGGTACTGCCATATAAGTCCAGTGGTACTGCCGTATAAGTCCAGTCCAGTGGTGCAGCCATATAAGTTCAGGGGTACTGCCGTATAAGTCCAGGGGTACTGCCGTATAAGTCCAGTGGTACTGCCGTATAAGTCCAGTCCAGTGGTGCAGCCATATAAGTTCAGGGGTACTGCCGTATAAGTCCAGGGGTACTGCCGTATAAGTCCAGGGGTACTGCCGTATAAGTCCAGTGGTACTGCCATATAAGTCCAATCCAGTGGTGCTGTCTTGTGCTGCATCAGTCCAGTGGTGGTATCTTGTGCTGCCATAAGTCCAGGGTTGGTGTCCTGTGCTGTATATTATTTACTCCAAATAAAAGGGTTATATACTTATATTATTATCCAAATAATTTTTACAGGGTTTGCCCTGTGTGGTGTCGGGGTACGCTCGCCTGTGTTGTATATTATTATAATAACTCCAAATAAAAGGGTTATTATTATCCAAATTATTTTTACAGGCAATGCCGTGTGTGGTGTAGGGGTACGTTCGCCTATGCTGCATATTTTTATAATAGCTCCAAATAAAAGGGTTATTATTATCCAAATTATTTTTACAGGGTTTACCCTGTGTGGTGTAGGGGCACGCTCGCCTGTGCTGCATATTATTATAATAACTTCAAATAAAAGGGTTATTATTATCCAAATTATTTTTACAGACTTTGCCGTGTGTGGTGTAGGGGTACGAGGACCTGTGCTGCATATCATTATAATAATGCCAAATAAAAGGGTTATTATTATGCAAATTATTTTTACAGGCTTTGCCGTGTGTGTGTGGGTACGCTCTCCTGTGCCTCTAATATTGTGCGTGTATTATATCTGGGCAAATTCCAGCACGTCCCATGTTTTGCACATGCAATTAATTTGGTGGTGCAGAATTTTTTGAGAAATGACGGGGGCGTGCAGGAGATGTTGTCAGTGGGCCAAAAAATTGCAGGCCACTTTCGACATTCAGCCACTGCGTGCCATTCCTAGATGGGCCAGGTAAATGGAGCCGCACACTTGTGTCGCTTAGCTTAGTCATAAAGCTACCTCATTGCACCTCTTTTTTTCTTTGCATGATGTGCTGGTTGGGGCCTATTTTTTAAATCTGCCATCCTGTCTGCCACTGAGGTGCCACTGCTAGATGGGCCAGGTGTTTGTGCTGCACACTTGTGTCGCTTAGCTTAGCCATCCAGTTACCTCATTGCACCTCTTTTTCTTCTTTGCATCATGTGCTGTTTGGGGCCTATTTGTTAAATCTGCCATCCTGTCTGGCACTGCAGTGCCACTCCTAGATGGACCAGGTGTTTGTGCTGCACACTTGTGTCGCTTAGTAAAGTCATCCAGCTACCTCGGTGCAACCTTTTTGCCTAAAAACAATATTGTGAGGTGGAAATTGTGAGTGGAAATGAATGTTATTAGGTTAATAATACTGTAGGATCAAAATTACCCCCAAATTCTGTGATTTTAGCTGTTTTTGTGGGTTGTTTTTTTTCCAAAAATCTTGAAGATCCAAAACCAAAACCCAAAAGGTTGGTTTTGGCAAAACCAATCCAGATCCAAAACACGTGCGAGGATCCAGATCCAAAACCAAAACACGAAAAGTGCCCGCCGCACATCTCTACTCAAAACCTGTAGCATTTGCGCCAGGCATTTGTTGAAGTGTAGAAATTTACACCACATTAGTGTAGAGATTGGAGATTTTATTTTTACAATTATGATTTAATTATCATTTATTTATAATGTGCCACAAAAGCCACACATAGCCATGAAGAATGTTAATATAACAAGGGTGAACATACCTATTCAAGGGTAAAAACACAATAGCGTAAAACATTCCTCTTCTTCTAAATCCGACAATATTTATAAAATTTACGGTACTAAAGATAATCAATCTTTATTTTACATATGATTTTCCATGATCTTGTTCCAGTGTCAGGTCTCAAAATGGCAGCTGTTTGTATTTGCCTGATATATAAAATTATACTATATTATTCAATTATTCTATAGCAGTGGTGGCCAACGCGTGGCTCTTGAGCCACATGCGGCTCTTTCTTCATTCAAATGCGGCTCCCAACACTCAAAGTCACGTGACCACAAGAGATCTGTAAACTGCTGCACTCCAGCCAGACATGCAGCAGCACTACGTAGACTGAGAACTGAGGGAGCCAAATACACACGGGGAGCTGGCTGGAGTGACACAGGCGGGTACTGGCTGGAGTGACACAGGCGGGTGATGGCTGGAGTGACACATGGGGAACTGAAGTGTATTATGTGAATCTGGCTTTTCAATATATTTTATGCGGATCTGGCTTTTTCAGTTATTTGATGTAGAAGTGGCTTTTTCATTGTATTTTATGTTGGATCTGGCTTTTTCAATGTATTTTATACCAGGGGCGTGGCCTAGCAGGCACAAGGTCACACCCCATTTTTGCAAGTGCGCCTTCAGCTCGAAGTCGGCTCTTTGATGTACCTAACAAGATTTCTTGGCTCTTTGTCTCTGACTGGTTGGCCACCCCTGTTCTATAGCAATTAATTGTTTTTATCTTATTTTAAATGCATTGCATTTGTGTCACAGTCAGCGATGTACTACCTATGCACTAAATCTGTACTAGTGCCACTTATTTTGACAAATTGATTGGTGATATGACTTTCATAGATTCCAGAGTATTACCTGAAGGCTAAGATGGACAGGGTGTAAAAGTATATGCACATGCACTTCCTATTAACCTGGCGGTGATTGGAGCCATGTCCTCTAATAGGGTGTGGTATTGAAAGTCGACAGTAACTAGGTCGACAATGTCTAGGTCGACCACTATTGGTCGACAGTAACTAGGTCGACAGGGTGTCTAGGTTGACAGGGTCTTTAGGTCGACATGTTCTAGGTAGACAGGTCAAAAGGTCGACATGCGTTTTTCATGTTATTTTGGTGTCGTTCTCTTCGTAGAGTGACCGGGAACCCCAATTAGTGCACCACGTCCCCTCGCATGGTGCCTTCGCTCCGCTACCGCTTCGCTCGGCACAGATTACCGTTCCAATCGTAGTCCACGTGGATCGTTAAGTATGAAAAGGTTCAAAAAAAGAAAAAATGGTGAAAAACTCATGTCGACCTTTTGACCTGTCGACCTAGAACATGTCAACCTAAAGACCCTGTCGACCTAGACACCCTGTTGACCTAGTTACTGTCGACCAATAGTGGTCGACCTAGACATTGTCGACCTACTTACTGTCGACTTTAAATCCGGATCCCCCTCTAATACTTATAGTGAGATCTCAACTAGCAGTCAGTGCTAGGTGATTGTCCTTTAAGCCTGCTCTTGTGCACACCCCATGGAAATTGGAATGAGACACCACACGCTTCTGACCGCTTTCTTTTTATTTTGACTACTATCTGTATGCTCCCATATTGTACTTCTGTGTACTGACCCTGCTTCTTAATTGCATTTTTGCGAGTTGTGCATGCCATTTTCAGTTGCATCTTCTGCACCTAGCATGGGGAAGGTGTAAGTGCCATTGATAATGGTGGTGGCTGCTCTTGTGTCATTAAGACTGGGGGCGCTGTGAATGCTTAGGATTTTCAATCGCTATGGGCATCCTGAATTGCAACCATATTACATGTGACTCACAATCAGGTCCAATGTGATTATTTATTTTATTTAGATAGTAATACAATATCAAGCGGTCCATCAGGCATGGGAAGCTTTCTTGTTATCAGAGGTTTTAGCCACATGTAACATTTGTTTGTTGTAAATTGGTTACATGTCACATTCGGAATAATTTCTTAACTCATTTCAGTGTAAACTACACTTTCTTTAGAAGGAAACAGATAAAGGGGGTAATTCAATTAGCCGCGGTAATGTACTATGCGATAATTGGACCCCTGGGGCTATACAGTTAGCCTCGAAGTGCAGCCGCCAGCAGCTATTAACTGGGATTTTTTGGGGGGACCTCAGCAGACTCTGAAAAAAATCCCAGATAAAAAGCCCAGTTTTGCCAATCGAACAGTGAAAACATAGGTCCATCAACTTATCACAATTCTATTTATTTTCACCTGAAAATTTATATTTTTTCGGGAGCAAAAAAAGTGGCAAATTGAATAGCTCCCACCCAAAAAAATTTACAAAAAAATGAAAAAACGCCTTTTTTTACCCATAAAGTCTACACCCATTCCTATACTGGTATTTACATTTGCAATAACCAATAAGGTTGTGTTTTACCAGATAAAGACTAATTAATTAGTATCAGTTAAAATATTCAGTACCTTTTAAATCAATATGTCCTATTACATCAAACTATGTAGTAACTTGTCAATAATAATATATATGAAAATCAGGAGAGAGGAATCTGTCACTGGTAGCCAAGAAATAATAAAGGAGAATGCCAGGAGCAAAGCCAGGAAAATCGGAGCCATGGGTGGTCATTCTGTGTTGATCGCAGCGCAACTTTTTGCTGCTGCTGCTGCTGCGATCAACTAGTACACGCCTATGGGGGAATGTATTTTAGCTTAGCAGGGTTGCGATCGCTTGTGCAGCCCTGCTAAGCTAAAAAAATTTCAAGCAGAAAAAGACCAGCCCTATATCTACTTACCCTGTGCGACGATCTCTGCGATGCTGGAGCCGGCTTTGACGTCAGACATCCGCTCTCTGTTCTGCTGGACACGCCTCCGTTTTCTTTACCACTCCCCAAAAACGGTCTCCAACGGTCCGAATCCGCCCAGGTACGTCTTCTTCTTGTTAGTCTTCTTTGCGGTCGGCTCTGCGCTTCCATCGCAGGACGCGACGTAACCCGTCGACCCCTGTCACCGGGCAACGTCGCGCACGTGCATTGCGGCCGCCGCACATGCGCATTCTGGACCCATTTGCACCGCAGCGATAAACCGCTGCGTGCGAACGGGTCGGAATGACCCCCATGGTGTAATTTAAGGAAGTGTCAAACAGGAGACCAGGAACAACCAGAGTGCAAGCACAATAATCAGGCACTGGTGCTGTAGCTTTTCAGCCTCATATAAATCCAGGTTCAAAGGGACATGGGGGGTCATTCCGAGTTGATTGCTCGCTAGCTAGTTTTAGCAGCCATGCAAACGCTATGCCGCCGCCCACTGGGGAGTGTATTTTAGCTTAGCAGAAGTGCAACGCTTGTGCAGCCGAGCTCTGCAAAAACAGTTTGTGTAGTTTCTGAGTAGCTCTAGACTTACTCAGCGCTTGCAATCACTTCAGCCTATTCGTGTCCGGATTTGACGTCACACACCCTGCAATTTTGCAAACACTCCCTGAAAACGGTCAGTTGCCACCCAGAAACGCCCCCTTCCTGTCAATCTTCTTGCAGCCGCCAGTGCAAATGAAAACGTTGCGAGAACCTGTGCAAAACCACAAACGAGTTTGTACCCGTATGATGCGCATACGCATTGTGGAGCATACGCATGTGCAGAAATGCTGATTTTTAGCATGATCGCTGCGCTGCGAACAACGGCAGCTAGCGATCAACTCGGAATGACCCACATGGTGTTTAATTCCTTTCAGAACATAGGCAAAAAGCCAAAGCAAAAAGCACCATGCCACCAGAGGCGGCTCCAGAATGGTGAAGCTGCAGCTCAGTTCAAAATTCAAATAGGGGAGGCACACCAACTGCCAGTGACTCAGTTTGAAATGGCAGTTGGTGACAGTTGATGTGGCTCCCCTATTTGAAATTGGAGCTGAACTGCATGCCACACACACACACACACACACACACACACACACACACAAACACACACACACACACACACACACACACACACGTGGAAATTACGGCTCCTTACATATAAAAGAGTAAAGTAAAATATTACCTGTTATTCCATATTATATGTAGGGATCACTATTGAAATCAATGCATATCTCCCAACATCTAACTCCTTTGTGTGTCTTTGCCATGTATGACCAAAAAAGGGGCGTGACCTCTGCAACATGGACGTGGCTTCATGGGAATGCCACGGCCACAAGCCACACCTCCCATTTTTGTCACTGTGGGGGCATGGCTAGTGCTCTGTGAGTTGCTGGCCATGCCCCCAGTCCCTCTGTCTCCCTTGAATAGGTGCTGTGCCTGTAGCATTTATACACTGCTGCTCTGCTGACCTCAGCAGAGTGGCAGGGGCTCTCACAATCTCCCCCCATCACAGCTTGGGATGCCCTCATCTGGATTAGTACCGCACCCACTGCCTCTCAGGCTTTTAAACAGGGAACTAACATATGCTGACTGCACACAAGCCATAGGTAAGATCCTTAAAATTATATAGAAAGTCTCTGGGTGAACTTTTTGGGCATGGGGCTCCCTGGATTTCTAACACCTATATCGCCCTGTGTTTGTTTTTATTTATGTAGCACTTTTCACATATCTTTTACACTTGTAACACTGATCAGCTAACCTCACTTTCTAACACTCAGCAGCCTCTTTCACTTGCTTAACACTGATTTTTTACTTCTATCTCCCATTTGTGTAATGCCCTGGGGTGGTATGCCTGGGATGATTTGGGGGTGCTCTGCTCTGTCCGACAAGGTCACTGTGAAGCAGGTGGGCAGGCTCATATATTGCCAATATATGCCAAGAACCTCGGATATGATGGTTGTTATAATTATAATTTTAATGGTGTATGGTGCACCTGCACTCTTGTTCCTACATTGTAGTACCAAGTCCCAGAAAGGTAGTACATAAGAAGCTAGGGTGTGCAGTCCAGGCCCCCTCTCCACATTAAATTAGAGTTTACCTTTGTGAATGTTGAAATTATTATATTTCCGGAAATGGTCACAGTTCCACACGATCCGCTCTGTCAACGTGGACATAAATCTTCAACAGGAAGTGCATTCCTCCCTGCAGTCTAAACGCTTCTCCATTGTGTTGCAATCCTGTGCCGCTACTAAGCATATGGTGCTGCTGTTTTGATTAGCAATAAACTACCCTTTGTTCTACGCTCTACCTGCTCGGACTTAAATGGCAGATTTCTCATACTAACTGGCAGATTGGGACACCCAGACATAACCATAGCTAATGTTTATGCCCCAATACAGGCCACCAACATTTCTTCTCCTTGTTATTTTCTTTGCTACGTAAACAGCAGAAGGGCTATCTTTTTTAGGGGGTGACATTAATAGCGTCTTGGACCTCGCTTTAGATAGATCTGCCCCTCTGGCCCACTCACACTCCCCCCCAATATTGCGTTTCCTTAACAAGCATATCAGGAAGTCTGGAGTGTTTGACACATGGCTCGCTCTTAACCCCTCATCCAAAGATTACACATTCTACTCACCTCCTCATGGCACCCACTCTCGGATTGGAATGTTATTTTCTGTCCCCCTCTCTTGCAAACATCTGTTGGGCTCTGGAATTGTTTCTAACCCAAGGTCTGACCATTTTCATTGTCACCTCTACTTTCAGCCTTCTCGACAATCCGGTCTGTAAGCTTACTTGGCAGCTCAATGAAACTCTCATTAAAATTCCTAATTTCCAGGCTTTTATTAAAGTGGTCATAGACGATTACTTTTCCTTTAACATTCAAGAATCTTCATGCTCCCACCCACTTGGTTTGGGAGGCCCTTAGTCAGTTGTTCGACGGCATATCATACAGTATCTTATACTATCCGTAGGAACAAGGTACATAATAGCATCTCTCGATCTCACTGACATGGTCCACCAGCTTGAAACACTCTACAAATGCGCCCCCAGTGAAGCTTATACAAAAGGCTTCTTTCAGCTACATCGGCACTTCATGTGATAATTTCAGAAAAAAACAGTATACTCTTCTTTGGCTCAACCAACACTTCTATGAAAAAAGCAACAAGGGGGACACTTTGCTCGCCAACAGCCTCAAAGCCCGCAAGGCCTTTTTGGCTATACCTGTTATTCAAGACCATACTGGTTGTGAGGATACCAGGTGACCTGGGTATCCTTGGGTTCAGGATTCACACAGCAAAGAGGAATACAGTGAAAACAAGGTGATCTTTATTCAGAGAGAACCAGAAATCTAGTGAACAGCAAGCAGGATTATACTACTAAAGTCCACTCAGAGTTCAGCAAAGTACTTACCAGCTGCTCTATATCTATTCCAGTCCTGGGCAGCAATGACAGCTGTAGCAGGGCACACAGGGTGGCTAGTCACTGATGACACTGAGAGGGGACGACACACCAACCTCCAGTGAGTCTACCTGTGTACCCTCACCTCCCCACACACTCCTCTTTCTCCCAGCCACTTCCTGACTCCCGCAATTCCCCCTTGCTGGTTCTTTCTTTCTCCTCCTTTCTGATTGGTAGATCGTGTTGCCAGTCTTTCCAGAGGGGAAGGAACACCCCCTTGCTGTCTGCTTCTGGCAGACTTCCTGTGTGTGACTTCTGCAGACTGAGGGCTTCAATTTAAGAACACACAATTTGGGCAATAGGGTTAACTCTTTCCTTTTTCCCTTGCCTCCTCACACTGGTGCTCTTCGGTATAACCCAACTGATATTAATATAATTTTCAAAGACTATTATGACTCTCTCTGTAATCTACAAGAACAGTCCAGCTCAGGAGATGATCCACCCCCTTCCACTTCTGCATACCTCGCCTCTTGCGCCCTGCCTCGGTGGATTCCTCTACCTGCATTGTTCTAGGACACGCTATTACACAGGAGGACGTTTCCAACGCCCTTAAAACACAAAAGCCTTCTAAAGGCGCTAGGCCATGATGGACTCCCCTTCTCCTATTATAAGACTTTCCAATTATCCCTACTCCCACATTTAACAGCTATGTTTAACCAGATACTAGATGGCAATTATTTTTCACCCAGACACAACTAGGGATAAAATCACAGTCCTGCCAAAACCAGGCAAGAAGCCCTCCCTGGACTCTAACTATTATCTCACTTTTGAACAATGATTTAAAACTCTTTGAAAAAGTTCTTGCCATTAGGCTGAACCCTATACTCCCCACCCTGATACACCCAGATTAAGTGGGCTTTGTGCCCTCTAGGCAGGCACTTGACAACACCAGTCACACAATAGATATTACTCTTCCTCTTAATTCATTCAAAATGCCTTCACTGATTCTGGCGATGGATGCAGAGAAGGCCTTTGACCGGGTCTCTTTGCCCTTCGTGACCTGCACCCTCCTTCAATTTGGTTTTGCGGGCAAATTCTTACAAGCCATTAAAGCTCTTTGCCACAACCCCTCCACTACAGTATTGACAGGTGGACTTCTCTCAGATTCATTTACAGTTACTAACGACACCAGACTGGGTTGTCCTCTTTCGCCCCTTATATTTGCCCCTGTCACAAAACTTCTAGCCTGTAAAAACAGGATTTTAATACCTACAGGTAAATCCTTTTCTCCTAGTCCGTAGAGGATGCTGGGGTCCACTTCAGTACCATGGGGTATAGACGGTTCCACAAGAGCCATGGGCACTTTAAGACTTTTTCAGAGTGTGAACTGGCTCCTCCCTCTATGTCCCTCCTCCAGACCTCCGTAAAGGAACTGTGCCAGGGAGACAGACATTTTGAGGAAAGGATTTACTTTTAAGTTAACAGTGAGATTCATACCAGCTCACACTTCAACCATGCCGCACAACATGGCATTCAACATAACACATGCCAACGGGCATGAACCAATGCAGCAACATGCTGAAAATAATTTTAACACAACACTTGTGTAACTACAACGAAAATAATTTCAGGTGAAGTACGCACTGGGTTTCGTGCCCAGCATCCTCTACGGACTAGGAGAAATGGATTTACCGGTAGGTATTAAAATCCTGTTTTCTCATACGTCCTAGAGGATGCTGGGGTCCACTTCAGTACCATGGGGTTATACCAAAGCTCCAGTACGGGCGGGAGAGTGCGGATGACCCTGCAGCACCGATTGATCAAACTTTAGGTCCTCATCGGCCAAGGTGTCAAACTTGTAAAACTTAGCAAACGTGTTTGTCCCTGACCAAGTAGCTGCTTGGCAAAGTTGTAATGCCGAGACCCCCTGGGCAGCCGCCCAGGATGAGCCCACCTTTCTAGTGAATGGGCTTTTACCGAAGTCGGTAACGGCAATCCTGCCGTGGAATGAGCGTGCTGAATCGTACCTCTGATCCAGCGCGCAACAGTCTGCTTAGAAGCAGGACACCCAATCTTGTTGGGAGCATACAGGACAAACAGAGCCCCTGTTTTCCGTATCCGAGCTGTTCTTGTGACATAAATTCTCAAAGCTCTGACCACATCCAGATACTTTGAAGCATCGAAGGTGTCAGTAGCCGCTGGCACCACAATAGGCTGGTTTATATGGAAAGAAGAAACCACCTTAGGTAGAAATAGCTGACGAGTTCTCAACTCAGCCCTATCTTCATGGAAGATCAAGTAAGGGCTCTTGTAAGACAAGGCCCCTAACTCAGACACCCTTCTTGCGGATGTCAAAGCCAACAGCATGACCACTTTCCAAGTGAGAAACTTCAATTCTATCTCCTGGAGAGGTTCAAACCAATCCGATTGAAGGAACTGCAACACCACGTTAAGATCCCATGGTGCCACAGGAGGCACAAATGGAGGTTGGATGTACAGAACCCGCTTCACGAAGTTCTGAACTTCTGGAAGGGAGGCCAATTGTTTCTGAAAGAAAACGGACAAGGCCGAAATCTGGACCTTGATTGACCCCAATCGTAGGCACACATCCACACCCGTCTGGAGAAAATGGAGAAAACATCCTAACTGAAACTCTTCCGTTGGAGTCTTGTTGGATTCACACCAAGACACATATTTTCTCCAAATACGGTGGTAATGTTTAGACGTTACCCCTTTCCTGGCCTGAATCAGAGTGGGAATGACTTCTTTGGGAATACCCTTTCGGGCTAGGATCTGGCATTCAACAACCATGCCGTCAAATGTAGTCGCGGTAAGTCTTGATATACGCATGGCCCCTGCTGGAGCAGGTCCTCGCAAAGAGGGAGAGGCCGAGGATCTTCTATGAGCAACTCCTGAAGATCTGGATACCAAGCCCTCTTTGGCCAGTCCGGGACAACGAGGATCGCACGAACCCATGTTCTTCTTATGATCTTGAGAACTTTTGGTATTAGTGGAAGTGGAGGGAAGACATATACCGACCGAAACACCCACTGGGTCACTAGTGCATCCACTGCTATTGCTTGAGGGTCTCTCGACCTGGAACAATATCTCTGAAGCTTCTTGTTGAGACGAGATGCCATCATGTCTACTTGAGGAACTCCCCAAAGACCTGTCACCTCTGTGAAGACTTCGTGGTGGAGGCCCCATTTTCCTGGATGGCGATCATTTCTGCTGAGGAAGTCCGCTTCCCAGTTGTCCACTCCTGGAATGAAAATTGCCGACAGAGCTCTTGCATGTCTTTCTGCCCAGAGGAGGATCTTTGTCACCTCTGCCATCGCCGCTCTGCTTTTCGTTCCACCCTGACGGTTTATGTACGCGACTGCTGTTACATTGTCCGACTGGATCTGTACGGGTTGATCTTGAAGAAGATGTACCTCTTGTAGAAGGCCATTGTAAATGGCTCTCAACTCCAGAACGTTTATGTGAAGACAAGCTTCTTGACTTGACCATCTTCCTTGGAAGCTTTCCCCCTGTGTGACTGCTCCCCAGCCTCGGAGACTTGCATCCATGGTTACTAGGACCCAGTCCTGAATCCCGAACCTGCGTCCCTCTAGTAGGTGAGAACTGTGTAGCCACCACAGGAGCGAAATTCTGGCTTTGGATGACAGGATTATCCTCTGGTGCATGTGTAGGTGGGATCCAGACCACTTGTCCAACAGGTCCCACTGGAATACTCTGGCATGGAATCGGCCAAACTGTATGGCCTCGTAGGCCGCTACCATCTTTCCCAACAACCGAATTCATTGATGAATCAACACTTTTGTTAATTTCAGAATTTGTTTGACCATTCTCTGGATTTCCAGAGCCTTTTCTACTGGAAGAAATACCCTCTGTTCTTCTGTGTCCAGTATCATCCCCAGAAAGGACAATCTTGTCGTCGGTTCCAACTGTGACTTTGGAAAATTTATGATCCAAAATTTATGTTGAAGTACTGTCAGGGAAAGTGCAATGTTCTGCACCAACCTTTCCCTGGATCTCGCTTTTATCAGGAGATCGTCCTGGTAAGGAATTATATTTACTCCTTTCTGCCGAAGGGGGACCATCATCTCTGTCATCACCTTGGTGAACACCCTCGGTGCCCTGGAGAGTCCAAACGGCAATGTCTGAAATTGGTAATGACAACCCTGTATCGCGAATCTCAGATAAGCTTGATGTGGAGGATAAATGGGAACATGTAAGTAGGCATCTTTTGTGTCCACTGACACCATGAATACCCCTTCCTCCAGACTGGAAATCACTACCCTCAGGAATTCCATCTTGAACTTGAACCTTTGCAGGTAGAGATTCAGAGTTTTCAAGTTTAGAATCGGTCTGACTGAGCCATCCGGCTTCGGAACTACGAAAAGGCTTGAATAAAACCCTTCTCCCTGTTGTGACAAGGGAACCAGGACAATAACTTGATCCTGACACAATTTTTGTATTGCTGCCGCTATCACTTCCCTGTCCGGGATAGAAGCTGGTAAGGCCGATTTGAAAAACTGGCATGGGGGAATGTCTTAAAACTCCAGTTTGTACCCATGGGACACTATTTGTAAGACCCACGGGTCCAGGACAGATTGAACCCAGACCTGACTGAAGAGTTTCAGACGGCCCCCACCTGAGCGGACTCCCGCAAGGGAGCCCCAGCGTCATGCTGAAGATTTGGCAGAAGCAGAAGTTGATTTCTGCTCCTGTGATCCTGTAGACGCTGCAGACTTTTTTCCTTTTCCCCTTCCTTTACCCGCAAAGAAAGGGGAACCTTTTCCCTTTTTGTATTTATTGGGCCAAAAGGACTGCATCTGAGAGTGATGTGTCTTTTTCGCCGGCGCAGGAGCATTAGGCAAGAATGTCGACTTACCTGCGGTAGCCGCAGAAACTAATGCATCCAGCCCATCTCCAAACAAGGCTTCGCCCTTATACGGGAGAGCCTCCATATTCCTTTGGAACCTGCGTCAGCATTCCATTGGCGAATTCACAACGCCCTCCGTGCTGAGATTGCCATGGTAGCGGCTCTTGATCCCAAGAGACCAATATCTTTCATGGCTTCTAGCATGTATGCAGCAGCGTCTTTGATATGACCTAACGTTAGGAGTATCTCGTCTCTGTCTATTGTGTCAATGTCTGATGACAAGTTTTCTGACCACTTTTCAATAGCACTACGCACCCACGCACAGGCAATGGTAGGCCTGAGTAGTGTCCCATTGGCCACATAAATAGATTTCAATGTATTCTCCAACTTGCGGTCTGCCGGCTCTTTCTGTGAAGCCGTCCCAGGCGCAGGGAGAATCACCTTTTTTGTTAACCGTGACAGGGCACTGTCTAAAACGGGGTGACTCCCATCTTTTCTTGTCCTCTGCAGGGAAAGGGTAAGCTACCTGAATTCTTTTGGGAATCTGAAATTTGTTCTCAGGATTTGTCCAGACTTCCTCAAAGAGACTGTTCAGCTCATGAGATGGAGGAAAAGTTACATTAATTTTCTTTTCTTTACAAAAGTAAGCCTTCTCCTGTGGTAAAGGAGGGGGCTCCGTAACTTCTAACACCTCCTTTTATAGCAATAATAATGTATTGTATGTTTTTTGCTAACTTTGGATCTATTCCCCTGGAATCACTAGTGTCGACACAGGAATCAGAGTCCGTGTCGTTATCAGTCTGTACAACTTGTGTAAATTACCTTTTATGTGACCCAGAGGGGTCCCCTGTGGATGAAAAGGCAGAACTATTAAAAATCACATCTTCCACGGATTTTCTCCAGTTTTCTGCATGAGACTCAGACTTACCCATCTCTTACTGATATGATTCACACTATCACGTAATTCTTTCACCCATTCAGGCTCGTGGTGTGCCGGCAGCGCCACCACATTACAACTCTGTGTCCCTAAAATGGCTCCCTCAGGGGAAGAGCTCCCTGCCTCAGACATGTCACACACGTGCACAATCACACCACAGACACTCCGGGGCTTAATGGGGACAGACCCACAGTAAAGTATGTCAGAAGGACACAGAAAGGAATTGCCAGTTCACAACTCAGCGCCAACAGAAAAAATCCCCATGTCGCGTACTTTGTACACAGAGACAAAATCCCTGTGTCGCATACTTTGTACACAGAGATCTTCAAGCGCTTTCTATTATGAATAATAGGGTTTAGCACCGAATATTAAATCCCCCCCCCCCCTTTTTTGCACCCTGATACTTGATTCAGAAGTGGAGAGGAGGATCAGCATTTCTTGCCCTGCAGCTACTGGGAGAAAATGGCGCTGAGCAGTGTGCTGGCTGCCTGAGGAAGAAGCCCCGCCCCTTGTAGTGGAGTGTTTTTCCTCAGCTTTAGAATAGATATTTATACTGGCGGATGTGTAGGACAGTGTAAATACAAAGTATGCTACCTTTTGGCAGTGAGAGTAGGTTTCATGTTGCCCCCCCCCCCCCCCCTTTCCCGCACCCTGCTGTGCACTGTGTTATGGATAGCATGTTCGCACAGCGTTCCCGTTCGCTGCGCGGTACCTTCAGCTGTCACGATGACAGTGATCCCTCTCTGCAGATCTCCGGTAATAATACTCACGCGTCTTCTGACTTCTGGCTCTGTTAGGGGGGTGACGGCGTGCTGTGGGAGTGAGCACGTAGCTGCAGCTAGTGTTCAGTACCCTTCAGGAGCTAATGGTGTCCTGTCAGCAAGAAGCAGAGCCATGAAACTCTTTAGGAAGTTGGTTCCTACTTCTTCCCCCTAAGTCCCACGAAGCAGGCAGACTGTTGCCAGCAGTCTCCCTGAAAATAAAAAACCTAACATAAAGTCTTTCAGTGAAACTCAGTAGAGCTCCACTGGAGTGCGACCAGTCTGCCTGGACACATTTTCTAAACTGAGGTCTGGAGGAGGGACATAGAGGGAGGAGCCAGTTCACACTCTGAAAAACTCTTAAAGTGCCCATGGCTCCTGCGGAACCGTTTATATCCCATGGTACTGAAGTGGACCCCAGCATCCTCTAGGACGTATGAGAAATAAGGTCTAACCCAGACATCTCGTATATTGGCCCTCATTCCGAGTTGATCGCAGCAGGAATTTTGATAGCAGTTGGGCAAAACCATGTGCACTGCAGGGGGGTGGGGGGGGGCAGATATAACATGTGCAGAGAGAGTTAGATTTGGGTGGGTTATTTTGTTTCTGTGCAGGGTAAATACTGGCTGCTTTATTTTTACACTGCAATTTAGATTGCAGATTGAACACACCACACCCAAATCTAACTCTCTCTGCACATGTTAAATCTGCCTCCCCTGCACTGCACATGGGGGGTAATTCCAAGTTGATCACAGCAGGATTTTTGATAGCAACTGGGCAAAACCATGTGCACTGCAGGGGAGGCAGATATAACATGTGCAGAGAGAGTTAGATTTGGGTGTGGTGTGTTCAATCTGCAATCTAATTTGCAGTGTAAAAATAAAGCAGCCAGTATTTACCCTGCACAGAAATAAAATAACCCACCCAAATCTAACTCTTTCTGCACATGTTATATCAGCCCCCCCTGCAGTGCACATTGTTTTGCCCAGTTGCTATCAAAAATCCTGCTGCGATCAACTTGGAATTACCCCCATGGTTTGGCCCAACTGCTAACAAAATTCTTGCTGCGATCAACTCGGAATTACAACCATTGTGGTCATAGAATCCCACTATAAAATTTAACTTTTTGCCGACAACGTATTCCTTACCCTTACCAAACCTTTAACGTTGGAAGGGAAAAGGGTGGGAGGGGAGTAATCTGTGTACAAGCTAAACACCCAGGTAGCTGACAAACACCCTGGCACGGGTCGAAATGCGTTGGTGGGGAGGCCTGCACTGGACGGATACACGTACCCTTGTGGAGATTGAAGGAGACCAGACTAACGGGGCCCCGTTATTTCTGTATAACATCTTACTACCTCTAACCACTCGGAAAACGTGCGTGGCCTTTTAAAATAAGGAGTGGAAAAGAAAAGACCCACCTTACGTGCATATTGTGTATCAGCAAAATCGTGAGTGCCATATATAGGGGGCAACCCCGGTATTCTTTGCTCACATGGTGATGGATGATTAACCACAAAGATCTTATTTATATGCGTGTTCCCTCTGCACTGTTGTAAGTGTCCTGGAAGGGGGGACTCCCCGTTACTTTCTTACTGTTCTATGGGAAATTGCATAGAGTGAATACCAATATCACCTCAAAGTAATACACGAGGATCGGGGTGTATGTCTTGTGTTTTCTTTCATGCATATGAATCATACTTGCCTACCTGACCCTCTCCATGAGGGAGAAAACGCTCTGTTCCTGGACTTTCCTGGTAATGTATGATTGCCATCACCTGTGGTGAGCTAGTTAATTGATAAGAAAGGTGTTTCACCACAGGTGATGGCAATCATACATTACCAGGAAAGTCCAGGAACAGAGCATTTTCTCCCTCATGGAGAGGGTCAGGTAGGCAAGTATGATATGAATACATCTTGAAAATTGAAAGGAAGAAACCCCCAGATCTACTGCATCAAAAATCTGAGGGAAGTGCATATTTGTTTTGTGAGCGCCTGGGCGCAATATTTGGTTTTGTTTTTTGGTGCAGCTGAGTTACAGTATATATGATTCAAAAATGTTATAATACATCCACAATTTCAGTCAAATATAGAAAGTCACTGTTATTAGACAGACATCTCTCATGTGGAGGTGCACCCCAGAGGGTAGCAGGGGAAAAAAGAGAGGAAAGGTACTCTTGGTTTTTTTTTTTTTTTCGGGGAGACACTCTTAATAAATTAAAACGTAACTTTTATTTTTACAGTAATAAAATCATTGCATAGTACAACACCATATAGGACAGGAATCAACAAAGAATTTTCAAAAATATATAATGTGAGGCTACACCAGTACGTAATCTCAGATCAGTATATGTAGCTATACTTTTGCCAAGTAGCACGCAAAATATAGATATATATCAATAACTGAAAAAGGGGTTTTCAAGTAAAAGATGATTCTTTTAATCTATTATTGCCAGTTATTGATATTGTAGTACGTAAATGATCAGAGAATAGGTCACAAAATAGCAGTGTGATTTAATACACATACAGTAGTCTCCCTTACAAAGTCCCACGTACAGTGTTACATATCACTAGGTAATATCACAATGTGTCCTATGTGTGTAATCAATAAATCAATGATCATACAGTTGTTCACATAGCAGTAGAGTTTCATACCAATAGATATATATCACAGAGATAAATTGCTTATTAAACAGAAGTTCATCACAGCAGTAGATATATATGTCATAAAGCTATAAAATGGCAGAGTAATGGTAGTATTTATTTGAGCTTCTTCAAGTGTCTCTGAAATACTTATTCAATTATAAGGAAAAACCAGACCTTTTGGTCCACCAAACTTTTGCCAGGATAGGTCAAATTAAAGGGAAGGACGGAGAGGGAAAAGACAAGAATGGATACTGTTGATCAGTGAAAGACCTCAACAGTATCATGCCAGTGGACTGTTGCTTCTTGCTAAGCACCTAATGAGACCTGCAGTACCAGGTATTCCCAGGTGTTATCAACACTGGTACTAACCTGGCCCAACAAGTTTTTACTGCCAAGATCAGAAGGAATTGGGTATATTACGTGTGGTTTGACAGCAGAGTATAAAGCAAGTGAGCAGGTCCATTCTAGTATCCTGTATTTAGGGGTGGAGGAAGAGCAGTAGAAATTGATTTCTGTTGTATAATGTGTTGTACTAAGCAATGAGCATTACTTTGATTTTATTACTGTAAAAATAAAAGTTACGTTTTAATTTATTAATTAAGAGTGCCCCCAAAAAAATGAGAGTACCTTTACTGTCTTTTTTCCACCTGCTCCTTACCAAACCTTTGACAACTCTACCGAATCTTTCTTGGGAACTGGCTCTGTATGGACATATCTCTGGTTACAAGATTAACCATGACAAGACTGACATCATGCATTTGCACATATCGGAGTCTCTAAAAAAATAATTGCAATTGAATTTCGATATGAACTGGCGGATGGACTTTATTAAGTATCTTGGGGTTCATATAACTAAACATTTCGACCAGCTGTATTAAGGCTAATTATCCCCACTTGTTCAGAGCTATTACTTTAGATATCTCTGACCGGTGGAAACACTTTAAATCTTTGGTGGGGAGGATTAACGCCATCAAGATAAACTTCCTTCTTAAATTGTTAGATTTTTTCCAGACGCTCCCTGTTACAGTCCCCTCTTGGGTGCTCTCTGCACTTCAGTCCTCTTACTGCAAGTTTATTTGGAGTGATAGAAAGCCTCACCTTCGTAGAGAAATCCTGGGCAAAGGATGGAGGATTGGGATTGGGTTTATCCATGATTTCTCGGAACTACCAAATTACCTGGCTTAGCGAACTAGTTGCCTGGCATTCCCCATGGGGCACAAAGAGATGATGGGGAGCAATCTGGTTGGGATGGACTCTGTGTCCCATCTCCCTTGGCTCTTATGATCCCTTAACCCAAAGTTTGCCCTCTCAGTCTCTACCATTGCACTCACTCTCTCTATTTGGGACATTGTCAATAAAAAAATATGCATTATCTGAGTACAATTCCCCTCAGACCCCTTTGTGGCATCACCCTTCTTTTTCTCCTGGTGAATTCTCCCGCATGGCTTTGACATGTTAAGCTGCTGGCATTATCAGGTTTCGGCATGTCTTAGGTAGCTTTGCCCCACTGTCCTTTACAGAGATCCAGTTCAAAAGTCAGTTGCCTCACTCCTGCTTTTATCAATATCATTAGTATTATTCAACATCTTTGTCAGCTCTTTTTTACCCATTGCCCGCTCACTCCATATTCCTACATACTTTGAACGGCTTTGTTTATAACAGTCCACAGATATGGGCACCATTTCTACCCTCCCACAAAATTGCGTGGGATTTGGACCTTGGCTCTCCTGTTGGGGATGAAACGTGAAAAGAGATTAGGTCAGCAATAGCGAAGCGCTCTATAAGTTTATCAACATAATTCCTATAAGGTTTATATTAGGTGTGTGAAATCCAAATTGCTTTCTCACAAATATTTAAAATGCCCACTCTAATATATATTGTAAACGCCTGCACCTCTTATTACCATGTGCCCTGAATGTGCGCTATACATAGCAAAACACTGCATCCCATAAGAGAAAGCAATACACCCACACATTATCTGAGTTCCAAAGCTCATTGATGTATATATTTGTTATTAAAAGGATATGGATTCAATATATTACAATGTACAGTATACACATAATTACATGATTACCATTTATACAGTAAGCAGTTAATACATACAGTTACAGTTACAGGCCAGCATACAATACCATTATCTTTCTCATATATATTTGTCTCTCCATATCACTCTCTCTCTCTCTGTAAAATCATGCAGGAACTCCATCATCGTCTCAGACAAAACAGCAACTGCCTACTGTGTGATCAGCAATGTGTTATCTAGTTTGGGGGAGGGGACTTTCTCATTCATGATGAGTCACTAGTCTATTTGTATATGCTAAACAGGTTCCGCCTTGAAGACATCCAAAGGGCTGGCCTGAGCTTCCTGTCCACTACCTGTTTGGAATATCTATTGTTCTATAAAAAGTGATTTTAGCTTACATACATTTAATCATAACTATTTGTTGCAATGTCCTACAACTTAATAACAAGTATCAAATGAATCTACACATTAATCTGGTTGCTTTAATAGTAAATATGACAGGTCTATCTGGCTTCGTTCAAATAATACACATACATGACATTACTTCATTATATCATTTTAAATCATCATGATGTCTGGCACTTGATATTAACATAATTATGTACTGTATGAAATAAGTGTCGAATCCATCTCTGGCATGTCCGTATAAATGCGTGTGTTACCATATATTGCTGTGCTCGCTGCGCGTATTTGCAAGTATATCGACTCATATGTGTGTAGAGTTTGTATGTTCTTTCTATGTAATATTTTTGACTTCGACCGTCCACCCTTTGGCAGTAAACAATAACTGCCATCAATTATTAACATAAGAAAAAAAAATATTTCATACAATAATCGGTGACCTAGACACAAGTATGTATTCATCTAGCATATCAGACACTTGACTATATTTGGGGAAGACAGGGAGGAGGACGAGACATCCTCTATATGCACTCGGCAGTCACGGGACCACTGGTTGGGTGTGGGACAACATTCAACCTATAGAGTATGCTGGGACAGTGCTTTGGCCTATAATGTCTGATTTGCAACGAACATTTCACACATACATGTTCCTACGTCTTTGTACACTGATGTTTGGATTCGATTGAGGTTCTGCTGGGTAGATGAAGAAGACACAAACATATCGTGAAAGTGACATATAAAATTTTCATGATCTACATATTCCTATCATTTTCTGAACATTGTTTCCATTTCTGGAATGTATGCTAGGTCTGTTTAATAATTGAACAAGGGATATAAGTAGTGTTCTTCCTAAATAACATAAACCTTCAGAGTTCGGGGAGAGCCACTCATAAACCTTTCTTCCACATATATTAATGAGCTCTTTATCTGCAATGTGTGAATAGCCATTGTCTGATTGTTCCTGATTACCTCTGAACTCCATAACTACTAGACCTTTGATTTTTCTCTGACTTTAACAAACTGATCGGCTAATCCTGGGATCCTATAAGGAAATCACTCCTTCCTCCAGAACCAGTTCCTGTCCCACACTCGACTCCTCATAAATAAACCTTGCAAAAATAGAATAGGGAAGGATTGGACTTGAAGTGGCGCACTTAAACATTAAATTGATACATAAAATATAACTTTTATTAGAGTATATTTGTTAAAAAGACCTGTAGCTGTGAAATATTAAAACCAAAAACATATAAATTGACAAAACAAAGTGTGATATGTGTGAATAAAAACACACACTGTGCTAACTGTGTAGTGCTACACATATATAATATATTATAGGTACTATGACCCTTGAATCAAATTATATGTGTTGTTAGGCTGAGTGCCCAATGGTGCTTTGAAGTCACTGATCAGTTGTACTAGATAGGCTTACTGAGGGTAATATAAAGTGCAATATTCCAATAGAAAGCTCCCCTTCAGTTTGGGTGCTGTGACCCCTCACTTATGTGTAATCATATGCTTGTACAGCTATGAGTCAGTGTTTATCCTCACTAGTGATCTCAATGTAATTAGCTGTTCTCAATCAGTTTACAGCAGGTAATATCTGAAGTCAGTAGCACTTTACGTGAATAATCTGTTTGGGCGCTATGACCCCTCACTTATATGCATTCATATGCTTATACAGCTATGAATCTGTGTTTCTCCTCACTAGTGATCTCAATGTAATTGGCTGTTCTTAATCAATTTACAGCAGATAGTAACTGAAGTCAGTGTCACTTTAAGTGAATGATAATTCACTTAAAGTGTACTGCTATCAATATACATGCCCAAAGGAGCTTAAACATTTTACCTAATAAACCTTTTTCTTTTACAGGTATTGCAATACACATTTACCCTACACTTATCACCCCATATATTCACAGTCATTCAAGTGCTCTCTATAATTTATTTTTATTACTATTATCTTTTCAATAGGAGCAGCTAAATACAATTTTTCAGCGCAGTACTACTCCATAGTTATTATTCATATCAGTGTCTATACAAAATTTCCCTTCACCAGTATTCCCATTCTCCACCCTTTGTGCATGACAAGGCACACTGCAGTAATACTGGTGTTATCGTGCTGTTGAGATATACTGGGTTTGGGCAGAACTTTGAAGGACCTAGGCATGTGGAGTTTGAACTGTAATTGGGTCCATGTATTGTACCACCCTGTGTGAAGGCAAAAGATGAAGAGGAAACTGTAGAGAAACAGAATAGAGGTTGGTGACAGATGAGTTTGTAGAGGTGAAGATTTTATAAAAATTTGACAACTGGATTGGGCACTACGGGGAAGTGATTCTCTACTTGGTCTACTCCCCTTGAAAAAATTCTGTGTTTATCGTATCGCTATTGGGACTATCCCAGCCATCAATCCAGTGTCCTGTCCATCCTAAGTTCATAGGGAACCCGGTATCTGTGAGATTATTTCCTCTACCTGTGATGGACATGCATCTAGAACAGTAGAATGCGACATTAGTCTTCGTGGGTGTCTAACATACTTTGTACTTCCTGACCGGGAGCACAGTATATGTATATCATATTTAACAAAATTAAGTTAATCAGGGGCCATTAATGCTAGGAAAAAGAAGCAAAAGTTTAGAGGCCCCATTTTAAACCCAGCAAGTTTTGTCAAAGGGTAATGTTGCATTTATTTTGTTCTTCCCATTAGCCGAATCTGTGTTTTCTATATGGCTTATGATTCCTTACTATATGTCCCTTGGTCCCCGTCTATGTGTTTAATAATGTGGCTTGTGTTTTTTGTCTAGGGGGTCTATATTGACTATGTGTTCTACTACTCCTACAATCTCTGGCAAAAATGCCCTTCCTTCCTACAAGTGTAACATATTATTGACCATTAGGGATCTGGGGTTTGGACTGATGGGTCTTTCCTGTATGTGCCAGTATACTTACCATCCTCAACCTCTCCACCTATTGTTCTCTGCGCCTAGCACTATTCTTGTGATGTTCAATAGCACACTATCTAAGATTAGCTACTGTGACCCCTTTCCAATTTTGCAAAGAAGTCTGCACCCTGACACCCAATGCCTTATTGAGCCCGTCCATTTGCACAGAGACAGCCACCTCCCATTTGCCGAATTAGTGTTTACCAGTGGTCTTATCAAGATGGAGAGTTTTCTATTATTGCAAAAGACAAAAAAAAAAGTTTAACAAGCTTCTAGGTCATGCGAAGTATTCATTCAATCTTTCTCATCCCGTATTAAGGGTCTGTCCATTGTCCATCAAACTTTTCCGAGCCCATCTTGACTAGGGGCATTACTAGGAATGAATACTTCTAATATGGTAACTGAAAGAAATACCCGGGTGTTACCTTGTCTCTGTCCGCTTTCCTACTGGCAAATACTAATGTGCGTACAGGTTTTTCTCCATTTCTGACGTTACTTTCTTGATTTTTTTTTGTTTTATTTTTGGGTTTTACTATATATGTACACGAATGATACCATACTTACCTGTTCCACTGGTCTCAGACACTTCCCCCACAGGCTACTGCTCTTCTTTTACCGGTTGGATACTCCTCTTGGTGCATGAGAAATGGCTGAAAACAATCAGGTCACCTTCTCCTCCTAAATAAAACTTCAACATTCATTAGTACATATATAGGTTACAGTCATATTTTTCATATTTTTATTATTTTCTATAGTTTGTATGCTGGCCGCAACTGCTTCCACATCTACATATGGCGGTGTACTTGCATTCTCTTTTTTTTCCCCTACTTGTTTATTGTTGCTACAAGTTCAAACAGTTCTTATATTTCCATTCTTGTCTTATATGACTTTGGTTAGACATACCACCTGCAATACCTTAGGATCAAACTCACCAACCCCTCTTTCTGCCACAGGTTTAAACAATTTGTATGTCTGACCCTTTGTTTTCTGGATTTTATCAGACATATTTTACTGCTTACATTCTGCAGTACCTCTGGTTCAAAGCTGCCTACCTTAGGGAATGGTTCCCTATCTTTGTCAGTCATACGTACCCATTCGTCACAATAAACTTCAGTGTGTAGACCATATTTTCCACACATTATAAACCTTGCTGACCGTCTCGGTCCTGAGTCTGACCTTCTCGGTCCCAACTCTTCTGCCTAAACCCTGGCTACCATACGTCCCTTAGTTGAGCAACTGGCTCCCATAATTTGCGGGTCTTGCCTTCTCGGCTAATCCCACAAATACCAAAATACTCAATATAAGGCGACGGTGAAAGTTCTCCGAGCGCTCTCACCCACTCTCGCCCACGCTGGCCAGTACTACCATACACTGTTGATAGCGAAGGCAATGTACCTAACTTATGGCCCCTAATTGACCTATATTTACTGGAAGTTTTTAGGAGTGACTTACCTTTTCCAGTAAATATCTGCCGTTGGAGATATTCCAGAGAGAGACCAGCGAAAACTCCCTATGCACTTTTTATACACAAATCACGCTTGCATATGCTGTATACAGCGCTAATGATACCGCAATTTTACGCAAAAGCTCGTAAAAGGGATATCAAGTTGCGCTATATATCACACCCACAAACGCACGCACCAATTGCACAGCGTATAGGTACTTGTTACTTATCTGCCGTATGACCACTGGAATCGAATCACAAGCTGCGAAACCTCAGCCGGAGCGTATCAAAAAACTATATGGGTCACAATTCCCTACCATGCTCCTGTGTAAGTCTCCTCTCGATTTACGTATTTCAAACTATACTAACGTGAGTCAGCTGCCTCACGCCACCAAGCCTCCACTCACTTGGTGTACCACACTACGGGATCCCGAATTCCCGGGGTTCAATACGTTCACTCTTACGTTCGCTCACTCAAATACACTTTGGTTTTCTGTACAGAAAATTTTAATTAATTCAGTTTGGCAGCTTTACCCCCAGAGGCAATACAGTTTAAACAAAAGTTTTATACTAATCTGCTTTAGAAACCGGGTAGTTTTGTGCTATTGTAGGCTGGCTACTGTCCCACCTTTGAACTAAACGACACTATTGTGTAATTTGTACTTAGTGCCCGCACTCTTACGCACTTTGCGTAAACACGTGACCATGCGTGTCTCTTACGCTGCATGCGCAGTCCTGTACTTTGTCCGAGACACGTGTACAAAACCCTGCATCCGCAATAAAACAAATCACACAGCTCTATAAATGTGAACAATACTAATTACTATTGCCCACTAGACACAACTTGTTCTGTATAAACTTTTATGCAGACCTGCGTTTGTGTCTTTACACTTACTTCCTTAAAATACTGTTATTTCAAATGTACCTATATAGCAACAAATGTATCCGATTTCACACAGATCTATAATGACTGCAATAATCTATAAATTAAATGATATGATTCAGATTGGATAGCTATCTTGCAGAACATACACTGATATAAATATACAAATAATTATAATAATATTATATATGTATCATTCACTAGCCTTCTATGTGACTCATTTACCCATTCAGTGCTTCTAATTTGCATATCAAAGCTATTTGCTTTTCCACTGCTAAGAAAAAGCAGTTACACAGGTTAATTTGCATTTCAATGGCTATCCTATTGCAAACAGAGAGTTAACTAAATCCTGGGAAAGAAGAAGAAGAAAAAAAAAAAGTTTTTTTTTTCTTTTCTTTTTCGTTTGCAATTTCTTACACCAAGCCAAGCATTTATCTCACCATTTACTCTCACTAGGCCCAATTGAAACTATTTGTAATTGACTATGGCATGGGTTAAATAAATGCATTGGTAACTCGTAAATGGTGCATGATGTGACCAAGGAAACTGATTGTTCTGAGCAGACTGAAAATCAGCTATTTAGAAAATGACCTTCCTAAAATGGCCACTGCTCCTCCCCCTTCCACATCCACGAGGTTTACACAAAATGGTGGACAGGCCATGTGGTTAGTCCAAAATGGAGGACAGACCATGCGGCTTCCTTTGTCACAAAGAAATCACACATTATACAAGCACCAGAAGTTATTTTAGGCCTGAGTTTAAAAAAAACTATATTAAGGCTATGCAGCAACTTTTAAATGTACTTTTAAACCTACTTAACAGATAAACAATCCAATCTGAATCAAACACAATATGACTTATTTGAACTTTGTTTTGCAACAATAAAAATAAATTTTAGCATTTTAAATATTATGAGAAACGCATTGTCCCTTGAAATTTCATATCATTGGCTTACTGATATCACAACAATACACACGGATATGATTTTCTCAGCTTTGCGATTCATCCACCACAAGCTGATCGACCACAGCGTCGCGTTTATAATGTACAGTGCATCATTAAGACCATGATATCCCGTAAGAGCCCTCATCTGTGAATGCCAAATTGCTTTCACACAAATATTTAAAATGCCCGCTCTAATATATATTGTAAATGCCTGCACCTCTTATTACCATGTGCCCTGAATGTGTGCTATACATAGCAAAACACTGCATCCCATAAGAGAAAACAATACACCCACACATTATCTGAGTTCCAAAGCTCATTGATGTATATATTTGTTATTAAAAGGATATGGATTCAATATATTACAATGTACAGTATACACATAATTACATGATTACCATTTATACAGTAAGCAGTTAATACATATAGTTACAGTTACAGGCCAGCATACAATACCATTATCTTCTCATATAAATTTGTCTCTCCATATCACTCTCTCTCTCTCTGTAAAATCATGCAGGAACTCCATCATCGTCTCAGACAAAACAGCAACTGCCTACTGTGTGATCAGCAATGTGTTATCTAGTTTGGGGGAGGGGACTTTCTCATTCATGATGAGTCACTAGTCTATTTGTATATGCTGAACAGGTTCCGCCTTGAAGACATCCAAAGGGCTGGCCTGAGCTTCCTGTCCACTACCTGTTTGGAATATCTATTGTTCTAATAAAAGTGATTTTAGCTTACATACATTTAATCATAACTATTTGTTGCAATGTCCTACAACTTAATAACAAGTATCAAATGAATCTACACATTAATCTGGTTGCTTTAATAGTAAATATGACAGGTCTATCTTGCTTCATTCAAATAATACACATACATGACATTACTTCATTATATAATTTTAAATCATCATGATGTCTGGCGCTTGATATAAACATAATTATGTACTGTATGAAATAAGTGTCGAATCCATCTCTGTGGCATGTCCGTGTAAATGCGTGTGTTACCATATATTGCTGTGCTCGCTGCGCATATTTGCAAGTATAGCAACTCATATGTGTGTAGAGTTTGTATGTTCTTTCTATGTAATATTTTTGACTTCGACAGGTGGTACCTTGTTCCTAGCGATTACATTGAATCTACCCCAATGTGTCTGACCAATGTTGGCGGGAATGTGCCCAAATTGGCACCTTTTACCACATCTGGTGGACCTGTCCTCGTATTACTCCTTTCTGGTTGATGGTTCAGTCGTTTATCAGGTCACTAACGGCTCTCAATCTCTCACTTTCCCGGTCAATATGCTCCTGTATGCATCTAAACTCCTAAAAAAATAGATCCTGCATATTACATGAATTAGTCAAAGCCTGGAAACAGCCTGATCCTCCAACACGTCAAGAATTGTTGAACAGTATATGGTTTATATCTAAAATGGAATTTATCACCGGCCTCCAGAACAACACAGTTGTCAGGTTTCACATGGTTTGATCTTCATAATATACATTCCAAAACATGTCCCTTCCTGGACTTCGTTGAATGTGAACTCCACTCATCTACATTCCCTTTATTATGTTACTTTCTTCTCTCTTTTTTTTCCTCCTCATTTGGTTTTATCACTAAATCATCTTCTTTATCTCTTCATTCTTTCTCAGCCTGGAACCTTGCTCTATAACCTCATGGTTACTTTTTTCTTTATGCCTACCTTCCCCTCTTCTATTTCTCTTTTTTCTTCCCCCTCCTCCCCAGTATTCTTTTGTAACTGGCATCTCGTACATCCAGCCCTAGGTCCCTATGCTATACAGCTCCTGCCTGCTGCCACATTATACCTACTCCATACCAAAGGCTCCAACGTGAGTTATTTAGCTCAGTTACCCTCAACTTATTAATGTTTAGGCCAATATACATACATTCTTTATTTTGTTTGCCTCTTGAGATCTTTCCTACATCAATATGTTTTGCATTTAATTCTGTTACTTTAACTGATAAAACATTAATAAAAACTTTATGATGTGAAAAATGATGATATTAGCATGATAGTTACTAAAGGGATGTTGTTGCCATCCCGGCATTTGGAATCCCGAATGTAAATATGCCAGGGAGGGTTAGGTTTAGGCTGTGAGGGGAGGGTTAGGGTTAGACTGTGGGGAGGGGAGGGTTAGACGGAGGGGAGGGTTAGACGGAGGGGAGGTAGGGTTAGGATTTGGGTTACCATCCTCCAGGGGGTTACCTTCCGCCAGAGCCCCATCCGTATTTAAAGCAGTCAGGATGCTGGTGTCTGTATTGTGCCATCCTGACAGCCGGTATCTCGTACCCAATCCTTACTAAATAGTCACTAGCATATTTACCTCACTACTAAACTCTAACTTTACAAAGTTGTTCTCAATTTAGCTGAGACATTCTGTAGATAAAGTACAATTATGTACTCTGTCGTGAAGGGGTAAAGATGTATAATAACATGGGCCCTCATTCCGAGTTGTTCGCTCGCAAGCTGCTTTTAGCAGCATTGCACACGCTAAGCCGCCGCCTACTGGGAGTGAATCTTAGCTTATCAAAATTGCGAACGAAAGATTAGCAGAATTGCGAATAGACACTTCTTAGCAGTTTCTGAGTAGCTCCACACTTACTCGGCAACTGCGATCAGTTCAGTGCTTGTCGTTCCTGGTTTGACGTCACAAACACACCCAGCGTTCGGCCAGACACTCCTCCGTTTCTCCAGCCACTCCCGCGTTTTTCCCAGAAGCGGTAGCGTTTTTTCGCACATACCCATAAAACGACCTGTTTCCGCCCAGAAACACCCACTTCCTGTCAATCACATTACGATCACCAGAACGAACAAAAAACCTCGTAATGCCGTGAGTAAAATACCTAACTGCATAGCAAATTTACTTGGCGCAGTCGCACTGCGGACATTGCGCATGCGCATTAGCGACTAATCGCTCCGTTGCGACAAAAAATTAACGAGCGAACAACTCGGAATGACCCCCACAGGCCCAAGTCTAAATATTACACTAATACTTTTAGTGAAAAGATAGTTGCCTATTAATTCTTTATTTCAGAACTTTGGTGATTGGTTTGCTTTGTTTTATAAAGGGTCAGATGATCCCAAAAAAAGTCTTGCTTATAATGGGACCAATATAATTACTATTACTGATAACATTGGCATTGTAATGGGGGCACATATATTAATTTATCATTATAAAGGTGGTGCATATATTTATTATTATAAAGGGGCACATATAATTATTTATTAAGGAGCACACATTTTTTCTTTTGCCCTTTTACCCACTAGCCAATGGTACCAGGAAGCGGGCAATCAGGGCCGTAACTAGGTGTGTGCGGAGGGGGCACCGCATATAGCGCTGCAGGGTAAGGGGCACTGTTGGCAGCGTTTGTCAATTATCTGTTTTAATTACTTTCACTTGCAACTTCCCCAGCATCTCCTCACCACGCCTGACTCCTACCCTCACCCCTTCTGTCACTAATACCTATACAACATTCATGAACTCAACCTGAGATTTCTTTGTTATTCAGTCACACTGTCCTTTATTACATTTCAAGATGCTGACATTCCCGGGATATGAACCCATTGCCTGTGTCATTGCAGTGAGACAATCTATTCATTGAGCTATCTGCCCTTGCATAGAAAGATAGATAATTCTAAGCTAGAGAAATCTATTTGAAGCTTACCTTGTACTTTTTGAAAAAAATATCACCATAGCGGCTGAGCAGATCTATGTAGTGTGTAGCTGGAAGAGATTGGATATGTGGCTGCACACTACATAGATCTGCTCAATTGCAATGCTGATTCTTTTTTTTACAAAGTATCACTACCTTCATAGAGTGTTCATAGTTTTTATACAGGATCAAATAGCTCAATAAGTAGGGTGTTTGATTAGAATTCAACAGGTTATAGTAGATTTGAATCCTGGGTATGGCAGTATATTGAAATGTGTTATTTAATAAAGGGTGCTGTAACTGAATAACAACAAGCTCTCAAGTTAAGTGCATACATTTGGTATAAAGAGGATTTGCGTCCAAAACCATTTTCTTGCAGCGGTCTATAAATGTGTGTGTATTAAGGGGCATCATAGCATGGCCATTCTCTGGGATATATCCTGTCATGCCCATTCCCCATGAGGCATGCGCCTTTTGTCCCTATTGAATAAAATGGGGGATGGGGGGGCGCCAATTCTCTCTCTGGCACAGGGCATCAAAAAGACTAGCTACAGCTTTGCGGGCAATGCTATTTACACACCTAGGAGCCAGCGATCCAAAATATGTCTGGGACCGATGTTTATTAGCACAGCCTGGTCAGGTAGAGAATTTATTTTTTACATGACTTAAGGTTTCAACTATATTGCTTTTAAAACCCACTCCTTTCTTTGTACGACTTATTTCAAGATCAGCACGTGCCGCTGCGTTTCTATAATGGGTGCGATGTGTGCGATGCACATGGGCACACAGATATAGTATCTGCACACTCAGTTTTGTACTAATATATTGTGGGTATATGTTTTTCGTCACCATAAACCCACTTGGCAAAAAACCCCTTCTTCTTAATAACAAAAAATAATCTATATAGGAGGGGGTGCAGTCAACTACAGTAATTGTAAGCTAGAATTGGGGTGGGGAAAAAGACAAGGAGAAGTCTGTACTGTTGACGCACTTGAGACAGATGATTATATACTAAAAAGTAACCTTTATTAGATATGTATTAAAATGAGATGTGACCTGGTCACATACAGGATAATTTCGTGAAGGTGGCATAATAAGGAATCACACGTGGACACGCCTTTTAATCTTTCATTCACATTTCTTTATTTTCTTTATTCACCTATATGTCTGTTTTGTGATTTTAAACCTTATGTTTCACTGCGAGTTTGGGATAAAACATATAAATGTACATCTCATTTTAATACATATCTAATAAAGGTTACTTTTTAGTATATAATCATCTGTCTCAAGTGCGTCAACAGTACAGACTTCTCCTTGTCTTTTTCCCCACGCCAATTCTACAATGCACATGGGCCCCTGCAGTGGTGCAAGTGGGCGGGTACGGGTGGGTACGGCGTACCCGTAAGAATTTAGCCGTGGGTACGCCGTACCCACACCGACGGGCCGCCGCTCCTCTTCCTTCCCTCCCTCCCCCACGCCGCACCGCCGCACACGCCTCTGATGTGAGGGCAGGAGAGTGCAGCCTGCGCCTCTCGTTCCCCTCAGTCTCCGGTGGGTGTTTCAGTTTACTTCAGCGCCGATCCGTGAGCCAATCAGAGCTCGCACCTGCGAGCTCTGATTGGCTCACGGATCGGCGCTGAATTAAACTGAGACACCCGCCGAAGACTGAGGGGAACGAGAGGCGCAGGCTGCACTCTCCTTCCCTCACATGACAGACAGGAGGACAGCGACGGCAGCGGTGAGTAGGGGAGGGGGGCATGTTATACCTGGCACTGGGGGGGGCATGTATACCTGGCACTGGGGGCATATCTGGCACAGGGGGGCATATATACCTGGCACTGGGGGCATATCTGGCACAGGGGGGCATATATACCTGGCACTGGGGGATATCTGGCACAGGGGGGCATGTATACCTGGCACTGGGGGCATATCTGGCACAGGGGGGCATATATACCTGGCACTGGGGGCATATCTGGCACAGGGGGGCATATATACCTGGCACTGGGGGATATCTGGCACAGGGGGGCATGTATACCTGGCACTGGGGGCATATCTGGCACAGGGAGGCATATATACCTGGCACTGGGGGATATCTGGCACAGGGGGGCATGTATACCTGGCACTGGGGGATATCTGGCACTGGGGGGGCATGTTATACCTGGCACTGGGGGATATCTGGCACTGGGGGGGCATGTTATACCTGGCACTGGGGGATATCTGGCACTGGGGGGGCATGTATACCTGGCACTGGGGGATATCTGGCACTGGGGGGGCATGTATACCTGGCACTGGGGGATATCTGGCACTGGGGGGGCATGTATACCTGGCACTGGGGGATATCTGGCACTGGGGGGGCATGTATACCTGGCACTGGGGGATATCTGGCACTGGGGGCATATCTAGCACAGGGGGGCATATATACCTGGCACTGGGGGATATCTGGCACAGGGGGGCATGTATACCTGGCACTGGAGGATATCTGGCACTGGGGGCATATCTGGCACTGTAGGGGCATTTCTGTATCTGGCACGGGGGGCAATGTATATCTGACACAGTGGGGGCATTTGTGTATCTAGCACTGTGGGGCAATGTGTATCTGACACTGTGAGGCAATGTATGGCACTCTGGGGGCATTTCTGTATCTGGCACTGTGGGGCAATGTGTATCTGGCACTGTGGGGCAATGTGCATCTGGCACTGTGGGGCAATGTGCATCTGGCACTGTGGGGCAATGTGTATCTGGCACTCTGGGGACATTTGTGTATCTGGCACTGTGGGGCAATGTGTATCTGGCACTGTGGGGCAATGTGTATCTGGCACTCTGGGGACATTTGTGTATCTGGCACTGTGGGGCAATGTGCATCTGGCACTGTGGGGCAATGTGTATCTGGCACTGTGAGGCAATGTGTATCTGACACTCTGGGGACATTTGTGTATCTGGCACTCTGGGGACATTTGTGTATCTGGCACTGTGGGGCAATGTGTATCTGGCACTGTGGGGTTATATGTATCTGGCACTGTGGGGCAATGTATATCTAGCACTGTGGTGCAACGTGTATCTGACACTATTGGGGTCATACGTGTATCTGCCCCTCCCCCATATGTGTATCACACCCCCATTTTCATTGGCCACGCCCCATGTGGCATTTGGCCACACCCATTTTTTTGCGCGCGCGCCTAAGGCGCGCGCACAAAGTACCCGTAAGACATTTTTTCTACTTGCACCACTGGGCCCCTGGTTCCATGGGGACCTTCACTGAACCCATGTTTTATTACTTACCATTCCAGAGTCCCTCATGAGAGCTGCAGCTACGGTAATAAAAATCTACGGCAAAATGGCAGCTGCACTTGCGCAGTATGGATTCAGTCTCCAGAACATGGCAGAGTCTACTGCACTGTGAAGAGAAGAGGGTCCACCCGGAGTTTGCTCATGGGCCCCCTGCATTCTGGGTGATTCTCCATAAAGGTAAGCACTGTTTGTTTACTACTTTGTCCCCGAGCAAAGATTAATACATCTGAAACGTCAGACAAATTGATTCTATGACAAGCATGTATTTGTTTAATCCCCAGAGTGCCGCCTCTCTCTGCATGTTGTTTACTAATATATTTTGGAAGGCACCAGGGTAGCATTATATATCACTATTGGACAAGTGCTGGACCTTGAATTATACACATATATACAGTATATATACTGGATAGATAGATAGATAGATAGATAGATAGATAGATAGATAGATAGATAGATAGGTAGATAGATAGATAGATAGATAGATAGATAGATAGATAGATAGATAGATAGATAGATAGATAGAATATATACAGTATATGTTGTATGGTGGTGGGCGGCATTGTATGTCTTTGACATGTGTAATCATTTGCCAGTCCCACATGAGCTATGACACATAAGGGGAGATCTTTTGCTACTGCATGTCACTGGTACAGACCAATACCGTTTTGTCTGTCCCAACACTAATAGTAATAACTAATTAAATACTGTATGGTGAAATTGTGTTTCCAGTATGCAGCAAAAGTAGTGATATCAGAAAAGCAATTCACGTAAGCTCTATAAATAGAGCCCTTTGTTATAAATGAGAGTGGATGGAAGCATGATGTAGGCAATTGTTCCTTATGATAGCTGCATTTGGTGTGATTCACCTGTGCTGCAGAAACAGGGCCTAATACAGATATGATAGGAGGTGTAGCGCAGGTGCAAAACACTGATGTATAGTACTTTGCACATGCGTCCAACCCATACTGCACCGGTGCTGTGAGTCTGCGACGTCGTACACAGCTACTCATCGCTCCCCGGCCCGCAGTGGCTGCGTGTGACGTCACTCTGCCGCCCGCCCCCCGTTCGGTCCATCCACGCCTGCGTTGGCCGGACCGTGCCCACGAAACAGCGGCCAAATGCCGCCGTCCCGCCCCCCCCCCCCGCCCAGCGACCACCTCTGCCTGTCAATCAGGCAGAGGCGATCGTAGCGGCCCAACGGCCTTCGGCCGTCTGGCAGGCGCAGTTCTGACCCAATTGCATCGCTGCGATAAACTGCAGCTTGCGATCGGGTCAGAATGACCCCCAAAGTATGCTACAGGCAGTGCTGTACTTTCCTGAGCCTGTGGTCCCTCCCCTTTACATCACATCATGACGTTACAGTTTTAGGGGTCGTGACTGGCACATGGCACACTGCTGCCCTGTTATAAAATTGGGGATATGCTCCAAAAATGGCCAAACACACTTAAGGGCATTGTAGAGTTGTATATAGAGCGCATCTAGACTTGCAAATTTAGAAGTAGAACTGGATTGTATTGTTACTTTCTCACGTAGACAAAGTTCCTTCAAACCATGTTCACGCAAATACGGGCTTGGTAAAGCTGGACCTAAGTGAAAACATGCCTGTTTAGCATACCTCCTAACTTGTGCTGTCTGTAGTGTGGGACATGCCGCGTCGAAGGCGCGCCCGTGCCCGGAAAGGGAACAGGGCCTCGCTAAAATGGGTGGAGCCTCAGGTGAAGGGGCATGTCATCACGCTACGACTCCCGTTTTTGTTATTTTGGGGGCGTGCCCAGTACTCCCCGAGCAGCTGGGCAGCCCCTTTCTCTCCTACCCGCACAGTGCAGATGCCGTGCGGAGATCTAGTCAATGATTACCGGCTGCTTTGCAGAGCAGAGCAGCCGGTAATCACTGGTTCTCCCAACTGTCCCCACCGCCCGCTGGACACTGCGACCCGCAGGAGGGACAGCGGGATAGTGTCCGAATAGCGGGGACTGTCCCGCTGAAATGGGGACAGTTGGGAGGTATGGTTTAGGGGTGTATCTATGGCAGATACTGTAGGATAGGGAAGATAGGTACATGTGCGCACTGATGATGACCAGTACTATACTGAGCACATTTGCAGATGTGGTCGCATATGGAGATATCAGCCACATGGTGTATGAATGTATGCATTTTGGGGGTAATTCTGAGTTGATCGCAGCAGCAAGTTTGTTAGCAATTGGGCAAAACCATGTGCACTGCAGGGGGGGGGGCAGATATAACACTTGCAGAGAGAGTTAGATTTGGGTGGGTTATTTTGTTTCTGTGCAGGGTAAATACTGTGTGCTTTATTTATACACTGCAATTTAGATTTCAGTTTGAACACGCCACACCCAAATCTAACTCTCTCTGCACATGTTATATCTGCCCCTCCTGCAGTGCACATGGTTTTGCCCAACTGCTAACAAATTTGATGCTGCGATCAACTCAGAATTAGGCCCTTTGGGGGTAATTCCAAGTTGATCGCAGCAGTTGGGCAAAACCATGTGCACTGCAGGGGAGGCAGATATAACATGTGCAGAGATAGATAGATTTGGGTGTGGTGAGTTCAATCTGCAATCTAAATTGCAGTGTAAAAATAAAGCAGCCAGTATTTACCCTGCACAGAAACAAAATAACCCACCCAAATCTAAAGGGCCCTACACATATCACGATGCGCCGCTGAGGTGCCCGACGGCCGATACGGCCGACGAGCGACCCGGCGGCGGGGGGGCAGTGACGGGGGGAGTGAAGTTTCTTCACTCCCCCCGTCACGCGGCTGCATTGAAGTGCAGGCAAATATGGACGAGATCGTCCATATTGGCCTGCATGCACAGCCGACGGGAGACCAGCGATGAACGAGCGCGGGGACGCGCATCGTTCATCGCTGGAGTCTCCACACTGAAAGATATGAACGAGTTCTCGTTCATTTATGAACGAGATCGTTCATATCTTTCTGAAAATCGGCCAGTGTGTAGGGCCTATTACTCTCTCTGCAAATGTTATATCTGCCCCCCCTGCAGTGCACATGGGCCCTCATTCCGAGTTGGTCGCTAAGAGTCTTCGCAACGCAAATGTACGAAATGTAAGTATCTGCGCATGCGCAAATGCGTGATTACGCATGCGCGAGTACATACGTACGACAACTGTGCAAAATGACTCAGAAAAAAAAAAGCCGTAACTGGCAAACGAAAACGAGGAGTGGCGTGGTCGTGGCGGAGGCGAGACTTCGCAATGCTCCGACATGGGCGTGAAAGTGGGCGTACAGTGTGGGAGTATGCAACTCGCAATGGGCGTGTTTTTCGCAAATAAACATTGTCGCTGTTAAAACTAACATAGGAAACCGTAGCAACATTCACGCAGCAGCCGAGTAGGTCTGCAGTTACTCTACATTTGCGAAGTACTGGTACAAGTGTGTATGCAGTAATTAGCAGTTAATTGGATAGCACATTCATCTGATGTCCAATTACTTGTTAATGAATGAGCAGATGAAAGTTACCAACCAGCAATTGTCTGAACACACATTACATGTTTATTCTACTCACATATAAATCTCACACACTGCCAAATAAGGGTGTGATTTTTGTTGAAGTTGTTGTGTAAGCATTTTTTTAACTTGATTTAATGTGTGTAAGACTCCCAAATACAAACAAGTGAAAATATTTGTGAAAGTGTTTGAAATCTGCAACTTTTTTGACAAATAAACCAACACCCACATAATGCAGCATACACTTTAATTTAGTCTTAAAAGTCACAATAATATTTGATTATAATATCTGACAATGTTTGAAATGATGTCCTGTTGACCATAGATATTTATAAAAAGCGTCGTGTCTGTTTACTTAATATGGACATTAAAGTGTGGTGCAAAGCATACCTTTTTTTGGTGTTTTTACCAATTTTTAAGGAGAATTTGCAGATTGGTCTACAAGTGTCTATATGCTGACCTAATCTTTCTGGAACTGCATTACCTTGAAGAAACTGCTCAAATTTTTTAAATATCTTTTTTATTACTATAATAATATTTCACAACATTTAAACAACATGGCTCCACGTGAGTCGCACAGGCAGAGATGGACCAAGCAGCAAGCAGATGGCACTGACAATCATTAGATAGCAGAACTCAGTACTCTGCAAAATTCTGCTTCTGACAAAAGTATATTTTTTAAGCATAAATAAAACATGACACACCCTGCCACACACAAATTTTAAACCAAATGAGAAAGAATTAGGATCCACCACACAAACACAACAATACATAGCACACTAGTAAGAGGAAGATGGCTCTGGTGTTTATACACATAAACTCACTGGCTACAATACATCCAAACAGAAAGAATACATTTCACTAAGAGGGAGTTATCCATTCTGGCCACACAAGCCAACTCCAAAAATACATAGAGGCAACATCAAAAACATGGGTGCTGCCCATCTGGAGAGACATCATTTTCTTCTTTTTCTCCCCGCCTGAGGCTGTTCTTCTTTGGAAGGTCTGCGGAGCGACCTTCGTTGGGCCTGCCCAGTGGGCTGTTCTTCCTGGGCAGGGGCAGGGGAGGGAGCCGATGTGGGTGGCTCTCTGCCACTGTGGGCAAGGGAGACAGCGATGGCCTGGAGCCCTTGCAAGATGTTATTTGCAAGGCTTTGGAATGAGGAGGCAAGTTGTTCTTGGCCCTGCCTGATCTCTGCCAGACCTTGGCAGAGTTGAGCAACACCTTGCTCAACACAGGTTCGGTGCTCAGTGAGCCGGACAGCTATCTGGCTTACCTCCCGGATGACCCCGTCTTGAAACCGATTTAGGCTCTCACCATACCTAGCGATTTCAAGCAGGATCTCCGGGATAGCAGAGGGTTGGGTGGGGGGGCCAGTAGGAACCTGCAGAGGTGGGATTTGTTGGCCCACACTGCCAGACTCACTAGGTCCCTCCACCTCAGCCTCAACCACATAACCGTCCTGTGACTCAAACGGATCACCCCCCTGTGCTGTGTTTTGTGGCAAGCAAATAGAAGAATGTGTGGGAAAAAAGTTGGATACAAAATTAGTTTATTATTATAAATACTGTCAAAATTACAGACAACTAAATGTGTAAACTTACCTTCCAAGTCATGTCCCGTCAGGATCTCAGGCAGGTCCGTGTCCATATGAGACACCCCTTGGCCCTCCTCATAACTGACACAGGGCATCGCCATCTCCTCCAAGTCAGTATACTCCACAGCAACAGGTGCTCCTCCACCTGTAGCCCTTGAGGCATTCCACTCCGCAGCCCTCTTTGCCTTCAGGCGGGATTTGAAGTCGGCCCACCTACATATGTATTGTGAAAGAGGGACAAAGTAGAGTCTTATTATTTGTCTAAGCTAATATATAGGACACGTGTTCTGCTTGTGTTTGCTAGACATAACATCACATGTAACTACATTTTTTAGTCAACTTATCACTGAAAAATGACTGTCAATATGCACTTACCGTCGTCTCACTTCCAGTGATGTTCTGACGACAGAGCCAACTTCATTCACAGATTTTGTGATGTCTCTCCAGATGCGATCTTTTGAAGCCGCCCCCATGTTTTTTGGCCCTCTATGGATTTTGGACATGGCCTGCGTGACCAAGACACGCAACTCCCTCTTAGTGAATGCAGGCTGTCTTTTCTTCCGTCTGGAGGTAGCCTGTGAGGTTTCTTCTTGTTGGTCATCACCATCTTCCTCCTCACTAGCAGCTTCTGTCTGTTGTGTTTGTGTGGCTAAAGCCAATTCTCCCTCAGTTTGGTCACTATGTGTGTGTGGCAGGGTATCCCCAGTCAATTGTTGTGGTTCAGAAGCAGACATTTGCAGAGTACTAGGTCCTGCCTCTTCAACATCCGCAGAGGCGTATTCCAACATGCGCCTTTGGCAATCTAGGCGTCTTTTCCGCAATGCCATCTCCTGCTCTGCAATGCGGTCCATCTCTGCTGCGATTTGCTCACGAGAAGCCATGTTTGTGATGACGTGTGTACGCCGAGGTGTGTGCTTATATACCTACGTGCGTAGCGTTAATTCACACAGGTGTACACTGTTAATCTGGTTAATGATTGCACTGCTTATTTAAGGGCCTACTTTGCACGCTGTGAGTGTAGGTAGTTTGGAGTTTCTTTCACTTGAGTTTGTTGGCTTGTGCGTGAAGGTGCTATAGGAATTTTCAGAGTGAGTAATTGTCAAGCATACATTTGTCCTTTCGTTTGCGTTTAGAATATAGTCAGTGTAGCATTTTGTCTGCGAATTTTCGTTTGTGAGTATTCTGGAATTCGTCTTGTTGTTCATTTTTTGATTTAAAAGTGTTAATTTTATGTTGATTGTTTGTTATTCTTTTTTACACATATATATTTTGCTAGTCCATTTTTGCAAATAAACCTGTGCTTCATTGCTTTTACTGACATTTTTGTTCTCTTGTAGGAGAATTGTTTTGGGTGACATAACCCTAGTCTATTTTGTTTATTTTGTGTGCTATATAACACAAATAGTTCCTTGCTTTATTTTGGATCAGGTAAGTTCCCTGGGCCTGTGTGGGTGCCTGTTTGGTTTATTGGTCTGTATGTTGTTTTTGACTGTCATATTTGCTCTCTTGTAGGAGATTTGTTTTGGGTGACGTAACCCTAGTCTATTTTGTTTATTTTGTGTGCTATATAACACAAATAGTTCCTTGCTTTATTTTGGATCAGGTAAGTTCCCTGGGCCTGTGTGGGTGCCTGTTTGGTTTATTGGTCTGTATGTTGTTTTTGACTGTCATATTTGCTCTCTTGTAGGAGATTTGTTTTGGGTGACGTAACCCTAGTCTATTTTGTTTATTTTGTGTGCTATATAACACAAATAGTTCCTTGCTTTATTTTGGATCAGGTAAGTTCCCTGGGCCTGTGTTGGTGCCTGTTTGTGTTTGTTCAAAGTGTTTTGATTATGTTTGTTTTCCATCTTGATAATAAATGTTATGTTTTTTACCGGGATTGATCAGCAAAGTAGTGTTGTTCTTGGCTGGACTAGCTACTAAAGGGCTAACTTTTTGTTTGTTTTATTTAAATGTTTTTAACCAATTATTCATAATTTTGTAGTAGGTGTTTGTGATGTGTTTGATGTTCTGTTTTTTTAAATAATAGTATTTTTAACAATTACAATTTAACATATGTAGCTTTCATTATAAAAATAATGTTGTTTTTCTTTTTTTTTATAATATTCTTTTTGGTCCTGAATTGAACCCAGAAAAAATGTCTTACGCTCCTGCAGTAAGTTGACACCCCCTTTTTTTACAAATTTTTTGCTTGCATATTTTTTGGACTTTGTTTTTGTCTTATTCAACTTTTTTTTTTTTTTTAATAAAAGTGTGTGATGTCTATATTTATCGCAGCAGAAGCCCTACCTCCCCAACCCACGCCAGCACTCCCACCCCAACCGCCAGCCCCACAACCACAACCGGCTCCTCATCAACCAAGGCAACGGAGGCGTGCTAGGCCACCAATTTTCCGACCCCGTGTCCTACTTTTTGGGATGCCAGATGATGTGGTTGTACGTAGATACAGGCTGCCACCACATCTAATCCTAGACACTCTCTCCATAATAGAGAGTGATCTGGAGTCTGAAATTCGGTATCCTACAGCAATACCACCATTGACACAATTCCTTGCTGTGTTACATTTTTTGGCAACAGGGTCTTACCAGCATGTGGTTGGAGACCTGGTTGGCATGTCGCAGGGCCAGTTCAGTAAGGTCCTGCGGCGTGTCTGCCAGGCTTTCCTCAAGCGTGTGAAGCAATTTATTGCTATGCCTTTGGATGTTGGTGCCCTAGATGTGGTGAAGCGGCAATTTGCGGAAGGTGGTAGTCACTTCCCACATGTTATTGGGGTTGTGGATGGCACACATGTAGCTATTCAGCCACCAAAACATAATGAAGAAATCTATAGAAACAGGAAACTGTTTCATTCTCTGAATGTAATGGTTGTTTGTGGGCCATCCCTCCAGATCCTTTCCCTGAACGCAAAGTTTACTGGAAGTTCCCATGATGCGTATGTCATTAGACAATCAGGGATATGGCACAGATTAAGATCAAGTCAACGAGCAGACATGTGGTTATTGGGTGAGTTGTTGCACATATTTCTTACAATTTTATTTATTTTTTACAAAATTTACTATTTCTAATTTTGGTTTTTCCTCAAACAGGAGACCGTGGATATCCTTGCACCCCCTGGCTCATGACTCCTTACCGTAATCCCAGGCCAGGACCACAGACGGCATTTAACTCCGCGCTTACTGCCACTAGGCAGCTGGTGGAGCGCACAATTGGGGTCCTTAAAGGGCGGTTTCGTGTGCTCCACCGCACTGGTGGCGACATCATGTATTCGCCGGAGATGGCAAGTAAACTAGTGGTTCTGTGCGCAATACTACACAATATCGCGGTAAGGAGTAGCGTAGAGCTTCCTCAGACAGAGGAATTGCCTGATGAGGAGCCAGGGGTTGTTCGACACTTCGGTGGGGGGAGTGTTACACGGAGGGGGAGCCAAGTCAGGGCAAGCATTGTTGCTGAATATTTCAGGTATAGTGTTTTTATATTATCTTTTTAATCCAAATTAAAATCACAGTATGCTTATGTATTATTTGTAATGTTGACATTTTGTTTGATATTGTAAGGTCATTGTGTAATGCTTTTGGTGTGTTGGAATGTGTAATTTTTTTGATACTAAAAATCCGTTAACACGTTAAGCTTTCAATTTTAGATTTGAAATGTAAAAAATGTGATGATGCTAAATAGTGTCCTTATTTGTTTTATATCCAAAAATCCTGATTATTTAAACAAACACACAAACAAATGAAATTGAATGTTGCCCACTTTGTGACTGTCCAGCTGAATGATCACACAAACTGTGGTGAGTACACAGATATTTGTAGGAATTTTTTCCAAACTGTGTGTCTCTGTGTCTGTGTTTGTGATTTTTTTTTTTTTTGCTAAAAATTTTGCTAATGCGAATGCGTATTTCCGCTCGTGCGAAATAACACTCTGCTCTTCACAGCATTGCAAAGATCAATAAAGTTATTAGAAATGACAACATAGATTTTTGACCAATCACATGCTAACAGACACTATAAATATATGCCCAAATAAGGAAAACGCCATTGCCATGATGCGTGCTGCACTATTATGCACACCAGTGCCTGCAGGAAAGTACTGGTGTCAGGACTGTTATGCACTCCAGTGCCTGCAGGAATGTACTGGTGTTTGAACTGTTATGCAAAACAAATGGACTTACAGACAGACTGGGGAATATGACATAACGTACACAGAAGGTGATAGGTTAACAAAATACACACAAAGTGAACAGAGAAGCCCAGAGGCTAAGGAACTGGGTATCTCCCTTGTATTAGAACTGCTCAGATGGGATAAGCAAGATGTTGTGTTTTAATACGTAGAGAACCCGAAATGCTGTTGCTAAGGGCAACAGCAAAACCCTAAAGGGTTACCAACGGGTGTGGCAGTAAACTCCTTGGTCAGAGATGGAATGATAGACACAAGGAGAGTCTCCACAATCCTAATTCTCACTTGCAGTGCACAGGTTCAGCTTACTGCCACTAAACTGACCCCTGACACCTAGCACAGTGAGACAGGATTAGACAGGCAAGTCTTAGAATACAGCCGCAAACTTGCTAAGTTCACAGAGTAGTAACAGAACCCCAGCAAGCTAAACGACTGACTCCAGTCTTACTGCTAGGTCTGGATTGGCAGAGTGTAATACCAAATCCCCAGGCCTATTTGCAGTAAGCAACAAACAAATACAAAGCTACACAGTACTGGCTAACTTTCAGAAACTGACTAACCAACAAAGATTCAGCAGCATCTGCTTACCCTGAGAAGAGGCCTTATAAAGCAGGTGCTGTCCACGCCCCACTCAGACCTCACAGACTGTGAGCACAAAAACCAGCACCGGATCCCCTGCCATGCACAGAGCCTATAACCACTGCACAGCAAAAGACCCGAACCGGAGTATCAGCTGCGCTCAGGTCACTCCGCTAGCACTTGTCTCCCGGTTGCCATGACGACGTGGCAGCACAGGGCAGGAGACCCTAACAGTACCCCCCCTCTGACGAGGGGTCAAAGAACCCCTACCACCGGGTTTATCGGGGAACTGCGAGAAGAAAGAGCGTATCAGTCTGGGGGCATGAAGATCACAACTGCGCACCCACGACCGCTCCTCCGGGCCATACCCCTTCCAGTGCACCAAAAATGACAGCCGACCCCGAACCACCTTGGAGTCAAGAATCCTTTCAACAACAAACTCCCTCTGGCCACGTATCAGAAGAGGGGAAGGTCTTCCACTGGAAGAAGGATTACTAATCGCCCGTTTTAAAAGGGAACAATGAAAGGTTTTATTGATACCCAAAGAACGGGGCAGATCTAACTGAAATGCCACCGGATTGATAACCCTGGTGATCTTATAAGGGCCGATGAACCGGGGGCCTAACTTATGAGATGGCTGTCTCAACTTCAAATTCTTGCTAGACAACCAGACGAAGTCTCCTAATTTGAAGCTGCAGGGTCTTTTCCGCTTATCAAAAACCCTTTTGGTCACTAATGACACAGACACAAGGGCTTTCTTCACTTTCCGCCAAATACCTCTAAGGACCGAAACCACAGAGGAACCACCAGGCGTGGAGTCCAGGGGGTCAAAAGAATTGGCCTTAGGATGATGCCCATACACACAAAGGAATGGAGAGATCCCTGTAGCAGAGTGAGCCGCGTGGTTATAGGCAAACTCCGCCATGGACAGATGAGCAACCCAGTCAGTCTGACACTTGGAGACATAACACCTGAGGAACTGCTCCAAGGACTGGTTCACCCTTTCAGTCTGCCCATTAGACTGCGGATGGTAGCCCGACGACAAGCTGACAGAAATCTGGAGATCGGAACAAAATGCCCTCCAGAATTTGGCCACAAACTGGGATCCGCGGTCAGAGACCACATCAAGTGGCAACCCGTGGAGACGCACAACATGCAGCATAAATAATTCAGACAGGCGTCTGGCCGATGGCAGCCCAACCAGTGGAACGAAGTGCGCCATCTTCGAAAACCTGTCAACGACAACCCAGATGGCTGTCATCCCCGAGGATTTGGGCAAGTCCACCACAAAATCCATTGAAATGTGGGTCCATGGCTTAGATGGGATAGAGAGTGGATGTAATGGGCCAACCGGAACCCCTCTAGGAGTCTTATTTCGGGCACAGATGTCACATGCCCGAACCCACTGATCCACATCCTTAGCCACCGAGGGCCACCACACCGCCCTAGATAGCAACTCCCGAGTTCTGGCAATACCCGGGTGACCTGCAGACTTCTTGGCATGGAATTCCAGGAACACTCGCTGTCTTAACCTAGGAGGCACAAACAAAAGACCTACCGGAAGGTCTGGAGGAGCCTGCTCCTGTGCTCTAAGGACTAATGATAAGAGGTCCTGGGTAATGCCCACTTTAATACATGATGGGGAAACAATGGGCAACGGCTCCTCGGTGGTCTCCTGGATTGGAGCAAAACTCCGCGAGAGCGCATCAGCCTTGATGTTTTTTGACCCAGGGCGATATGTTATCAAAAAATTAAAGCGAGCAAAAAACAAAGCCCATCGTGCCTGCCTGGCATTGAGACGCTTCGCTGACTCTAAATATGCCAGATTCTTATGGTCAGTGAGAATTGAGACCACAAACTTAGCCCCCTCAAGCCAGTGTCTCCACTCCTCGAGTGCATCCTTAATAGCCAACAATTCCCGGTTACCCACGTCATAATTCATCTCGGCAGGCGAAAATTTACGGGAAAAGTAAGCACAGGGATGAAGGCGATTATCAGACACTCCCATCTGAGAAAGCACTGCCCCAATACCCATCTCAGAGGCATCCACCTCCACCACAAAAGGACGCTCTGGATCTGGGTGTCGCAGCACCTTGGCCGAAACAAATGCCCTTTTGAGATGGGCAAAAGCCGCTTTAGCCTCACAAGACCAGTGAGCAACATCCGCCCCTTTCTTAGTGAGTGCCACCAAGGGCGCCACTATAGACGAAAATCCAGCGCTAAATCGTCTATAAAAATTCGCAAAGCCCAGGAAACGCTGAAGCGCCTTCAAACTAGTGGGCTGCACCCAATCCAGGACTGCCTGTACCTTGGAACCCTCCATTTGGAAACCTTCTGGGGAGATAATATATCCTAGAAATGCGATTTGCTGAACTTCAAATTCGCACTTCTCCAGCTTCGCCCCAAGCCGGTGGTCTCTGAGTTTCTGGAGGACTAAGCGTACATGCTTCCGATGTTCCTCCAGGGAATGGGAGAAGATTAGGATGTCATCTAAGTATACAACTAAGAATCTATCCAAATATTCCCTGAGCACATCATTCATGAAATCCTGGAAGACTGCCGGGGCATTACAGAGCCCAAAAGGCATCACCAAATATTCATAATGCCCTGAGTGGGTATTAAAGGCAGTCTTCCATTCATCCCCCTCTCTTATTCGGATTAGATTGTACGCACCGCGTAGGTCAATCTTAGAAAAAATGGTGGCAGTACGAAGCTGGTCAAACAAGACCGAAATGAGAGGCAGTGGGTATGAGTTTTTAATCGTGATACGGTTCAATTCCCTGAAGTCGATGCAGGGTCACAACGAACCGTCCTTTTTACCCACGAAGAAGAACCCCGACCCAACTGGAGACTGTGAAGGTCTGATAAATCCCTTAGCCAAGTTCTCCTGAATGTACTCTGCCATAGCCTGAGTCTCAGGACGTGACAGGGAGTACAACCTGCTCTTGGGAAGCTTAGCATTTGGCAACATATCAATGGCACAGTCATAGGGGCGATGGGGAGGTAGTACCTCTGCAACTTTTTTGGAGAACACGTCCGCAAAATCTGCATAACACCCTGGCAATCCTGGCAAACTTAGCTGCGAGAGCCTGACTGGAAGGCTCAAGCAACTCCTGAAACAATCAGTACCCCAACTAAGAATCTCCCCAGAGACCCAGTCAAATTGAGGATTGTGGGCCCTTAACCAGGGTAACCCCAACACCAATGGGGCAAAAGTACAGACAGTCACATAAAAGGACAATTTTTCAGAGTGTGTGGCTCCAATAAACAAAGAAATCTGGCTAGTGCAAGAGGTAATTTTACCTTGGGATAATGGTTCCCCGTTTAACCCACAAATCTCAATTTCCGATGCCAGGGGTACTAAGGGAACAGAGTGTTTCAGGGCGAATTGGCGGTCCATAAAAACCCCGTCGGCCCCACTGTCCACAAAGGCCTCAGTCTTGACAGTTTGACCGAGGATCTTCAAGGTCACCGGAATGATAAAAGTCTTCTTGGGAAATTCTGACTTCTGGCCTGACAGGATATTTCCCATCACCCTCAGGCCCTGAAGTTTTCCGGCTTTTCTGGGCATGATACTACCACATGACCTTTATTCCCACAGTACAAACACAACCCCTGCTGTCTCCTCCGCGTCTTCTCACGCGAGGAGAGGCGGGTAGCCCCAATCTGCATAGGCTCCTCTGAAAATTCCTCAGAGTCTGAGGTTCCCTTGGGAAGGAAGGAAATCTCAGTCTCCCTTTCAAGCCTACGCTCTCTCAGCCGTCTATCCACCCGGATGGATAACTGCATGAGCTGATCCAAGCTATCAGGCAAGGGATATTGTACCAGTTGGTCCTTTATCTGGTTAGAAAGACCTCTTCGGTACTGGTGTCTCAGGGCTGGGTCATTCCACTGGGTATCATGGGCCAACCTCCGAAACTCCGTACAGTAAACCTCAACTGGCCTTCGCCCTTGCTTAAGGATCGAAATCTGAGCCTCGGCTGAGGCCGTCTTGTCAGGGTCATCATACAACATGCCCAGTGCCGTAAAAAAAGCATCAACACTTTTAAGCGACGGACAGTCAGGCTGCAACCCATATGCCCAGACCTGTGGGTCTCCTTGTAGCAAGGAAATCACTATGCCCACCCGCTGAATCTCCGACCCAGAAGACTGAGGCCTAAGCCGGAAGTATAGCTTGCAGCTCTCCTTGAAACAAAAGAACTGCGAGCGATCTCCAGAAAAACGATCCGGGAGATTTACTTTCGGCTCCTTAACCCCTGCAGGTGCTGCTGCTGCGGGAGCTCCGCCAGCAGCCTGGGAGGTGTGCATTTTAATGGACAAATCATTAAATTGTCGAGTCAGGACCTGCACCTGATCGACCACCTGTTGCAACGTATTTTGAGGGGTATGCTCCATATTCCCACAAAATTTCAACAGGAGTATTAGGCTGCTGAATATGTTATGCACACCAGTGCCTGCAGGAAAGTACTGGTGTCAGGACTGTTATGCACTCCAGTGCCTGCAGGAATGTACTGGTGTTTGAACTGTTATGCAAAACAAATGGACTTACAGACAGACTGGGGAATATGACATAACGTACACAGAAGGTGATAGGTTAACAAAATACACACAAAGTGAACAGAGAAGCCCAGAGGCTAAGGAACTGGGTATCTCCCTTGTATTAGAACTGCTCAGATGGGATAAGCAAGATGTTGTGTTTTAATACGTAGAGAACCCGAAATGCTGTTGCTAAGGGCAACAGCAAAACCCTAAAGGGTTACCAACGGGTGTGGCAGTAAACTCCTTGGTCAGAGATGGAATGATAGACACAAGGAGAGTCTCCACAATCCTAATTCTCACTTGCAGTGCACAGGTTCAGCTTACTGCCACTAAACTGACCCCTGACACCTAGCACAGTGAGACAGGATTAGACAGGCAAGTCTTAGAATACAGCCGCAAACTTGCTAAGTTCACAGAGTAGTAACAGAACCCCAGCAAGCTAAACGACTGACTCCAGTCTTACTGCTAGGTCTGGATTGGCAGAGTGTAATACCAAATCCCCAGGCCTATTTGCAGTAAGCAACAAACAAATACAAAGCTACACAGTACTGGCTAACTTTCAGAAACTGACTAACCAACAAAGATTCAGCAGCATCTGCTTACCCTGAGAAGAGGCCTTATAAAGCAGGTGCTGTCCACGCCCCACTCAGACCTCACAGACTGTGAGCACAAAAACCAGCACCGGATCCCCTGCCATGCACAGAGCCTATAACCACTGCACAGCAAAAGACCCGAACCGGAGTATCAGCTGCGCTCAGGTCACTCCGCTAGCACTTGTCTCCCGGTTGCCATGACGACGTGGCAGCACAGGGCAGGAGACCCTAACATGCACCTTTCACCAGGCGGGAGCTCCGCGTCCTGGTTTCGGTGATGGACCGCCGCGTAGGCCGCGTTGGGCGCTTCATCCCAAATCGGGTTAAGCGCGAGGCCTACGCGGAGGTCCGCCGCCTGCTGCGGACTCGCGTCCGCAGCAGGCGGACAATCATCCAACTAGCGCGGAGATGGAGTGATCTCCGCAGGAGGACGCCAGAGCCGTTGGCGGAGATCCGCCAGCAAATACGGGCTATGCATGCACGCAGTAAGTTACATTACATAAGATTCTTAGCAAAAATTTAAGAAATTTACACTAAGTGGTAGGCTAATTGCAACGCTGATTGTCCATTTTTATAACATAGGACAGTGTGTGTGGTTAGGGCAAACAGTACTGACTGTAGCAAAGTGTCACCAAACAAGTGCATGTTTTCCAGAATTAATAACCAGGCAGGAAACTGTACCCAAATACTTGATCAGTGCTGTCTATATAATAAGGTGCCTTGAATAGTTATCTGGTGATGTTGCCTAGACCAATCAATATGACTCAATGGAATAGATTAAGGAATGAGCTTCAAAGTAAAAGTTTTGACTCATTTTGTTTGCTGTGGGCAACATGATGATGTTTTTAAAATGTGTATTTTTAAGAAAAACAAACCACAGTCTTTTACATGGAACAGAACAGTGATTTTTCAAATTGTTTAGTATGTAATTTAACATGCAAAATAAATTTTTTCACAAATATCATTATAGGACGAGAACAACGGCAGACCTCTCAGCCCCCTTCCCCTTCCCAGTCCCCCTCCCCTTCTCACTCCCCCTCCCCTTCTCACTCCCCCTCCCCTTCTCACTCCCCCTCCCCTTCGCAGTCCTCCTCAGCTTCCCAGTCCCCCTCAGCTACCCAGTCCCCCTCAGCTTCCCAGTCCCCCTCAGCTTCCCAGGCCCACTCCACTTTCCACTCCCCTTCTCACACCACCTCTCTATCTCTTTCTGTGACCCCTTCTCCTCCTTCCCATACCCCTTCTCCTTCAACTTCAAACTCACCTTCTCAGCCCCCCTCACCCTCTATTGGCTTAACTTTCTCTCCACCCCCCTCGCCCTCTCAATCAGACCCACCCTCTGAAATTACATCCCCAATCCAGCCTCCTTCCCCATCCAGCCTCCTTCCCCCATCCCTCCTCCTTCCCCAATCCCTCCTCCTTCCCCAATCCCTCCTTCTTCCCCCATCCAGCCGCCTTCCCCACCCAGTGAGTGGGCAGAAGAAGCCCCTGCTGAATTAACTGTCAACCATCATGTTGCAGAGGAAAGTAAGTGTTTTAACATGTTCTCCAAAAATGATTACCTACTTACACTTACAATGCCAAAACATGCAGTGTTGTACTGTTGGAATTCTTGTACCAAGGACAAATATTTGTGTTATTCTTCATGGTCTACATGTTGTTTTTACATTTTTGTGAGTGTCATTATATGTACAGTGTTTATGTGTGCAATGTTTTGTGTGTCCACTCTAGGTCGACACTCATTAGGTGGACAGGGTTGCCAGGACAACAGGGTTTATATGTGTTAGGTTTTCAGGGAAACAGTTAGACCTGAGTGGAGTTTAGTATGTTGTTGGTCTTTTACACTTGTGCCTGTGTAGTCTTAATATTTGCACTTACAAATCACATGCTTCACTTTGTTATGCAGCCTAATGACACACTGATTTGTGGTGTGAAAGTTACACTCACAAAATGATTATTGGCTAAAGTCAAACCTGTTTGACCTTATTTAGTAAGGTCAGCTTTCAGGGAGTGTGGGCATGCTAGGATCTGTTGTCCTTCTGAAGATGTTGATATGCAGTGTGATGATGCAGGACCAAACCCATAAAAAAAATCATAAATACACTCCAGATGTAAATGAATGCCAACATGGTGTAACATTGACGAAGATGGTAGTTATCTTTAACATGGGATGTCGCCCATAGCAACCAATAAGATTATACTTTACAATTGGGGAACCACTTCTACAAGATAATATTCTTATTTTTCCTTGTTTGCTATGGGCAACGCTCCATCTTAAATATAACTCACATAGTAGTAAATGTACCCCATGGTCTCGTAAACGGGAAAAATTTATTAAAAAAACCCAGAGCAGGCTTGTGTGTTTTTCTGCTAATGATTGTACCATAAAACAGCCATGATGTAGTAACTTTGCCATTAAGCAGGCCTGTCCAAACTGCGGACCTCCAACTGTTGAGAAACTACACATCCCAGCATGCCCTGACACAGCTTTGGCTTTCCCTGGCCCCAAAACTGAGTCAAGGCATGCTGGTATATGTAGTTTCACACCAGCTTGAGGGATGCAGTTTGGACATGCCTGCATTAAAGTGTGCTTTGTGCCTTGCTTGTATAATAAGTAATGTGAGTAAGTTATTAATGTTTATGTTATCTCTTAATTTCAGATGTTGCCGTTGGAGATCCCACATCTTTTGCGGACATTATTGCCAACATGAGGATACATCTCCAGGCCTTGCTGGGTCTTGTTGACCAAATGCAAACGTTGTTTTAATTTTTGTTTATAAAAAAAAATAAAAAAAATGTTTATATTATAAAAAAACCAAAAAAAAAAAAAAAAAAAAAAACATTTGTTTTCAAGTTAAGCGGGTGTTTATTATTTATTAATGCAATGAAGGAACTGCAGAATGACGAACAGACATTTATTACCTTAAACATTTCATACATCTAACGTAAGTTTGTTTAAAATGTAAAAAAGACATATGTTGTTATTGTCTAAATAAACATGCAAACACCTTCATTCACATACTAAAACTCTACTTAAAAAATAAAAAAATAAAAACATTAGACCAAGCACATTGCAAACATCTATATTTATATTAAAATTCTAAAATAATTTAGGTACAATTATGGCTACAAAGTGTTCTTCAGGTATTTTAAAAAGACTTAATTGATCTTGAACATTACAATTCATTTCACTAATTGGATTTGTAATTGAGGAGGGCTTGTGGACTTTTAATTGGAAGGTGTTATTCCACTTAATAGTAAAAAAAAACCATTGTGGTGCGTTTGCCCGCAAAAGTGAGCACTTTTAATGATAAATGTGTAAATATACTACAACTTAGTATTTTTACGATGAAGTATGTGTTAATGCGATGGTTTCGCATTGCTGCGATGTTTTCGCATTGCTGCGATGTCATTTGGCGTACGCCCACTTTGTGTAATACTGCGTACGAAAGAGCAAAAATACGTTGGGGGCGGATGTTCGCAAATTTACTACACTAACGCAACTTTGCAAATATGTTGTGCGAACGAAAAACTGAGCGATCAACTCGGAATGAGGGCCATGGTTTTGCCCAACTGCTAAAAAATTTCCTGCTGCGATCAACTTGGAATTACCCCCAAATTTGTTCTGTGCATGCTTCTTTTGAGCAAAGTCTCTATCAGACTCTCTGGATTTAAATAATGACAATTGTCTATATTCTCATGGCAATGTGAATGAAAGTACTCCTTACTATTCTAAAGCTGTAACTCAAGCTCTCCACAGATCTTTTTCCTGACTGTAAATCTTGTTAACTTACCCAGCCTGACAATTTTATTGCACAGTTCACTCAACAATTTAAAAATACTTTCCAATCTGTTTCTTTTTAAGTTTATCACAATTCAATTAACATTGGTATCCTGAAGCCATGCTGTTCTGCTTTAGCAATTTGCATCAGATTATTTTCCTCACACATTGCGTATTGTTAACTGTTGTGCTGTTTATGTTGATGATATATCTTGTTTTTTCAAGCTATTCAAATCTTTATTACTGTACTTTCAAGATTTTTATGGATTTTTTTCAACTTTATCTTCTGCAACTGACTAGTTTTCATGAATAATAATTGAGACAGTTATTAAAATGAATCAGCTGGTTCGTACGATTCTATATTCGTACTTATTGGCCCTCATTCCGAGTTGTTCGTTCGGTAATTTTCTTCGCATCGCAGCGATTTTCCGCTAATTGCGCATGCGCAATGTTCGCACTGCGACTGCGCCAAGTAAATTTGCTAAGAAGTTTGGGATTTTACTCACGGCATTACGAGGTTTTTTCTTCGTTCTGGTGATCGGAGTGTGATTGACAGGAAGTGGGTGTTTCTGGGCGGAAACTGGCCGTTTTATGTGAGTGTGTGAAAAAACGCTGCCGTTTCTGGGAAAAACGCGGGAGTGGCTGGAGAAACGGGGGAGTGCCTGGGCGAACACTGGGTGTGTTTGTGATGTCAAACCAGGAACGAAACTGACTGAACTGATCGCAGTGGCAGAGTAAGTGTCGAACTACTCAGAAACTGCTTAGAAATTTCTATTCGCAATTTTGAGAATCTTTCGTTCACAATTTTGCTAAGCTAAGATTCACTCCCAGTAGGCGGCGGCTTAGCGTGTGCAATGCTGCTAAAAGCAGCTTGCGAGCGAACAACTCGGAATGAGGGGCAGTGGCAAACGCAGGATTTGCATGGGGGGGTTTCCAGAACTGGGCGGAGCCAATCACGCAGGCAGAGGAATGTTAAATCCACTGTCCAGCAATAGTCCTCGTATAGGAGGCAGATCAAGGCTCCCACCTTGGTATATAAATGTAAATTTACACATACATTTGTTAAGTTCGTTTAACTTTCAGAAAAAAGCAATACCTTATTACACCAGTGTTCAGGCCGCTGCGACCGCTAAGTGTGTGTGCGATAAACCTCTATGAATGCGTACACGTTGCGTAAGCACGCCGATACGCTGTAAGCACAATGTAGCAACACATGTGGCTGAATACACTTTAAACCCCTAACAGGATTGGAATGCGACACCAATTGTATATGTTATGTTGTGGTCCAATGCAGCAACAAATATATACTTAAAAGGGGGTTCACAGAGAAATACAACAGTAATACAAAAGAACAGCTACAACCAATGGATACATACGTTTGTTCGCCTGCGCCACCCGGATCCGGTCCTCAGTCAGTCTAGCAAGATGACCTTCAGAGAATTAGACTGGGACCGGCCAGGAGGCTTGGCTTTTATACATTTGTCCAAAACATAGTACAAAGGAAACTGTAAGCTCTTCTTTCATAGGTCAGAGGGCTGGTCATTTACAGTACATGAGGGGTCATAGGTCGGTTTGAATAGGTGGGCAATGCCTGGTCCAGGTGTACTTGCAGGTGTCCTCCACTGGGTTCCGGCCGAATATCAGGAGTACAGTAAATACAGTGTGATATTAATATTGTATTCCTGCGCATATCTATGCGCAGGAGCATTCTACATTCTGCAAACTGTGATCGGACTATTGCCTTTGAAATACTGTACATCTGGATACCAAACACCATGTCCTAACCTAATTCTGTCCCCTCACATCCTGTAAAGTTGAATATCTCTATTGTTCCTTTCCTGAAATAAATGTAATTTGCTGGTGTGGTGCGTGTAGACGATGTGTAAATTATGCACTATATGGATTAAATATCAGATATGTCTTTGTGGCTTTTCCATGCGAATGCGTATGCTACCGTATTTACTCATACCATGCGCTAATACGCAGGGCTTCGTGAGCCAATGTACACAGCGTGCGGGTATGTGCACGCACGGCAGAACAAGTACCCGCACGGAGGCCACTCTGTGTGGTGTTTGCATGTGGGTATAATATTTTCGACTTCGACACATTCTAAAGGTTATATTTACACCATTTCTGTATGTACTTATCGTATTCTAATTAGGAACTGTGTTATTTCATTGGAACACAGACTGCTTTTGATAAAGAAGACTTTTGATAAATCATTTGAAGAGGTTTCCTGAGCTGAGTTCAGTGCTCCAGCTTTTTGTACATGGATTTGTGAAACTTCGAGCCTGTCAGATGGTAAGGGGCAAAATGAACTGCTGGTTACTGAACGAATGAAGCGATGAACACTGTGCAATTGAAACTACAATATATATATCAATGTAAGATGAGTGGTGTGATATGTTAGAAGCCTCCAGAGGTCAATGTATCTAATACATCCAAATCCGTTGCCTTTGTACTCAGACAGCAGAGTCACTTGTCAGGTATAAGACAGTTATGTCTGTGCTCTCACAATAGGAGCATATTCTCTCAGCAGGGATGCCAAGTTATCTTAACAAAGGCTCTATCTGAGTCTCTATTACCAGCTCTCCCACAAAAAAGTGGTAGTTTAGTAGTAGTATTTTTTTTAAAGTATCCAGGTTTATCACAGTGGATATTATCATGTCGCAGAGGTACTGTCTAGCTGTATGTATTGTGATGTCACAGAGGTACTGTCTAGACGAATGCATTGTGATGTCACAGAGGTACTGTCTAGCTGAATGTATTGTGATGTCACAGAGGTACTGTCTAGCTGAATGTATTGTGATGTCACAGAGGTACTGTCTAGCTGAATGCATTGTGATGTCACAGAGGTACTGTCTAGCTGAATGCATTGAGATGTCTCAGAGGTACTGTCTAGCTGAATGCATTGTGATGTCACAGAGGTACTGTCTAGCTGAATGCATTTTGATGTCACAGAGGTACTGTCTAGATGCCTGCAGCTGACTGTACTGTGATGTCACAGAGGTACTGTCTAGCTGAATGTATTGTGATGTCACAGAGGTACTGTTTAGCTGAATGCATTTAGATGTCACAGAGGTACTGTCTAGCTGCCTGCAGCTGAATGTACTGTGATGTCAAAGAGATACTGTCTAGCTGAATGCACTGTGATGTCACAGATGTACTGTTTAGCTAACTGCATTTTAATGTCACAGAAGTACTGCCTAGCTGCATGCAGCTGAATGCATTGTGATGTCACGGAGGTACTGTCTAGCTGAATGTGTTGTGATGTCACATATGTACTGTCTAGCTGAATACTTTGATGTACAGTTTATATAAATGCATTTTGATGTCACAGAGGTACTGTCTAGCTGCCTGCTGCTAAATGTACTGTGATGTCACAGAGGTACTGTCTAGCTGAATGCATTGTGATGTCATAGAGGTACTGTCTAGCTGAATACATAGTGATGTCACATATGTACTGTCTAGCTGAATGACTTGTGATGTCACAGAGATACTGTCTAGCTGAATGCACTGTGATGTCACAGAGGTACTGTCAAGCTGAAGGCATTGTGATGTCACAGAGGTATTGTTTAGTTTCCTGCCGCTGAATGCATTGTGATTCCACAGAGGTACTGTCTAGCTAAATGCATTGTGATGACATAGAGATAGAGGTACAGTACTGTCTAGCTGAATGTATTGTGATGTCGCAGAGGTACTTTCTAGCTGAATGCACTGTGATGTCACAGAGATACTGTCTAGCTGAATGCATTCTGATGTCACAGAGGTACTGTCTAGCTACCTGCAGCTTAATGTATTGTGATGTCACAGAGGTTCTGTCAAGCTGAATATATTGTGATGTCAAAGAGGTACTGTCTAGCTGAATGCATTGTGGTGTTACAGAGGTACTGTATAGTGGAATGTACTGTAATGTCACAGAGGTACTGTCTAGCTGAATGCATTGTGATGTCACAAAGATACTGTCTAGCTGCCTGCAGCTGAATGTATTGTGATGTCATAGAGGTACTATCTAGCTGAATGCATTGTGATGTCAAAGAGGTACTGTTTAGCTGAATGCATTCTGATGTCACAGATGTACTGTCTAGCTGCCTGCAGCTGAATGCATTGCAATGTCACAGAGGTACTGTCTAGCTGAATGAGTTGTGATGTCACAGAGATACGGTCTAGCTAAATGCACTGTGATGTCACAGAGGTACTGTCAAGCTGGATGCATTGTGATTTCACAGAGGTACTGTCTAGCTGAATGCATTGTGATGTCACAGAGGCACTGTCTAACTGCCTGCAGCTGAATGCATTGTGATGTCACAGAGGTACTGTCTAGCTGAATGCATTGTGATGTCACAGAGGCACTGTCTAACTGCCTGCAGCTGAATGCATTGTGATGTCACAGAGGTACTGTCTAGCTGAATGAGTTGTGATGTCACAAAGATACTGTCTAGCTGAATGCACTGTGATGTCACAGAGGTACTGTCAAGCTGTATGCATTGTGATGTCACAGAGGTATTGTTTAGTTGCCTGCCGCTGAATGGATTGACATTTCACAGAGGTACTGTCTAGTTGAATGTATTGTAAAGTCCCAGAGGTACTGTCTAGCTGAATGCATTGAGATATCACAGAGGTACTGTCTAGCTGCCTGCAGCTAAATGCATTGTATTATCACAGAGATACTGTCTAGCTCCCTGCTGCTGAATGCATTGTGAATGATGTCACAGAGGTACTGTCTGGTAGCTGAATGTATTGTGATCTCACAGCGGTACTGTATAGCTGAATGCATTGTGATGTCACAGAGGTACTGTGTAGCTGCCTGCAGCCGAATACATTGTGAAGTCACAGAGGTACTGTCTAGCTGAATGCATTTTGAGGTCACAGAGGTACTGTCTAAGCTGAATGCATTGTGATGTCACAAAGGTACTGTCTAACTGAATGTATTGTGATGTCACAGAGGTACTGTGTAGATAATTGTATTTGGATGTCACAATGGTACTGTCTAGCTGAATGTATTGTGATCTCACAGGGTACTGTATAGCTGAATGCATTGTGATGTCACAGAGGTACTGTGTAGCTGCCTGCAGCTGAATCAGGGGCGTAACTGTGGGAGGCAGTGGAGTCGGCTGCCGCCGGGCTCCTGACCTCAAGGGGGGACTTCTCCATTGTCTCCCGCTGACGATTGCTCACTGCTACTTTTTTTTTTAATGATTCTTACAGACGGAGGATCTGTGTCTGTAACACGGAAGCTGCCTCCTGTATATACAGAGAGCTGGCACTGGCTGCAGCTAGGGGGAGCTCCAGAGCGCAGCTCCTCCTGCGCCCTTCCAGTTAAGCAGGCCAGCCGAGTGAAACTCTTTGTTCCTCCATCAGGCCGATGATAGCCAAAAGTAGGCACTGGCCTCAAGCTGCACTGTGGTGGGGAAGGTGTATTTGGTGGTGCTGGGGGGGGCTTTGATGGAAGCACTGTGTTTTGTGTGTGCATGTTTTAAGTGAGGTGTGTGTGTGTTTTTAAGGAAAGTTGTGTGTTCAAGTAAAAGAGGCATGTGTGTGTGTGTGTGTGTAAGTGAGAGGCATGTGTGAGAGGCATGTGTGAGAGGCGTGTGTGTGTGTGTGTGTGTGTGTGTGTGTGTGTGTGTGTAAGTGAGAGGCATGTGTGAGAGGCATGTGTGTGTGTAAGTGAGAGGCATGTGTAAGTGAGAGGCGTGTGTGTGTGTGTGTGTGTGTGTGTGTGTGTAAGTGAGAGGCATGTGTGTATGTGTGTAAGTGAGATGCGTGTGTGTGTGTGTGTAAGTGAGAGGCATGTGTGTGAGAGGCATGTGTGTGTGAGAGGCATGTGTGTGTAAGTGAGAGGCATGTGTGTGAGGCATGTGTGTGTAAGTGAGAGGCATGTGTGTGTGTGTGTGTGTGTAAGTGAGAGGCACGTGTGTGAGAGGCAAGGATTAAAGGAGGCATTTAAGCATTTCTACAGGCCTATGGGTGTCATTCCGACCCATTCGCACGCAGCTGCTTCTCGCTGTGGTGCGAACGGGTGCGGAATGCGCATGCGCGGCGGACGCTGTGCACGTGCGCAACGTTGCCCGGCGACAGAGGCCGCCGGGTTACGTAGCGCCTACCGATGGAAGCGGTCGCAGAGGCGACCGCTAAGAAGATTGACAGGAAGGAGGCGTGGCAGGGTGGATCCGGACCAGTGGAGACCATTTTCGGGAAGTGGTGAGTAAAACGCAGGCGTGTCCAGGACAACGGAGGGCGGAGGTGTGACGTCAAAGCCGGGCCCATCATCGCTGGATCCATCGCACAGGTATGTATGTCCAGGGCTGGTCTATTTCTGCTTGACATTTTTTTAGCTTAGCAGGTTATCGCAGCCCTGCTAAGCTATAATACACTCCCTCATAGGCGTGGACTATTTATCGCAGCAGCAGCAGCTAAAAGTTGCTGGCAGCGATCAACTCAGAATGACCACCTATGTACAGAGCACACACCTGGTCTCGGTACACGCTACCTTACAAATATATGGAGGGGTGTGTGTGTGTGTGAGGCGCGTGTGTGTGTAAGTGAGAGGCATGTGTGTGTTTAAGTGAAAGCGGCGTGTGTGTGTTTTTAAGTGAAGGAGGCATGTGTGTGTGAGTGAAAGAGGCATGTGTGAGAGGCATGTGTGTGTTTGTAAGTGAAAGAGGCATGTGTGTGTTTAAGTAAAAGGCGTTTGTGTGTTAAAGTGAAAGCGGCGTGTGTGTATGTTTAAGTGAAAGAGGCGTGTGTGTACTTTTAAGTGAATGAGGTGTTTGTGTGTTTTTTATATATATCAGCACACAGCTGCGCCAAAGCATCTCCATCGAGACCTGCTGGCATGTGAGGGAGCACTGTAGGTGTACTATAAAAGGTATGCTGGTATCTGTTTTTATTGTAATGACTGACTTGGAGTGCGTCCACTTTTTATGTTTATCTATATTACTCTTGGGAAAGGTACCTGAGCACGCTACTACTGTTCACCCTGAGTGCCGGATAGTTACATATGGTATGTGTGTGTATATGTAGGGGGGCACCAACATTTATCATGTCTCCGGGAGACTGGGACGAACTTACCGCCACTGAGCTGAATACATTGTGATGTCACAGAGGTACTGTCTAGCTGAATGCATTGTGATGTCACAGAGGTACTGTCTAGCTGAATGCATTGTGATGTCAAGTGGTACTGTCTAGCTGAATGTATTGTGATGTCAGAGGTACTGTGTAGATAATTGTATTTGGATGTCACAATGATACTGTCTAGCTGAATGTATTGTGATGTCACAAGGGTTATTTCTAGTTGAATGCATTGTGATGTCACAGTGGTAATGTCTAACTGAAAGTATTGTGATATCACAGAGGTACTGTCTAGCTGAATGTATTGTGATGTCACAGAGGAACTGTCTACCTGAATGCATTGTGATTTTACAGAGTTACTGTCTAGCTGAATGTATTGTGATGTCACAAAGGTAGAGATGAACTTCATGAACCGAGTCCGGCTCGGTGTTTCCCGGCAGACTTGGATCCCAAAACATGGCAAAACGTCATTATTCTGCTGTCTGATTCCCACTGGGTTTTGTATTGTATAAAGGTCCCGGTGATTGGTGCCATTTTCACTCCGGCTGTGAAGAGTGCACTGAATGGATGTGTCCGTCTTAGTACTGGGGTGTGTGGCGTGGGGTATGGGGCTGCTGGCTGCATCCAGTGACAACAAGGGGTGATCTTCAATCATTATCAGTCCAGGAGTGCTGGTGTATCTGACAAGGGGTGATCTCATCTGTGCATACATCCAGGGGCTCTGCCCCATGTTTTTAAAAAGCCCAATGTACTGTGTATGTGCATCCAGGGGCTGGTGTGTTTCCAGTGATGCTGCCATCTTTTATATCTAACAAGGGGTGATCTCATCTGTCCCTAAACATCCAGGATCTCATCTGTCCCTATACATCCAGTGTTAAAAAAAAGCCCAGTAAACTGTGTGTACATCCAGGGGCTGGTGTGTCTCCAGGGGTGCCGTCACCTTGTGTATCTCGTCTTGTGAATCTCACAACAAGGAGTGATCTTATCTGTACATATACATCCAGGAGCTCTGCCCCAGTGTTAAAAAATCTGTATTTTGTGTGTTGTGTACTGTGTACATCCCAGGGCTGGTGTGTCTCCAGGGGTGTTGTCATCTGGTGTATCTGACAACACTACACACAGTATACTGAGGTTTTTTTAACACTGGAACAGAGCCCCTGGATGTATATGGACAGATCGTTTATATACAACCAGGGGCTCTGCCCCAGTGTAAAAAAAATTCAGTATACTGTGTGTTGTGTACATCAAGGGGCTGGTGTGTCTCCAGGGGTGCTGTCATCTGTATCTGACAACAAGGGGTGAGCTCATCTGTCCATATACATCCAGGGGCTCTGCCCCAGCGTTAACCCCCCCCCCCCACCCCTCCCCCTATACTCTATCCAGGGACTGGTGTGTCATATATACTGTTTTAGTATCAGTCCAGGGGTACTGTGTCTGGTGTATCTGACAAGGAATGATCTCATCAGTCCATATACATCCAGGGGCTCTCCCCCAGTGTTAAAAACCCAGTATACTGTGTGTGCACATCCAGGGGCTGGTGTGTTGTGTATATGAGTATCAATCCAGGGGTGCTGTCATCTGGTGTATCTGACAACAGGGGGTGATCTCGTCTGTCACTATACATCCAGGGGCTCTGTCCCACTGTTAAAAAAAAACCCAGTATACTGTGTGTGTACATTGTGTACATTTAGGGGCTGGTGTGTTGTGTATATGAGTATCAATTCAGGGGTGCTGTCATCTGGTGTATCTGACAACAGGGGGTGATCTCATCTGTCACTATACATCCAGGGGCTCTGTCCCAGTGTTAAAAAAAAAAAACAGTATACTGTGTGTGTACATTTAGGGGCTGGTGTGTCCTATGTATCAGCATTAGTCCAGGGGTGCTCTGTCTGTCATCTGGTGGTGTATCTGACAACAATGGGTGGCGATCTGTCCATGCTAGGGGTGATCTGTGTGTCCATTCAGGGGCTCTACCCCAGTGTAAAATTAAAAGAACAAAAGCTAAAAAGCCTAAAATCTAATTATAAAACAAAAATATATATTTTTTGTTTGCGCTGTACCATACTAGACAATTTTTATTTTATTTTCATAAGTACTGTGACACTGCTGGTCAGACAACAGTATATTATTATTTCGTACTCATACATGTATTGTGCGACACTGTGGGTGAAATTAAACTTCAGTGTTTGATTACTATTTCTGACTCATACACGTTTTGTGTGACACTGTTGGGGAAATTAAACTGCTTGATTAATATAAAAAATTTTGTACAAATTGTGGTGTGTGCTGTACCCCACTTCATTCGTGTTTGTGGATCGATATGGAGGACAAACAATTGAGGGGAGAGCAGGAAGCACATAATAGTGGTGCAGGTGCTGGCACCAGTCATGACGATACAAGTCCGTCAACATAATCTATTAAGGGCGATGCCCAGGAGCATAGAGGGCTTAAATCAGGGTGTGTAAAATCAAAGAAGCAATTTAATTTTACAGTGGTAAAGAAAAAAATCATCAAAAGGAAAGTTAGCTGCAGAGGCAGTGAGACAAACTGTACATTCAGAACCGTCAGAGATTCTTGAGGAATGTTTAGGTGTGTCCGTGTCAGCTACTGTATGTGTAAGTCTGACATTTCTCACACTGTCCTCATAGAGAAGCCTGTTTCACCTTCTTCCACCATTTCTGCACCATCTGCACATGTGGGGAGCAGTACAAGTAAAGATGGTGATGATGAGGACATACTAGAAATTCAGGATTCGTGTGTGGAAGACGGAAGTGGGACAGGATGAGAGGGTTATGTGTGTACTATCTGACAGTGAGGCTGTTGATGTTGTTTGTGTAAGTCAGCCATCAGTGGCTGCAGTTGTTGCCTGTGATAAAAAGAAAACCATTGTGATGCCTGGACACAAGACCAAAAAAGCCAACTCTTGGGTGTGGGATTATTTTTCCCCAAATCCTGACAATTTTTGTAAAGGCATCTGCTCCAATTGTGAGGCCAAAGTTAGTAGAGGTAGGGACAATAGCCATCTAGGCAGTAGGCACCTCCTCCATGTTACGTCATTTGCGGTGAGGACATGATATTTATTGTACAAGATCCTAATGTAATTACTAGTGATGTGCACCGGAAATTGTGTTTTGGTTTTGGATTCGGTTCCGCGGCCGTGTTTTGGATTCGGACGCGTTTTGGCAAAACCTCCCTGAAAATTTTTTGTCGGATTCGGGTGTGTTTTGGATTCGGGTGTTTTTTTACAAAAAAAACTCAAAAACAGCTTAAATCATAGAATTTGGGGGTCATTTTGATCCCATAGTATTATTAACCTCAATAACCATAATTTCCACTCATTTCCACTCTATTCTGAACACCTCACACCTCACAATATAATTTTTAGTCCTAAAATTTGCACCGAGGTCGCTGGATGACTAAGCTAACCGATCCAAGTGGCCGACACAAACACCTGGCCCATCTAGGAGTGGCACTGCAGTGTCAGACAGGATGGCACTTCCAAAAAATAGTCCCCAAACAGCACATGATGCAAAGACAAAAAGAGGCGCATGAGGTAGCTGTGTGACTAAGCTAAGCGACCCAAGTGGCCGACACAAAGACCTGGCCCATCTAGGAGTGGCACTGCAGTGTCAGACAGGATGGCAGATTTAAAAAGTAGTCCCCAAACAGCACATGATGCAAAGAAAAAAAGAGGTGCACCAAGGTCGCTGGATGGCTAAGCTAAGCGACACAAGTGGCCGACACAAACACCTGGCCCATCTAGGAGTGGCACTGCAGTGTCAGACAGGATGGCAGATTTAAAAAAAAGTCCCGAAACAGCACATGATGCAAAGAAAAAAAAAGAGGTGCACTAAGGTCGCTGGATGGCTAAGCTAAGCGACACAAGTGGCCTACAAAAACACCTGACCCATCTAGGAGTGGCACTGCAGTGTCAGACAGGATGGCAGATTTAAAAAATAGTCCCCAAACAGTACATGATGCAAAGAAAAATGAAAGAAAAAAGAGGTGCAAGATGGAATTGTCCTTGGGCCCTCCCTCCCACCCACCCTTATGTTGTATAAACAGGACATGCACACTTTAACGAACCCATCATTTTCAGCGACAGGGTCTGCCACACGACTGTGACTGAAATGACTGGTTGGTTTGGGCCCCCACCAAACAAGAAGCAATCAATCTCTCCTTGCACAAACTGGCACTACAGAGGCAAGATGTCCACCTCCTCCTCATCGTCCGATTCCTCACCCCTTTCACTATGTACATCCCCCTCCTCACAGATTATTAATTCGTCCCCACTGGAATCCACCATCTCAGGTCCCTGTGTACTTTCTGGAGGCAATTGCTGGTGAATGTCTCCACGGAGGAATGGATTATAATTCATTTTGATGAACATCATCTTCTCCACATTTTCTGGAAGTAACCTCGTAGGCCGATTGCTGACAAGGTGAGCGGCTGCACTAAACACTCTTTCGGAGTACACACTGGAGGGAGGGCAACTTAGGTAAAATAAAGCCAGTTTCTGCAAGGGCCTCCAAATTGCCTCTTTTTCCTGCCAGTATACGTACGGACTGTCTGACGTGCCTACTTGGATGCGGTCACTCATATAATGCTCCACCATTCTTTCAATGGTGACAGAATCATATGCAGTGACAGTAGACGACATATCAGTAATCGTTGGCAGGTCCTTCAGTCCGGACCAGATGTCAGCACTCGCTCCAGAGTGCCCTGCATCACCACCAGCGGGTGGGCTCGGAATTCTTAGCCTTTTCCTCGCAGCCCCAGTTGCGGGAGAATGTGAAGGAGGAGCTGTTGACGGGTCACGTTCCGCTTGACTTGACAATTTTCTCACCAGCAGGTCTTTGAACCTCTGCAGACTTGTGTCTGCCGGAAAGAGAGATACAACGTAGGTTTTAAATCTAGGATCGAGCACGGTGGCCAAAATGTAGTGCTCTAATTTCAACAGATTGACCACCCGTGAATCCTGGTTAAGCAAATTAAGGGCTCCATCCACAAGTCCCACATGCCTAGCGGAATCGCTCTGTTTTATCTCCTCCTTCAATATCTCCAGCTTCTTCTGCAAAAGCCTGATGAGGGGAAGGACCTGACTCAGGCTGGCAGTGTCTGAACTGACATCACGTGTGGCAAGTTCAAAGGGTTGCAGAACCTTGCACAACGTTGAAATCATTCTCCACTGCGCTTGAGTCAGGTGCATTCCCCCTCCTTTGCCTATATCGTAGGCAGATGTATAGGCTTGAATGGCCTTTTGCTGCTCCTCCATCCTCTGAAGCATATAGAGGGTTGAATTCCACCTCGTTACCACCTCTTGCTTCAGATGATGGCAGGGCAGGTTCAGAACTGTTTGCTGGTGCTCCAGTCTTCGGCACGCGGTGGCTGAATGCCGAAAGTGGCCCGCAATTCTTCGGGCCACCGACAGCAACTCTTGCACGCCCCTGTCGTTTTTTCAATAATTCTGCACCACCAAATTCAATGTATGTGTAAAACATGGGACGTGCTGGAATTTGCCCAGATGTAATGCACGCACAATATTGGTGGCGTTGTTTGATGTCACAAATCCCCAGGAGAGTCCAATTGGGGTAAGCCATTCTGCGATGATGTTCCTCAGTTTCCGTAAGAGGTTGTCAGCTGTGTGCCTCTTATGGAAAGCGGTGATACAAAGCGTAGCCTGCCTACGAACGAGTTGGCGTTTGCGAGATGCTGCTACTGGTGCCGCCGCTGCTGTTCTTGCTGCGGGAGGCAATACATCTACCCAGTGGGCTGTCACAGTCATATAGTCCTGAGTCTGCCCTGCTCCACTTGTCCACATGTCCGTGGTTAAGTGGACATTGGGTACAACTGCATTTTTTAGGACACTGGTGACTCTTTTTCTGACGTCTGTGTACATTTTCGGTATCGCCTGCCTAGAGAAATGGAACCTAGATGGTATTTGGTAGCGGGGACACAGTACCTCAATCAAGTCTCTAGTTGCCTGTGAAATAACGGTGGATACCGGAAACACGTTTCTCACCACCCAGGCTGCCAAGGCCTGTGTTATCCGCTCTGCAGCAGGATGACTGCTGTGATATTTCATGTTCCTCGCAAAGGACTGTTGGACAGTCAATTGCTTACTGGAAGTAGTACAAGTGGTCTTCCGACTTCCCCTCTGGGATGACGATCGACTCCCAGCAGCAACAACAGCAGCGCCAGCAGCAGTAGGCGTTACACTCAAGGATGCATCGGAGGAATCCCAGGCAGGAGAGGACTCGTCAGACTTGACAGTGACATGGCCTGCAGGACTATTGGCTTTCCTGTCTAAGGAGGAAATTGACACTGAGGGAGTTGGTGGTGTGGTTTGCAGGAACTTGGTTACAAGAGGAAGGGATTTAGTGGTCAGTGGACTGCTTCCACTGTCATCCAAAGTTTTTGAACTTGTCATTTCTGATGAATGCGGTCGAGGTGACGTATAAAGGAGGATGTTCCTAGGTGGTTAACATCCTTACCCCTACTTATTACAGCTTGACAAAGGCAACACACGGCTTGACACCAGTTGTCCGCATTTCTGTTGAAATAATTCCACACCGAAGAGGTGATTTTTTTTGTATTTTGACCAGGCATGTCAATGGCCATATTCGTCCCACGGACAACAGGTGTCTCCCCAGGTGCCTGACTTAAACAAACCACCTCACCATCAGAATCCTCCTTGTCAATTTACTCCCCAGCGCCAGCAACACCCATATCCTCATCCTGGTGTACTTCAACAGTGACATCTTCAATTTGACTATCAGGAACTGGACTGCGGGTGCTCCTTCCAGCACTTGCAGGGGGCGTGCAAATGGTGGAAGGCGCAAGCTCTTCCCGTCCAGTGTTGGGAAGGTCAGGCATCGCAACCGACACAATTGGACTCTCCTTGGGGATTTGTGATTTAGAAGAACGCACAGTTCTTTGCTGTGCTTTTGCCATCTTAACTCTTTTAAGTTTTTTAGCAGGAGGATGAGTGCTTCCATCCTCAGGTGAAGCTGAACCACTAGCCTTGAACATAGGCTAGAGCCTCAGCCGTTCCTTGCCACTCCGTGTCGTAAATGGCACATTGGCAAGTTTACGCTTCTCCTCAGACGATTTAGATTTAGATTTTTGGGTCATTTTACTGAGCTTTATTTTTTGGATTTTACATGCTCTCTACTATGACATTGGGCATCGGCCTTGGCAGACGACGTTGATGGCATTTCATCGTCTCGGCCATGACTAGTGGCAGCAGCTTCATCACGAGGTGGAAGTGGATCTTGATCTTTCCCTATTTTACCCTCCACATTTTTGTTCTCCATTTTTTAATGTGTGGAATTATATGCCAGTAATATATCAATAGCAATGGCCTACTACTATATATACTGCGCACAACTGAAATGCACCACAGGTATGGATGGATAGTATACTTGACGACACAGAGGTAGGTAGAGCAGTGGCCTACTGTACCGTACTGCTATATATTATATACTGGTGGACAGCAAACTGTGCAAAACTGAAATGCACCACAGGTATGGATGGATAGTATACTTGACGACACAGAGGTAGGTAGAGCAGTGGCCTACTGTACCGTACTGCTATATAGTATATACTGGTGGTCAGCAAACTGTGCAAAACTGAAATGCACCACAGGTATGGATGGATAGTATACTTGACGACACAGAGGTAGATAGAGCAGTGGCCTACTGTACCGTACTGCTATATATTATATACTGGTGGACAGCAAACTGTGCAAAACTGAAATGCACCACAGGTATGGATGGATAGTATACTTGACGACACAGAGGTAGGTAGAGCAGTGGCCTACTGTACCGTACTGCTATATAGTATATACTGGTGCTCAGCAAACTGTGCAAAACTGAAATGCACCACAGGTATGGATGGATAGTATACTTGACGACACAGAGGTAGGTAGAGCAGTGGCCTACTGTAACGTACTGCTATATAGTATATACTGGTGGTCAGCAAACTGTGCAAAACTGAAATGCACCACAGGTATGGATGGATAGTAAACTTGACGACACAGAGGTAGGTAGAGCAGTGGCCTACTGTACCGTACTGCTATATAGTATATACTGGTGGTCAGCAAACTGTGCAAAACTGAAATGCACCACAGGTATGGATGGATAGTATACTTGACGACACAGAGGTAGGTAGAGCAGTTGCCTACTGTACCGTACTGCTATATAGTATATACTGGTGGTCAGCAAACTGTGCAAAACTGAAATGCACCACAGGTATGGATGGATAGTATACTTGACGACACAGAGGTAGGTAGAGCAGTGGCCTACTGTACCGTACTGCTATATATTATATACTGGTGGTCAGCAAACTGTGCAAAACTGAAATGCACCACAGGTATGGATGGATACTAGTATACTTGACGACACAGAGGTAGGTAGAGCAGTGGCCTACTCTACCGTACTGCTATATAGTATATACTGGTGGTCAGCAAACTGTGCAAAACTGAAATGCACCACAGGTATGGATGGATAGTATACTTGACGACACAGCGGTAGGTAGAGCAGTGGCCTACTGTAACGTACTGCTATATAGTATATACTGGTGGTCAGCAAACTGTGCAAAACTGAAATGCACCACAGGTATGGATGGATAGTAAACTTGACGACACAGAGGTAGGTAGAGCAGTGGCCTACTGTACCGTACTGCTATATAGTATATACTGGTGGTCAGCAAGCTGTGCAAAACTGAAATGCACCACAGGTATGGATGGATAGTATACTTGACGACACAGAGGTAGGTAGAGCAGTGGACTACTGTACCGTACTGCTATATATATAGTTATACTGGTGGTCAGCAAAATTCTGCACTGTCCTCCTACTATTTACTACAATGCAGCACAGATATGGAGCGTTTTTCAGGCAGAGAACGTATAATACTGGTGGTCACTGGTCAGCAAAACTCTGCACTGTCCTCCTACTATATAATACTGCTGGTCCCCAGTCCCCACAATAAAGCAATTAGCACACTGAGCACAGATATTTGCAGCACACTGAGCATAGTCAGATATGGAGCGTTTTTCAGGCAGAGAACATAGATATTTGCAGCACACTGAGCACAGATATTTGCAGCACACTGAGCACAGATATTTGCAGCACAATTTGCAGCCCACTGAACATAGAAACTGAGAGGACGTCAGCCACGTCCTCTCACGATCATCTCCAATGCACGAGTGAAAAATGGCGGCGACTTGCTGCTCCTTGTATAGAATACGAATCTCGCGAGAATCCGACCGCGGGATGATGACGTTCGGGCGCGCTCGGGTTAACCGAGCAAGGCGGGAGGATCCGCGTCTGTCTCGGACCCGTGTAAAATGGGTGAAGTTTGGGGGGGTTCGGATCCCGAGGATCCGAACCCGCTCATCACTAGTAATTACCACCCTCATTATCAACATCCTCATCATTAGTGAACGGAGATAGTCTTTCTAAAAAATAGTTTTCTGGGGGCCCAAGCAAAGCAAGCACTTTATTCACAAAAGTGTAAGCCCCTGTCACTGAAGTGCTTGCTTTGTTAAATTGTGCATTTCCTTTTTAATAAAATGAAAATTCCATCTTGCACCACTTTTCATTTCTGCACTCATAGATGTGCTATAAAAGTGCTGTGAATTTGTGCCTCTGCTGTGTCGGTTAGTGACCAGCCGGCTCGCTGCAACCTTTGGCCTAAAATGGATGAAAACAATATTGTGAACTGTGAGGTGAGCAAAATTCATTGGAAACAACTGGAAATGAATGTTATTGAGGTTACTAATACTGTAGGAACAAAAACAGGCAGACATTCTGTGTTTTTAGCTATTTTTATGATTTTTTCAAACAAATAGAGATACAAAACAAATACAGATACAAAACCCACAAGGGCAGTTTTGGCAAAACCAATACAGATCCAAAACACAAAGAAGATACAGATTTATAACAAGAACTCAAAACCCGAGATTTGGGCCGGTGCACATCTCTAATTATTACACTGATTGTTGGTCTGCTTACCCCAAAAAATAAAGTTGTTTACAAAGCTAAATATGTGCAACTAATAATACACATGATGGAAAAACACATGAATGAGCCAAACAATTGTTTTTATTAGGAGAGAAAGAAATATAGAAAACTGTTGAACTTTTATCTGCAGATGGTTCTAATGGGGTCATTCTGAGTTGATTGCTAGCTGCCGTTGTTCGCAGCGTAGTGATAAGTGAAAAAAATGGCTAATCTGCGCATGCGTATGCACCGCAATGCGCACGCGCGTCGTACAGGTACGAAGTCCATTGTGGTTTTGCACTGGTTCTAGTGACGATTCCAATCGCACAGCCGAACGCAAGGAGATTGACAGAAAGAGGGCGTTTATGGGTGTCAATTGACTGTTTTCTGGGAGTGTTTGGAAAAACGCAGGCGTGGCCAGGCGTTTGCTGGGCGGGTATCTGACGTCAGTACTATGTCACTCGTCACAGCAATCATCGCACAGGATAAGTAACTATAGGGCTGGTCTTGTTTTGCACAAAATGTGTTTGCAGGCGCTCTGCTGCACAGGCGTTCGCACTCCTGCTATGCTAAAATACACTCCCCTGTGGGCGGCGACTATGCATTTGCACGGCTGCTAATAACTGCTAGCAAGCGATCGTTCCCTTCGTCGTTACCCGGCTCCATCCATCGCCGGGAAACGACGCGCATGCACATTACGGCCCCCGCGCATGCGCAGTAGTGACCCGGTCGCAGCTGTGCGAAAGAAAGCACGCTGCGATCGGGTCAGAATGACCCCCAGAGAGAGCGTGTCAGAGAGAAAGAGAGATCTCTAACATGAAGTGCATGGCCAATACCTAAGAATGTTCCTATACTGAAGAGTCCCATACTGAAGAGTACCGAAGATTTGTGTTTTTTTTTACTTTACAATTAAAATAAACCTTCATGTTATAGTATGGTGTTTATGTTTTGATAAAAAAAGTTCTTTTATATACTGTACTTGCTTGTTAGGAACAAGAGTCTGTCCAAGAATGTAGATGTTTACACAAAAAGCAATCTGTGTGCCAGATATCAATGGATGATATTGATTGTTTAATCTAACTGTTTAAAACAAATGTCTCTATACAATATTATTAAATAAGCTGTTTTTATAGTTAGATCATGTCCCACAGTGTAAGTAGAGCCATGTGCGCTGTAGTAATTGGACCAGTATTCTGACAATCTGTCCAAGATGTATAATTTAGTTTCTCTGCAGACATGTACATAATACTCCAAGAGAGATACATACAGTACATTATTATTATTATTCATTCTTATGCAAGAGACAATATAATATATAGTACAATAATACTGGCCCCCTTGGTACATTGTATTTAACTCATCCAAGCTAAAAATCAGTGTCCAAACTAACATGAATTACTCCAGTAGGATTTATATTGTCAAATACACTCATTTTGAGTGTTACAGTATTGAACAGTATTAATTACAAGACAATATGTCATGTCATAGAGTAACTTTAACACTCCTTATCTTTTTTTATTTTTTTTCTGTAGGTAAAATCCAGCCTTACAGAAATCAGATGTTTGACAGCTTTGATTATTTTCCAGAACAAATTAGACCCTTAACACTAATGATGAATACAACTGAAAGCAATTCTAAATGCAAAACTGTTGCATCTTGGCAAATAGTGATTTTGTCCAGAATATGCTTAATGGTTTGGAATACTGTAAATGTAAAAAACTAAAATTGTTACTGCTGTACAATTGTTTTCCATATATTTTTAAGCCAGTCACACATTTCATGCTAAATTCTGTATAACTATAATTACTTTTACCATTATTAAGTGATGTCAAAATCTCATGTATAATACAATTGTCTATCTATCTATCTATCTATCTATCTATCTATCTATCTATCTATCTATCTATCTATCTATCTATCTATCTATCTGTTTACCTATCAGCCTCAACATTCTAACCACTGACAGATGGAGTGAATAATCCCTTTACAATGGCACCTGTCAATGGGTGGATATACTGAATTAAGAAGCAAGTGAAAAGTCAGTTCTTGAAGTTGATGCTCATGAAGTCCGGTCTCCGGCGGCTGGTATCTCAAATGAGGCGCCGGTTCGTTAGCCAATCAGAGTTTGTGGACCGCCAGCCAATCAGGAGCCGTGCTGCCGGTCTGTGAGCTCTGATTTTCTAACAAACCGATGCCTTATTGAGATTCACCCCGCCGCCGCCGAAGACCGGACACATCACAAACCATTGAGGGGCAGGAGAGGCGCAGCGCTGCGCTCTCCTCCCTTCACACAGCAGCGGGCTGCAGGTATGGTGGACCGCCCGGTCATACTTGCAGCACTGTTTGTTGGTATATGGAGTGTGCTTCTGCACTATCTTCATGATGCTCCACAAAATGAGGCATCAGTCCTTTTTACCAAAATGGCCATCATTAGGCATTCTTGTCATGCACTGCGCCATCTTGCCACTATGTTTGAGTGCCACAGTACTGCACACATTTCTAGTACTTGGCTTTGCATGAGCCTGCAGTACCCTGCATTACTGCTGCACATACATAACTGGCTGGTTAACTGTATTCTCCACCCCATCTCCACTACACTACCTGCCTGCATTACTCTGAGTATGTACGTACAAAACCTATGCACTGCAATAATTCCAAGCCCCTTGGTTAAGTCTATATGGCTGGTATGTCTTTAATGCTTCTTTTCCCCTGGTGTCTACTATTTATCCACTGTGTATACCACAAGATAGTACAAACATATCAACAGATTGTGGGCACAGACACAAAGATGCCATGTGGCTTTAGAGTGACTCAGTGCACAAAATGCACACAGTACAGTAGCTGCATCCATGATGCCACAAGGAGCTTCCCAATGTTAATGCAACTCAAGTGTGAGAGGCTGTGAAAGGTATCTATTAATCCAGGTGACAGTCCAAATGTTAATGATGTAAATAAAGCCATAGGAACTGTAGACTTAAGTGTTGAACAACATGTTTATTCTATCATACATGGGAAAATATGAATACTGTATAATATTAAGTTGAGTGAATGCATAAGTATGAATGACTAAATCAATAGGCTGATGTCCATATCTCAGCAACTGATGTCACAAGTCGATGACGAAGAGATCGCTATGGCGATGCTATAGAATTTGATGTCTGAATTACATTTCCCAGTGGTAGCCCTATAATCTAATACAGCCAAGCTATCTTTAGAGATCATTATGACAAAACTATTGCAGTTCCAAGAACATAAACCAGTTGAATTAAATGCTGAGAATACTGCCTTACACACTAAAGTTGTAAAGTCCCGAAAATTCATGTGCAAGTGCTATATATGTCACAATACAGGACACAAACCATCTGCATGCAAACTGAAAAATGTGAATGCTAAAAGTGTCACAGACAGTTGCAGAAGAGAATGCAGGTATGTTGACTCAGGTGCCACAAGACATTTCAGTTGCAATCAAGAGTGGTTCACTATATTGAGCATGTGTAAACCTATAAAAATCAGATGAATATGAGATCCAGTACACACAGCTACAAAAGTTGAGATAATCATGGCCTACCTGAGAATAGGAGGGGAAACCAAAGTCAGAGAAATCCAAGATGTCTTATATGTACCAGATATGGGGAGAAAACTCATAGCTAGTTACATGTGTCATGGAGCAAAAAGGATTTAAGGTCCGGTTTGCAGAAAGAAAATGTGTCATGCACAACAAAAGAGGGACTATAATAGTGACAGGTACCTGATGCCAACAACTGTATGTCCTTGACACAGAGGAGTGTTATGTGATGATGACTTCTGACTCACAGAATATGGAACTCTGGCACAGAAGGTTAGGTCTGGCACAGAAGACTGGGCCATTTTAGATAAGACAACATCCAGAAACTTCTTTACTGAATGGCTACAGGAACATCTATGAGAAACACTTAAAGGCCACTGTGTGAGACCTGTATAATAGGCAAGTCGTTGCCCCTTCACAAAATCTGCAGATTGGTGCATACAGATGTGTGTGTTCCAATGGAAGTAAAATTGATAAGTGACTACAAATGTTTCATAGCATTCAGCGATTACTTCACTGGAATGACACACGTTAATTTAATCAAAGAAGAGAATAAAGTAATGAGCAGGATTGCAGACTACAAGAGATCAATAGAAATTCAATTGGATTGCAAGTTGGAACTCTTGAGGTCTAACAATGGAGGATAATCTCTAAACAGATTGCTGAAACCTTCCTGAAATAGCATGGGATTTAATATCAACTGACCATTGCATACATGCGAGAACAAAATGGAGTAAGTGAGCATTAAAATTACCCTATAATGGAGAAAACTCGATCTATGCTAAAAGATGCTAGCCTGAACAAGTGTTTTTGGGCAGTAGCAGTAGCTAAAGCAATGTATCTATAGAATCATGCTCCCATACTTGCTGTAAAAGAGAAGATACAGATGGAAGCATGGTACGAAAGAAAGCCAAGCATCAACCATCTCAAAGTCTTTGGGTGCATTGTGTATGTACATATCCCTAAATTGGATTGAAAATCCATGAAATGTATCATGCTTGGATATTGCCAAAAGAGTACAGGGTACAAACTCTGGAATCCTAAGAAAAGAAAGCTTATAAAATCAAGAGATGTCCTATTTCAATAGACATCACCGCTTAACACAAAGCTGGAATTGGAGTGCATAGCATTAGATATGCCAGAAGCTGAAGGCATGTCTAAAATATAAACTACCAGTGTGGACATCCAACCACAGAAAATAACTTCTGCCAGACCAAACAGTGGAAAATCACATAAAAGATAATATGAAAAGTTTGCAAATATCACATTCTTTGAACCCCAAAATATCCAGAAAATAAGAATTTACTTACCGATAATTCTATTTCTCGGAGTCCGTAGTGGATGCTGGGGTTCCTGAAAGGACCATGGGGAATAGCGGCTCCGCAGGAGACAGGGCACAAAAAGTAAAGCTTTAGGATCAGGTGGTGTGCACTGGCTCCTCCCCCTATGACCCTCCTCCAAGCCTCAGTTAGGATACTGTGCCCGGACGAGCGTACACAATAAGGAAGGATTTATGAATCCCGGGTAAGACTCATGCCAGCCACACCAATCACACTGTACAACCTGTGATCTGAACCCAGTTAACAGTATGATAACAGCGGAGCCTCTGAAAGATGGCTCACAACAATAATAACCCGATTTTTGTAACTATGTACAAGTATTGCAGATAATCCGCACTTGGGATGGGCGCCCAGCATCCACTACGGACTCCGAGAAATAGAATTATCGGTAAGTAAATTCTTATTTTCTCTATCGTCCTAGTGGATGCTGGGGTTCCTGAAAGGACCATGGGGATTATACCAAAGCTCCCAAACGGGCGGGAGAGTGCGGATGACTCTGCAGCACCGAATGAGAGAACTCCAGGTCCTCCTTAGCCAGGTTATCAAATTTGTAGGATTTTACAAACGTGTTTGCCCCTGACTAAATAGCCGCTCGGCAAAGTTGTAAAGCCGAGACCCCTCGGGCAGCCGCCCAAGATGAGCCCACCTTCCTTGTGGAATGGGCATTTACATATTTTGGCTGTGGCAGGCCTGCCACAGAATGTGCAAGCTGAATTGTATTACACATCCAACTAGCAAAAGTCTGCTTAGAAGCAAGAGCACCCAGTTTGTTGGGTGCATACAGGATAACAGCAAGTCAGTTTTCCTGACTCCAGCCGCCCTGGAACCTATATTTTCAGGGCCCTGACCACATCTAGCAACTTGGAGTCCTCCAAGTCCCTAGTAGGCGCAAGACACCACAATAAGCTGGTTCAGGTGAAACACTGACACCACCTTAGGGAGAGAACTGGGGACGAGTCCGCAGCTCTGCCCTGTCCGAATGGACAAACAGATATGGGCTTTTTTGAGAAAAAAAACCACCAATTTGACACTCGCCTGGTCCAGGCCAGGTCCAAGAGCATGTTCACTTTTCATGTGAGATGCTTCAAATCCACAGATTTGACTGGTTGTAAACCAATGTGTTTTGAGGAATCCCAGAACTACGTTGAGATCCCACAGTGCCACTGGAGGCACAAAAGGGGGTTGTATATGCAATACTCCCTTGACAAACTTCTGGACTTCAGGAACTGAAGCCAATTCTTTCTGGAAGAAAAATCGACAGGGCCGAAATTTGAACCTTAATGGACCCCAATTTGAGGCCCATAGACACTCCTGTTTGCAGGAAATGCAGGAATCGACCGAGTTGAAATTTCTTCGTGGGGCCTTCCTGGCCTCACACCACGCAACATATTTTCGCCACATGTGGTGATAATGTTGTGCGGTCACCTCCTTTCTGGCTTTGACCAGGGTAGGAATGACCTCTTCCTGAATGCCTTTTCCCTTAGGATCCGGCGTTCCACCGCCATGCCGTCAAACGCAGCTGCGGTAAGTCTTGGAACAGACATGGTACTTGCTGAAACAAGTCCCTTCTTAGCGGCAGAGGCCATAAGTCCTCTGTGAGCATCTCTTGAAGTTCCGGGTACCAAGTCCTTCTTGGCCAATCCGGAGCCATGAGTATAGTTCTTACTCCTCTACGTCTTATAATTCTCAGTACCTTAGGTATGAAAAGCAGAGGATGGAACACATACACCGACTGGTACACCCACGGTGTTACCAGAACGTCCACAGCTATTGCCTGAGGGTCTCTTAACCTGGCGCAATACCTGTCCCGTTTTTTGTTCAGACGGGACGCCATCATGTCCACCTTTGGTAATTCCCAACGGTTTACAATCATGTGGAAAACTTCCTCATGAGGTTCCCACTCTGCCGGGTGGAGGTCGTGCCTACTGAGGAAGTCTGCTTCCCAGTTTCCATTCCCGGAATGAAACACTGCTGACAGTGCTATCACATGATTTTCCGCCCAGCGAAAAGTCCTTGCAGTTTTTGCCACTGCCCTCCTGCTTCTTGTGCCGCCCTGTCTATTTACGTGGGCGACTGCCGTGATGTTTTATCCCACTGGATCAATACCGGCTGACCTTGAAGCAGAGGTCTTGCTAAGCTTAGAGCATTATAAATTTACCCTTAGCTATATTTATGTGGAGAAAAGTCTCCAGACTTGATCACACTCCCTGGAAATTTTTTCCTTGTGTGACTGCTCCCCAGCCTCTCGGCTGGCCTCCGTGGTCACCAACATCCAAAACTGAATGCCGAATCTGCGGCCCTCTAGAAGATGAGCACTCTGTAACCACCACAGGAGAGACACCCTTGTCCTTGGATATAGGGTTATCCGCTGATGCATCTGAAGATGCGATCCGGACCATTTGTCCAGCAGATCCCACTGAAAAGTTCTTGCATGAAATCTGCCGACTGGAATTGCTTCGAAGGAAGTCACCATTTTTTTTACCATGGCCCTTGTGCAATGATGCACTGATTTTAGGAGGTTCCTGACTAGCTCGGATAACTCCCTGGCTTTCTCTTCCGGGAGAAACACCTTTTTCTGGACTGTGTCCAGAATCATCCCTAAGCACAGGAGACTTGTTGTCGGGATCATGCTACTCCGACCTCCAACTGTTCCCTGGACTTTGCCCTTATCAGGAGATCGTCCAAGTAAGAGATAATTAAGACGCCTTTTCTTCGAAGAAGAACCATCATTTCGGCCATTACCTTGGTAAAGACCCGGGGTGCCGTGGACAATCCAAACGGCAGCGTCTGAAACTGATAGTGACAGTTCTGTACCACGAACCTGAGGTACCCTTAGTGATAAGGGCAAATTTGGGACATGGAGGTAAGCATCCCTGATGTCTCGGGACACCATATAGTCCCCTTCTTCCCGGTTCGTTATCACTGCTCTGAGTGACTCCATCTTGATTTGAACCTTTGTAAGTGTTCAAATTTTTTTAGATTTAGAATAGGTCTCACCTAGCCTTCTGGCTTCAGTACCACAATATAGTGTGGAATAATACCCCTTTTCTTGTTGTAGGAGGGGTAATTTAATTATCACCTGCTGGGAATACAGCTCGTGAATTGTTTCCCATACTGCCTCCTTGTCGGAGGGAGACCTTGGTAAAGCAGACTTCAGGAGCCTGCGCAGGGGAAACGTCTCGACATTCCAATCTGTACCCCTGGGATACTACTTGTAGGATCCAGGGGTCCTGTACGGTCTCAGCGTCATGCTGAGAGCTTGTCAGAAGCGGTGGAACGCTTCTGTTCCTGGGAATGGGCTGCCTGCTGCAGTCTTCTTCCCTTTCCTCTATCCCTGGGCAGATATGACTCTTATAGGGACGAAAGGACTGAAGCTGAAAAGACGGTGTCTTTTTCTGCAGAGATGTGACTTAGGGTAAAAAACGGTGGATTTTCCAGCAGTTGCCGTGGCCACCAGGTCCGATGGACCGACCCCAAATAACTCCTCTTCCTTTATACGGCAATACACCTTTTTGCCGTTTGGAATCTGCATCACCTGACCACTGTCGTGTCCATAAACATCTTCTGGCAGATATGGACATCGCACTTACTCTTGATGCCAGAGTGCAAATATCCCTCTGTGCATCTCGCATATATAGAAATGCATCCTTTAAATGCTCTATAGTCAATAAAATACTGTCCCTGTCAAGGGTATCAATATTTTTAGTCAGGGAATCCGACCAAGCCACCCCAGCTCTGCACATCCAGGCTGAGGCGATCGCTGGTCGCAGTATAACACCAGTATGTGTGTATATACTTTTTATGATATTTTCCAGCCTCCTGTCAGCTGGCTCCTTGAGGACGGCCCTATCTATAGACGGTACCGCCACTTGTTCTGATAAGCGTGTGAGCGCCTTATCCACCCTAAGGGGTGTTTCCCAACGCGCCCTAACTTCTGGCGGGAAAGGGTATACCGCCCATATTTTCTATCGGGGGGAACCCACGCATCATCACACACTTCATTTAATTTATCTGATTCAGGAAAAACTACGGTAGTTTTTTCACATCCCACATAATACCCTCTTTTGTGGTACTTGTAGTATCAGAAATATGTAACACCTCCTTCATTGCCCTTAACGTGTGGCCCTAATAAGGAATACGTTTGTTTATTCACCGTCGACACTGGATTCAGTGTCCCTGTCTGTGTCTGTGTCGACCGACTAAAGTAAACGGGCGTTTTAAAACCCCTGACGGTGTTTTTGAGACGTCTGGACCGGTACTAATTGTTTGTCGGCCGTCTCATGTCGTCAACCGACCTTGCCGCGTGTTGACATTATCACGTAATTCCCTAAATAAGCCATCCATTCCGGTGTCGACTCCCTAGAGAGTGACATCACCATTACAGGCAATTGCTCCGCCTCCTCACCAACATCGTCCTCATACATGTCGACACACACGTACCGACACACAGCACACACACAGGGAATGCTCTGATAGAGGACAGGACCTACTAGCCCTTTGGAGAGACAGAGGGAGAGTTTGCCAGCACACACCAAAAACGCTATAATTATATAGGGACAATAAAAATAAGTGTTTTCCCTTATAGCATCTTTTTTATATATTTCTAACGCCAAATTAGTGCCCCCCCTCTCTGTTTTAACCCTGTTTCTGTAGTGCAGTGCAGGGGAGAGCCTGGGAGCCTTCCCTCCAGCCTTTCTGTGAGGGAAAATGGCGCTGTGTGCTGAGGAGATAGGCCCCGCCCCTTTTTCGGCGGCCTCGTCTCCCGCTCTTAACGGATTCTGGCAGGGGTTAAATATCTCCATATAGCCCCCGGAGGCTATATGTGAGGTATTTTTAGCCAAAAATAGGTTTTCATTGCCTCCCAGGGCGCCCCCCTTCCAGCGCCCTGCACCCTCAGTGACTGCCGTGTGAAGTGTGCTGAGAGGAAATGGCGCACAGCTGCAGTGCTGTGCGCTACCTTAAGAAGACTGAGGAGTCTTCATGCCGCCGATTCTGGACCTTCTTCTTGTTTCAGCATCTGCAAGGGGGCCGGCGGCGAGGCTCCGGTGACCATCCAGGCTGTACCTGTGATCGTCCCTCTGGAGCTAATGTCCAGTAGCCAAAGAAGCCAATCCATCCTGCACGCAGGTGAGTTCACTTCTTCTCCCCTAAGTCCCTCGTTGCAGTGATCCTGTTGCCAGCAGGACTCACTGTAAAATAAAAAACCTAAGCTAAACTTTTCTAAGCAGCTCTTTAGGAGAGCCACCTAGATTGCACCCTTCTCGGCCGGGCACAAAAATCTAACTGAGGCTTGGAGGAGGGTCATAGGGGGAGGAGCCAGTGCACACCACCTGATCCTAAAGCTTTACTTTTTGTGCCCTGTCTCCTGCGGAGCCGCTATTCCCCATGGTCCTTTCAGGAACCCCAGCATCCACTAGGACGATAGAGAAAGCAAATCTATCCAGGAAACAAAGTAATCCAGGAATCAAATAACAACTGGTGTGAGTGGAAATCAATAATAGATAAGGAGATGACATCACTCAATGACAACATACATGGACTGCAGTTAAGAGACATTGTCACCTCGAAACAGTCAAAAGTAAGTGGAACTTCTGCAGCAAGATCAAAGCAAGTGGGACTGTTGCCCGCAATAAAATCACAAAGGGCTATACGCATAAATTTGTATTTGACTACGGTGAAACCTATTCTTCTGTAGCAAGGTACAGTACATTATACTTGGTAGTTGCTATATCTGCCTTCTACAATATGCTGTTATACTAATAATTTAACTAGGATTAGGAGGATTAATAGTTGAGATATACATGGAACTTCGAGAGCATTACTGCGAAAACATGTACCGAGAGGGAGAAGTCTCTTAAAGAAAGCTTTGTACAGTGTAAAAGAGAGTGATCATTGTTGGTACATCAAACTAGATGCTGTACTATAAGAAATGTATTTTGTACCTTCAAAGACTGATCACGGTCTCTACAACAAATACTTAGCAGAGAAACCTTTTGAGTTATTGTAGTGTATGTGAATGAACTGTTACTAGCAGGCCAAGAACAGCACATCACAGATGTCAAGCAGTTGTTAGGACAAAAGTTCAAGATGAAGAATTGCTAGGCCTGAGAATCCCCCAAGATCTAGAGAAAGGAATCGTATCCATATCCACTGTAATGCACAGGGGTGGAAATATTGGAGAAAATGGAGGTTGCCTTTGAAAGCCAGCCATGTGGGGAGCACTGTGATCATCTCCATTGCTCCAGGTACTGTTTTATGTGCCTCAGAGCAGGAATAAGAATGGGTGCCTAGGGAGCATGTGCCTCCCTCTCCCAGGGCACCCACCCTGGAGTCCCATATCTAGCCTAAAGATTAATTTTCAGCAAGAAAACTGCACCAAAAGCACCTGCTGCATTTGCTGTCTCTGTAGGAGCAGCAAGTAATGAGAATGGAATAAGCTGATCAGCAACATGTAGTGATTGTGTGCAGGGGTGTTGATAGCTTATTGGTGGAGGACAATGTGTGTCTGAGTTCTTCTGGAATGTCAGAAGTGAATGCAGGTTGCAGAGAATGTGTGTTTGGAAAGAGCAGCAGTGAAGGATTGTGTTTGGAAAGAGCAGCAGTGAAGTGGCTATCCCTGCAATTATATCTGGGTGAACTACACTACAATAGACTGGGTAGAGACTGAGGTCAGCAGCACTGGCTGACTGGCCAGACGTTACATGGCATATTGGTAAGGGATGTGGAAACCCTATTAGTTACCATTGTGAAAGGCAGTTGGCCTTTCCAGTCTGGTTGTGGAGTCCCTATTGACTTGCTGTTGAGAGGAGCAATTGGCTCTGCAAGTGTGGTCGTTGACAGGGCTGCCAAGAGTGCATTGCCAGATTCAGGGTGGTGGTGGTGGGTGGGGGTGGGGGGGTGCAGGGGATTCTGTGCCCTGTGCCCCCCTCTTACAGGGGACCCCTTGGCCAGAGCACACTGACATCACTAGCTCTTCCTCTGTGCAGCAGCAGAACCAGGCAACCAAATGCGAGTAGGACAATATGCAGTGCAGGGACACAGAGTATCAGATTTCATGAGCTACCAATAGAGCTTCCCGACCAGAGGAGAGATTGGATGGGGTGACCCAGTGATCTCAGCTTCTCCTCCTCCTCGCTTGGGTGTCCGGGTCCTGTGTAACCTGTTATCTAATTAGCACATTTGGGTCTAGAGAGAGACGCACACTGTCCCAGTGTGTATTCTTGCATGTGACAGGATAAAAAAAATCATAGATTTTTTTCCATGTGTATTTTAAAGGTTTTTAAGTTATTTTTGTTGCACTACAAAAAAAGTTATACAATATTTTTCTTTCAATTATTTGAAGCTATTAACAATACCCAGGCATTATTAAACTATTATAGGCCCTACACACATGCCGATATTCTGAAAGATATGAACGATCTCGTTCATAAATGAACGAGAACTCGTTCATATCTTTCAGTGTGGAGACTCCAGCGATGAACGATGCGCGGCCCCGCGCTCGTTCATCGCTGATCTCCCGTCGGCTGTGCATGCAGGCCAATATGGACGATCTCGTCCATATTTGCCTGCACTTCAATGCAGCCGGGTGACGGGGGGAGTGAAGAAACTTCACTCCCCCCGTCACTGCCCCCCCGCCGCCGGGTTGCTCGTCGGCCGTATCGGCCGTCGGGCACCTCGGCGGCGCATCGCCGAGTGTGTAGGGCCCCTTAGTTTAAATGTAATATACACCATTGTTTTAAATGCAATATACACAATCCATACCTTCCAACTTGACCCATTCCAGGAGAGACAAAATGCTTTATATCTGGGCTTTCCTCTTAATTTATGATTGAAACACCTTTCTTCTCAATTAAATAGTTCTACACAAGTGACGCCAATCATATATTAAGAGGAAAGTCCAGGAACAGAGCATTTTGTCTATCCTGGAATGTGTCATGTTGGGAGGTATGCACCCCTCCAAAGCTTAATCTGGCCCTGCAAGAGGGTGGGGGAGCTGCTGCTTATTAACTGCGCCCGGATCGTTGGAGGAGCCTGGCAGGGTAGCTATTGTACTGTATGCTGTTTATAGTTATTTACTATTTTGTACACCTTCAGTTAGGAGGTTGACACCCTCACAGCTGCTCCCACTTCTTTTCTGGCTGTTCCAATTTCTGGGATCTCTCTGTTTCACTTGTATGTTTATCTTCACTTACTACCTGCTGATTTTATTATATTTTCTGTATGTGTATGTGAGCGTGGGCTAACCCTGTCACAGTGGCCCCAGATACAGACTGATCAGCGTATGGCTGAAGATGAAAAAACAACATGTTACCCCCAGAGTCTCAGAGACTACTTGTCTTATAGTGGGGTCTTCTTACCCTGCACCCCTAGGCTGTGGCATCTGGAGTAATGAGGAGTATTGGGAGTGGCAGCTTTAGTAGTATAATGATAATTGATCACTAATATCTTTCCCATTATACAAATATAGATGCAAAAGATGAAACACAAACGCACATTACGCAAAATGCATTGTTTGTTTGTTATTATCGTTTTGATTTCTTAACCAAATGGTACACAAAACATGCATCTGATACAATGTTATAACTAATTACTCTACATCTGCTGCCCTGACTTAGGGGGAATATAATAGAGTCTAGTTTGCAAAAGTGCTAATTTATCAGCAATTGCGCTTTTGGATTTAAACATGGTTTTGCCATTTACAAAACTACGACTTTAGAGCCCACACAAAATCTGCACTTTTTTCTAAGCTCAGATCCCAGTAGATGCCCCCCTTAGTGTAGTCCAATTTTTCAGTGTCTTGACACACAGAAATTGAGATGTTTTGCATTTATTTTGTCATTTTATGTTATATACAGCATCTGAGGTTCCCTGTTATCAGCTTCTGGGGAAAGTCTACTGCAATGTATTTGTTCTCAACGCAGTGGCATATCAAGAGAGGAGGAGGCTCGTGTGCAAACTCTGTCTGGGTCCCCTCCTCTCTTGTAGGTAGCATTGTAGACTCTGGGCACTAGCAGACCCTCTCGCTGTCCCAGAGTCTAGTGCACATGCACAGGTCTCCAGGAAAATGGTGCAACGGCCATTTCCCAGAGATTTTCCTACTGTGCATGTGTGATATGCCAGGAAAGTGCCTGCTGCGCCATTTTCCTGCGGATTCCTGCAGCGCAGCTCCTGCCAATGTGGGACTCCGGAGAGTAAGTATGGAAAACATGGGTGCAGGATGTGCGCAGTGGGCCCCTCTGGACCCAAGGCCCCGTGTGCACTGCACATACACTGCACCAATTATAAATACGCCACTGTCTCAACGGCATTAGCAAGAAACCTATTGTGCACCTGAAACATCTTCCACATGTTTACAGCTGTATATCAAATCTATTTACTCCATGGCAAGAAATGAAGGGGCATATTTAATAATGAGTGATATTCTTGTTATCACTCGTTACTAATCTTAAATGGTTATCCAACCAATCAGCCCACAACTGTCATGTGTTTGCTTAATGACAATTATGAGCTGATTGGCTGGAGCACCATTTAAGATTAGTAACGAGTGATAACAAGAATATCACTTGTTATTAAATCAGCCCCTTTATGTTTTCATACATCGTTATGAACGTCATTTGTACATGTCTGTAAAAGTGGCATGTCTCCCCTGAGGCCCCTGTGGCCTCTCACTGCCGCCCAATCCCGAGTGACTAACCCTATGGTAGTGCAGCATGGCTGTCATAAGACGTTGGAGCCATTTTAACTGCTGTGACACACACATGAAATGGTTGCAACACGACAGCGTTTGAGCCGCTACTTCCCCGTTACCACCCACAAATGATCCGTGACTGTCATTCACTTTGCAAATTAATCATCACTGCTACTGCCATTGCAAGTGCCCTGCAGCACATACTCAGTGCAACATAGATGCATGTGCAGTGGCGAAAATAGCTCCGCTGCATACAACATCGACATTGCGTCCATCTTTGAAATGTGGCTCCAAGGAGAAGGGATAGAGACTAGTGGGGAAATTTACTAAGGAAACAAGTGATACCACACCAATCCAGGATATAGATAGATTACTGTAGCTGTAGACCAAAATAAAGACAATAGTGGGGAAAATTCCCTATAGTAGTCTAGTGGGTGGTGCACCCAAAGTCTGTATAATGTCATAAAGAACAACAGGTAAAGAAAAGAAGACTCTTTTGTGAGCGCACTCTTATCTTTGGAAATAAATTGAATTAGTTGATAAAGTTAAAATATAGTTTTATTAGATATGGCTTAAAAATAGGTATTGATAGGGGTACTGTATATCACAAAAAGGGAAAAAAGAAGACAGTATACATATGAATAAAAGACACAATCACGGAGGGTCTGTAAGTAGACAATACATATATCAATTAAAAACACAATCACAGAGGGTCTGTGAGCAGAAATATGAATTACTATGATTTCACATGGTCGCTATTATTATGCATAATTATTCTATATAGTCATAATCAACTAGACCCAATGCAAAATTGGATAAAAAAAAAACCCCAATTGACCAGATTCTGGTTGGTTCTTGGTAAACTCACGGGTATGACCTACGATAGAGAAAAGTATGTGACTCATACATGTCCCAAACCTGGGGTTATTGTTCTTATAGTTTCCAGTTATCTGTGGATGGTAACTATATTATTGTAAACATACAATAAATGGTGACAGAAGCAGAAAAATATGAAAAAATAGTTGTATCGATTACTGCCCAAATAGGAGAAAGAGAAACTAAGTACGTCCGGCGATGAATCTGCTCAGTGTAGGGCACGGAGTATATCGAATTTTCAACTACTAAACTTGGTTTTACTGGGGGGGGGGGGTCTCTCATCCTAGTACTAACTTATCTCCGTGGATTGCAAGAAAATATCTATATATAGTACAGAGTTTACCTCCATTGTTGATCCAAAATTAGGGGTTGCCAAATAAATTTACAATGTTACCGCACATCCATAGAGTTATTGGGTCCAATATTACCATCAATTGGGGATGACAGAGTCAAGATTGCACCTGGCATGTATAGGAGTTAGGACATAGGATTCCCGTGGTTTCAGGAGGTGGAAGATGCGTTTCGCTGGTCAGGAAGTGATCAAGCCCGAGTCGCAGGCGAAATATGTCTTCCACCTCCTGTTGATTGGCAATCTATTTACCCTACATCTTTTTACTAGATGAACTTTCATCAGTGATCCCAGAGCAAAAGGTAACTCAACATCTACTATCATACCACACTGTTACCGTCCGATCTTGGAAGCTAAGCAGTTTTGGGCTTGGTTAGTGCTCAGATGGGAGACCCCCCAGGAAGACCAAGTTTAGTAGTTGAAAGTTCGAAATACTTACTCAGTTTCTCTTTCTCCTATTTGGGCAGTAATCAATGCAACAATTTTTTCATATTTTTCTGCTTTTGTCACCATTTATTGTATGTTTACAATAATATATTTACCATCCACAGATAACTGGAAACTATAAAAACAATAACCCCAGGTTTGGGACATGTATGAGTCACATACTTTTCTCTATCGTACGTCATACCCGTGAGTTTACCAAGAACCGTCCAGAGTCTGGTAAAAAAAAATGTTTTATCCAATTTCACATTGGGTCTAATCTATTATGACTATATAGAATAATTACACACAATAATAGTGACTATGTGAAATCATAGTCATTTATATTTCTGCTCACAGACCCTCTGTGATTGTGTTTTTTATTGATATATGTATTGTCTACTTACAGACCCTCTGTGTATGTGTCTTTTATTGATATGTGTACTGTCTTCTTTTTTCCCTTTTTGTGATATACCCTTATCAATATCTATTATTTAAGGCACATCTAATAAAACTATATTTTAACTTTATCAACTAATTCAATTTATTTCCAAATATAAGAGTGTGCCCACACAAGAGTCTTCTTTTATTTACCTGTTGTTCTTTATAAATTTACTAAGTATCAAATTTAAAAATTGGTCAGTATATTGTACCTCCAAGGTAAAAACACGCATTTATTAACATTAAATATTAAAAGACTAATATAACTCACCTGTTAGCAAATGTGTGTTTCAGCCTCTGAAACCCAGGCCCTCATTCCGAGTTGTTCGCTCAGTAAAAATCTTCGCATCGCAGCGATTTTCCGCTTAATGCGCATGCGCAATGTCCGCACTGCGACTGCGCCAAGTAAATTTGCTATGCAGTTAGGATTTTTACTCACGGCTTTTTCATCGTTCTGGCGATCGTAATGTGATTGACAGGAAATGGGTGTTACTGGGCGGAAACAGGCCGTTTTATGGGCGTGTGGGAAAAAACGCTACAGTTTCCGGAAAAAACGCAGGAGTGGCCGGAGAAACGGAGGAGTGTCTGGGCGAATGCTGGGTGTGTTTGTGACGTCAAACCAGGGACGACAAGCACTGAACTGATCGCAGATGCCGAGTAAGTCTGAAGCTACTCAGAAACTGCTACGAGGTGTGTAATCGCAATATTGCGATTACTTCGTTCGCAATTTTAGGATGCTAAGATTCACTCCCAGTAGGCGGCGGCTTAGCGTGAGCAACTCTGCTAAAATCGCCTTGCGAGCGAACAACTCGGAATGACCTCCCCAATATCTATTGAGATTTTAATCGATTTACATTGAATTTAAATAAATTAAAATCAACCTTTTAGTAAATTTCCCCCAGGACCATACCTAGCCATAGGGGATGAGAACAGCCATGCAAATAACCATAAAACATTGCAGGACGCAAACAGCTGTTTCTAATAGCACGTACTGTAATTTGTGTGGAAATCACCAAGAGCATTATTCTTTTTACACTTTGAAATATCTTCATTAAGAGTTGTCCAAATGTTGTTGCATATTTTATCTATCTTTAAATAATACTGCTGTATGAACTATTAATCACTGTTTTTAATTGGCAACAGTTACTTTAATTAAAGATAATAAATGTATGTCGGTGATTGCATTTTAACTTGCTGTTAATTGCTCTATTCAGTATGCTGCTCCAAAAGCCATCCATTTACAGTTTTATCGTCGCATATAAGAGAGCAATTTAGCATGTGGCATGTAAAAGGAAGAGCCAAGCATTATACTGATTAAAATTACTTTACTTTTCCATTTAAAATGAATAATGGATTTGCTCTTATAACTTTCTAAATGTAAAGGAACTGACAACATTTATACCCCTTTTACAACGGGCTTTTGACCCGGATTATTGCTGGGTCTACCAGCTTTTGTATTTCTGGAAGGGTCATTCAATTTGACAAATGTATGTTTGAATGCTTAGCAATGTACTATATTTACTTACATCCTGCCATACTTTGCCTCATTTTAGATTTGGATGAGGTTGCAAGTAATCGCACATGTAATATAAATCCTTAAAAAACCCATATTGTGCTACCTATGTAGTGCTGTCAGTAAACGTAAGTTGTAACTACCTAGGCAGATAGCAAAATGCCTATTTTTTGCTGGAATTTTTGTACAGTTGTGACTACTCACAGCTTGGGTACTTCATATATGTATATATATATATATATATATATATATATATATCCAGCGGCAGCTCCTACTTACTTCAAGTTGTGGGTCCAAAGTCTCAAGGTAGTCCAACCTTCTTTGGAGAGCCTACATACAGTCTAAAATAAAAGTGAGCACGCACCAGACTTGTTTGAAGAGGTGAAGATTTATTGCTTCATTGCAACAGATTAATTGTACATTTGATGTTAAAGTCCCCACGTTTTCCGGCTGTTAAAATGCCCTTTTGTGATGTGTATTTGATTGTTATTGTGTATATTGATTGCTATGAATGATGTCTCTTACGGTGGAGTCTTCACATGTGGGTGGCTCTGAGCAGGCAGTGTGGTATTTGTAGACCTACCAGGGCAGTCAGATGGGTTTGCACTTTTTCAGCTAGCTACACTGGGGTCTTGCCAAAGGTTCTGTGGGGACTGAATGGACATGTACAATTAACCTGTTGCTATGAAGCAGTAAATATGCACCTTTTCAAACAAGCCTGGGGAGTTCTTGCTTTCATTTGAGACTATACTGTATACACAGTAACTATATATATATATATATATATATATATATATATACATTCACTGCTCAAAAGAATAAAGGGAACACTAAAATAACACATCCTAGATCTGAATGAATGAAATATTCTTATTGAATACTTTGTTCTTTACATAGTTGAATGTGCTGACAACAAAATCACACAAAAGTTATCAATGGAAATCAAATTAATTAACCCATGGAGGTCTGGATTCGGAGTCACACTCAAAATTAAAGTGAAAAACACACTACAGTCTTATCCAACTTTGATGTAATGTCCTTAAAACAATTCAAAATGAGGCTCAGTAGTGTGTGTGGACTCCACGTGCCTGTATGACCTCCCTACAATGCCTGGGCATGCTGTTGATGAGGTGGCGGATGGTCTCCTGAGGGATCTCCTCCCAGACCTAGACTGAAGCATCCGCCAACTCCTGGATAGTCTCTGGTGCAATGTGGTGTTGGTGGATGGAGCGAGACATGATGTCCCAGATGTGCTCAATTGGATTCAGGTCTGGGGAACAGGCGGGCCAGTCCATAGCATCAATGCCTTCATCTTGCAGGAACTGCTGACACACTCCAGCCACATGAGGTCTAGCATTGTCTTGCATTAGGAGGAACCCAAGGCCAACCGCACCAGCATATGGTCTCACAAGGGGTCTGAGGATCTCATCTCGGTACCTAATGGCAGTCAGGCTACCTCTGGCGAGCACATGGAGGGCTGTGCGGCCCCCCAAAGAAATGCCACCCCACACCATTACTGACCCACTGCCAAACCAGTCATGCTGTAGGATGTTGCAGGCAGCAGAACGTTCTCCTTGGCGTCTCCAGACTCTGTCACGTCTGTCACATGTGCTCAGTGAGAACCTGCTTTCATCTGTGAAGAGCACATGGCGTCAGTGGCGAATTTGCCAATCTTGGTGTTCTCTGGCAAATGCCAAATGTCCTGCACGGTGTTGGGCTGTAAGCACAACCCCCACCTGTGGACGTCGGGCCCTCATACCACCCTCATGGAGTCTGTTTCTGATCGTTTGAGTAGACACATGCACATTTGTGGCTTGCTGGAGGTCATTTTGCAGGGCTCTGGCAATGCTCCTCCTGTCCTCCTTGCACAAAAGGGGAAGGAAGCGGTCCTGCTGCTGGGTTGTTGCCCTCCTACGGCCTCCTCCACGTCTCCTGATGTACTGGCCTGTCTCCTGGTAGCGCCTCCATGCTCTGGACACTACGCTGACAGACACAGCAAACCTTCTTGCCACAGCTCGCATTGATGTGCCATCCTGGATGAGCTGCACTACCTGAGCCACTTGTGTGGGTTGTAGACTCCGTCTCATGCTACCACTAGAGTGAAAGCACTGCCAGCTTTCAAAAGTGACCAAAACATCAGCCAGAAAGCATAGGAGCTGAGAAGTGGTCTGTGGTCACCACCTGCAGAACAACTTCTTTATTGGGGGTGTATTGCTAATTGCCTATAATTTCCACCTGTTGTCTATTCCATTTGCACAACAGCATGTGAAATTGATTGTCAATCAATGTTGCTTCCTAAGTGGACAGTTTGATTTCACAGAAGTGTGATTGACTTGGAGTTACAGTGTGTTGTTTAGTAACATAGTAACATAGTATCTAAGGTTGAAAAAAGACAATTGTCCATCGGGTTCAACCTATTTGTGGTCTCCTATGCACGATTATTTTGTATAAAATTTTGACTGAAGTTGCTGACTACCGTTCCGATTAACCCCTCTTTTTTTATAATAACCATAGTGCGTGACTATGCCCCGTAACCCTGGATATCCTTATCCATTAGGAATTTATCTAACCCATTCTTAAAGGTGTTGACTGAGTTGGCCATTACAACTCCCTCAGGCAGGGAATTCCAAACACGTATCGTCCTTACCGTAAAAAAGCCTTTACGCCGTATTGTGTGGAATCTCCTCTCCTCTAACCTGAGCGAGTGTCCACGAGTTCTCTGTGTTGATCTAACCAAAAACAGGTCCTGCGCAAGATCTGTATATTGTCCCCTTATATATTTGTAAATGTTGATCATGTCCCCTCTTAATCTCCTCTTTTCCAGTGTAAACATGCCTAGTCTTGCAAGCCTTTCCTCGTATTCCAGCGTCTCCATACCCTTAATTAGTTTGGTCGCCCGCCTTTGAACCTTTTCTAGCTCCAGGATGTCATTTTTGTAGTAAGGTGCCCAGAATTGTACACAGTATTCAAGGTGTGGCCTCACAAGTGATTTATATAACGGGAGTATAATACTCTCGCCCCTAGCATCAATTCCCCATTTTATGCATGCTAATATCTTATTAGCCTTCTTTGCTGCAGTCCTACTTTGGGTACTACTGCTTAGTTTGCTATCTATGAGGACACCTAAGTCCTTTTCCAGTACAGAATCCCCTAATTTTACCCCATTTAGTAGGTAGGTGTTATTTTTGTTCTTGTTACCACAGTGCATTACCTTTCACTTGTCTGTATTGAAGCGCATTCTCCATTTCGCTGCCCAAGCTTCTAATTTAACTAAGTCATTCTGAAGCGACTCAGCATCCCCCTCCGCATTTATAACTTTACACAATTTGGTATCATCTGCAAAAATTGACACCATGCCCTCTAGACCTTCTGTTAGGTCGTTAATGAAAATATTGAACAATAGCGGTCCTAATACTGAGCCTTGCGGCACACCACTTAGCACTTCAGTCCAAGTTGAAAAAGATCCATTAACCACAACGCGCTGCTCCCTATTATCTAACCAGTTTTTGACCCTTTATTTTTTTGAGCAGTGTATATATATATATATATATATATATATATTTAATTTATTTTTTTCTTTATCTTCATACAGTGGTTCCAATGCAGCTTTGGCTAAATGGTTGCCCGTGCAAGCTAGTATTTGTAGTTCACTAGGAAAAAAAAGTGATTTTTAAAAAAATCTATTTTGCGAATATCTTAGGCTTTACAATAACTGCAAGATTTGGTATGCATGCACAGTGTGAAAAATTGTATTTTGTAGTACAAAAAAAAGCAAAATGTGTTTATGGTCTCTTCTGCATAAGACCTGCAGTGTTTTATCTGAAAAGTGTTATTTCCTGTTATCTGTTTCTAGTAGAGATGAGCGGGTTCGGTTCTCCGAGATCCGAACCCCCCCCGAACTTCACCTATTTTACACGGGTCCGAGGGAGCCTCGGATATTCCCGCCTTGCTCGGTTAAACCGAATGCGCCCGAACATCATCATCCCTTTGTCGGATTATCGCGAGATTCGTATTCTATATAAAGAGCCACGCGTCGCCGCCATTTTCACTCATGCATTGGAGATTGAACGGAGAGGACGTGGCTGCGTTCTCTCCCTGAAAAGCTCTGTAATCTGTGCTCAGTGTGCTGCAAATATCTGTGCTCAGTGTGCTGCAAATATCTGTGCTCAGTGTGCTGCATTGTGGGGACTGGGGACCACCAGTATATAATTATAGTAGTACAGTACAGTAGGCCATTGCTGTATCTTGCAGCTCTGTGTCAAGTATACTATCTCTGTGCTGCATTATTGTGAGCAGTATATATAGTAGGACAGTGCAGCATTTTGGTAACCAGCAGTATACATATAGTACAGTACAGTAGGCCATTGCTGTATCTTGCAGCTCTGTGTCAAGTATACTATCTCTGTGCTGCATTATTGTGAGCAGTATATAGTAGGACAGTGCAGCATTTTGGTGACCAGCAGTATACATATAGTACAGTACAGTAGGCCATTGCTGTATCTTGCAGCTCTGTGTCAAGTATACTACCTCTGTGCTGCATTATTGTGAGCAGTTTATAGTAGGACAGTGCAGCATTTTGGTGACCAGCAGTATACATATAGTACAGTAGGCCATTGCTGTATCTTGCAGCTCTGTGTCAAGTATACTATCCATATCTGTGCTGCATTATTGTGAGCAGTATATAGTAGGACAGTGCAGCATTTTGGTGACCAGCAGTATACATATAGTACAGTAGGCCATTGCTGTATCTTGCAGCTCTGTGTCACTTCTAGTATCCTGATCAGTGCTCAATATCTGCTGCATTGTTGTGACCAGTATGTATACTGTACTGTGCGACATGTGTTATACACCTGGTGATTTTATACATCCTGTAATCTGTACTGAGCGATGTGTGAGATACACCTGGGGATTATACACCCTGTATACTGTACTGTGCAACGTTTGTGATACACCTGGTGATTATACACCCTGTATACTGTACTGAGCGATATGTGAGATACACCTTGGGATTATACAACCTATATACTGTACTGTGTGATGTGTGAGATACACCTGGGGATTATACACCCTATATACTGTACTGTGCAATGTGTGTGATACACCTGGTAATTAATTATACACCCTGTATACTGTACTGTGCGACGTGTGTTATACACCTGGTGATTATACATCCTGTAATCTGTACTGAGCGATGTGTGAGATACACCTGGGGATTATACACCCTATATACTGTACTGTGTGATGTGTGAGATACACCTGGGGATTATACACCCTATATACTGTACTGAGCGGTGTGTGAGATACACCTGGGGATTATACACCCTATATTATTATTATTATTATTATTATTATTATTATCCTTTATTTATATGGCGCCACAATTACAGAGTACATAAATAATCAAACAGGAAAACAGCAACTTACAGTTGATGACAGTATAGGACAAGTACAGGGTAAATAAACATAGTTACATCAGCAGATGACAACTGGAATAAGTATCAGGTGGCAGAAGACTGCTGGATGTGGTACAGTTGAAGATTATTAAAGTAAGACAAAGGATAAGCACATGAGGGAAGAGGGCCCTGCTCATGAGAGCTTACAATCTAAAGGGGAGGGGTAGACAGACATGGGTGACACAGATGGGGTACATAGAGAATGTGGAACAGAGGGTTAGGATGAGATTTGGCTGGGTTTGGTGAAGAAGTGGACCCCCAGAAGGCACAAGTCAATACTTAACATTGCAACATTTTACTGGGCTATGCAGGAGAAAATTTAAAATAGGGGGGGGGAAGAATCGATAACTTCTACCGCTTTCAAAAAGGTCAATGGAAGCTGAAATAATGGACAACTACCTCATGGAAGCCAGATACAGTATACCAAACAGTACTTAGCAGAGTTAGGAATGAGTGCTTATGAAATACAGTAACATTTTGTGAGAATATTTCAGAAACTGCATGGCTGGTCTCTTGCACTCTTTTGCTCTCATACACCACCTGCTTTAGGATTTATATTCAAAAACATTATGTCTCCATAATCCCAAAAACGTCAGTCTTCTTGGAAAGTGGTTTGTTCCTTTGTAAGGGAAAGAGAACAAACGTTCTCAAACAACGGTTTCTCAATTTCTTTTTCCTCTGGGAAGGGATTGTAGATTCGCAGGAATATCTGAGCATTTCTGTAATCAGAAAGCAGCGACTTGCTACAAATGTTTACATTAGATTACGTTTTGCAAAAAAAAAGTACAGAATCCCATTTAGGATGTCTTCACCAAATCGTAGACATAAATATGGAAATCGTCATCAAACTTAATGAAGTACACAGATGGTTTAGCTTCAACTTGATGAATAACCATGCCAGTCCTTTTTGAGCCATCTTCTTTGGCATATTCCACTTGCTTGCCCACCAGGCTGTCCGCAACCTCCCCTGGTTCTCTTTCTGCTGGAGTAGAATCATTTGAGTCTGGCATGATCCGAAGATCTCCTTCTTTATAGTCATCTAAAAGTTGATACATATATAAGACTGAGTCCTTTTCATAGGTTATATAATAATAAAACCATGTGTTCATAATAGATGCTCGTGCTAATACCATCTCTCGCCACTCATCCTTGGAACCATCCTCTGTTTCAAACATATGCTCCACTGCTTTACCAATCATTGTGTCAGCCAAATGGGCATTGCTGATTTGGGATGAGGCAACTCTGTCTGGTAGAACCTCAAGAGCAGACACCCTTTCATCCTTGTGAAGCTCAAGTCCATAGACACAATCAAATCCATCATACTTTATAAGATAGAGGGAGGGATTCACTGGTACTTGATCCAGAACTGTTCCTTTCCACTGGGTTATTGGCCCACTGCCCTCTTTCCACCCATGCTGTATTCTACAGCCTAGAATATTTCGCCTTGGCTGGGAGATTGGTTTACTTGGTCCCATATTGTTTCGATGTTTCTTATGAGATGTTCTCTTCTTCATCATATTTGCAGAAACACCTGCATGTGCTGCATCAGCTCTTGATCGCTGAGCGGCCGCCTTTCCAAATGGAGTCTACATTCATCTGTGTATTAAAGGGCAGCAGGGCTGCCGAACTAGGGTGAAAAGTGTAGTCACTTCCAGTCTACATGAAAAAGAAACCCTTCCTTTCCACCTTTCAGAAAAACTCCAACCCTCAATTGCTCTGATCAGAAGTCACTTATCTGGGGCAGATAGGATGTGTTTCCCTTCACTCCCCCTGCAGGTGATGGCTGCGGCACATGTGGCATCCCAGTCCTGAGGGATACCCCTTTTATGGAAACATAGGAAAGGGTTACAAGTTGTGGCTTGGCTGTGTCACTTGTGAACTTAATGAACTGTGACAGTCTGGGATTCTGCAATTGCAGCCTGGGTGCTAGGCAACCGAGGCTGTGCACAACGGAATCAATCTGGAGGGTGTTGAGACCCAGGAGAATCTGACTGTGCCTGAGAGGAGCACGGGAAAAAGGATAGAGGATTTATAGGCTGCAGAGGGGGATGTTACGTCAGACGCCAGTGAGCTGAAAAAGCCTGTGACGGAGGGCCTGAGAGATTCAAGCAGTCATCAGCGTGGTTTGAAGTAAACATTCCACATGCTGTGATTTACTGCAGCTCAGACGGAGACAGCAATAGTTCTTATGCACAGAGGAGAAGCAGCGCTGCACGGTGAGACAACGGAGTTCGTGTGGGGTGGCCCCTTGAGTAAACAGATCATCACTACAGTCATAGGACACGTGAGTCTGGCTAAGTTAGCCACTGAGTTCTGGAGTAGCTTAACGACTGGGACAGTCTCATACACTATACTAAACAGCTGCGTCCAGAGCCGGCCTTAGGCATAGGCAAACTAGGCAAATGCCTAGGGCATTTGGTATGCTTAGGGGCACCAGCTGCTTCTGCTGATTAAAATGATATGCGGCATGCCTATATTCTGTGTGTGACTGCGGCTGTATCTGCATACGAAATGCTATGTTTCAGTGTATTCATGGAAATCACTGTAACGTAGCATTTCATATGCAGATACAGCCGCAGTCGCACACAGAATATAGGCATGCTGCATATCATTTTAATCAGCAGAAGCTGCTTGTGCGTCCTAGCCACATAGTAATGCAAATAAGATGCATTTTCATAAACAAAAGACGCCTGACGTTAGCAGAGCTGCCAGCTGACTCATGCCAGGCATTTCCTGCAGAACTAGCGGCGGTGCTAGGGGGCACCAGCCAAAATCTTGCCTAGGGCATCATATTGGTTAGGGCCGTCTCTGGCTGCGTCCGGGTGTAAAGACTCATAATTAGCCTCTGAAGAAGAGTGAAGTAATATAAAGGCCCCCTCTGCCCCTCCGTAGACTACAAGGCTGGCAGACTATATAAGAGAGAGACTCTGGTCACGAATGACTGAACACTGCCTTACTAGCTAAATCACTGCTATGCTTAAAGTTGTCATTGTTGTGATCCCATGTATTATACTGAGTATCTATTGTGCTAGTGTACAGACTATATCGCATGCACTGGTTCTTGAAATAAATACACCTGCATTATTAAAGAACGTTGTTTTTCATATTCAAAAGTGTGTTACTCATACCTTCAGACCTCTCCGCAAAGAGAATAGGAGTATCATCGCGAAACGGATTTCTGGTAAGCACATTGCCATAAGGGGTTAACCTGAGGGTACCACACACAGTGCTCCCCTTCGGCCAGTTGCCCCAATCCTCCTCCTCCCTCCTTTGTCAGACTCCGTCACCACCACTGTGCGCTGCTATGGAAGAGCAGCTCCCGCCTCACTCCCCCTGAACTTCCAAGCCCTCCACTCAGACACTCCAGCGCTCGTTCCCTTCCCTCACCCCCTCCCTCTCCACACACTGCCAGATTTGGAGCTGGCTGCTACTATACGGCCGCCTGTCACTCTGCTGCCAGGACCAGGCCTCGCCTTCCTGCCAAATACTGATCCCTCCAGAGCTGCATACTGTATACTGTACTGTGCGACATGTATTATACACCTGGTGATTATACATCCTGTAATCTGTACTGAGTGATGTGCGAGATACACCTGGTAATATCTGTGCTCAGTAAGCTGCATTGTGGTGACCACCAGTATATAGTAGTACAGTACAGTAGGCCATAGCGTTATCTTGCAGCTCTGTGTCACTTCTAGTATCCTGATCAGTGCTTAATATCTGTGCTCAGTGTCAGTGCTGCATTGTGGTGACCAGTATACTGCAGTACAATAGTCCAGTGCTGTTCTTGCTGCTCAGTGTCAGTTCTCCGTAGTATCATCAGTGATCAGTATAATCAGTTCTCAGTATAATCAGTGCGCTGTTAGACGTGTGCCCGTTTTCCGCCATTAGTGCAGTGGGATTTAGACAATTGATGAAGTTATTGTGTCCCCGGTACAAAATCCCATCTAGATTCCACTTCACTAGGCAGGCGATAGCGAGATTTTACCAATTAATATCAGTGATTTATAATTATTAATTACAGTGATCTTGCCAAATCCAGTGATTTTGTCATTTTCTTCCAGTGATTTGGACCAATAATACCATTGATTAGAACGAATAATTCCAGTGATTTTGTCAATTTCTTCCAGTGATTTGGACCGATAATACCATTGATTAGAACGAATAATTCCTGTGATATTGAGGTGTTTGTGTTGATTAGCTTAGCCATCCAGCGACCACAGTGCACCTCTTTTTCTCTTTTCTTTGCATCATGTGCTGTTTGGGGCCAATTTTTTGAAGTGCCATCCTGTCTGACACTGCAGTGTCACTCCTAGATGGGCCAGGTGTTTGTGCCGCCCTCTTGGGTCACTTAGCTTAGTCATCCAGCGACCTTGGTGCAAATTTTAGGACTAAAAATAGTATTGTGAGGTGTGAGGTGTTCAGAATAGACTGGAAATGAGTGGAAATTCTGGTTATTGAGGTTAATAATACTATAGGATCAAAATTACCCCAAAATTCTATGATTTAAGCTGTTTTTGAGGGGGTTTTGAAAAAAAAAAAACACCCGAATCCGGCAAAAAAAATTCAGGGAGGTTTTACCAAAATGCGTCCGAATCCAAAACATGGCCGCGGACCGAATCCAAAACCAAAACACAAAACCCGAAACATTTCCGGTGCACATCTCTAGTTTCTAGTTGCATTTGGAAATTAACACACACTCCTGGTACAGATACATTTAATTTTGGAATACATACTGTATGTCTCCCACACATTATACCGTCATTCATAAGTATTTAATAATATAGATTACTTAAAAGTTTATTAAAAAGTCCAAATGAAACTCCCAGATTAAACTCAGATAATTAAACTTCCAGTTCTATGTTTTATTAATATATTTTATTGTAATAATTTTTTAATTTATTTTTTGTTATTCCAGGGCACCATTCTTACCCATTTTCTAGCACTAGACATTCTCACACTTTTGTCTTAAAAAAAATATTTAATTATAAGTATAAACCAAATATCTGCCTTAAAATGAAAATGAAAATTTATTTTAGGTTAAGAAATTAATTTCAAACTGCTATCCAACTTAAATAAATCCCCTCTCAGCATTTTGTAGGATTACTTGTAGACCGCTAATGGGAAAATTATATCTCTTGAAATCCCTCCATAGTTCAACACATAGTGAAATTTATATCCATTCTGATCTCCTTCATCTGAGTTAAAGCCCAGAATCCCTATGGTTCTAAAAAGAAATGTCTCCTGAATATTGGTTTTCAACAGTTACTGCATATTAAATATGCAGCAATATATACGTACTATAAGTTGTGGAATGTTACGTTTTTAGAAATGTTCTGTGGAAACAGTTTATTTTAATCTCTTAAATTTAGAAAATAACTTCACCCACCCACAAAACTAAGTCTGTCTTAACTGCTTTAAATTATTTAAAGTGCAATATACAATTCAATGTACAATAAATGCTGCATGGAAATGTTTACTACACAGTTTGTGGATGCTGAAATTAGTGTTTATGTGAAAGATAATCAGTATCCTCTTGATTAGTGGATTAGTGTACATACTGTACAGATGTGGACAAATTTGTTTGTACTCTCAATGCCCAAACAATGCTTCATTCCTCCTGAATGGTGATGAAATGAAAAGCTATTTTCTCATGCTTTTCCTGCATTCCTTTGCTATTTTATAGAATAAAGCAAATAAACTGTGAAAAGAGATAAATTGTTGTTTATTCTCTAAAGATATTCTAAAATGTACTTGATATATTTGTTTGAACAGTTTAAAAAAGATAGTAAACAATTGGATTATAGCGATCCAAATTGCTTTCTTGAATTAGCATCACACATATCTTCAAACATCTAATCTGTCATTCAACCTATTTAAATGGAGAAGAGTAGTCACTGTGCTGTTTGGTATCATCCTGTGCATCACACTTAGGGCCAGATTCAAACCTGGACGCAGCCGTGTGGTTGCTCGCAGCGTCCGCATCCAGTTGGTCTGTGCATGCGCACTGGCCGTTGAGCGCTTGTGCAACCTTAAACATTGCGGCCGCATCTCCGAAGGATGTGGCCACAATGTGATTGACAGGCACGGGCATTGCAGGGTTGGAGTTACGGCGTTGTGGGGGTGACATTGGGGAAACGGGGGGTGGGCCGAGATGTCACATGCAGCCACTCCGGAAAAAGAAAATACCTGCTGACCGGCGCTGCCAGTGGTCAACCTTTAGATCCAAGGCGTCACCAATTACATTGCGGACGCATAGGGGTGGGGGGCCTCAAACATGCTGGACATGTGTAGAGATGAATGCAGATCCGGCTGCATGTGCAGCGATCTGCATTTATCTCTGAACAACCCCCTAAGCATGAACCATAGAAAGCAAAGGTATTAGGTGTCTAAGTAGATCATAAAAATACAAAAATTATAGACAAGCACGTTAAAGGTAAAGGCTATTAGGCCATGTCCAAGCAGCTTGAGGTTCCTGTAACTACAGTTGAAAATATTATTAAGAAGTTTAAAGTCCATGGGACTTTAGCCGACCTCACAAGGAAACCTTCCAAAGAGATACAAGCTGAACACTAAGGTCAAGGTAAGTCAGTTGGACCATCCAATGCTTTTTGAATGACAGGGAGGTTCATGGAAGAAGACCCTGGAGAACTCCACTTTTGAAAAAAATATAAAATAAAAAATCACCCCACAAATGATATACTATATAAATTTTTATATATATCCTATAATGTGTATTTATATATACACTTGAAGGCATGAGTCTCCTTCAGCCTAGAATAGAACCCCTCCTCACCTGTCCCTGATGATATTAAGTAGGGATCCTAGCGTTTTCTTACTGTACATATAACAAGGCACAATTAAGGTAAGACCTAAAAATGTATATAGTATGTCAGTTGTGGCGTGACTTTTTGGGACGTGAGGCCCCTTGAATGGCTGTGGCTGGGCTGCTTTAGGGCATCGTATTATAACACTTATTTTTAGCACTTTATGTTACATTTTCACACTTGTATTTTTCACCTCTGTTTCCCAACACATGCAGTAGCTGTTCTTATCTATGTGATACTGCTTTTATACCAAATACCGCGGGTCACAGACAGGAGCCTGACACGGGTGCTACCCAGCTGCGACCTGCCTCAGGCCCCTTTTCCACCACACTTACCAACCTGGCATATTGCTGGGTTGGTGATGTTACCGATGACGTGGCGGGGGCGGTGCTTGGAGATCACATGATCTCCAAGCGCCCACTGTACATACACTGTATACAGAAGCTGGGTCGATGCGACCCGGCTGCAGTTTACACAGCACAACCCTGAAAACTACCCGAGTTGGAATACCGGGTCACTCGACCCAGATTATTCCAACTTGGCCCTATTACACCATGCAGCAACACGGGTTTTGCACGTTTATGTGCAATAACCCGTGTTATATGCTGGCGGTGTAAAAGGGGTTTTACTAACACTTTTTAATACTTCCTTTACTCCACTAGTGTGATGCACTTAAGTGATTTGGCAGGGCTGGTTTGGGGGTGTCCCGCTCCCCGGACTTGAACCCTTGCAATGTTAGGGACTTACCCAATGAGGTTACCTGGTGAGTAAGCCCATATCCTTGGCCATGATTATTCTAAATATCTCTATATATTGCAAATGTATTATAATTCTAATCAGTCATTTTTGAATAGTGCACCTGCACCTTTTTTCTGTTTGTGTGGGGTGCAATAAGCCTATTGATTTGCTGTTGCAGCGGCCTATCATATGATGGCTAATCACAGGGATGGGTATCTGTGTAAGAGGATCCCACCAGTGACGTGCGGTGGGGTGAGGCAGGTGAGGCAGAGCCTTTCCTGTCATACAGTGCTTCCTGATCCATTTAGCTCACGCAACGTCCCTGGATCCCATCATAGTGAGACAGCGCAGATTTTAATTTGGGATGGTGCTGCTAGGTTGTGTCACCAAACACCATCTTTAATATTTTATGATGGCTATCAATCCTCTGTTACAAACAAGATTGAATGTGTGTGTGATTACTACTGGAGGAGATCTCAGCATTCTAGATTGTTGTAACCTTCTCACAGCTACAGTCATGTGGGTTATCAGAAATTCACCTATAGCGCGCTCTCTATGTAAAAAAAAAAATAGGGTGATTGTGTAAAACATAGTCTACCCACTTGTATGCATTATGTAAAGTATGACAGCAGTTACATCAGGAAACGGATGACTTAATAATTCAATGAAAAACAAAAAGGAATGTGTTCATGAAAAAAAAAAGTTGCTTGTGTAATGCCCAGGTTGTTAGGTGATTGCTGTTGTGACTTCCACTTCTTCTGGAGACCCCAGCAGCACATCATGACAGAGAGGCAAGTGTAGGTGTAACTCCCCTTTAGCAGACACAATGATCACTAAATGTGGAGGTACAATACTATTTTATTTGTTCAAACAGAAAACTTGTCACAAATATGAAACAGTTTACATGCTTCAAATTTTACAGCTGAGATAACAATGTAACCAGGCAGTATTACACCCCAATCACTAACTTGGGTCAACCTCTGATTACTAAACTGATGGTGCAACCTCAGCTGAGTGTAGACTAATGGAAACTGAATGAGTCAATATACTGAGAGAACAGTCCACTATGTAGTAGGTACTTAGCGGTTCAGCACAACAAAGCAGGTTTACAATAAGCAGGCTTTTGCAGGTAGCAGTAGAGATATGGCTCTGCTTTGCAGAGTAGGTACACTGGACACAGTCACTATATAGTAGGCCCGTTGCGGTTTAGCACAACAAAGCAGATACACAATAAGCAGGTTATTTGCAGGTAGTAGTAGAGAAATGGCTGTGCTATGCAGAGTAGATGTACCGGAAACAGTCACCAGGTAACAGGCCTTTGACACAACAAAGCAGACTCACAATGAGTAGGCTTTTGCGGGCAGTAGTAGATAAATGGCTGTGCAGTACAGAGCAGGTATACTGGAAACAAGTAACAGCCCTTTTGCGAATCGGCACAACAAAGCAGGTTATCAATAAGCTTAAACAACCCTATTCCACCAGCTATGGTTGACACCAAGAGAACTAACCCTCAGTTACATCAGCAGTAAAGAAAGCACTTGCAGTATTACGACATTAATAAATTCAGTACAAGGCATTAATGGCATTAAGGAATAAAACATTTGCATAAAATCATCGACATTGTTAAAGATCAACTACATGAAGTTAGCATTTTAGCATATACCTCATATAGCATTAACATATACCCAGGCAGTAGCAACATCAATAACCTAAACACATGATATTGGCAGCTTCAAAGAGTGGAGCCTACCACCTTCTAACTTAGTCAATGGGCACAGAAGAAGGGGAGCCTACCCCCTTGCCTTATTACAGTAAGACAGCGTATTGCAGCGGAAGGGGTTAACAGGCAGAGTAGGCAACGGAAGGGCTAGTATAGTGGTCAGTGTCTCACCCCTTACTGTAGCTCATCCATCACCTCAAAATCTGTTCCTTCGGTCTTCAGTGCTGCCCGGGATGCTGAGCACCGCACCAGGCTGCACTCTTTGTTCTTGGATCCTGTCAGTGCCGTCATCTGCACAGCTGCTAGGGTCCTTCCAGGGTCCTTACTTTGAGTGTGTGGGGTGTCTCAGCTGTGCCTGCTCTTCCTGTCACTGGCTGTCTGCTGCTCCTCAGACTGGGGTCGTCAACGATCTGGTGATACTCTGGCTGTAGCCACCAACAAGTGGCTTCTCTTCCAAGATGCTCCCGGCAGACAGGCAGTGTCGCGGCTGGCTGTGTTCCTCGCAAGTGGTCCTTCACACCAAGGTTGTGATTGCTGGTCCTGTGCTCCTGCCGCCCTCACTCCTGGATGCTGGGGGGATGGAGGCGCCTCTCAATACCAGTGCTGCACAGGCTGCATAGAGTGTTGGGCAGTGTCAGCACACTAGATGATGTTCCCAGGTAGACAGGGGTAACCGAGAGGGGGAGATTTAATCAATTTGTCTGAATGACTATTGTCTGTTTTCCAGCGTTTGGGAGGAAATGGTTGATTGTCATTTGCTCTCATATATTCCCAGATTTGTGTTCCCACTAGAGATGTGCACTTGAAATTTTTCGGGTTTTGTGTTTTGGTTTTAGGTTCGGTTCCGCGGCCGTGTTTTGGGTTCGACCGCGTTTTGGCAAAACCTCACCGAATTTTTTTTGTCGGATTCGGGTGTGTTTTGGATTCGGGTGTTTTTTTTTAAAAACACTAAAAAACAGCTTAAATCATAGAATTTGGGGGTCATTTTGATCCCAAAGTATTATTAACCTCAAAAACCATAATTTCCACTCATTTTCAGTCTATTCTGAATACCTCACACCTCACAATATTATTTTTAGTCCTAAAATTTGCACCTAGGTCGCTGGATGACTAAGCTAAGCGACCCTAGTGGCCGACACAAACACCGTGCCCATCTAGGAGTGGCACTGCAGTGTCACGCAGGATGGCCCTTCCAAAAAACACTCCCCAAACAGCACATGACGCAAAGAAAAAAAGAGGCGCAATGAGGTAGCTGTGTGAGTAAGATAAGCGACCCTAGTGGCCGACACAAACACCGGGCCCATCTAGGAGTGGCACTGCAGTGTCACGCAGGATGGCCCTTCCAAAAAACCCTCCCCAAACAGCACATGACGCAAAGAAAAAAAGAGGCGCAATGAGGTAGCTGTGTGAGTAAGATAAGCGACCCTAGTGGCCGACACAAACACCGGGCCCATCTAGGAGTGGCACTGCAGTGTCACGCAGGATGGCCCTTCCAAAAAACCCTCCCCAAACAGCACATGACGCAAAGAAAAAAAGAGGCGCAATGAGGTAGCTGTGTGAGTAAGATAAGCGACCCTAGTGGCCGACACAAACACCGTGCCCATCTAGGAGTGGCACTGCAGTGTCACGCAGGATGGCCCTTCCAAAAAACACTCCCCAAACAGCACATGACGCAAAGAAAAAAAGAGGCGCAATGAGGTAGCTGTGTGAGTAAGATAAGCGACCCTAGTGGCCGACACAAACACCGGGCCCATCTAGGAGTGGCACTGCAGTGTCACGCAGGATGGCCCTTCCAAAAAACATTCCACAAACAGCACATGATGCAAAGAAAAATTAAAGAAAAAAGAGGTGCAAGATGGAATTGTCCTTGGGCCCTCCCACCCACCCTTATGTTGTATAAACAGGACATGCACACTTTAACCAACCCATCATTTCAGTGACAGGGTCTGCCACACGACTGTGACTGAAATGACGGGTTGGTTTGGACCCCCACCAAAAAAGAAGCAATTAATCTCTCCTTGCACAAACTGGCTCTACAGAGGCAAGATGTCCACCTCATCATCATCCTCCGATATATCACCGTGTACATCCCCCTCCTCACAGATTATCAATTCGTCCCCACTGGAATCCACCATCTCAGCTCCCTGTGTACTTTGTGGAGGCAATTGCTGCTGGTCAATGTCTCCACGGAGGAATTGATTATAATTCATTTTAATGAACATCATCTTCTCCACATTTTCTGGATGTAACCTCGTACGCCGATTGCTGACAAGGTGAGCGGCGGCACTAAACACTCTTTCGGAGTACACACTTGTGGGAGGGCAACTTAGGTAGAATAAAGCCAGTTTGTGCAAGGGCCTCCAAATTGCCTCTTTTTCCTGCCAGTATAAGTACGGACTGTGTGACGTGCCTACTTGGATGCGGTCACTCATATAATCCTCCACCATTCTTTCAATGGTGAGAGAATCATATGCAGTGACAGTAGACGACATGTCCGTAATTGTTGTCAGGTCCTTCAGTCCGGACCAGATGTCAGCATCAGCAGTCGCTCCAGACTGCCCTGCATCACCGCCAGCGGGTGGGCTCGGAATTCTGAGCCTTTTCCTCGCACCCCCAGTTGCGGGAGAATGTGAAGGAGGAGATGTTGACAGGTCGCGTTCCGCTTGACTTGACAATTTTCTCACCAGCAGGTCTTTCAACCCCAGCAGACTTGTGTCTGCCGGAAAGAGAGATCCAAGGTAGGCTTTAAATCTAGGATCGAGCACGGTGGCCAAAATGTAGTGCTCTGATTTCAACAGATTGACCACCCGTGATTCCTTGTTAAGCGAATTAAGGGCTCCATCCACAAGTCCCACATGCCTAGCGGAATCGCTCCGTGTTAGCTCCTCCTTCAATGTCTCCAGCTTCTTCTGCAAAAGCCTGATGAGGGGAATGACCTGACTCAGGCTGGCAGTGTCTGAACTGACTTCACGTGTGGCAAGTTCAAAGGGCATCAGAACCTTGCACAACGTTGAAATCATTCTCCACTGCGCTTGAGACAGGTGCATTCCACCTCCTATATCGTGCTCAATTGTATAGGCTTGAATGGCCTTTTGCTGCTCCTCCAACCTCTGAAGCATATAGAGGGTTGAATTCCACCTCGTTACCACTTCTTGCTTCAGATGATGGCAGGGCAGGTTCAGTAGTTTTTGGTGGTGCTCCAGTCTTCTGTACGTGGTGCCTGTACGCCGAAAGTGTCCCGCAATTCTTCTGGCCACCGACAGCATCTCTTGCACGCCCCTGTCGTTTTTAAAAAAATTCTGCACCACCAAATTCAAGGTATGTGCAAAACATGGGACGTGCTGGAATTTGCCCATATTTAATGCACACACAATATTGCTGGCGTTGTCCGATGCCACAAATCCACAGGAGAGTCCAATTGGGGTAAGCCATTCCGCGATGATCTTCCTCAGTTGCCGTAAGAGGTTTTCAGCTGTGTGCGTATTCTGGAAAGCGGTGATACAAAGCGTAGCCTGCCTAGGAAAGAGTTGGCGTTTGCGAGATGCTGCTACTGGTGCCGCCGCTGCTGTTCTTGCGGCGGGAGTCCATACATCTACCCAGTGGGCTGTCACAGTCATATAGTCCTGACCCTGCCCTGCTCCACTTGTCCACATGTCCGTGGTTAAGTGGACATTGGGTACAGCTGCATTTTTTAGGACACTAGTGAGTCTTTTTCTGAGGTCTGTGTACATTTTTGGTATCGCCTGCCTAGAGAAGTGGAACCTAGATGGTATTTGGTAATGGGGGCACACTACCTCAAGAAATTGTGTAGTTCCCTGTGAACTAACGGCGGATACCGGACGCACGTCTAACACCAACATAGTTGTCAAGGCCTCAGTTATCCGCTTTGCAGCAGGATGACTGCTGTGATATTTCATCTTCCTCGCAAAGGACTGTTGGACAGTCAATTGCTTACTGGAAGTAGTACAAGTGGTCTTCCGACTTCCCCTCTGGGATGACCATCGACTCCCAGCAGCAACAACAGCAGCGCCAGCAGCAGTAGGCGTTACACGCAAGGATGCATCGGAGGAATCCCAGGCAGGAGAGGAATCGTCAGAATTGCCAGTGACATGGCCTGCAGGACTATTGGCATTCCTGGGGAAGGAGGAAATTGACACTGAGGGAGTTGGTGGGGTGGTTTGCGTGAGCTTGGTTACAAGAGGAAGGGATTTACTGGTCAGTGGACTGCTTCCGCTGTCACCCAAAGTTTTTGAACTTGTCACTGACTTATTATGAATGCGCTGCAGGTGACGTATAAGGGAGGATGTTCCAAGGTGGTTAACGTCCTTACCCCTACTTATTACAGCTTGACAAAGGCAACACACGGCTTGACACCTGTTGTCCGCTTTTCTGTTGAAATACCTCCACACTGAAGAGCTGATTTTTTTGGTATTTTCACCAGGCATGTCAACGGCCATATTCCTCCCACGAACAACAGGTGTCTCCCCGGGTGCCTGACTTAAACAAACCACCTCACCATCAGAATCCTCCTGGTCAATTTCCTCCCCAGCGCCAGCAACACCCATATCCTCCTCATCCTGGTGTACTTCAACACTGACATCTTCAATCTGACTATCAGGAACTGGACTGCGGGTGCTCCTTCCAGCACTTGCAGGGGGCGTGCAAATGGTGGAAGGCGCATGCTCTTCATGTCCAGTGTTGGGAAGGTCAGGCATCGCAACCGACACAATTGGACTCTCCTTGTGGATTTGGGATTTCGAAGAACGCACAGTTCTTTGCGGTGCTTTTGCCAGCTTGAGTCTTTTCAGTTTTCTAGCGAGAGGCTGAGTGCTTCCATCCTCATGTGAAGCTGAACCACTAGCCATGAACATAGGCCAGGGCCTCAGCCGTTCCTTGCCACTCCGTGTGGTAAATGGCATATTGGCAAGTTTACGCTTCTCCTCCGACAATTTTATTTTAGGTTTTGGAGTCCTTTTTTTACTGATATTTGGTGTTTTGGATTTGACATGCTCTGTACTATGACATTGGGCATCGGCCTTGGCAGACGACGTTGCTGGCATTTCATCGTCTCGGCCATGACTAGTGGCAGCAGCTTCAGCACGAGGTGGAAGTGGATCTTGATCTTTCCCTAATTTTGGAACCTCAACATTTTTGTTCTCCATATTTTAATAGGCACAACTAAGAGGCACCTCAGGTAAACAATGGAGATGGATGGATACTAGTATACTTATGGATGGACTGCCGAGTGCCGACACAGAGGTAGCTACAGCCGTGGACTACCGTACTGTGTCTGCTGCTAATATAGACTGGATGATTGATAATGAGATTAAATCAATATATATATGTATGTATATATAATATCACTAGTACTGCAGCCGGACAGGTAGATAATATATTTATTAGGTAATGATGACTGATGACGGACCTGCTGGACACTGTCAGCTCAGCAGCACCGCAGACTGCTACAGTAAGCTTCTATACTATAGTAGCATGTACAAAGAAGAAAAAAAAAAAACCACGGGTAGGTGGTATACAATTATGGATGGACTGCCGAGTGCCAACACAGAGGTAGCTACAGCCGTGGACTAACGTACTGTGTCTGCTGCTAATATAGACTGGATGATTGATAATGAGATGAAATCAATATATATATGTATGTATATATAATATCACTAGTACTGCAGCCGGACAGGTAGATAATATATTTATTAGGTAATGATGACTGATGACGGACCTGCTGGACACTGTCAGCTCAGCAGCACCGCAGACTGCTACAGTAAGCTACTATACTATAGTAGTATGTACAAAGAAGAAAAAAAAAAAAAAAACACGGGTAGGTGGTATACAATTATGGATGGACTGCCGAGTGCCGACACAGAGGTAGCTACAGCCGTGGACTAACGTACTGTGTCTGCTGCTAATATAGACTGGATGATTGATAATGAGATGAAATCAATATATATATGTATGTATATATAATATCACTAGTACTGCAGCCGGACAGGTAGATAATATATTTATTAGGTAATGATGACTGATGACGGACCTGCTGGACACTGTCAGCTCAGCAGCACCGCAGACTGCTACAGTAAGCTACTATACTATAGTAGTATGTACAAAGAAGAAAGAAAAAAAAAAAACCACGGGTAGGTGGTATACAATTATGGATGGACTGCCGAGTGCCGACACAGAGGTAGCTACAGCCGTGGACTAACGTACTGTGTCTGCTGATAATATAGACTGGATGATTGATAATGAGATGAAATCAATATATATATGTATGTATATATAATATCACTAGTACTGCAGCCGGACAGGTAGATAATATATTTATTAGGTAATGATGACTGATGACGGACCTGCTGGACACTGTCAGCTCAGCAGCACCGCAGACTGCTACAGTAAGCTACTATACTATAGTAGTATGTACAAAGAAGAAAGAAAAAAAAAAACCACGGGTAGGTGGTATACAATTATGGATGGACTGCCGAGTGCCGACACAGAGGTAGCTACAGCCGTGGACTAACGTACTGTGTCTGCTGCTAATATAGACTGGATGATTGATAATGAGATGAAATCAATATATATATGTATGTATATATAATATCACTAGTACTGCAGCCGGACAGGTAGATAATATATTTATTAGGTAATGATGACTGATGACGGACCTGCTGGACACTGTCAGCTCAGCAGCACCGCAGACTGCTACAGTAAGCTACTATACTATAGTAGTATGTACAAAGAAGAAAGAAAAAAAAAAACCACGGGGAGGTGGTATACAATTATGGATGGACTGCCGAGTGCCGACACAGAGGTAGCTACAGCCGTGGACTAACGTACTGTGTCTGCTGCTAATATAGACTGGATGATTGATAATGAGATGAAATCAATATATATATGTATGTATATATAATATCACTAGTACTGCAGCCGGACAGGTAGATAATATATTTATTAGGTAATGATGACTGATGACGGACCTGCTGGACACTGTCAGCTCAGCAGCACCGCAGACTGCTACAGTAAGCTACTATACTATAGTAGTATGTACAAAGAAGAAAGAAAAAAAAACCACGGGTAGGTGGTATACAATTATGGATGGACTGCCGAGTGCCGACACAGAGGTAGCTACAGCCGTGGACTAACGTACTGTGTCTGCTGATAATATAGACTGGATGATTGATAATGAGATGAAATCAATATATATATGTATGTATATATAATATCACTAGTACTGCAGCCGGACAGGTAGATAATATATTTATTAGGTAATGATGACTGATGACGGACCTGCTGGACACTGTCAGCTCAGCAGCACCGCAGACTGCTACAGTAAGCTACTATACTATAGTAGTATGTACAAAGAAGAAAGAAAAAAAAAAACCACGGGTAGGTGGTATACAATTATGGATGGACTGCCGAGTGCCGACACAGAGGTAGCTACAGCCGTGGACTAACGTACTGTGTCTGCTGCTAATATAGACTGGATGATTGATAATGAGATGAAATCAATATATATATGTATGTATATATAATATCACTAGTACTGCAGCCGGACAGGTAGATAATATATTTATTAGGTAATGATGACTGATGACGGACCTGCTGGACACTGTCAGCTCAGCAGCACCGCAGACTGCTACAGTAAGCTACTATACTATAGTAGTATGTACAAAGAAGAAAGAAAAAAAAAAACCACGGGTAGGTGGTATACAATTATGGATGGACTGCCGAGTGCCGACACAGAGGTAGCTACAGCCGTGGACTAACGTACTGTGTCTGCTGCTAATATAGACTGTGTCAAAGTCAGAAAAATATCTCTATGCACACTACCATATTTGCACCTCACACAGGTCCGTGCTGCGCATGCGTACGCTCTCCCGTACGTGCGCATACTCACAGTCGCGGGCACCCGCAGGCGCACGGTATGCGTATTTACGGTAGAGTTTATGTGATCGTAGCGTGCGACTCAATCGTTACATATTTTCACTATATAATGTATTTTGTAGATCATGGTCCCTTTGATAGATTCTGAAAGTTTGGTTAATATAGAATGTTCGTGAACAGAGAAATCCCTCTTTGTTTGATACGAAGGGTCAGACAGGAGTAATACAGTGGTGTTTAGTACCCATCGGAAGAGTATTTAATTAGCAATATTCCGGTGTTGGTTTGAAGCGGATTAATCGCTCGTGCGAATAGTTATGGACATAAGAAGTTTATGAACATTTACTGTATTTGCACTTACTTATCCATGCGGCGGGAAACCCAGTTTCCCTCCCACCTGAGCTGTTGGAAATAGTCACGGCCCACCTGTATGAATCAACCTATGACCTTTTGTTATAATGCGAGGAGGAATTCCTGTGTCCAATGAACAATGAGATTGTAGGGACCATTGAATTGCATTGTGTGTGGGGCATAAATAGACAGGCCGATCACATCCAGCTCTCACTCTTCAACGGTTATCATTGCTGAAAATCGGGAGCTGGATGTCCAGAGGCGCATGCGATCGTTTCCTTTGTGCGTAAGTTTTCTCCGCAACCATATTGATCTTCTTGTTATTGTGGGCCAATCTCTCTCTCTCTCTTCTCCTCTTTCTCTCTTATTTTCCCTTAAATAGTAATTGTATTGTATTTCCTGTGTAGTTATCTGGTTAGGTAGTCTATGTTATATTGTAGTGTATGATTTGTATTTGTATTAATTCTTTTGCAAGTATATCATTCATAATATATATATATTAGGCGTTGGACCCTAAGCCCAGGTATCTGTGTATTTCTTATAGTGTTTAATATTCTCAGAGCGTCGGTGACGCTCAAACAGCTTTTAAGTTAATAAGGTTACACTAGGTTGCATCTACACCCTATCTCTACACTAAGGTTTTACAGCATATTACATTGTTTATGGTCTAGATATAAAGGTTTAACATTGTTAGCGTCAGCGCCGCTGGTGATCTCCTCGTGGTCCCGAGCGTCCGCTACGCTATAGCGAATCATTACGTTAGTCAGCAGCCAATAGCGTGCCTGCCTGCGATCTCTTGGCCGTGAGCGAACGTGACGCTTGAGCGTCTCGACTACGGCTAAGCGATTGTTACGCAACGAGCGTACCCTTACGGTACTTCATACGTAAATAGCGTACAGTGTTCTTAGACCTCATAAAGGGTTTTATATAAGATAAATATTCAGCTTTATCAATTGGCGGCTCGCCCGTCCTTCACATATCTGCACTAGGTAATTTCAGCAGACATTATCCAGCAGCAAAGGGCGGGAGATCATATTCCTCGTAGTGCTGTTTGGATAAGCGTCTGCTTCGCTTAGTAAAGGGTGCTGAAGGAATCCGGGACCGGAGGTAAGAACAAAACGCTAGTGTCTTTTAAAACTGTTTATTTCTGTCTTGCGTACACACGCACATATCTGCATTTCTTTTTCATTCGTGTATTTTCATATATCACTCTCCTGTTTGCCATTTTATAATTGATAAAACGTGCTAAGAGAGATTTGTCGCTATTTCATAGTTAAAGTGTAAAAGTAATGCGTTAAGGGATAAAGTATAAAGCACACGCAGCTCTACCTAAAGGTAAAAGGAGAGATTGGTGTGTTGCGCGGTAGACGATCGAGGATCATCTACATTGATAAACGTGTTAGTTGTGTTACGGTGGACATTGGCTTTGTGTACACGTGCCTCTAACAAAGGGCTGAGACTCGCGTACGCAAAGGCCGACGCACGCAGCGTAAATTACGCAACGGAGCGTCTGGGTACGCCCACGTAACTCAAGTCACACGATAGTGTTGATTTTTAAGTAGCGCAACAGGCGATAAGTAGCGCAACAGGCGATAAGTAGCGCAACAGGCGATAAATAGCGCATCAGGCGATAAATAGCGAAAATTTATTTTTAACATTCGAAATTTAAATTAATAGATCCTTCTCCTAATTTGTAACACATCTGGTCTAAAGAGAAATTTCTGCGCAGAAATAGAAATAGAAACAAAAGTGTACATGTGATGAGTGAGTGTTTTTACATACAATTTTGGGGATTGAACCACAGAAATCATCGAGTTCTCGTGAAGGTACATACGTGTAAGTGACATACATGGTGGCTAGGGAGGCATCTCTCGTTAAACATATATAAAATTTGAGCATTAGAGTGTAGCAGACCAGGAGGTCATACTGTAACAGACCAGGAGGTCGCATAACAGACCAGGAGGTCCAGGTACAGCAGACAAGGAAGTCCGCTATAGAAACAAGGCACAACACCAAAGAAGGGTTGGTGCGACACCCATATAGGAAAACAAAGCTCAGGCTGAAGGAATTCGCAGCTGCTGAATGTCGATTCCACTGGTCACTCCGTACATAAGATTAGTTGCTTATGTACTGAACGATTGTACCGCACGTAATTGTGTGCATTAGTTAGTAACCTGACCAGTACCATTTGTGTACAAACCGGGTCATAAACGCTATTTGTACATTCTAACGTGATTTGTGTAATTTTTTATTTTAACCAAAAAGGGAAATTCTCTGGTCACTCAGGAATTATCCGACAACCCCACCTTTACTGGAAAGGGTTAATGCTCTTCGGATCACACCCACATGTTCCAGTAAACTCAGGTTAATAGGGGCCCTGGGTCGAGTACGCCAGCACTATATCAGTGTGTGGGCATATTGGTCGGCGTGGGCGAGTGAGTGAGGTGCTCGGTAAACTTCACCGTCAACCTATCTTTGAATATTTTGGTTTTATGGGGGCCAGTTGTTCAAGAAGGGGGCGATCAACCTCGGTTCGGGTTGATTCTCTAAACCGACCAGTCGGGTCGGCAAGGTACGTAATGTGTGAAAAATACGGAAGGCACACAGAAATTTTATGTGATGAATGGGAGAAAATGACTGTACATGACGGGGAGAAATTCCCAAGAGTAGGTAGCTTCAGCACAGAAGTGTTAACGAATTTAAGGAGAAGGATATGTCTCATTAAATCAGCAAAGAGACGAATCCAACATTATGATTATTTGCAGCTATGGCAACAGGAGGGTGAAATACAGAGAGGATTGGCTCAGGCGGCGGGATCTGGCCCTATCAGAAAACTGATAGCCACGGCCCCGCCGCCACCATACATACCAGGAGAGAAATTGGTTGCGGAGAATGACGCATCAGGGGGTAACAAACAGGCACTTAGCAACTGTATAAATGTTAAGGATAATGTTAATAAGTTAACCCATGCAAGTATTAACCCGTGCAAGTTGTACCCTGTTTTGAACTTTCCTCAGAAGTGTGATCAAGAGGACGAATCGGCAACAATTTCAGCGCTCTCTCTAGCAGCCACCATAGCAGAGACCACAGTAGGCACAGCTCCACCCCCGAGATTAGTAACAAAGGCCCCTAGCGGAGGGACAGGTGAGGTCGTATCAACGGGTAAGTACGGCACCATACACTATGCTGAAACTATTTCACCACAGCCTGTAGAATCTACACAGAATGAGGTTGTTAGAGTTAATCCTGTTAAGGTAATAGTAGTGCCAAATGGGAAAACGGACACTTCAGGAGTCACTCCTGTTAGGAACATTGCCATGTATAGCCCATTTTCCCGAATGGAATTAAGGACCATAGTGTCTGAATTCCCTGACCCTAGAAAAGACTTAGTTGCCAGCCAAAAATACATCAGAGACCTAGGTAACACGGTAGAGCCCAACAACAAAGACTGGCAGATATTGCTGAGAGCATGTTTACCCTCCAATGTCGACGCAGCTCAATTTTTAGCTGACTGTGGACTGGATCAGGATGTACCTCTTACAGATGTGTACAACAAAGATAACGTAAAAAGAATAAATTTACAGTTAAAGGAGTATTTCCCAGCTGTAGCCAAATGGAATAGAATTTTTTCCATTAAACAAAAAGAATCAGAAACAGCTGCTGATTATTTTCACCGGGCATTATTAGAAATGGCAAAGTACACTGGCATAGAGGACATTAGGACCAATGCAAATCATCGAGAAGTAACAGTATCGGTACTGATGGATGGTTTAAAAGAGTCATTAAAGACTAGGGTACAGACCACACAACCATGTTGGCGAGGTCTGTCGGTGGCTACATTGAGAGAGGCTGCTATTGATCACGACCGGAATATCACCAGACACAGGGAGTCGCAAGGTGATAAGTTAATGTCAGTAAGTATACAGGCCCTGACCACAAAACAGCCTGTGTTTATATCACCAAACCCTGTGGGTAAGTCAAAGGTGGTAACATGTTATTTTTGTTATAAACAGGGACACATAGCACGAGACTGTAGAGCGAAAAATTCGCAAAGATCATACCAACCCCCTAGACAACGACACGACACACGACATTGGGAGCAAGGTCCGCAGAGACGGAGTTATGAGCCACATACAGGGGAAACAAAAAGATACCCCCCGAACAGAGACTGGCAAGCCACTGGTAGTTCCCATTTCACCCCTTCACAAGTAGTTGCTGCCAGCGGGATTCAGGGAGGTCACCATACCCAATAGGGGTGTGGCCATACCTGTAATCTGCAGCCAGTAAAATTGATTGCAAGTCTTGGGAGTGAACCAGAAATTGCAATCAATGTAGCTGGTAAATCATTAAACTTTCTTGTAGACACAGGGGCGGCCAAATCAGTGATAAATTCGACAGTGGGCATGAGAACCACTGGTAAGACAATTCCAGCCATAGGGGTAACGGGAGTAGTCCAGCACTACCCTGTTAGCAAACCAGCCTAGATTACAGTAGGGCCTTTACATACCAAGCATTCCTTTTTGCTGGCTGCATCGGCACCGACTAATCTCTTGGGAAGAGACTTACTGTGTAAAATGGGGTGCGTCATTTATTGTACTCCTGAAGGTGTATTCTTGGACATACCTGAGAATCACGCTCAGGAAGTGCGAGACATGTTAGACTCCCCATCAAAATTAATGTCACATACCATTATGACAAATAGGACTCCCTCCCAAGTAGAAGAAATGACATCTCAGATACCAGAGTCACTTTGGACTAAAGATGGACAGGACACTGGATTAATGGCAAACGTAGCTCCGGTAGTTGTACAAGTAAAAGATGGTAGGATAGCTCCAAAAATCCCACAGTACCCTCTGAAGCCAGAGGTGGAATTAGGAGTTTACCCAGTAATAGAGCGCTTGCTACAACAGGGCATTCTGGTAAGAACGTCCAGCACTGCCAATAGTCCCATCTTCCCTGTTAAAAAGAGTGGGGGGAGGGGTTACCGGCTAGTGCAGGATCTAAGGGGGATTAACAAAATAGTTGAGAGTCAGTTCCCCGTAGTGCCAAATCCAGCTGTCATCCTAATGCAAATCCCTCCCACTGCGAAATTTTTCACTGTTATTGACCTCTGCTCCGCTTTCTTTTCGGTACCTCTGCACCCTGACAGTCAATATTTGTTTGCATTTACATACAGAGGAGTCCAATACACATGGACTCGATTACCACAAGGATTCATAGATAGTCCAAGTATATTTTCCCAGGCTTTGCATGATTGTTTACAGTCTTTCCAACCAGTGAGTGGATCAGTATTAATACAGTACGTGGATGATCTACTACTGTGTTCTGATTCATTGGAAGCATCCCTGAAGGATACGAAACAACTCCTGTTTCATCTTTCAGACACAGGACACAAGGTTTCCAAAGACAAGTTGCAATTATGCCAAACTAAGGTAAAATATTTGGGACACTGTCTAACACAAGGACTGAGACACCTGACCGCTGATAGAATTCAAGCAATTAGAGACATGACTCTGCCACAAACCCAGCAACAGATCAGAACATTTTTAGGAATGTGTGGGTATTGCCGTAATTGGATCCCAGGGTTTTCCATTCTAGCGTTACCCTTGCAGGAGATGGTCTCCTCAAACAAACCTGATCGGATTTCGCATACAGACGAGTCTGAGACAGCATTTGAGAGACTTAAACAGTGCCTAACGCAGGCACCAGCATTAGGTATGCCAGACTATGGGAAACCCTTTGAATTATACGGAACAGAAAGTGCTGGTTGCGCGGCAGGCGTACTAACCCAAAAGCACGGTGATGCCAGCAGGCCAGTAGCATATTACAGCGCTCAGCTAGATACGGTAGCGCGATCCCTCCCCACATGCTTGCGAAGCGTTGCTGCGATAGCATTGCTAGTAATGAAAAGCGAAGACGTCGTGCTAGGTCACAACCTCACAATTCATACACCACATGCAGTGTCAGCCTTGTTAAATTCTGCCCAAACCAGACACGTCTCATCAGCGCGGTTTACAAGATGGGAATTGGCACTAATGGCCCCCGTAAACATCACCATAAGGAGATGCAGTGCATTAAATCCTGCAACATATCTCCCAGGTGTGCCTGGACAGGCACAAAGGGTGGAGGATGAGAGTGGTGGGGAAGGAGAATTTAATACAAAGGAAGACACACATGATTGTATGGAATACTTGACCCAAAATTTTACCGCAAGGCCTGACATCAGTGACAACCCACTGGAAGATGTAGAACTTACGTTCTACACGGACGGTAGTTGTCATAGACAGTCAGACTCGGGAGACTTGTGTACTGGATACGCAGTCGTAGATGACCAAGGCACCATAGAAGCGGAACCGCTAGGCCCACCTCACTCAGCCCAGGTTGCTGAACTGGTCGCCCTAACCAGAGCATGTGAATTGGCTAAGGGCAAATCAGCCAATATCTACACCGATTCTAGATACGCATTCGGGGTAGTCCATGATTTCGGAGCCCTATGGCGCCTCAGAAATTTCATGACGGCAGCTGGTACACCGGTAGCGCATGCAGCTCACATAAAAAGGCTTCTAACAGCGATACAGGAACCCGACAGAGTGGCTGTTATCAAATGTAAAGCACACACATATAGCCAGGACCCAGTATCACTTGGTAACAGCCGAGCAGACGAAGCTGCTAAGTTAGCAGCTGCTACCCCCAGACAGACAGACACCACACAACTGATGGTATTTAATACCATCAACACACAGAAGTTGTGTGAGATGCAAAATTTGTGTTCCACACAGGAAAAGGCAGTCTGGAAGGCAAAAGGATATGGCCAGGAGTCCTCAGGACTCTGGACGGATGGACACGGTAAACCAGTGGCCCCCAGAGCATACCTTCCATGTTTAGCTGAGGGAGCTCACGGGCTGACTCATCTGGGCAAGGAAGGGATGTGCAAGTTGGTAAGAGCATATTGGTGTGCCCCAGGATTTTCATCTCATGCGAGTAAAAGAGCAATGTCATGCCTTACCTGTCTGAGAAAGAACATCGGAAAGGCAATACCTACAGAACCATCTCATATCCCACCTGCAGGCGGCCCTTTCCAGGTAATACAGATTGACTTCATTCAATTACCCCCTTGTCGAAATTTGAAATATGTACTTGTTTGTATAGATGTTTTCTCAAATTGGGTCGAAGCATTTCCGGCGGCCACAAATACCGCTATGTTTACTGCTAAGAAAATTGTGCAGGAATTTGTATGTAGATATGGTATCCCTAGAATTATCGAAAGTGATAGGGGTACCCATTTTACAGGTGATGTCTTTCAAGGAATGTGTAAATTGATGGGAATTGATAGCAAGCTGCACACTCCATACCGTCCACAGGCGAGTGCGAAAGTGGAAAGAGTGAACAGCACTATTAAAAATAAACTGAGTAAAGTGATGGCAGAGACAGGATTGACATGGCCAGAAGCTTTACCCATTGTACTGTACAGCATCAGAACCACTCCCAGGTCCCCTCTTAATCTGTCTCCCTTTGAAATCTTGTTTGGTCGACAACCGCATGTTATGATTAACCCTCAGGATGATTTGAAGTGTAACAATGAAGTGACTGTAAAGTACTTGATTAACATGAGTAAACAGCTAAGGAATCAAAATGATAATTTGAAGTTGGTGATTCCTGATTTACCAGATAGTAATTGTCATGACATTGAACCTGGGGATTATGTAATGATACGGAATTTTCCACGCTCAGGTTGCCTTATTGACAGATGGGAAGGACCATACCAGGTCTTATTGACTAGCACTACAGCATTGAAGGTTGCTGAGAGAGAGACTTGGGTTCATTCGTCCCACTGTAAGAAGGTTGCTGATCCAGAGAGGCCCCGTGATAAGGAACAGACGGTAGAGGTTGTATCACTGGAGTGTCTGTTCCAGGAGGATTGAGGCGGCACCTGAGCATTGAAAATCACAAGACCAAAAGCAGTTGTCGATCCCCTGTTCCCTTTTATTGTTTTTCTCCAACTTCCCATCCCCTCTCCCTCAAATTATTTTTTCCCCCTTCTCATTCTTCTCCGTTTCCTCCTACAAGATGGACTTGCCCCAAGAGACTGTGATCCGGATTTTCCTGTTGACCATGATGTTGACCAGAGCAGTCTGTTCCGGCGAGAGTACCATGGAGGTCGAGAGAGGTTCTGGAATGGGTTCTGATGATAAAGATGGAGGCGTAGTTTCCCAAGAACAACATAATCAACAAGCAAAGGCGAGTATCAGAAAACGATCCGATAGCATTGACCATAGAAGGAATTGTGAAGGATTGTTAGCTGAAGAAAACTGTATCTGTCGGCTCTGTAACAATGTCATTGAGGATGGGTGCATAAAGAAATGCCAATCCAGTTTTAATATCCATATGGACCGGCATCCATTGAGTGACTATCACTCCTTAGTGGGTAGTGTGTTAAATAAAACAGATTGTTGGGTATGCTCTCAAGTACCTCAAGGTCATAGCAAATCAGGGCTAGTACCATTTCCTTTAACGTTAGGGGAGGTACTTGAGTTAAGTGGTGGGAGACCGGTGGACAGGAGGTTTAATATCTCCAGCCCTCCTAGTTTGAAGCTCCACCAATACCATGTGGATAGGTCCCTATTATGTTTTAACATCTCCAATCCCCGAAAGCCGGGAAATTGGGAAGTGTCATGGAGTAATCAAACCATGACCTTTTCGCATAGAGCAGATAGAATGCCTACAGATACAGAGCTTATACGCCACATAGCCAGTAGAGGAAAATCTTTCCGATATAGGTATACCTTAGGAAATAGGATTACGAGAGTTGGAGAGGTATCACCAGGATACTGTGCACATATCGTACAACCTGATACGTGTACTAAGCAGATGGAAGAATTAGGGTTAGGAGATTTCACATGGAAGGTGTGTAATATGGTTATGTCCTACTCCGTCCCATATGTTCTCCCCGATGATGCATATTTCATATGCGGGAGAAAGGCGTATAAGTGGCTTGCCCCAAACTCTGAAGGATTGTGTTATATTGGAAAAGTACTGCCTGAAGTAATGACTGTATCACATGACAAAATGAAAGACATACACCGTGTTGCCCAAACTCCTTACACTCACACCCATTACGAGCACGTAGTTAAACGGCACCTGATAGAAAGAGCAGAGCATCCGGCCTCTGACATGATCCATGAATCCACCGGGATTCAGTTTCTAATCGCGTTAGATATCACTCGCACCGCTAGAGGAGTGTTGAATTATAAATACATATCTGCGCTCGCCAACTTGTTAGATAATATCACTGAAATGTATGATGACACGTTTAGGTATACTGGAAGAGAACTTCAGGCTTATAAAACAGAACTGGTACAGCATAGAATGGTTCTTAATTACCTCACAGCAGTGACAGGCGGATATTGTGTCACACTGGCAACACAATACGGCGTGAAATGTTGCACATATATTACGAATAGCACCGAGGACCCGGTCGAGGTCATAGACCAAAAGATGGACGATATTCTCCAACTGAAGTGGGAATTTCGCAGGAGACACAATCTCACTCTTGCTGCTGTAGGTAATGAGCTGACTGGTTGGGTGTCATGGTTGAACCCGCGAAATTGGTTCTCTGGTTTAGGAGACTGGGCTCAAGGAGTCATAATGGATGTTGGGAAGTTTCTCCTATGTATCTTAGGTGTTATCATAACGATTGGCTTGATATTTAGATGCGGGCAGGCTTTAATGAAGTGCAATCGTCGTACTAGGGTAATGAGTTTAAGGAGTGAGGAAACTGTAATTCCAATGGACTTGATTTATGACCCAACGGTAGAAACAATGATGTGATGAAAATGCGATTTCTACGGTCCGTTTCTTTCACCTGTTTTTCCGTTTTCTCCAAGGTAAAAAGACCCACTTGGACGAGGAGTTTGATGAGCCGATATACAGACAACAGATGGATTAAAGAAGAAGTTTTGACAACCTGATACACAGATTTTTGATGAACTATGCCATGGATCCCCAGTTTCCCTAGAAATTTTAAAATTACGCTAGCCCAACACTTTTGTAAATCTATGGACATTGACAGCTTTTGCTCGCACCTTATGGGCAAAAGCACAAAGAAGACTGCATTCAACAGACACCAAACAAGACCTCAATCGACGAATGTACATTTACCTGACATAGAATACCACCGCATTTACCGTAATTATGTATTTTCTTCATTTCTACAACCCTCAGGTAATGACACACATAGTCGATAGGGAATACAGGCACAGATATCAGCAATCACATATCTCCCCCATTCATGTATCATCAACTAAAATGTGCTCCCCCATTTTGTTACAACCAAAGCCGAAAAGAGCTCGGTAAAGTTTGACAGCCCATCCACAGACCCGTACCACGGGATAAGAAGGAATTCAAATGTATACTTCGCAATACCTCGAAGCTTGATTTAAAACACGTACGGCACGATGATACATGACCCCCAAGCACGGATTCATACACACATGCTTCTGCTATCTCACTAGGTCATACCCTTTTCCTACCTTCTCCTCTCCTCCCCTACCCAACCATGTAAATGTATTAACCCCTGACATATATTTTTCTCTTTTTGAAATGTTTTAGAAGGTGGCAGTTATTGTTGACTGCCAAAGGGTGGACTGTCAAAGTCAGAAAAATATCTCTATGCACACTACCATATTTGCACCTCACACAGGTCCGTGCTGCGCATGCGTACGCTCTCCCGTACGTGCGCATACTCACAGTCGCGGGCACCCGCAGGCGCATGGTATGCGTATTTACGGTAGAGTTTATGTGATCGTAGCGTGCGACTCAATCGTTACATATTTTCACTATATAATGTATTTTGTAGATCATGGTCCCTTTGATAGATTCTGAAAGTTTGGTTAATATAGAATGTTCGTGAACAGAGAAATCCCTCTTTGTTTGATACGAAGGGTCAGACAGGAGTAATACAGTGGTGTTTAGTACCCATCGGAAGAGTATTTAATTAGCAATATTCCGGTGTTGGTTTGAAGCGGATTAATCGCTCGTGCGAATAGTTATGGACATAAGAAGTTTATGAACATTTACTGTATTTGCACTTACTTATCCATGCGGCGGGAAACCCAGTTTCCCTCCCACCTGAGCTGTTGGAAATAGTCACGGCCCACCTGTATGAATCAACCTATGACCTTTTGTTATAATGCGAGGAGGAATTCCTGTGTCCAATGAACAATGAGATTGTAGGGACCATTGAATTGCATTGTGTGTGGGGCATAAATAGACAGGCCGATCACATCCAGCTCTCACTCTTCAACGGTTATCATTGCTGAAAATCGGGAGCTGGATGTCCAGAGGCGCATGCGATCGTTTCCTTTGTGCGTAAGTTTTCTCCGCAACCATATTGATCTTCTTGTTATTGTGGGCCAATCTCTCTCTCTCTCTCTCTTCTCCTCTTTCTCTCTTATTTTCCCTTAAATAGTAATTGTATTGTATTTCCTGTGTAGTTATCTGGTTAGGTAGTCTATGTTATATTGTAGTGTATGATTTGTATTTGTATTAATTCTTTTGCAAGTATATCATTCATAATATATATATATTAGGCGTTGGACCCTAAGCCCAGGTATCTGTGTATTTCTTATAGTGTTTAATATTCTCAGAGCGTCGGTGACGCTCAAACAGCTTTTAAGTTAATAAGGTGTTACACTAGGTTGCATCTACACCCTATCTCTACACTAAGGTTTTACAGCATATTACATTGTTTATGGTCTAGATATAAAGGTTTAACATTGTTAGCGTCAGCGCCGCTGGTGATCTCCTCGTGGTCCCGAGCGTCCGCTACGCTATAGCGAATCATTACGTTAGTCAGCAGCCAATAGCGTGCCTGCCTGCGATCTCTTGGCCGTGAGCGAACGTGACGCTTGAGCGTCTCGACTACGGCTAAGCGATTGTTACGCAACGAGCGTACCCTTACGGTACTTCATACGTAAATAGCGTACAGTGTTCTTAGACCTCATAAAGGGTTTTATATAAGATAAATATTCAGCTTTATCAACTGGATGATTGATAATGAGATGAAATCAATATATATATGTATGTATATATAATATCACTAGTACTGCAGCCGGACAGGTAGATAATATATTTATTAGGTAATGATGACTGATGACGGACCTGCTGGACACTGTCAGCTCAGCAGCACCGCAGACTGCTACAGTAAGCTACTATACTCTATAGTAGTATGTACAAAGAAGAAAGAAAAAAAAAAAACCACGGGTAGGTGGTATACAATTATGGATGGACTGCCGAGTGCCGACACAGAGGTAGCTACAGCCGTGGACTAACGTACTGTGTCTGCTGCTAATATAGAGTCTAGACTGGATGATAAATTATTGATAATGAGATGAAATCAATATAATATCACTAGTACTGCAGCCGGACAGGTACTATATATATTTATTATGTAATGACTGATGACGGACCTGCTGGACACTGTCAGGTCAGCACAGCACCGCAGACTGCTACAGTAAGCTACTATAGTAGTATGTATAAAGAAGAATGAAAAAAAAAAAAAACACGGGTAGGTGGTATACAATATTATATATATATATATATATATATATTATATACAATTATATATATATATATATATATATTAAACTGGTGGTGATTGATTATTAAACTGGTGGTCACTTCAGGTCACGTTGCAACTTGCAACTAGTACTCCGAGGCCTAAGCAGACAATCACAAAATATATTATTATACTGGTGGTCAGTGTGGTCACAACAATGGCAGTGTGGCACTGACTCTGGCAGCAAAAGTGTGCACTGTACGTTATATGTACTCCTGAGTCCTGCTCTCAGACTCTAACTGCTCCCCACTGTAAGTGTCTCCCCCACAAGTCAGATAATACACTTACAGTCACACTATCTATTATCTAATCTATAAATATCACTTCAGCAAGTAGTATAGTAGTATACAGTATAGTAGTACTCCTCCTAATAATGCTCCCCAAAATACTGTGTCTCTCTCTTCTCTAAACGGAGAGGACGCCAGCCACGTCCTCTCCCTATGACTCTCAATGCACGTGTGAAAATGGCGGCGACGCGCGGCTCCTTATATAGAATCCGAGTCTCGCGATAGAATCCGAGCCTCGCGAGAATCCGACAGCGTGATGAAGACGTTCGGGCGCGCTCGGGTTAGCCGAGCAAGGCGGGAAGATCCGAGCCTGCTCGGACCCGTGTAAAAAACCTGAAGTTCGGGCGGGTTCGGATTCAGAGGAACCGAACCCGCTCATCTCTAGTTCCCACCAGACAAATTGGACAGATATCCTTTAGGTGTATAACCTATTTACTCCTCTGCACCAAGACAGTAGCTAAGACAAAAAAGGTCATTGGTCTTTACATTTTCAGATGATAAAGAAACTCTTCTTCTGTACAATATAACCAGCAACAGAAACCTTTCACAGGGTACTGATGATGCAGGTGTGGCCAAGTACTTCTGTGTAATGGAGGCCAGCCTGCTGTGTGAGACTGCATGTTTGGACCATCACTCTAATGGACAGGACTCTGTAATGATGGTGGGCTCCGCTCTGTATTGACGCACACTGTTCTCAACTGAATCTTCCTCATGTTCAAAATAAGATTTAAATGAAGCAGCCAATAGAGCTAACTTTTTGTTTGGTGGCTCTGATGTTGTTGCTTACAGAGGTTTCCCTGCAACAAACCTCTGTTCCTTGAGTAAGTTTGTCACTGAGGCCCACACGTCACCCCTCTCAGCTCTGGGTATACGGTTGAGGTCCTTGAATCTCGGGTCCAATGCGGTAGCAATAATCAGATATGCAATGTTGGCATTTTCCTTGCGTGTCTCCAGGTCTGTTCTGAATGCAGACTTGAATTTGTCCATGTAGGCAGGGTCATCATCTGAGGTCCCCGTCACCCGAGAGAGATGGCAAAAAGCAGGCAGAACCATAGAGCATGAAACATACTTTTCTCCTCTCAAAAGTTCAGTCACATACCTGCAACAGCAAAAAAATAAATAAAAATCAAACCCATTTAGTTGGGTAGAGGAGACCAGTGCCGAGAATGCTAGTGGTCAGGAGACCGACAGTGGCATCCCAGCATCCAGAATCCCGACAGTCCCCGGTAAGTATACTAACCCTTAATTAATCCCTACCATTAACCCTCCCTGCCTTGTGCCTAACCCCCACCAGTAAGTGCCTAAACCTAGCCCCCACACCTCCTCAGGATTCTGGCAGCGGTATCTTGACCGCCGAGATCCCGAGCACCAGCGTCGTAACTACATCCCATTCATGCTATATATTCATACAGGACGGTAAGAAAATTAATTATATGACAAACATAAAATATACCTGCAGGGCTCCAGTAGCATTTCCAACCTCTGCAGTTTGTCCATTTCAGCTGTAGTTGGCATGGCAATCTTGGTGTTGTGTGTGGTGAGGACATCCCTCAGTGGCTATATGGAGAGGGGTCCTGGACTGCACACCCTAGCTTCTTATAATGGGATGTGCTACCTTGCTGGGACTTAGTACTACAATATAGGAACAATGGTGCAGGTGCACCAAACACCATTAAAATTCTAACAACCATAATATAATATTCGAGGTTCTTGGCATATATTGGCCAGTATATAAGCCTGCCCACCTACTTCACGGTGACCTCGTCGGACAGGTCCCTAACACTATAGGGGTTTGCCTCTGGGGCGCAGAGCACCCTCAAACTACCCCAGCCACACCACCCCAGGATATCACACAGAAAAAGGATAGGAGTGAAAGATCAGTGTTAAGCAAAGGAAAGAGGCTGCTGAGTGTTAAAGAAAAAAAAAAAGGACAGCAGTAAGGTGTCAAAGTATTAGAAAGTGAGGTTTAGCTGAGCAGTGTTACAAGTGTAAAAGATATGTGAAAAATGCTACATAAATATAAAACAAACACAAGGTGATATAAGTGTTAAAAAATAAATGTAAGGTGGTGTTGCCCCAAAGCGGCCCAGCCAGAACAACACAGGGAGCTCCACGCCCCAAAAGTTCACCCCCAAACTGACAATGTAGTCTGCCAAAGCCTCCCTCCACTGTTTGGGTGGGTGATTTGCCGGCATTAATGGTATATATTGCATTTAAGTGATACTTCAGACTCAAATTACCCTGGTGATAAGAAAAAGCAACTTTGCAGTGGTTACAAATATAACTTTGGTTTTATCAACTATGCCATCTGGAAGAGATTTAAAATGAAAATGTCCATGTAAAATTTCGGTACCTTTCTCCATTTTCTCATTTCTGTGAGAAAAAAAGTGAAAAAATATAAAAAAAAATGTGTACAGCAGATTAGGCACCCCAGCAATACAAGGGAGGATAATAGCTCAGCAGGGAGTCCTTAATGAATGAAGGAGGGCTTTTGTAGAAGGCTCAAAGCTTTCAATCCCATCCACTACAGGAAGGTACTCACGGAGAGATCCATGCTTAAAATCTAAGCAATCTGACTAGATTGCTTAGATTTTAAGCATGTATATCTCGTGTGTATGCCCCCCCAAGTGATAGCGATGCGCGGCCCTGCACGTCGCTATCGCCGGTGCTAGATTGGCCTGCATGCAGGCTCAATCTAGCACATCGCTCATTTCACCTGCTGGGTGAAATGAGCGGGCCCCCCCTCGCTCACCACACATTGCGCTGTGCTATGCAGGGGATGAGATGTGCGCTGCATGGTTTGCTCAGCACACATCTCCCCCGTGAGTACAGCCCTTACCTCTCCTTTTTATATAAGCAATATCAGCCCCAATGTACATAAATCCTTTGGATCCCAGATTAGGCACCCCAGCAATAAAATGGAGTATAATAGCTGAGCAGGGAGTCCTTAATGAACAAAGGAGGGATTCTGTAGGAGGCACAAATCTTTTAATCCCATCCACTTCCTCTCCTGTTAATATAAGCAATGTCAGCCCCAATGTACATAAGTCTGGCAGACTACTGTCACTGTACTGTATTTTCTGCTAGAACCCTAAGTGCAAGTACCCGGCTGTGTGGGAGTTCTGGTGTCACCAGGCCGAGTTTCCGAGACAGAGTCTGCCTAGTACCTTTGAGTCACATTGCAGCAAGTGGGTCTGGTGGCTTCCAGGTCCAGCAGCTGCTGCCACAAGCAGGTCTGGTGGCTTGCAGCTTCTGTGTCGAGCGGCTTCCACCACAAGCGGCTCTGGCGGCTTCCGGGTCCAGCAGCTTCCACCGTAAGTAGGACTGACGGCTTGCGGCTTCCTGGTCCGGTGGCTTCTGCAGCAAGTGGATCTGGCGGCTTTCTGCTTCTGGGTCCGGCGACTTCCAGCGACAAACGAAGCAGTAACAGGAGGCTACAGCATTTTCTGGAGTGGCGGCCCGCAACTTGCGAAGAGGCAGAAGGCCTCTTCTGGCTCTGCAGCCCATGTAGCCCACCAATAGTGAAAAGCGCAATATAAAAATTATTACCGTTAATAACTGCGTTAATGCAATAATAACGCATTAACTTGCCCAGCACTAATATATATATATAGATAGATAGATAGATAGATAGATAGATAGATAGATAGATAGATAGATAAATATTTATATTAGAGATGAGCGGTTCCGAGGCAGCCTCGGATCCTCCCGCCTTGCTCGGTTTACCCGAGCGCGCCCGAACATCATCATCCCGCTGTCGTATTCTATGTAAGGAGCTGCGCGTCGCCGCCATTTTCACTTGTACTTTGGAGATGATAGCGAGGGGACGTGGCTGCGTTCTCTGTTTCTGTGTTCAGTGTGCTGCAAATATCTGTGCTCAGTGTGCTGCAAATATCTGTGCTCAGTGTGCTGCAAATATCTGTGCTCAGTGTGCTGAAAATATCTACGTTCTCTGCCTGAAAAACGCTCCATATCTGTGCTGCATTGTAGTATATAGTAGGAGGACAGTGCAGAATTTTGCTGACCACCAGTATGGCAGTACGGTACAGTAGTCCATTGCTCTACCTCTGTGTCATCAAGTATACTATCCATCCATACCTGTGCTGCATTTTAGTTGTACGCAGTATATAGTAGGAGGACAGTGCAGAATTTTGCTGACCACCAGTATATATATATATAGCAGTACGGTACAATAGTCCATTGCTCTACCTCTGTGTCATCAAGTATACTATCCATCCATACCTGTGCTGCATTTTAGTTGTGCGCAGTATATAGTAGGAGGACAGTGCAGAATTTTGCTGACCACCAGTATATATATAGTAGTATGGTACAGTAGTCCATTGCTCTACCTCTGTGTCGTCAAGTATACTATCCATCCATACCTGTGCTGCATTTTAGTTGTGTGCCGTATATAGTAGGAGGACAGTGCAGGATTTTGCTGACCACCAGTATATATATAGCAGTATGGTACAGTAGTCCATTGCTCTACCTCTGTGTCGTCAAGTATACTATCCATCCATACCTGTGCTGCATTTTAGTTGTGCACAGTATATAGTAGGAGGACAGTGCATCATTTTGCTGACCACCAGTATATATATAGCAGTACGGTACAGTAGTCCATTGCTCTACCTGTGTCGTCAAATATACTATCCATCCATACCTGTGCTGCATTTTAGTTGTACGCAGTATATAGTAGGAGGACTGTGCAGAATTTTGCTGACCACCAGTATATATATAGCAGTACGGTACAGTAGTCCATTGCTCTACCTCTGTGTCGTCAAGTATACTATCCATCCATACCTGTGCTGCATTTTAATTGTGCACAGTATATAGTAGGAGGACAGTGCAGAATTTTGCTGACCACCAGTATATATATAGCAGTACAGTACAGTAGTCCATTGCTCTACCTCTGTGTCATCAAGAATACTATCCATCCATACCTGTGCTGCATTTTAATTGTGCACAGTATATAGTAGGAGGACAGTGCAGAATTTTGCTGACCACCAGTATATATATAGCAGTACAGTACAGTAGTCCATTGCTCTACCTCTGTGTCATCAAGTATACTATCCATCCATACCTGTGCTGCATTTTAGTCAGTGCCGTAACTAGACATTTTAGCGCTGTGTGTAAGAAACCGCATCAGCGCCCCCCCCCCCCCCCGCCCTGCACGTTATGTTTTTAAATGAATTCTACCCCTTCCCTCCCCCCTCATCAAGCACGTACCACTAGTTACAGCACTGCTTTAATGAATCAGCAGCGTCATAGGAATTTGTCAGTCACATAGCTGAATGGTGGCTGACATTACCTCCCAACAGACCACAGATGCTAAACTAGTGTATGTAATGAAATAATAGTAACAGCAATGTAATTAGGGATACAAAAAAACAAACAAACCAGGCACTGTGTCCCCTCCCCAGATCTTTCCAAATGCATCCAAAAATTAAAACTTACAATTAAAAAGAAAAAAATAATAATAAAAAAAAAAGATCAGTAATAACTTACAAGGACTTGTACTTCTTATGCTGGTGCATATAGGTGATGAAAGACCCATACTCACAGGCTTATATCACACCACCGTGTTACAGGATCTATATAGCCTTAGTAACACGATGTATGTGTGAGCATCTATCTATCTGACATGGAATGTCTCCCCTATACAGTAAATATAATTTGTGATATCTAACCAGCTGTTCTGCTTCTACCTTTGTTTTTACCTGTGCCAGTCAGGCAGCACCTACTGCGTCCACCCTCAGCCTCTGCTCCCCCTCTGTCCTTTGCTCCGCATGGCACTGACACAGTCACACTCACTGTCACTCAAAGGCTGTTTGGAACTGCTGGGAGGAGATAAGTGCTGCAGCTGGTTTCCCTGTAAACTCATCCATATCAATGGCGCTGTAGTGAATGATCGCACTGCCCCACGAGAATGTGTAAAAGCACTCCGTCTCACCAAAAGAAAAATTGTGGCGGCTTTCTTCCCAAGGGCCTTTTAAAATGTAAAAATAGATTGGCGCAACAGAACAAGGACGGCGCTTCTCCAACCCAGCGCCGTCCTGTCATGCATACCTTCACTGAACGCTTCATGCTGGCTCTGCAATTCAGAGCTCCCAGCCCCATCGATACTCACCCACCACTGCCCGCTGCCTCTTCATCCAGTGTTCTGGCTCCCGCCTGACTCCACAGCGCAGCGGGGGCCTTTACATCACCAGGGCCGATCGGCGTCCAGGGCAGGAACCAGCACAGCTCCCTCACTGCTATCTGGCCGAGCAGCATGTAAGAGGTGGAGCTGCTAGGCTGATTAGTCAAGCCTGGCAGGGGAGGCAGACGACAGGGTGCCTCTTCTCTCTCTGCCCTCCCCCCATGCCCCGAATACACCAATGAGCACAGCGGTGAATAATGAACTCTTCACCGCTGCCTACAGCCTACATTCGGGGTCACTGTGCACATTGCGCTCTCACCTAAAGTGCACTGTGTGCAACGCACACTTCGCACAAAGGTAGTTACGGCCCTGATTTTAGTTGTGTGCAGTATATAGTAGGAGGACAGTGCAGAATTTTGCTAACCACCAGTATATATATAGCAGTATGGTACAGTAGTCCATTGCTCTACCTCTGTGTCGTCAAGTATACTATCCATCCATACCTGTGCTGCATTTTGGTTGTGCGCAGTATATAATAGGAGGACAGTGCAGAATTTTGCTGACCACCAGTATATATATAGCAGTACGGTACAGTAGTCCATTGCTCTACCTCTGTGTCGTCAAGTATACTATCCATCCATACCTGTGCTGCATTGTAGTTGTGTGCAGTATATAGTAGGAGGACAGTGCAGAATTTTGCTGACCACCAGTGTATATATATATATATATATATATATATATATTTATCGCTGCATCATGTGCTGTTTGGGGACTATTTTTTGAAGTGCCATCCTGTCTGACACTGCAGTGCCACTCCTAGATGGTCCAGGTGTTTGTGTCGGGCACTTGGGTCACTTAGCTTAGCCATCCAGCGACCTTGGTGCACCTCTTTTTTTCTTTGCATCATGTGCTGTTTGGGGATTATTTTTTGAAGTGCCATCTTGTCTGACACTGCAGTGCCACTCCTAGATGGGCCAGGTGTTTGTGTCGGCCACTTGGGTCGCTTAGCTTAGCCATCCAGCGACCTTGGTGCACCTCTTTTTTTCTTTGCATCATGTGCTGTTTGGGGACTATTTTTTGAAGTGCCATCCTGTCTGACACTGCAGTGCCACTCCTAGATGGGCCAGGTGTTTGTGTCGGCCACTTGGGTCGCTTAGATTAACCATCCAGCGACCTTGGTGCACCTCTTTTTTTCTTTGCATCATGTGCTGTTTGGGGACTATTTTTTGAAGTGCCATCCTGTCTGACACTGCAGTGCCACTCCTAGATGGGCCAGGTGTTTGTGTCGGCCACTTGGGTCGCTTAGCTTAGCCATCTAGCAACCTTGGTGCACCTCTTTTTTTCTCTGCGTCATGTGCTGTTTGGGGACTATTTTTTGAAGTGCCATCCTGTCTGACACTGCAGTGCCACTCCTAGATGGGCCAGGTGTTTGTGTCGGCCACTTGGGTCGCTTAGCTTAGTCATCCAGCGATCTCGGTGCAAATTTTAGGACTAAAAATAATATTGTGAGGTGTGGGGTATTCAGAATAGACTGGAAATGAGTGGAAATTATGGTTATTGAGGTTAATAATACTATGGGATCTAAATGACCCCCAAATTCTATGATTTAAGCTGTTTTTGAGGGGTTTTTGAAAAAAACACCCAAATCCAAAACACACCCGAATCCGACAAAATTTTTTCAGGGAGGTTTTGCCAAAACGCCTCCGAATCCAAAACACAGCCGCGGACCGAATCCAAAACCAAAACACAAAACCCGAAAAATTTCCGGTGCACATCACTAATTTATAAATACACACATAAAGAAATCCACTGCATTCACCACTCCTACGAATGGGGTGCACACCTGCACTCACCATTCCCCCGGAAGGGGTGCAGTGGCCTGTGATCACATTGCTAACTTATGGCTTTTAAAGATGAGACAGTTACCAACACATCTCCTGAATTACTACTAAGAAAGCAGCTGGCATAGGTTTAAAGTAAATAAGCCTAGACAGGGGCGCAGGAGAAAGCTGTGATCACAAATAGGTTCATTAAAAACTATCCCAAATATGCACATACAGAAATCCACCGCACTCACCATTCCCAGAAAAGGGGTGCAGTGGCCTGTGACCACATTACTTATATAAATAAAAACCAGAGAGCCCAGCACTCGCCAAGATAAACTCACTCAACTTAATACGTAAATACAGGTAGGACATTTTCAAGTTGACTTTAAGTTTGAGTTTTCAGGTTCCCAGAAATCTGGGTGATGAACTAGGACTTGCAGTGAGATGGAGTGTCTTGATGTTGGGCTGCAAGCTTAAATGTAAATATATATATATATATATATATATATATATATATATACATATATATAATGTGTGTGTGTGTGTGTATATATATATATATATATATATATACACACATATATATATATATATATCTGCTATACATTGTTTAATACCTATTGGATATCAATTAACTGCTGTTCACTAACATTACATTATAACAAAATTGTGATCTTAGGCGCTCGCGTATTGAGCAGGCGGGAGTATCTTGGATCGGACTGCTGGTCCAGGCAGGGGTTTCCGGGTCCCATTCTTTGTTTTCTTTTTCAGGAGGGCTTGGCGAGATGGAGGATGATGGGGACGAGAATTTTGAGGTTCACACAGCGGTGGCGTTTGAGTCCGAGCAGTCGTCAACGTCAGGTGAGGTGGAGGTTTCGGCATCGGGCTCCTCCGCGGGCACTAGTTCTGTCAGTTCCTCCTCTTCTTCATTCTTATCGTCGCAAGCGTCCGAGGTTAGTAGCACGACTAGAGTGAAGAAGCGGGCGGCCAGGTATGCAAAAAAGGCGGCAGGGCAGCGGGAGAAGCGGAAGAGGCTCAATCGGCTTAGTGAGGGCGATCGCAGGGCCAAGAAGCGCCGTAATTTGCCGGGAATAGTTCACTGCGACTATACAGCAGTGTTAAGGGGGCTGCGGGATAGCTGCTGGAAGAAGATCGGTAGAGGCGATTACGTGGATTTGTTCATGCTGACTTAGGATGCTAGGAAAGAGTGTAAGGCAGCTAAAGCTAAGAAGGGCATAGGTGCTGAGGCGTTCCGGTCGTTTGAAAACTGGCTGGCTGGCTTTTGCGTCTTTGCGGCGTGTTATTTGGAGGATAGACCGGACGAGCACATGAACATCATCCGGTACTTGCACCTGATACACGATATGCAGTGAACGCCAACAGGAGTAGAATGGCGCACGTATGACGAGAAGTTTCGGGAAAAGCAGGAATACTTGCATATAATTGATTTTGGGTGCAAAGACATGGAGGTTTGGCTTCAGGTCACTCGAACTTCTCAAGCTGCGAGGGAGCCCCGGAATCCAGGGGCGGATGGACAGCACGCTGGGTCATCTGCCCAGGGAGCTAGCGCGGAGGCGGGGTCAAGCAGGAAAGGAAAAGCTGCTAATCGCGGGGGCAGGTAGGCGCCCACGAAGGGTAAATGCTTTGCATATAATAACGCGACCTGTTCCTTCGGCAGGCAGTGTCGTTTTCGACACTCATGCTTGCAATGCGGCGGGTTTCACCCAGCCTCCAACTGTTTTAAGGGGAATCGGCAAGGCCCAAGAGGGGGTAAGCACGGCTATGGTTAACCCCCTGGGAGCATGGAGCGCTCAACAGGGCTCCAACGCCAATTAAGTTGGATGCCATGTTCAAGTGGCTTGGCTGATATCCAAATAGACAAGTCGCTAGTTTTTTGTTTCAAGGGTTCAAGTTTGGTTTCCGCCTGCCGGTTTCGGGCGACGTGAGTGTTAGGGCCCTCAAGAATCTTCAATCCGCTCGCACTTTCCCGTCAGTTTTGCGTGAAAAAGTGTACAAAGAAGTGCGACTGGGTAGGATGGTAGGCCCATTTCACCTGTCCCCATTGCTTGAATTGGTTATTTCTCCAGTGGGGGTGGTCCCTAAGAAGGCTCTGGGTGCCTTTAGGCTCATTCAGCATCTCTCCTACCCGTCAGGGTCATCAGTCAATGACGCAATACCGCCAGAACAATGTTCAGTGGTGTACCAGTCATTTGACAAGGCACTGGGGATTGTTCGGACTTATGGCCCAGGAGCTCTGATGGCTAAGATTGATGTTGAATCCGCATTTAGGTTGCTTCCGTTGCATCCGGACTCATTCCGTTTTATGGGTTTTCAGATCGGAGCGGAATATTTAGTTGACAAATGTTTGCCAATGGTGTGTTCCGTTTCCTGCTCATTCTTCGAAAAGTTTAGCACGTTTTTGCACTGGTGCATGGAGTCTTCTACGGGAGGTCATGGGGTAGCACATTACCTTGATAATTTCCTGTGCTTGGGACTGGCGAATTCACCGCACTGCAGCGATATGTTGTTTAGCATCCGAGCCCTGTTTTATCACTTTGGCGTCCCTGTGGATGAGGAGAAAACGGAGGGGCCGATCTCCTGTTTGTCGTTTTTGGGTATTGAAATCGACACGGTGGCAGACGCATGCCGCCTTCCTCAGGCCAAGGTTGCCAAGCTTCGCAAGGTTATTAGGCAGTTTGTGGTGTCGCGCAAGGTTAAGTTGCGGCAGGCGCAGTCTTTGTTGGGCCTCTTGAACTTTGCTTGTCGGGTCATCCCGATGGGCAGGGTTTTTTGCCGAAAGTTGGAAAGGTCGACGGCGGGATGTGCCAGACCGCATCATTTCATTCGCTTGTCCTCCGAGATTAAGAGGGATTTGGCCGTTTGGGCCTCGTTTCTGGAGGACTTCAATGGGGTGCGTATCTGGTTGGCCCCGACGGTCGACAATGCTGGATTACAGCTATTTACCGATGCTGCGGGCTCCTCTGGGTTCGGAGGCTACCTAGAGGGATCTTGGTGTGTGGCCCCTTGGCCAGAGGAATGGTCTTGCGAAGGTCTTACTAAGGACCTTTTGCTGCTTGAGCTTTTCCCCATTATGGTGGCCTTGGAGGTTTGGGGTGAGCACCTGGCCAATCGCAGCATTTTGTTCAGATGCGACAATCTGGTCGTGGTGCATGTGATTAATAATCAGAGGGCAAAGTCGCTGGTGGTATTGAGGGTGCTTGCGCAGCTGTTGCTGACTTGCTTGCGGCGGAATGTATGGTTTCACGCGCAGCATGTTCCGGGAATTGAGAAAGGAATTGCCGATGCGTTGTCCCGCGGGCAGTGGGAAAGATTTCGGCTGTTAGCACCTGAGGCCGATGCGCAGGGGTTTCAATGTCCTGATTATGTCTGGCAGGTGATCGGTCTGGACTGGAGAGCTTAGTGATGCGATCAGTAGCTCCGAACACGCTCAAGGCTTACAGTCAAGCTTGGAGTGAGTGGGAAGAATTTTTCCAAGGGCAAGAAGGTAAGAGCAGGCATCGGCTGATATTTTCTTTTATTTGGCGGCTTTTTGTCACGGGTAGGTCTAGAGCCGTGGTCTCCCAGTACATAGCAGGGATTTAATTTTTTAATAAAATGAAGGGTTTTCCTTACGTGACAAAGAGTGGCCTCCTGGCAAAGGCGATGAAAGGGTGGGTGCGTGTGGTGCCAGCTGTCATCAGTGCGGTAGCCAGGGTCGCGTCTTCACTTTTTGAGTCGCTGTTGTTCGAGTTGGCGTTCTCCATGGCTAATCATGGAGCCTTTCGGGTTTCGGAATTGGTGGCGCCATCTAAATGGACAGATTCGCGCGTGCTCTGAGACGATGTGGTGGTGGGTGAGAGGTCTTTGCTGTGTAGACTGCATCACTCTAAGACGGACCAAGTGGGTAGAGGGCGATGGGTCACTTTGGTATCATCTCTGGATAAGCGCATTTGCCCGGTAAAGTTGGCTATGAGATATGCGGCAGTACGGCCCGATGCGAGGGGGTCATGGCTGCTGCATTATGATGGTTTACCATTGACGAAGTATCAATTTCGCTAGATGCTAAGTCGCTGTCTGGCCGGCTTGGTACGCATTCCTTTCGAATTGGGGCTGCGACGTCAGCTGCGTCGGTGGGTTTTTCCGTTGCGGAGATTCAGGCGGTGGGGCGCTGGAAGTCTTCCAGTTACAAGCGATATATTTCGCCCGGTTTTATGAGTTACTGTTTTAGCAAACGTTGAGAGGTTTACGGTTGGATTTCTTGAGTCCGTCATTGTACAGTTGGTGTCCATTTGTCTCCCCTGTTCATCCTACTCAGGGATTAGCTACTCGCTGCTGTTGGCAGTGGGGGTCTGGAGTTCTTTTGCAATTTGTGCCTGACCTGATGGACTGAATTTCAATTTTACCATGATTCGGCTGGTTACAATTAAAAGTCCCTCAGCAGGTTTTTAAGCTTTCACCTCCACCTGAGTTCTTCTATGTTTTCCCATTCTCCCCCCCCCTCACCCTCTTTTACTTTTGCTTTATTTTATTTTGATCTTTCCCTTTGTGCCTTTATGTTATGCTTCGATTGGCTTGAAGCTTGTTCAGCACGGCTAGGCCGTGACTCAATAAGAAATGAAAACCTCTTTTCTTTTGGCAGATCCTTCAGGTTAATTCATGTATTAAGCTCATGTTAGGACATTTACTAGCCTACTTTTTATTCCTTTCCTTCACTTTAGGTTGGGTGGAAGACGAGTTGTCAGTATGGGTAGTCGGTCACTCTTTTTTGTTTACGGGGCAGCCAGGTTTTTGGCCTCGGAAGGGGCGCTGTTTTTTCCCCGGGCTCATAGTGTTCGTTGGCTAGGTTGGCGTGGAATGATGTGGCAGGATTTGAAGGGTAGGTTGGTCAGTCAAGCCAGGGAGCATGGAGTCCCTAGGGTCCTGGTGGTCCACTTGGGTGGTAACGATCTGGGTAATAGGAAGTCTTTAGATCTTAGATGGTCCATGGTGAAAGATTTGTCCAGTATTGCCATAGCTTGGCCTAGCTGTGTTTTGGTGTTCTCAATGATTGTGCCAAGGTTACGTTGGCGAGGAGTGGCGGATGGTCGCCCTATTGATGAGGCCTGGCAAAAGATGAATGCAGCGGTGGCGAAAAGGGTATTGGCCCACGGGGGGACAGTGGTTTGCCACACTAGGATCAGGTTCCTTGACACTCACCTTTTTCGGCCTGATGGTGTACATTTGTCCAGGGAAGGGATGATGTTTTTCCTGGAGGATCTGTTTGAGGGGGTGCAGGAGTTAGGTTGAGGGTATGGTGGCGGTGCGAAGCCTCTGTAGGAGAGTCTTTCGCTGTTGGCGGAAAAGAACGGCAGGTTCTGGTTTGGCTTGTTAGTCACAGTCTTTACGGTGTTGGTGTGGTTTAGGTGCACTCACCTCCATTGATTTTTAAGACCGCTAGATCACCCGACAGGGGGCAGCGTCATCACCCATCAGGGTGGGTAGTCAGCGTGGAGGTCTGAGTTGGATACCTACGTATGGTTTTTATGGTAGATTAGGATTGTTTTAGTTTTAATGTCTTTGAGGTTATCTTCAGTGGGTTTTTAGCCGTTCTTTTTTCTGCCACCATATTCGGTTGATATTATATGCTAATTTAATATTTCCTTTTACAGGTTTTTCTAGTGGTTAGGTTTACAATAAATAGCTAACAGTTTTCTGCCAAATTCAAGTCTCCGTTTCTTTATTCTTAGTATAAGGGTATAGAATGTTTTACTGTTAGAATGAAGGTGCACACATCAGCCATTAGGAGGTTTATACGTTATGTTACTGAGTGATATGTGCAGTTCTTTACATGGAACTAAAAACATATGAAAAATGCATTCTGAAAATAATAAAAATAATAATAATCTCCTATATATTAGCCCAAGTCTGTGATTCTGTGCCTGGCCGTAACGCTGGGCGGAGTCACAGGCACAGATCTGGCCAGGAACTGTCCCCACCCTCGGTCCGCCCAGTCCCCTCCCCATCTCCTCCCAGTCCCCTGTCTCCCTTCTCCCCGTACACTCCCTGGTGACACCGCAGCCGCTGACTGTGAGCGGAACTCACACTACCCGCCTCACATTCTTGCGGCTGCCGCTGAGTCAGGGGGACATGCTGAACACTGAGAGCCGCACTCGCCCCCCCCCTCCCACCCGCGGCAACCACCCGCATATGCCCCCCACTCGCGGCACTCCTGCTCTCTCCCCCTCCCGCAGCACCAACATCCGTGGCATCCACCCGCGGCACTCCCGCCCCCTCCCCCACCCGTAGCACAAACACCTGCCGCATCCACCCACCACCAGCGGCACTCCCACCCCCTCCCCCACCCAGAGCACAAACACCTGCGCCACCCACCCGTGGAACTCCCGCCCCCTCCCCCACCCGTAGCACCAACACCCGCGACAACCAACCGCATTCGCCCCCCACCCGCGGCACTCCCACCCTCTCCCCCACCCGCGCCACCCACCCGCGGCACCCACTGCATCCACCCACCACCCGTGGCACTCCACCCCCTCCCCGACCCGCAGAACCAACACCCGCGCCACACACCCGCGGCACCCACCACCCGTGGCACTCTGCCCCCTCCCCCACCCACAGCACCAACACCCGCTGCCCCCCCTGCAGCACCCAACACATCCCCCACATCCGCTCCCACCCGCGGCACTCCTGCCCCCACCCACAGCTCCCACACCTGCAGCACCCCCGCCCCTCCCCCACCCGCTGCAACCCTGCCCCTCCCCCATACACACCTCTCCCCCCCGCTACACCCCTGCACCCAACCCGCACCACCACCGCATCTGCCCCTCCTGCACCCCCCCTCCCCCCTCCCCCCCCCAACCCTCGGAACCCCCGCAACTGCCTCCCACCACCCAACTGCACCACCACTGCTCCAGCCCCTGCCCCCCCTCCGCACCTGTCCCCCCACCCATGGCACCATGCCCCCACCCCTAGCACCCCCCCTCCCCCATCCACGGCACTCCCACACCAGCTTCTCCCACAGCCCTCCCCTACGCACAGCACCCCTGCACCCGCACCCCTCCCCTACCTGTAGCACCCGCCCCTGCAACCGTGGCACCCTCAAACCCACCACCCCCAAATGCACCACACCGGCAAACCGCCCCCTCCCCCACCCGTGGCACCCGCTCACTCCACCCCCATACCCACCTCTCCCCCGCTACACCCCTGCATCCTCCACTCCACCCGCACCACCACCGCATCTGCCCCTCCTGCACCCACCCCTCCCCCATCCGCAACACCCCTGCTCCTGCACCCCCTCCCCCACCCACGCCACCCTCCCAACCCTTGGCAGCCGCCTTCCACCCCCCATCCGCACCACCACTGCACCCACCACTGCCCCCCCCACACCTGTCCCCCACCCATGGCACCACGCCCAGAACCCCCCCTCCCCCACCCACGGCACTCCAACACCAGCTTCTCCCACAGCCTCCCCAACCCTCCCAAACCCACATCATCCCTGCTCCCAACTCCCCACCCATCGCACCCCGCCCCTTCACTACGCACAGCACCCCTGCTCCCGCACCCCCACCCCTCCCCTACCTGCAGCACCCCCCCACCCGCCCCTGCAACCATAGCACCCTCACACCCACCCACCCCCAACCGCACCACCCCGGCAAACTGCCCCCTCCCCCACCCGCGGCACCCCCGCCCCTCCCCCATTCCACCCCCATACCCACCTCTCCCCCCGCTACACCCCTCCACCCCTGCTCCCGCACCCCCACCCGCAACAACCCTTGGAAACCCCTGCAGCCGCCTCCCACACCCCAACCGCAGCACTACTGCACCCCTCCCTGCCCCTCGCACCTGTCCCCACACCCATGGCACCACACTCCCACCCGCAGCCCCCCCCCTCCCCCACCCACGGCACTCCCACACCAGCTTCTCCCACAACCCCTCCCACACCCATATCACCCCTGCTCCCAACCCTCCACCCATGGCACCCCGTCCCTCCCCTATGCACAGGACCCCTGCTCCCGCACCCCCACCCCTCCCCTTCCTGCAGCACCACTCGCAACCGTGGCACCCTCACACCCACCTCCGACCCAACCGCACCACCCCGCCAAATAACCCCCTCCCCCACCCACAGCACCCCTGCACCGCCCCTCCCCCCCAACACCCACACACCTGCCCCTCCAACACCCCCCAACACCCACACACCTGCCAACACCACCACAGCCGGCCCTCCCCAACTGCGTTAACCCCGCACCATCCCCTCACCCACCCACAGCGCCCTCTGATCCCCTCCCCCATCCGCCCCATCCCCTGCCCGCAGCACATCCGGACCCCCACCACACCCCCACAGCCACCACTCCCTCACCCACAGCACCTCCGGCCCCTCCCCCACCCCCATCATCTATAGACACCTCCCCCACCCCCAGCACTTCTACAAACCATCACCCAACCTCCCCCTCTGGAACCCCACCTCCCCCTACATCGCCCCTCCCCCCCACACACACACAGCACCTCCAGACCCCCTCCTTCATCCACAGCCTCCTGCACCTGCCCCTCCACCACCAGCAGTATCTACAGACCCCATCCACACCCCCTCACGCCCCCCCCAACCCTGGCACCCCACCCGCAGCATCCCCACACCCGCCCCTTCCCCAGCGCCGCACCCCCTCCCCTGCCCCTCCCCTACCCGCCGCAGCTGCACCAACCGCCCTACCCCAACCGCGGTATCCCTGCACCGGCACCCTCCCCCACCCACCGCAGCAGCACACCTGGCCCACCACAATCGCCGTATCCCCGCACCCACCCCTCACTCATCCAGAGCACGCACGGACCCCCTCCCCCATCCGTGCCATCCCCGCACCCGCCCCTCCCCTGGCTACCGCACATCCACATCACCTACCCCATCCAGATCACCTATCTCACCCGCAACACCCCCGCCACTCCCACAACCACAGCACCTACCCACCCGCATTATCGACAGATACCCTCCACATCTGCGGACCTCCCACACCTGCTCCTCCCCCACCCGCAACACCTCTGGACCACCACCCGAACCACCTCCGGACTCCCTCCCCCATCCACAGCTCCCCCGCATTAACCCCTCCCCCATCCACAACATCTACATCCCCCATCCGTGCCATCCCACATTTCCCCCACCCACAGCACTTCTGAAACCCATCACCTAAGCTCACCCCCCCTGCACCTCCAAACGCACACCCCTACATCGCCCCTCCCACACACACATCACCTCCATACCCCCTCCTTCATCCACAGTCCCCCGCACCCACCCCTCCCCCACCAACAGCAACTACACTCCCCATCCGCGCCCCCTCTACACCTACCCCTCCCCCACCCACAGCACCTCTGCACCCTTTCCGCCATCCGTGCCCCTGCACCCACCCCTCCGCCACCCACAACACCTCTGGACCCCCTCCCACACCCACCCCTCCACCACACGTAGCACCTCGGACACCATCCACAGCCGCTACAAGTGATTCCCTGAATCGTGCTGATCAGCCGCATGGATAGGAACCTCACTGAACCCACCCCCTTTCCAAACCCCCCAAACTTTTGTGAGTATAGTTGCTACCAATGGACATTGGATTAATTAGAAACACTAATACTGTGGCCATTATGTGTATAAGCAACACTGCTACCTGTGCCCATTGTGTATAAGTGGCGCTGCTACCTGTGCACACTGTGTGTATAAGCGGCTCTGCTACCTGTGGGCACTGTGTGTATAAGCGGCTTTGCTACCTGTGGGTATTGTGTGTATACGCCGCTCTGCTACCTGTGGGTATTGTGTGTACACGTGGCTCTGCTACCTGTGCCCATTGTGTGTATAAGCACCTCTGCTACCTGTGGGCATTGTGTATAAGCGCCTCTGCTACCTGGGGGTATTGTGTGTATAAGCGGCTCTGCTACCTGTGGGCACTGTGTGTATAAGCGTCTCTACCCCCTGTGGGTATTGTGTGTATAAGCGGTTCTGCTACCTGTGGGTAATGTGTGTACATGTGGCTCTGCTACCTGTGCCCATTGTGTGTATAAGCCCCTCTGCTACCTGTGGGCACTGTGTGTATAAGCGGCTCTGCTACCTGTGGGTATTGTGTGTATAAGTTCCTCTGCTACCTGTGGGCACTGTGTGTATAAGCGCCTCTGCTACCTGGGGGTATTGTGTGTATAAGCGGCTCTGCTACCTGTGGGCACTGTGTATAAGCGCCTCTGCCCCCTGTGGGTATTGTGTGTATAAGCGGTTCTGCTACCTGTGGGTAATGTGTGTATAAGCGGCTCTGCTACCTGTGGGTATTGTGTGTATAAGCGGTTCTGCTACCTGTGGGTATTGTGTGTATAAGCGGCTCTGCTACCTGTGGGTATTGTGTGTATAAGCGGCTCTGCTACCTGTGGCCACTGTGTGTATAAGCGGCTCTGCTACCTGTGGGCAGGGCCGGCAACAGAAATCTTGGTGCCCCATACATTGATATCTCTGGGGGCCCCCTACACCCTCAACCCCCCCCCCATCGATATGTACTACATATATAAAATAAGAATTTACTTACCGATAATTCTATTTCTCATAGTCCGTAGTGGATGCTGGGGACTCCGTAAGGACCATGGGGAATAGTGGCTCCGCAGGAGACTGGGCACATCTAAAGAAAGCTTTAGGACTATCTGGTGTGCACTGGCTCCTTCCCCTATGACCCTCCTCCAAGCCTCAGTTAGGATACTGTGCCCGGACGAGCGTACACAATAAGGAAGGATTTTGAATCCCGGGTAAGACTCATACCAGCCACACCAATCACACCGTACAACTTGTGATCTGAACCCAGTTAACAGCATGATAACAGAGGAGCCTCTAGAAAAGATGGCTCACTACAGCAATAACCCGATTTTTTGGTAACAATAACTATGTACCAGTATTGCAGACAATCCGCACTTGGGATGGGCGCCCAGCATCCACTACAAACTATGAGAAATAGAATTATCGGTAAGTAAATTCTTATTTTCTCTAACGTCCTAAGTGGATGCTGGGGACTCCGTAAGGACCATGGGGATTATACCAAAGCTCCCAAACGGGCGGGAGAGTGCGGATGACTCTGCAGCATCAAATGAGAGAACTCCAGGTCCTCCTCAGCCAGGATATCAATTTTGTAGAATTTTACAAACGTATTTGCTCCTGACCAAGTAGCTGCTCGGCAAAGTTGTAAAGCCGAGACCCCTCGGGCAGCCGCCCAAGATGAGCCCACCTTCCTTGTGGAGTGGGCATTTACAGATTTTTGGCTGTGGCAGGCCTGCCACAGAATGTGCAAGCTGAATTGTACTACAAATCCAACGAGCAATAGTCTGCTTAGAAGCAGGAGCACCCAGCTTGTTGGGTGCATACAGGATAAACAGCGAGTCAGATTTCCTGACTCCAGCCGTCCTGGAAACATATATTTTCAGGGCCCTGACAACGTCTAGCAACTTGGAGTCCTCCAAGTCCCTAGTAGCCGCAGGCACCACAAATAGGTTGGTTCAGGTGAAACGCTGAAAACACCTTAGGGAGAAAATGAGGACGAGTCCTCAATTCCGCCCTGTCCGAATGGAAAATCAGATAAGGGCTTTTTCAGGATAAAGCCGCCAATACTGACACGCGCCTGGCCCAGGCCAGGGCCAACAGCATGACCACTTTCCATGTGAGATATTTTAACTCCACCGATTTAAGTGGTTCAAACCAATGTGACTTTTGGAACCCAAAACTACAGTGAGATCCCAAAGTGCCACTGGAGGCACAAAAGGAGGCTGTATATGCAGTACCCCTTTTACAAACGTCTGAACTTCAGGGACTGAAGCTAGTTCTTTTTGGAAGAAAATTGACAGGGCCGAAATTTGAACCTTAATGGACCCCAATTTCAGGCCCATAGACACTCCTGTTTGCAGGAAATGTAGGAATCGACCCAGTTGAATTTCCTCCGTCGGGCCTACTGGCCTCGCACCACGCAACATATTTTCGCCAAATGCGGTGATAATGTTTTTCGGTTACATCCTTCCTGGCTTTGATCAGGATAGGGATGACTTCATCCGGAATGCCGTTTTTCCTTCAGGATCCGGCGTTCAACCGCCATGCCGTCAAATGCAGCCGCGGTAAGTCTTGGAACAGACAGGGTCCTTGCTGGAGCAGGTCCCTTCTTAGAGGTAGAGGCCACGGATCCTCCGTGAGCATCTCTTGAAGTTCCGGTTACCAAGTCCTTCTTGGCCAATCCGGAGCCACGAATATAGTGCTTACTCCTCTCCATCTTATCAATCTCAGTACCTTGGGTATGAGAGGCAGAGGAGGGAACACATACACTGACTGGTACACCCACGGTGTTACCAGAGCGTCTACAGCTATTGCCTGAGGGTCCCTTGACCTGGCGCAATACCTGTCGAGTTTTTCCCAACGGTTTATAAACAAGTGGAAGACTTCTGGGTGAAGTCCCCACTCTCCCGGGTGGAGGTCGTGCTGAGGAAGTCTGCTTCCCAGTTGTCCACTCCCGGAATGAATACTGCTGACAGTGCTATCACATGATTTTCCGCCCAGCGAAGAATCCTTGCAGCTTCTGCCATTGCCCTCCTGCTTCTTGTGCCACCCTGTCTGTTTACGTGGGTGACTGCCGTGATGTTGTCCGACTGGATCAACACCGGCTGACCTTGAAGCAGAGGTCTTGCTAAGCTTAGAGCATTGTAAATGTCCCTTAGCTTCAGGATATTTTTGTGAAGTGATGTCTCCAGGCTTGACCATAAGCACTGGATATTCCTTCCCTGTGTGACTGCTCCCCAGCCTCGCAGGCTGGCATCCGTGGTCACCAGGACCCAGTCCTGAATGCCGAATCTGTGGCCCTCTAGAAGATGAGCACTCTGCAACCACCACAGGAGGGACACCCTTGTCCTTGGTGACAGGGTTATCCGCTGATGCATCTGAAGATGCGACCCGGACCATTTGTCCAGCAGGTCCCACTGGAAAGTTCTTGCGTGGAATCTGCCGAATGGGATTGCTTCGTAGGAAGCCACCATTTTACCCAGAACCCTTGTGCATTGATGCACTGAGACTTGGCTCGGTTTTAGGAGGTTCCTGACTAGCTCGGATAACTCCCTGGCTTTCTCCTCCGGGAGAAACACCTTTTTCTGGACTGTGTCCAGGATCATCCCTAGGAACAGAAGATAAGTCGTCGGAACCAGCTGCGATTTTGGAATATTGAGAATCCAATCGTGCTGCCGCAACACTACCTGAGATAGTGCTACACCGACCTCCAACTGTTCCCTGGATCTTACCCTTATCAGGGAATTGTCCAAGTAAGGGATAACTAAAATTCCCTTCCTTCGAAGGAATATCATTATTTCGGCCATTACCTTGGTAAAGACCCGGGGTGCCGTGGACCATCCATACGGCAGCGTCTGAACTGATAGTGACAGTTCTGTACCATAAACCTGAGGTACCCTTGGTGAGAAGGGTAAATTTTGACATGAAGGTAAGCATCCCTGATGTCCCGAGACATCATGTAGTCCCCTTCTTCCCGGTTCGCAATCACTGCTCTGAGTGACTCAATCTTGAATTTGAACCTCTGTATGTAAGTGTTCAAAGATTTTAGATTTAGAATCGGTCTCACCGAGCCGTCCGGCTTCGGTACCACAACAGTGTGGAATAATACCCCGTTCCCTGTTGCAGGAGGGGTATCTTGATTATCACCTGCTGGGAATACAGCTTGTGAATGGCTTCCAAAACTGTCTCCCTGTCAGAAGGAGACATCGGTAAAGCCGACTATAGGAAACGGCGAGGGGGAGACGTCTCGAATTCTAATTTGTACCCCTGAGATATCACCTGAAGGATCCAGGGGTCTACTTGCGAGTGAGCCCACTGCGCGCTGAAATTCATTGAGACGGGCCCCCCACCGTGCCTGATTCTGCTTGTAAAGCCCCAGCGTATACTGAGGGCTTGGCAGAGGCGGGAGAGGGTTTCTGTTCCTGGGAACTGGCTGATTTCTGCAGCCTTTTTCCTCTCCCTCTGTCACGGGGCAAAAATGAGGAACCTTTTGCCCGCTTGTCCATGAAAAGACTGCGCCTGATAATACGGCGTCTTCTCATGTTGAGAGGCGACCTGGGGTACAAACGTGGATTACCCAGCTGTTGCCGTGGCCACCAGGTCTGAAAGAGCGACCCCAAATAACTCCTCCCCTTAATAAGGCAATACTTCCAAATGCCGTTTGGAATACGCATCACCTGACCACTGACGTGTCCATAACCCTCTACTGGTAGAAATGGACAACGCACTTAGACTTGATGCCAGTCGGCAAATATTCCGCTGTGCATCACGCATGTATAGAAATGCATCTTTTAAATGCTCTATAGGCAAAAATATACTGTCCCTATCTAGGGTATCAATATTTTCAGTCAGGGAATCCGACCACGCCAACCCAGCACTGCACATCCAGGCTGAGGCGATTGCTGGTCGCAGTATAACACCAGTATGTGTGTAAATACATCTTAGGATACCCTCCTGCTTTCTATCAGCAGGATCCTTAAGGGCGGCCATCTCAGGAGAGGGTAGAGCCCTTACAAGCGTGTGAGCGCTTTATCCACCCTAGGGGGTGTTTCCCAACGCACCCTTTCCTCTGGCGGGAAAGGATATAATGCCAATAACATTATAGAAATTATCAGTTGTTATCGGGGGAAACCCACGCATCATCACACACCTCATTTAATTTCTCAGATTCAGGAAAACTACAGGTAGTTTTTCCTCACCGAACATAATACCCCTTTTTGGTGGTACTCGTATTATCAGAAATGTGTAAAACATTTTTCATTGCCTCAATCATGTAACGTGTGGCCCTACTGGAAGTCACATTTGTCTCTTCACCGTCGACACTGGAGTCAGTATCTGTGTCGGCGTCTATATCTGCCATCTGAGGTAACGGGCGCTTTAGAGCCCCTGACGGCCTATGAGACGTCTGGACAGGCACAAGCTGAGTAGCCGGCTGTCTCATGTCAACCACTGTCTTTTATACAGAGCTGACACTGTCACGTAATTTCCAACAGTTCATCCACTCAGGTGTCGACCCCCTAGGGGGTGACATCACTATTACAGGCAATCTGCTCCGTCTCCACATCATTTGTCTCCTCATACATGTCGACACAAAAGTACCGACATACAGCACACACACAGGGAATGCTCTGATAGAGGACAGGACCCCACTAGCCCTTTGGGGAGACAGAGGGAGAGTTTGCCAGCACACACCAGAGCGCTATATATATACAGGGATAACCTTATATAAGTGTTTTTCCCCTTATAGCTGCTGTATAGTTAATACTGCGCCTAATTAGTGCCCCCCTCTCTTTTTTAACCCTTTCTGTAGTGTAGTGACTGCAGGGGAGAGCCAGGGAGCTTCCCTCCAACGGAGCTGTGAGGGAAAATGGCGCCAGTGTGCTGAGGAGATAGGCTCCACCCCTTTTTCGCGGACTTTTCTCCTGCTTTTTTATGGATTCTGGCAGGGGTTAAATGCATCCATATAGCCCAGGAGCTATATGTGATGCATTTTTTGCCATCCAAGGTGTTTTTATTGCGTCTCAGGGCGCCCCCCCCCCAGCGCCCTGCACCCTCAGTGACCGGAGTGTGAAGTGTGCTGAGAGCAATGGCGCACAGCTGCAGTGCTGTGCGCTACCTTGTTGAAGACAGGACGTCTTCTGCCGCCGATTTTCCGGACCTCTTCTGCCTTCTGGCTCTGTAAGGGGGCCGGCGGCGCAGCTCTGGGACCCATCCAAGCTGGGCCTGTGATCGTCCCTCTGGAGCTAATGTCCAGTAGCCTAAGAAGCCCAATCCACTCTGCACGCAGGTGAGTTCGCTTCTTCTCCCCTTAGTCCCTCGATGCAGTGAGCCTGTTGCCAGCAGGTCTCACTGAAAATAAAAAACCTAAACTAAAACTTTCACTAAGAAGCTCAGGAGAGCCCCTAGTGTGCACCCTTCTCGTTCGGGCACAGAGATCTAACTGAGGCTTGGAGGAGGGTCATAGGGGGAGGAGCCAGTGCACACCAGATAGTCCTAAAGCTTTCTTTAGATGTGCCCAGTCTCCTGCGGAGCCGCTATTCCCCATGGTCCTTACGGAGTCCCCAGCATCCACTTAGGACGTTAGAGAAATATATGTTTGTGTTGGAAATTAATTAACTTTTAATTAATTTGTGGGTGGCCCGAAGTGCTTTCAGCCAGACCCGGACCTAACCAATTTGATGCCCTAGGCAAGATTTTGTCTGGTGCCCGCTAGCACCGCCACTAGTTTCACCTCTGCCACAGCACCCCTCTCCAAGCACAGCACCCATCACACTTTATCCTACACACAGCTCCCCCCCAGCATACTTTATCCTACACACAGCTCCCCCGCAGCACACTTTATCCTACACACAGCTCCCCCCCAGCACACTTTATCCTACACACAGCTCTAACCCACCAGCACAATTTATCCTACACACAGCTCTCCCCCCCCAGCACACTTTATCCTACACACATCTCTCACCCCCCCAGCACACTTTATCCTACACACAGCTCTCCCCCTAGCACACTTTATCCTACACACATCTCTCACCCCCCCAGCACACTTTATCCTACACACATCTCTCACCCCCCCAGCACACTTTATCCTACACACAGCTCTCCCCCTAGCACACTTTATCCTACACACAGCTCTCCTCCCAGCACGCTTTATCCTACACACAGCTCCCCCGCAGCACAATTTATCCTACACACAGCTCTCCCCCCCAGCACACTTTATCCTACACATATCTCTCACCCCCCAGCACACTTTATCCTACACACAACTCCCCCCCTAGCACACTTTATCCTACACACATCTCTCACCCCCCCAGCACACTTTATCCTACACACATCTCTCACCCCCCCAGCACACTTTATCCTACACACAGATCTCCCCCTAGCACACTTTATCCTACACACAGCTCTCCCCCCAGCACACTTTATCCTACACACAGCTCTCCCCCCCAGCACACCTTATCCTACACACAGCTCCCCCCCAGCCCACTTTATCCTACACACAGCTCTCACCCCAAAACATTTTATCCTACACACAGCTCTCCCCCCAGCACACTTTATCCTACACACAGCTCTCACCCCAGGACATTTTATCGCTGACACTGTGCACAACTTCCCTCGCCCCGCCCCCCACCACCACCACATGCAGCTCTTAACTACCTTTTTCTTTTGTTCCCCCATTGATAGTCACTGTCATCGTGGGTGTCCTCAGGGCTCTCTTTAAGTGGCAGGAGAGACGGACGTCTCATTCCCGCCACCGCGGTCAGCACCAGCAGCAGGGGGACTTGCGGAGGCGGGCCAAATGAGTTTGTGCAGCGCTGCTCGCCCGCCTCTTTTTTAATGTGGGAGACAGCAGGAGGGGACAACAGCGCTGTACAGAGTATAGTGGACGGGCAAAGTGGGCTGGAGGTGCAGAGGGGTAGAAAGCATAAGGAGAGGTGCTGAACCAGCTGGAACATCTCCTGTCCTGTTACGTCCCGCAGCCAGCCACAGCATACTGTAATGAGTCAATTTGACTTATTATCAGTACTGCTGACATTGCCGCTTCATCGCACCGCACCTCTGCCACGTATCTCCACTGGATCCAGCAGGGTCCGGCAGCTGTGTTGCTGCCCTGCCCGCTGCATGGATCACACAGCATTCTTACGCGCTGCCTAAACATTTTGTGTGCCCCTGATGCTCGGGGCCCCCCTGATCCTCGGGCCCCATACGGCTGTCCCCTTTGACCCCCCCTGTCGCCGGGCCTGCCTGTGGGTATTGTGTGTATAAGCGGCTCTGCTACCTGTGGGTGTTGTGTGTATAAGCGGCTCTGCTACCTGTGGCCATTGAGTGTATAAGCGGCTCTGCTACCTGTGGCCACAGCACCTTGGTATCTTATCTACAGTGCATTGCTGTTACTCATCTGGTACTTCATAATGCAGACACTAGCAGTATATACTACACTATGTTATTCATTGTGCTCTGCGGCCACTCTGCACGCCCTCACAAAGACCTACGCCCCCTTGACAATCGCACGTCCTCCCGCCTTACAATATTTACCCACTGCCATAAAAAAAATCAGGTAATACTCCATCTAATAACAATTATAGCACAGCTGTAGCCCGTGCAGGGGATAATGGATCGTAGCCTCTTGCAACAGTATTTTCTGTCTAACCCCTTGCCTCTCTTTATCCTCTCCTTACCACCCTGACTCTCCCTATCCTTTACCGATCGCACATCGTTTCTGTACATTCCCTTTCTCCCCCCCCTACGCCTCTCTATCTTATCTCAACCGGACACCATTTCTGTATGCCCTCTATACTGCCCTGCGTTTCTGATTCTGTTATCTACCGCCCTGCGTATGTTCAAAGGCGTGCAGAGGTTAACGGGGCGTAGCCCCTAACGACGGTGTGAAGAGCGCCCGTAGGGCGCGATAAATCACCTAGTATATAAATACTTGTCATTTCTAGCTGTGAATGAACATTCATCAATACAGTATATCGATTAACTGTTTCTGCTGCTATCATATATTATTTTTATGACCCGCCGATCTACATTCTGCAATCAGAGTGACATTTTTATCTGCATCGTGTAATAATTATATGGCCATAGGCCACTGATCTTATTTCCATCTGCATACCATGGTTGTTTTATCATTTTAAAGTGTTCTTATTTTTGAATAAATATCTTTACTAATAATTTAACCCTAACTGCAGCTAACCATTATCTACCCCTAACAATAAATTCACAGTGTTAACATATACATTCCACCCTGACAGGATACTTTTGCTCTGACTAATATATAGAGAAGTATCAGGTGCTAGATACCAAATGGGACAGGATAGAAGTTAAAAAAATAATACATTTTAATATAACATATAAAATATACAGTAAAGTATAGATCCACTATGCACACAGTTAAAAATTCACTATAAATGACAAATTTCCCTCAGCAGACCGACGGTCACATGACCTCCCCCAAAATACCACCCCCTCACTATCCCGACGGTTGGCATGCCGACCAACAGGGACTATTTCCACTCGTGGGTGTCCACGACACCCATAGAGTGGCGAAAGAACCTGTGTCGCCACCGAGCCCGCAGTGTGGCGAGCACAGCGTCGGTATGCTGCCGGGATCCTGACGTCGGCATGCTGACCGGCAGTCAGGAGGCCATTGGTCAGCCATACCACCCCCGTCCCTCCTTATGGAAGATAGCATATAATACCACTATTCTGTTCTCTGGATCCCGGACTTGTAATGATGCAAAAACAAGACAAAAAACTTGCACTAGTACACTGAACTTGAGAAGAGCAGCAGATATTACCCAACTTGTGGTGACTGTCCAGTGCGCTCCTGCCTCCTATGGATATGATGTTTGGAGACAGATGCTGGTATTTATCCACTGGGTCTGCAAGTCCCTGCTTGGCAATTAATTCAGATGCAGAGTCTTTACAAAGTCCTTTAGAATTAAAAGCAGTTCATATCTGGAACCTTAGATAAAGTAACAAGTGGTGTAGCAGCTAAGGAGTTCTTTACGCGTTTCCCTGGGAACACCCAGCTTCGTCAGAAGGTCTGTTTATAAAATATACAATACTTTATACAAATAAAAAATATAACATTAAAATACAAGTGGCTTCATGCAGATTTGGATGCAATTTGCATGTAATCACAAAGACCTAGAAAGAACTTGGATTGGCCACAAACCTGAGACTATTTTTGGCAGAATGCATTATTATTATTATTATTATTACTAGGTTATTCATCGCGCCCTACGGGCGCTCTTCACACCGTCGTTAGGGGCCACGCCTCGTTAACCTCTGCACGCCTTTGAACATACGCAGGGCGGTAGATAACAGAATCAGAAATGCAGGGCAGTATAGAGGGCATACAGAAATGGTGTCCGGTTGAGATAAGATAGAGAGGCGTAGGGGGGGGAGAAAGGGAATGTACAGAAACGCTGTGCGATCGGTAAAGGATAGGGAGAGTCAGGGTGGTAGGGAGAGGATAAAGAGCGGCAAGGGGTTAGAGAGAAAATACTGTTGCAAGAGGCTACGACCCATTATACCCTGCACGGGCTTCAGCTGTGCTATAATTGTTATTAGATGGAGTATTACCTGATTTTTTTTTATGGCAGTGGGTAAATATTGTAAGGGGGGAGGGTGTGCGATTTTCAAGGGGGCGTAGGTCTTTGTGAGGGCGTGCAGAGTGGCCGCAGGGCACAATGAATAACATAGTGTAGTATATACTGCTAGTGTCTGCATTATGAAGTACCAGATGAGTAACAGCAATGCACTGTAGATAAGATACCAAGGTGCTGTGGCCACAGGTAGCAGAGCAGAGCCGCTTATACACACAATACCCACAGGTAGCAGAGCCGCTTATACACACAATACCCACAGGTAGCAGAGCCGCTTATACACACAGTGGCCACAGGTAGTAGAGCCGCTTATACACACAATGGCCACAGGTAGCAGAGCCGCTTATACACACAATACCCACAGGTAGCAGAACCGCTTATACACACAATACCCACAGGGGCAGAGGCGCTTATACACACAGTGCCCACAGGTAGCAGAGGCACTTATACACACAATACCCACAGGTAGCAGAGCCGCTTATACACACAGTGCCCACAGGTAGCAGAGGGGCTTATACACACAATGGGCACAGGTAGCAGAGCCACATGTACACACATTACCCACAGGTAGCAGAACCGCTTATACACACAATACCCACAGGGGGCAGAGGCGCTTATACACACAGTGCCCACAGGTAGTAGAGCCGCTTATACACACAATACCCCCAGGTAGCAGAGGCGCTTATACACACAGTGCCCACAGGTAGCAGAGGCACTTATACACACAATACCCACAGGTAGCAGAGCCGCTTATACACACAGTGCCCACAGGTAGCAGAGGGGCTTATACACACAATGGGCACAAGTAGCAGAGCCACATGTACACACATTACCCACAGGTAGCAGAACCGCTTATACACACAATACCCACAGGGGGCAGAGGCGCTTATACACACAGTGCCCACAGGTAGTAGAGCCGCTTATACACACAATACCCTCAGGTAGCAGAGGCGCTTATACACACAGTGCCCACAGGTAGCAGAGGCACTTATACACACAATACCCACAGGTAGCAGAGCCGCTTATACACACAGTGCCCACAGGTAGCAGAGGGGCTTATACACACAATGGGCACAGGTAGCAGAGCCACATGTACACACATTACCCACAGGTAGCAGAACCGCTTATACACACAATACCCACAGGGGGCAGAGGCGCTTATACACACAGTGCCCACAGGTAGTAGAGCCGCTTATACACACAATACCCCCAGGTAGCAGAGGCGCTTATACACACAGTGCCCACAGGTAGCAGAGGAACTTATACACACAATACCCACAGGTAGCAGAGCCGCTTATACACACAGTGCCCACAGGTAGCAGAGGGGCTTATACACACAATGGGCACAGGTAGCAGAGCCACATGTACACACATTACCCACAGGTAGCAGAACTGCTTATACACACAATACCCACAGGGGGTAGAGACGCTTATACACACAGTGCCCACAGGTAGCAGAGCCGCTTATACACACAATACCCCCAGGTAGCAGAGGCGCTTATACACAGTGCCCACAGGTAGCAGAGGTGCTTATACACACAATGGGCACAGGTAGCAGAGCCACGTGTACACACAATACCCACAGGTAGCAGAGCGGCGTATACACACAATACCCACAGGTAGCAAAGCCGCTTATACACACAGTGCCCACAGGTAGCAGAGCCGCTTATACACACAGTGTGCACAGGTAACAGCGCCACTTATACACAATGGGCACAGGTAGCAGTGTTGCTTATACACATAATGGCCACAGTATTAGTGTTTCTAATTAATCCAATATCCATTGGTAGCAACTATACTCACAAAAGTTTGGGGGGTTTGGAAAGGGGGTGGGTTCAGTGAGGTTCCTATCCGTGCGGCTGATCAGCCCGATTCAGGGAATCACTTGTAGCGGCTGTGGATGGTGTCCGAGGTGCTACGTGTGGTGGAGGGGTGGGTGTGGGAGAAGGGCCAGAGGTGTTGTGGGTGGCGGAGGGGTGGGTGCAGGGGCACGGATGGCGGAAAGGGTGCAGAGGTGCTGTGGGTGGGGGAGGGGTAGGTGTAGAGGGGGCGCGGATGGGGAGTGTAGTTGCTGTTGGTGGGGGAGGGGTGGGTGCAGGGGACTGTGGATGAAGGAGGGGGTATGGAGGTGATGTGTGTGTGGGAGGGGCGATGTAGGGGTGTGCGTTTGGAGGTGCAGGGGGGGTGAGCTTAGGTGATGGGTTTCAGAAGTGCTGTGGGTGGAGGAGTTGTGGGATGGCACGGATGGGGGATGTAGATGTTGTGGATGGGTGAGGGGTGGATGCGGGGGAGCTGTGAATGGGGGAGGGAGTCCGGAGGTGGTTCGGGTGGTGGTCCAGAGGTGTTGCGGGTGGGGGAGGGGCAGGTGTGGGAGGTCCGCAGATGTGGAGGGTGTCTGTAGATAATGCTTGGTGGGTAGGTGCTGTGGTTGTGGGAGTGGCGGGGGTGTTGCGGGTGGGGTAGGTGATCTGGATGGGGTAGGTGATGTGGATGTGCGGTAGCCAGGGGCGGGTGCGGGGATGGCACGGATGGGGGAGGGGGTCCTTGTGCGCTGTGGATGGGTGCGGGGTTACGGCGGTTGTGGTGGGCCAGGTGTGCTGCTGCGGTGGGTGGGGGAGGGTGCCGGTGCAGGGATACCACGGTTGGGGTAGGGCGGTTGGTGCAGCTGCTGCGGGTAGGGGAGGGGCAGGGGAGGGGGTGCGGCTGTGGGGAAGGGGCAGGTGTGGGGATGCTGCTGGTGGGGTGCCAGGGGTGGGGGGGCATAAGGGGGTGTGGATGGGGTCTGTAGATGCTGCTGGTGGTTGAGGGGCAGGTGCAGGAGGCTGTGGATGAAGGAAGGGGTCTGGAGGTGCTGTGTGTGGGGGGGAGGGGCGATGTAGGGGGAGGTGGGGTTGCAGAGGGGGAGGTTGGGTGATGGTTTGTAGAAGTGCTGGGGGTGGGGGAGGTGTCTATAGATGATGGAGGTGGGGGAGGGGCCGGAGGTGCTGTGGGTGGGGGAGTGGTGGCTGTGGGTGTGTGGTGGGGGTCCGGATGTGCTGCGGGCAGGGGAGAGGCAGGTGCGGGGATGGGGCGGATGGGGGAGGGGATCAGAGGGCGCTGTGGGTGAGGGGATGGTGCGGGGTTAACGCAGTTGGGGAGGGCCGGCTGTGGTGGTGTTGCGGGTGGTGGAGGGGCAGGTGCGTGGGTGTTGGGGAGGGAGGGGTTGGTGCAGCGGTGCTGTGGGTGGGAGAGGGGGCCATTTGGCGAGGTGGTGCGGTTGGGTGGGAGGTGGGTGTGAGGGTGCCACGGTTGCGAGTGGTGCTGCAGGAAGGGGAGGGGTGGAGGGTTGGGAGCAGAGGTGATATGGGTGTGGGAGGGGTTGTGGGAGAAGCTGGTGTGGGAGTGCAGTGGGTGGGGGAGGGGGGGGGGGCTGCGGGTGGGAGTGTAATGCCATGGGTGTGGGGACAGGTGCGGGGGGCAGGGATGGGTGCAGCAGTGCTGCGGTTGGGGTGTGGGAGGCGGCTGCGGGGGTTTCCGAGGGTTGGCGCGGGTGGGGGAGGGGGTGCGGGAGCAGGGGTGTTGCGGATGGGGGAGGGCGGGTGCAGGAGGGGCAGATGCGGTGGTGGTGCGGGTGGGGTGGAGGGGTGTAGCGGGGGAGAGGTGGGTATGGTGGTGGAGTGGGGGAGGGGCGAGGGTGCCACGGGTGGGGGAGGGGGCAGTTTGCCGGGGTGGTGCGGTTGGGGGTGGGTGGGTGTGAGGGTGCTATGGTTGCAGGGGCGGGTGGGGGGGTGCTGCAGGTAGGGTAGGGGTGGGGGTGCGGGAGCAGGGGTGCTGTGCGTAGTGGAGGGGCGGGGTGCCATGTGTGGGGAGTTGGGAGCAGGGGTGATGTGGGTTTGGGAGGGTTGGGGGGGGCTGTGGGAGAAGCTGGTGTTGGAGTGCCGTGGGTGGGGGAGGGGGGTTCTGGGCGTGGTGCCATGGGTGGGGGACAGGTGTGGGGGGGCAGTGGCGGGTGCAGTGGTGGTGCGGATGGGGGGTGGAAGGCGGCTGCGGGGGTTCCGAGGGTTAGGGGGTGGCATGGGTGGGGGAGGGGGTGCAGGAGCAGGGGTGTTGCGGATGGGGGAGGTGTGGGTGCATGAGGGGCAGATGCGGTGGTGGTGCGGGTGGAGTGGAGGATGCAGGGGTGTAGCGGGGGGAGAGGTGGGTATGGGGGTGGAGTGGGGGGGTGCCACGGGTGGGGGAGGGGGTGGTTTGCCGGTGTGGTGCATTTGGGGTGGTGGTGGGTTTGAGGGTGCCACGGTTGCAGGGGCGGGTGCTACAGGTAGGGGAGGGGTGGGGGTGCGGGAGCAGGGGTGCTGTGCATTGGGGAGGGGCGGGGGTGCCATGGGTGGGGGGTTGGGAGCAGGGGTGATGTGGGTGTGGGAGGGCTGTGGGAGAAGCTGGTGTGGGAGTGCCGTGGATTGGGGAGGGGCGGTGCTGGGGTTGGGGGCGTGGTGCTGTCAAAGTCGAAAAATATCATGATGCATATGCCTTGCACTAACCCCATGCACATGCCCACTGCTCGTACACTCAGTCTGCCGTGCGTGCACATATCCGCAATTTGCGTAAGATCGCTCCGGCGATCACGCGCGTGGTATGCGCATTTACGGTAGAGTTCGTGAGCGTGTAGCGTGCGACTCGATCGTAGCATATTTAACCCATATAGTGTGTTTTATAGCTAATATTCCCCTAGACAATGTCAGCGAGTATGTTTAGTTTAAACGGTTCCTGGACAGAGAGATTCCTCTTTGCATGATAGGAAGGGTCAGATAAAGGTTGAAAGGTGGTGTCTAGTATCCAGCTGTAGGATATTTTAAGGGTAACATTTCGGTGTTGGTTAGGAAAGGATCGCTCGCTCCTGCCTATAGTTATGTGCAAAAGAAGTTTATGAACATATATTGTATTTGCTGTAAATTACACATGCGGCGGGAATCCTGAGGATACCTCCCACCAGAGCAGTTGGAGAAAGACACAGCCCACCTGTTCAAATCCACCTATAACCTTTGCTATAATGTGGAGACACATTCCTGTGTCCAATGAACAATGAGATTATAGGGACCATTGTATTGTGAATGTATGTTGTGTATATAAAGACCACCATTGCCTGGCCAGACACTCACTCTCTCAGAAGGCTTTCTCTCTGAATGCTGAGGGCTGGATCCAGGACGCGCTTGCGAATCATCCCCACGTATGTATATTTCTCTGTAGCCATTTTGTTTGCCATTTTGTTCACCATTTATATTCTCATTCTGTTCGCTCTTGTTTGCGATTGTTCGCTATTGTATGTATTATTCTCTGTTATTCTGTTTAGATTTCCATATTAGTTTGTAGTGTATAACTTGTATTGTGTTTCCCTTTTTCTCTAAACCATCCACGGCGGTGTTAGAGCTGCTGTGGTTCTTAAATCCAAACCAGGTCTTGTGTTTTCACTGTTTACTGCAAAAGGCTTTTCTTAGTGACTCAATTGCTCAAACAGCATACACCTTGTTAAGGTTTCTAATTGTTACATCATTACAGTACTTGGTTATTAAGGTTTAGAGTATAAGTATATTCTTACTGTGTGTTATTAATAAGGTTTACTGCGTATCATTCTGTGAGCGTCTGCGCCGCTCGTGTCTCACTCTCACGGAGCAGCATCCGCTACGCCGATAGCGTAGCAGTACGGTACTCGGTACGCCTATAGCGTGCTTGGTACGAAGCGTGAAACCGTGAGCGTACGCATCGCTCGTGCATCGCGCCCACGGCTTAGCGTCTGTTACGCTAAGTGCGTACCCCTACGGTACTCAGTACGCAAATAGCGTACTTAGTCCGTAATAGTAAATAGCTTATGTTTAAAGGTAATATTTGACATTATCAATTGGGGGCAATCGTCCGGGTCTCCTCATATCCGCAGCCTAGCAGGACAAGGCAGACTTTTATCTATCAGCAAAGGTCGGGAAGGTAGTATCCCCTGTTAGCCGTTTTGTAGTCGGGGATACACTGGTGCTGATTAGATAAGCGTCTGCTCCGCTTGGTTTGAAGGGATGCTGGTGGGATCCGGAAGGTAAGAACGTAAAGCTATTTTTAAAGTCTGTGAATTTCTGAATACAAGCATACACCTGTACTCTGCATATCTGATTATATTGTTGCAAAAACAAGGTTCAAATGAGTCATATTGTGTTTGATTCAGATTGGATTGCTTATCTGTTTAAGTAGGTTTTAAAGTATATTTAAAGGTTGCTGCAAAAGCCTTGATATAGTGTTGTTTTTTGTTTTTTTTAACTCAGGCCTAAAATAACTTCAGGGGCTTGCATGGTGATTTTTTTTGTGACAAAGGAACCCGCATGGTCTGTCCTCCATTTTGTGTAACCCTCATGGATGTGGAAGGGGGAGGAGCAGCGGCCATTTTTGGGAAGGTCATTTTTTTTTCTAAATGGCTGATTTTCAGTCTGCTCAGGAATAATCAGCCGTCCTTGGTCAAAAAGAAATCACCATTTATGAGTTACCAATGCATTTATTTAACCCATGCCATAGTCAATTACAAATAGATTCAGACGGGGCTTAATAAAAGTTAATAGTAAGATGAATACGTGATGTAAGAACCACATACAGATAAACAAAGTTTTTTTTTTTCTCTCTTTACCTCTAGGATTCAGTTAAACTCTGCTTGTTGTAAAATAGCCATTGAAATGCAAATTAACCTGTGTGGCTGCTTTTTCCTGGCAGTGAAAAACCACCTTCACAGACAGTCAAAAGCACATTCATATGCAAATTAGAAGCACTTAATGAGTAAATGAGTCTCAGGAGACCAGTGAATAGTACATGGATATAATATTATAATTATGTGTGTGTGTTTATATCAATGTATGTTCTGCAAGATAGCTATCCAATATGAATCATACTATTGGAAGCATTGATTACTAGATTCATTCAGACCTGTATTTTGTGTATTTTGCATATCTACCTTTCTGTTTGCCATTTGCATTGATCACGTGCTGGGAAATTTGTTGCTATTTCGTTAAAAGTAAAAAGTAATATTTAATGGAGTAATTGTAAAGCACACACGCAGCCTGACCCAGTTATAAAGGTTTATACAGGAGATACTGTGTGGTGCTTGGTAAGCGATTATAGTTAAATATCGTTTGCATTTATAGAAGCATGTTATTTGTGTTACTGCGGACGTATCCGGCCTTTGTATACGTGTCTCGGACCACGTGCGAGATTGCGTACGCAACGCAGAGGCCTACACACGTGGCGTATATTACGCAACGTGCGTACAGATACGCCCACTAAATACAAATCACACGATAACATTGTTTTAGTTTAAGTAGATACGGAAGCCACGCGATAATAGCACAAATTTGTTCAGTTTCCAAAATTTAGTTTAAAGATCCTTCTCTTATTGCATCACCTCTGGGATTAGCCTGTTTTACCTGAATGAAAGTAATTTTCTGTACAGAAAAATCAAAGTGCATATGAGTGAGCAGGAGTGAGTGTGAAAATAAAGGTTTTTTTGTGAACCCATAATTCGGGATCCCGTCGGAGACCACATCAGGTGAGTGAGCACTTGGTGGCGTGGGAGTGGCTTCCTCACGTTAACATTGTATAAGGTATAAAGGAGCAATGTAGTATTACAGCAGACCAAAAGGTCGGCGAAAGTCAGAAATCCGTTTAAGGTAAGTAATGAAGTTCTGAAAACCCTGACTTGAGAAAGGTCAGAGGTAGTGAGCGCAGCCCCGGGGGGCTGCGTAGTACCCATATAGGCCCGTTTTGAGAATACGCTCCGGCTGAGGTTTTGCAGCCTAAACAACCGATTCCGCTGGTCGTAAGGCGGATAAGTAATAGTTACTTATATGCAGTGCGACTTTACCGCACGCTACTGTGTACATTAGTTAGTTCACCTTGATACCCACTAAATTTGCTGCGGGATCATAGACGCTAATTGTACAGGTAAACGTGATTTGTGTAGGTTTTTTTTATTTTAAGGGAGTTTCGCTGTTCACTCAGGAAATCTCAAACAACTGATATTTACTGGGAGGGGTTGCATACTCCCACACGCTCTCAGTAAATAAAGGTTATAAAAGATCCCGAGGTTGGGTACTACCGGCACTGGAAACAGGATACGGACACAGGGCTGGTGTATAGGCCAATAGGGGCGTGAGTGGGTGAAAGTGCTCGGAGAACTTTCACCGTCGCCTTACCACTAATTAAGTTGGTTTTTGTAAGGGTTCGCTGAGAAGGCAATACCTGCAAAGAATGGGGGCCAGTTGTTCAAGTAGGGGCTGATCAACAAGGGTTCACGTTGATATTTGTCGGCCCAAAGGGTCGGCGAGGTACATAATGTGTGAGAAATATGGATCACACGCAGAGGTTTTGTGCAATGAGTGGGAACGTATGACTGAACGATGGGGAACAGTTCCCTAGGGTAGGCAGTTTTAATCCTGAGGTTTTGCAAAATTTAAGGAGAAGGATATGTCTGATTAAATCCGGAAAGCAACGGATTAGACATTATGATTATTTACAGTTATGGCAACAGGAAGGTGAGATACAAAGGGGATTAGCTCAAGCTGCTGGTTCCAACCCTATCAGAAAACTGATAGCCACAGCACCACCACCACCATACATAACAGGAGAGAAAATGGCTACAGAGAATTGCATACTGGTATATGACGATGATAGTGCACTTAATAAATGTATTAATGATAAGAGTAAATGTAATGAATGTATTAATGACGATAGGAGTAAAACTGATAAATGTATAAATTCTAACCCGTGCAAGTTGCACCCCATTTTAAACTTCCCTCAGGATTACAAGCAAGAAAGTGAGCCCAGCACAATATCGGCACTTTCTCCAGCAGCCACCATACAGGGCACCCAGGTGGGCACAGCCCAATCGGTAAGGGCAGTAGTAGAGCCCCCTAACGGAGGGTCAGGTGAGGTCGTGTCCACAGGTAAGTACGGTATTGTACATTATGCACAGACAATTGCACCTCACATTGTAGAGTCATCATAGAGAGGTAGCTGTGTCCGTATTAATGAAAGGTTTAAAAGAAACGCTGAGAACCAGAGTACAAACCACTCAACCTAACTGGAGAGGTATCTCGGTGGCTGCATTAAGAGAGTCCGCTGTTAAGCACGATCGGAACATCAGTAAATACAGGGAGTCACAGGGGGGTAAGCTGATGACAATAAGTATAAAAGTCCTGACAACGAAGCCACATCAGCCTAAACCCCAGACCCCTGTTGGTAAGTCGTATGTGGTAAAATGTTATAACTGCCAGAGGGAAGGACATTATGCATGGAGTTGCAGATTTAGAGACACACATAAAGTCAGACCCCCTAGACAAGAACACGAGCAAAGTTATGACACACGTAATTGGAATCAGGGATCATAGAGAAAAATTTTTAGGCTGCACCTGTAATTTGCAGCCAGTGAAGTTGATTATTAGCCTAGGTAGTAAGCCTGAGGTTACAGTCGGTGTAATTGGTAGGTCATTCCTTGTAGACACAAGGGCGGCCAGGTAAACTCTGTGATTTATCTTTAAATGTTTCCTCTTCATCTCTGACGTTCACCAGCAGAACTACAGCTCAAACGTCACATGTCTACTTGGTCTTTTCAGAGGTCTACCCAACCCCAGTATATCTTACTAGCATCATTGCTGGTGGAGAGTGGAAATACTGGTGAGGGAGACTGTGCAGAGATACCGATGGACATGTTGGTGTGACAGCCTGATGGTGAACGGAAATCTGACAATTTTTCTCTTTTTCTATTATTCTCTCTCTTTTTGTTTTTTCATGTTCTACAAATGGTAATGCAAGATGTATGCTCCTTACAGAAAGATCGCTGATTCAGAAAGAATATCGTATCACTGAAGTGTTCGTTTTGGGAAGACTGAGAGGCAGCACTGTTGAGACGGCATCTGAGCAAGAAGAACAACAATGTCACAACTGAGGGCCTGAGCTGACGGGAAGCAGCCTCAGTTGTAGGGGCTGAGATGTAACGGAACCTGGGAGGTTGTATCAGACCCCTAGACATGTAAGTAACATGTAGAATAACTGCCCGAAGGCGTGACCACGACAACCAGGATAAAAGTCAATGATGTTTATTATGACAAACTCCGTAACACAGCAGCAGTAAAGGAAACATAAAAGTCAACAGAGGATAAATACAATTCCTGGGTACTACAGGGTGGCAAGGGCCACAGGCACTGGTAGAGTGAGACAGTTCTTATAATCTTCTAGTTGGAAAGTCCTTACCAGACCTGACTGTAGCAATGGAGAGAACCCAGGATCGTACCAGCTGGTGTTCCAGGAAAGGCTGGGTTGCTGAAGATAAAACGGCTGCTGTGGATACTGGCTGGAACCAGACTGTTGTTGGTACGGAGTGGATACTGGCTGGAACCAGTTAAATAATAAACGAACTTGAGAGCGATGAAATAACAATGAAGTTTGGAGTTTAAGAGCGGTGAAATAATAATACCGGTGGAGAGTGGTAAACTGCAGAAAGGACACCGGCCCTTTGAGAGAAGCTGTACACTGCTGGAAGCTGGGCTGGAAGCAGGTGATTGATGAAGTTTGGAGTTTGAGAGCGGTGAAATAATAATACCGGTGGAGAGTGGTAAACTGCAGAAAGGACACCGGCCCTTTAAGAGAAGCTGTACACTGCTGGAAGCTGGGCTGGAAGCAGGTGATTGTTGTAACTGGAAACAGGTGAGTCCAGAATGGATCGGAGAGTCAGGCTACACCGCAGATGGAATGCTGGTGCGGGTCTCTATAGCAGAAGTCTGGAGACAGGAGCTGGAACCTGGAAGACAACCGCAGGAGAGAGACAAACTGGAACTAGGTTAGACAACCAAAGCACTGACGCCTTCCTTGCTCAGGCACAGCTTACTTATACCTGCAGCAAGGAAGGGGTTGGCTAGGCAATTATGCAAATCAACAATACAGACAGCAGATTGGTGGAAATGCTCAGATGACAAAATCCAAGATGACTGCGCCCATGCAGACACTTGGAGGGAAGTTTGGTTTGTAATCCATGTGAGAATTGAAACAGTAATGGCGACGCCGGCCACAGGAGACAGGAGACGCCAGACTGACAAGCGCACATTTAACCACACGGGCACAGCGGAGGCCGCGGCTGATGAAATCACCACTCTGACATTCTGCATGTGGAAACTCAGGAACAGCGGGATCCGGTCCTGGAACGCTGAGCCAGCCTTAGGAGGCATCTGAAGGGTAAGTAATGGCGTCCAGATACCCAGATCGTGACAAACAAGACTAGAGGACAATTATCGTAACAATTTTCTTTCCCTCCTAAGTATTTTCTCTACCCCCATTACCACTCTTTCTTTCTCCTCCTGCAAGATGGACTTGCCCCAAGAGACTGCATTCCGTGTTTTCCTGTTGACCCTGTTGTTGACCAGAGTAGTCTGTTTCGGTGAGAGTACCAGAGAGGTCGAGAAAGGATCTGGAATGGGTTCTGATGACAAGGATGGATTCGTAGAATTCCAAGAGCAACACAATCACTGAGCAAAGGCGAGTATCAGAAAACGATCTGGTAGTCATGACACTAAGACATTGCGAAGGATTGTTAGCTGAAGAGAATTGTATCTGTTGGAATTGTGAAAACATAGTTGAGGACGGGTGCATCCAGAGATGTCAGTCTAGCCTTAATATCAACATGGACCGTCATCCATTGAGTGACTATCACTCATTAGTGGGTAAGGTTTTAAACCAAACGGAATGCTGGGTGTGCTCACAAGTACCTCAAGGTCATAGAAAGTCAGGACTAGTGCCATACCCTTTAACAATAGATGAGGTACTTGAATTAAGGGGTGGGAGACCGGTGGACAAGAAATTTAATATTTCTAGGCCTCCTAGTTTGAAGCTCCACCAATATCATGTGGATAGGTCCTTAATATGTTTTAACATTTCCAATCCCCGAAAGCCGGGAAATTGGGAAGTGACATGGAACAACCAAACCATGACATTCTCACACAGAGCCGATAGAATGCCCGTAGACTCAGAACTTATACACCAAATAGCCAACAGTGGGAGATATTTTCAGTATAGGTACACTCTAGGAAGTAGGACCATGCGAGTTTGAGAAGTATCACCAGGATACTGTGCGCATATCATACAGCCTGATACGTGTACTAGACAAATGAGAGAGTTAGGGATAGGATTTTTCACCTGGAAGGTTTGTAATATGGTGATGTCATATTCTGTCCCATATGTCCTCCCCGATGATGCATATTACATATGTGGGAGGAAGGCGTATAAGTGGCTTGCCCCAAACTCAGAGGGATTGTGTTACATTGGAAGAGTGTTGCCAGAAGTAATGACCATTACCCATGAGAAGATGAAAGACGTTCACCGCAATTCTCAAGCTCCTTACACTCACACTCATTACGAACACATTGTTAAGAGACACCTTATAGATAGGACAGAGCACGCAGCCTCTGATTTGATCCACGAATCCACCGGGATTCAACTCCTACTCGCGCTAGATATCACCCGTACCCCCAGAGGAGTTATAAATTTTAGGTATATAACTGCGCTAGCGAACCTGATAGACAATATCACCGAGATGTATGATAACACCTTCAGGTATACTGGGAGAGAATTGCAAGCTTACAAAACGGAACTGATCCAGCACAGGATGGTTCTAAATTACATCACAGCGGTGACAGGCGGGTATTGTGTCACCCTAGCAACTCAGTATGGTGTAAAGTGCTGTACGTATATCACAAACAGCACTGATGACCCCAACCGAAGTCATAGATCAAAAGATGGACGATATCTTGCAATTGAAGTGGGAGTTCCGAAGGAGGCACAACCTTACCCTTACTTCTGTGAGTAATGGACTGACCGGCTGGGTATCATGGTTGAACCCACGCAATTGGTTCTCAGGTTTAGGAGAATGGGCTCAAAATGTTATCGTTAATGTAGGGAAATTCCACTTATGTATCCTAGGAGTTGTCATAATGATTGGTTTGATATTCAGATGTGTTCGGATTTTAATGAATTGCAAGCGTAGTACCAAATTGATGAGTTTAAGGAGCGAGGGCATTGTAACAACAACTGGTTTAATTTATGACCCATCAATCGAGACAATGCTGTGATAAAATGTGATTCCACGGTCCGTTTCTTTCACCCGTTTCTCCTTTGTTTTTCTCCAAGGTAAAAAGACATCGACTCGGAAGAAGATTTTGATGACCCTTTATACAGACCATTGATGAACTTTTTCACAGACATTTGATGAACTTTTAGAGACTTTAACTTTATGGACACTTGAAAAACTTTGCTTACCACTTACAGCAAAGATACAGCAACCCGGACAAGACATCAACAAGACATCAATAAGACATCCAAGGACAATCACATACATTATCATATGAATGCATTTATAACGCATGTTTCTTATCTTCATCTCTACGATCCTCAGGTAGTGACACACATAATCGACAGGTAATATAGGTACATATATTAGCACTCACATATTTTCCCCCTTCATGTATCATCAACTAATGTGCACCCCATTTGTTGGAACTAAAAGCCAAAAAGAGCTTGGTAGAGTTTGTTAGCCCACTTACAGACCCTTAATACGGGATAAGAAGGATTCAATGTATACTTCGCAATTCCTCGAAGCTTGTACGGCACGATGATACATGACCCCACAGACATGAATTTCATACATACATGCTTTTACTATCCCACTAGGTCATACATTTCCCACCTTCTCCTCTCCTCCCTACACCCAATCATATATAGGTATTTCACGGTATTATATATTTTTCTGCTTAAATTGTTTAGATAGTGGCAGTTATTGTTGACTGCCAAAGGGTGGACTGTCAAAGTCGAAAAATATCATGATGCATATGCCTTGCACTAACCCCATGCACATGTCCGCTGCTCGTACACTCAGTCTGCCGTGCGTGCACATATCCGCAATTTGCGTAAGATCGCTCCGGCGATCACGCGCGTGGTATGCGCATTTACGGTAGAGTTCGTGAGCGTGTAGCATGCGACTCGATCGTAGCATATTCAACCCATATAGTGTGTTTTATAGCTAATATTCCCCTAGACAATGTCAGCGAGTATGTTTAGTTTAAACGGTTCCTGGACAGAGAGATTCCTCTTTGCATGATAGGAAGGGTCAGATAAAGGTTGAAAGGTGGTGTCTAGTATCCAGCTGTAGGATATTTTAAGGGTAACATTTCGGTGTTGGTTAGGAAAGGATCGCTCGCTCCTGCGTATAGTTATGTGCAAAAGTAGTTTATGAACATATATTGTATTTGCTGTAAATTACACATGCGGCGGGAATCCTGAGGATACCTCCCACCAGAGCAGTTGGAGAAAGACACAGCCCACCTGTTCAAATCCACCTATGACCTTTGCTATAATGTGGAGACACATTCCTGTGTCCAATGAACAATGAGATTATAGGGACCATTGTATTGTGAATGTATGTTGTGTATATAAAGACCACCATTGCCTGGCCAGACAATCACTCTCTCAGAAGGCTTTCTCTCTGAATGCTGAGGGCTGGATCCAGGACGCGCTTGCGAATCATCCCCACGTATGTATATTTCTCTGTAGCCATTTTGTTTGCCATTTTGTTCGCCATTTATATTCTCATTCTGTTCGCTCTTGTTTGCGATTGTTCGCTATTGTATGTATTATTCTCTGTTATTCTGTTTAGATTTCCATGCTAGTTTGTAGTGTATAACTTGTATTGTGTTTCCCTTTTTCTCTAAACCATCCACGGCAGTGTTAGAGCTGCTGTGGTTCTTAAATCTAAACCAGGTCTTGTGTTTTCACTGTTTACTGCAAAGGGCTTTTCTTAGTGACTCAATTGCTCAAACAGCATACACCTTGTTAAGGTTTCTAATCGTTACATCATTACAGTACTTGGTTATTAAGGTTTAGAGTATAAGTATATTCTTACTGTGTGTTATTAATAAGGTTTACTGCGTATCATTCTGTGAGCGTCTGCGCCGCTCGTGTCTCACTCTTACGGCGCAGCGTCCGCTACGCCAATAGCGTAGCAGTACGGTACTCGGTACGCCTATAGCGTGCTTGGTACGAAGCGTGAAACCGTGAGCGTACGAATCGCTCGTGCATCGCGCCCACGGCTTAGCGTCTGTTACGCTAAGTGCGTACCCCTACGGTACTCAGTACGCAAATAGCGTACTTAGTCCGTAATAGTAAATAGCTTATGTTTAAAGGTAATATTTGACATTATCAGTGCCATGGGTGGGGGGGACAGGTGCGGAGGGGGGGCAGGGGCTGGAGCAGTGGTGGTGCAGTCGGGCGGTGGGAGGCAGCTGCGGGGGTTCCGAGGGTTGGGGGGGTGGTGTGGGTGGTTTGAGGGGTGGGTGCAGGAGGGGCAGATGCGGTGGTGGTGCGGGTTGGGTGAAGGGTGCAGGGGTGTAGCGGGGGGAGAGGTGGGTATGGGTGAGGGGCAGGGTTGCAGTGGGTGGGGGAGGGGCGGGGGGTGCTGCAGGTGTGGGAGCTACGGGTGGGGGCAGGAGTGCCGCGGGTGGGAGCGGATGTGGGGGATGCATTGGGTGCCGCAGGGGGGGGCAGCGGGTGTTGGTGCTGTGGGTGGGGGAGGGGGCAGAGTGCCACGGGCGGTGGGTGGGTGCCGTGGGTGGGTGGCGCTGGTGTTGGTGCGGTGGGTGGGGGAGGGGGTGGAGTGCCACGGGTGTGGGTGGATGCGGTGGGTGCCGCGGGTGGGGGAGAGGGTGGGAGTGCCGCGGGTGGGGGGCGAATGCGGTTGGTTGCCGCGGGTGTTGGTGCTACGGGTGGGGGAGGGGGCGGGAGTTCCGCAGGTGGGTGCCGCGGGTGTTTGTGCTCTGGGAGTGGGAGAGGGCGGGAGTGCCGCGGGTGGGGGGCAGATGCGGGTGGTTGCCGCGGGTGGGAGGGGGGGTGCGAGTGCAGCTGTCAGTGTTCAGCATGTCCCTCTGACTCAGCGGCAGCCGCAAGACTGTGAGGCGGGTAGTGTGAGTTCCGCTCACAGTCAGCGGCTGCGGTGTCACCAGGGAGTGTACGGGGAGAAGGGAGACAGGGGACTGGGCGGAGATGGGGAGGGGACTGGGCGGACCGAGGGAGGGGACTGTTCCTGGCCAGATCTGTGCCTGTAACTCTGCCCAGCGTTACGGCCAGGCACAGAATCACAGACTAGGGCTAATATATAGGAGATTACCACATAGTAACTTGTTGCTCCAAGTGAAGATGTAAAATGATGCTTGGAAACGAACTTCTATAAAAACTGCATTCTTCTAACAGTCCTTACATTTTAAATCGATTTTAATCGATGTTGGTCTTCCAGGGTTAAAACACACATTTACTAGCAGATGATTTTTAATATTAATTTTTAAATGTTAGTAAATGTGTTTTAACCCTGGAAGCCCAACATCGATTAAAATCGATTAAAAATTGATCCAACATCGTACAAAAACAAACAAAATCGAGCTTTAGTAAATATACCCCCTGGTAGCTGAGCTGTCTGTGCTTCAATGAATTGCTCTCCCCATACTGGTATATGGGGAAGCGACATCTACACTAATCAGGGGGACCGCTGGAGAAATTTGAGATTTATTCATGGTAACCGCTTCTATGAATAGGAGGTAGTAGTGAAATCCCTAGGCTTTTCACTGTTCCATGAATAGAAACCTATGTCACCTAAAGAGATTAACCAATAGCTGCACTATAGGATACTGCTAGATCTTTTATGCTAGATATAAATATTAGGAAAAAGAGAGTACAGCACTAACTGATTTACTCTCACCTAGTGACAGAGTTTGGATACACTATAATGGACAAACAGCTATATAAAACAATTCGTACTTAAAATAAATAGCTTATAAAGTAACCACAAAAATATTGGTAATAATAGACATTGACATCATTATATTAATAAGTAGAAAATCACTGTTTTGCATTAAGTAGAAAAGCTACCCATATGCCAAATCACCTCATTCTACCTCCTGCTCTGCCCCGTTCTGCCCCTACTCCCTCCCCAGTCTGTTCCGCCCCCTCCCTACTCCTTCCCTGCTTAGTACTTACACGGGCAAACACAGGATTTCCAGAGGGGGGTTTCCAAATGCCTAACAGGAGCATTATAAATCTGCACAGGATATGTTTTTGTAAAAATATAGACAAATCAGATATAGTAGACCAACATGGGGCTATAGAAATACAAATATGTTTATCTCTAAGTTGGTGGTGCTCCCAGATGATAGCTTGTTTAAACTATGTGGGAAGTAGGATTTTGCAGAAACAAAAAAACGTAAGCGACTATACGTCTTTTGTGGGGTACATTTTTGGCTATTTTGAAGAAATTAAAATGTAACCTTTATTTTAATCACAGTTAAAAAAAGAGGACCAGACGTACATATACATAAATGCAGGTATAAATATCGATTTGGGCGAGAAATTAGTATGCAAGTGAAAATATAGTTTTCCTTATATGTTATAATAGTTCTTTAACATGCAATGGGGAATATTTATAGGAAAGAAGCTCACTAGGCTCAAGAAATACTCCAAAATTATATTAGTACCTCAATTAAATGTATAGCCTCTAATTTTTGGGTATCAAAATCAATGTTGTGCGTTAAAATAAAATATCTACTGTACTTGTATTCCCTGGTGACCAGCCTGACAGTGCATTGCTTCCAAGATCAGACGAGATTGTGCATGCCCAGTGTGGTATGACCGTAGGTCAGTATAATCCAACATAAAACATTTCCAGTCAACTGAAACCCCCTGCATTTGCCTATGACTTAACCAGGACATCCGCAGAATGGTCCTCTTTTGATATGTCCCATGTTGCAATGGCAATTAGCTCCTGAGGCAGCCACCCGACCTCCCATTGTACATATCAGAGACCTTCCTACTGTGTTCCCACTTAATACAACAGTCTTGGTGCCTGCAGAGTTGTCCTCCATATTCTCAAGTCCTTTAAGGTCTATCCTGTCACCGCATTGGGAGCCACTGACTCCTGTGGCGTGTGCCACACCATAGTGGCCTACCCTCCCTCATTCTGCAGGAGAGTTCCTGAAACAGCAGCAATCTCCCTGACTCCCTGAATAGACCAGCAATCTCCCTGATTGCACATTTACCCCCATTATGTAGCGGTTACATTCTTTTTGGGGGGAAAAAATAAATCGGAGGATTTCTAATAGGATCATCAGTGCCACTTACCTGCATTGGTTATAAGGCACAATGGGGGGTAATTCAGACCTGATTGCTCGCTAGCATTTTTTGCAGCGCTGCGATCAGGTCTAAACTGCGCATGTGTATGCACCGCAATGCGCAAGCGCATCGCACAGGTACACAGCGGATTGCCGCTCAGCGATGGGTGATCGCAAGGAGATTGACAGGAAGAAGCCGTTTGTGGGTGGCAACTGGGAGTGTTTGGAAAAACGCAGGCATGTCCAAGCGTTTGCAGGGCGGGTGTCTGACGTCAATTCCGGTCCCGGACAGGCTGAAGTGATCGCAGCGGCTGAGTAAGTCCTGGTCTACTCAGAGACTGCACAAAATCTGTTTGTACAGCTCTGCTACACATGCGTTTGCACACTTGCAAAGCGAAAATACACTCCCCCTGTAGGCGGCACCTATCTGTTAGCAGCAGTGCAAAAAACCCCTAGCGAGCGATCAGGTCTGAATTAGGCCCAATGATCCCTATGTTATATGCATTTTAAATAAGGTTTCTCATGGCCACTTACAGTATATGGAACCTCTTGTAAAACACAATACACAAATAAATCCTGCAAAATATCAGTGTATTTTCTCCAACTAGTAGATCTTTCTAACTTTTTAGCGCTCATTTACATTTGGATGTCAGTCGTTTTTAATACACGCCTCTCAGAATGATAGCAGTATACGTCCGCGCTGATAGGTGTTACTTTCACAATCTCTCTGAAATGCATTTTCAAAAGTAGGCAAACATGGTGCCAGACTTTAGCAGATTATTATATAGTTTCACATTCAAAAGAAAATTAAAATGGGAACTGTCTCAAACACAATGGCCAGTATTTACAAAGATTCGTGTTTTGGCCGTTTTGAAGGGTGTTTGAACTCGAATGGTATCGGGTGCATTTTACTGCAACTTTTTGAATCCTGATACGATCATTCACTAAGCTGCCGAGTTTTACACAATCGTTTTTTCCGATGTCGATGTGATTCGTAATATCAGGCAGTGTTTTACGGGAGTGATGAGTAAAACACTGCCTGACAAAACACAAGGAATCCCGGCCGGATCGGTGAGATCCGTGCAGGGCTTCATTGTGTACCTTAAAAAGTTGATTAAAGTGTTTAAAAATCTGAAAAAAATTGCGTGGGGTCCCCCCTCCTAAGCACAACCAGCCTCGGGCTCTTTGAGAGGGTCCTGGTTGAAAAAATATGGGTGAAAAAATGACAGGGGTCCCCCCATATTTAATCAACCAGCACCAGGCTCTGCGCCTGGTCCTGGTTCCAAAAATACGGGGGACAAAAAGCATAGGGGTCCCCCGTATTTCTGAAACCAGCACCGGGCTCCACTAGCTGGGGAGATAATGCCACAGCCGGGGGACACTTTGATATCGGTCCCTGCGGCCGTGCCATTAAAACCCCAACTAGTCACCCCTGGCCGGGGTACCCTGGAGGAGTGGGGACCCCTTCAATCAAGGGGTCCCCCCCCTCCAGCCACCCAAGGGCCAGGGGTGAAGCTTGAGGCTGTCCCCCCCATCCAAGGGCGGCGGATGGGGGGCTGATAGCCTTGTGAAAAAATGTGAATATTGTTTTTAGTAGCAGTACTACAAGTCCCAGCAAGCCTCCCCCGCAAGCTGGTACTTGGAGAACCACAAGTACCAGCATGCGGTGGAAAACCGGGCCCGCTGGTACCTGTAGTACTACTACTAAAAAAATACCCAAATAAAAACAGGACACACACACACCGTGACAGTACAACTTTATTACATACATGCACACCAACATACACACATACTTACCTATGTTCCCACGAGGCTCGGTCCTCTTCTCCATGTAGAATCCTAGGGGTACCTGTGAAAAAAATTATACTCACATAATCCAGTGAAGAATCCGACCTTTGAATAATCCACGTACTTGGCAAAAAAATAAAACGGAAACCCGACCACGCACTGAAAGGGGTCCCATGTTTACACATGGGACCCCTTTCCCCGACTGCCAGGACCCCCCTTGACTCCTGTCAAGGAGGGTCCCTTCAGCCAATCAGGGAGCGCCACGTCGTGGCGCCCTCCTGATTGGCTGTGTGCTCCTGTAGTGTCTGTCAGGCAGCACACGGCAGTGATACAATGTAGCGCCTATGCGCTCCATTGTAGCCAATGGTGGGAACTTTGCGGTCAGCGGTTGACCGAAAGTAACCTCACCGCTGACAGCAAAGTTCCAAATACGAATGAATAGTGAATGCCCGTATTCTATGAAATAACAGCCGCGTTTGACCGGTGGTCTATTCATTCGTATTTGTGAACGTTGTCATTCAAACCATTACGAATAGACCAGACACTGCCGAGATTGGTGCTTAGTGAATTCCCGGATTGGGACTTAGGAAAAAAAACACAAATCGGCCAAACTCGGATTTTTAGTAAATACTGGCCAATGTCTGTAAAAATGGTTGACTATAGTACTAATATGTCCTGACAGTAAAGGTGTCGAGGTTAGTGTAGTTTATCACTATTCAGTGTGATTTGCTTCTCACCACCAGGGATGCTGGAACAGCTTATAGAAGATAGTAAGACACAAGTAGACCAGTCTCTTAACATAATATACAGCTAGAAAAAAAAAAAAATGAACCATTTATGATTTTCGACCATTAAAACAAAGTAGAAACAAATATATAAAATTGTATAATCTCAACTAGCTGGTAAGCGGAAGTTTCTGATTTTAATATTTTTTTTAAAATATCTGAATAATAACCTTTTACACTATAGACTACTTCTGCTGCCGGAAGTATTGTCTTTTTATGGGGAATCCTCTTTAACAAGTTTGGTCATTTTATCACAAAATACCTGTTCTGTCATAATAACCATTTAAGGCATTGGTCTTGCATACTTTTATGGTTAGGTACAATGGTGTGCTAACCCTGAATACTTCTGTTGGCCTCTTGGCTCTGTATGCTTTATCATCACCAGATATGACAGAGAATAATTCAGGCCACAAAATCAGAAACAAAATTCAAGCTTTTAGGAAGCATACACACCATTGGAGTCACACCCTTATATCTATTTCCTTGTGTGATACAGGAAATGTCAATACATGGTGTAAAAATCATGCAACTCATTAATCTAAAGTGGTTCCAGCAAGTTGATTAATTTCAGTGAATTATTCAAAAGGGAACTCAGAAAATTTCCAGGAGTTTATACTGCTGCACCTGTGTATATTGCCCTGATGTACCCTTTGGCTCATATATTGTGTGTAAATCTGGCTCTGGTGCTAGCCAATACCTCCTGAGCCATTTACCTCACCACATGTTCCTGCAATGCTCTATGGGGAAAACTAATAAAAAAAAATAGACCATGTCCACAAATCTGCACATTCCAGTGTTCTGTGGACCAGATCTTGATCCCTATTGTCACAGTCCCTTTGATTGCCTGATTTCGGGACTGCACCCCATAAATCTGGTCTGTTGGGGTTTAATGACTGGATAATTATGATAATTGCTACATAGGTAATTGTGCAAGAGTAATGTAAGCCATGCATATTGTAGGTAATTAATCAGTCCACATAATATTTATGTCTCTAGTTACAATGGAGTAACTAGAGACATGAGGTGAGTGGGTCAGGACACCCCCCCCCCCACACACACACACACACACACACACACACACACACACACACACTTTCCAAGAGCCTTCCTACTCCCTCCAAATGACCCCCTTCTCTGCTGTGAGATTAGAAAACCTGGGGTCCAGGAACCTACAGTGGCACAGCAAGGCCCTCTTTTAGATTTTTCTATGACCTTGCGATGCACAGTCCTGTCAGTATACTTAAAAAATAATCTTTACCGATTGCTAAAAAAAAGTGAACTTGTTACTATAATAAAAAGCTTTGACATGTTTTTATTTTGAAGTCAATCTAATGCTCAGTATTTGCTGGTGGGAGTTCAATATTTTAACAGATGGCACCCTGTAGCTCAGATACACAGTCTATTACAGTATTAGTTTCACAGGGAAGAGTGATGCAAGCAAGGCATCTAGCAGAGACCAAAACAGATGGATGAAAACTTTGCTGTCCATCAAATAAGTATTCTTCAGAGTGACAGTCTATTTCTGTCACGCTGCTGATTCTCCCTGCTGTGAATTAATGTAGATATTTGCAGAGGAAATTTTTCAACATGCTCTCTTAGATATGCAATCGATAGTTGTGCTCCCTGCTGCTTTTGTATTAGGCAAGATGCTGTCCTAGAAAATTGCTGTATTCTTACTTGCATAATTCAGAAATATACAGTACGCATACAATAAAATTGTTGGTATTCACATGTACCATGTACTGTAAGATCATATACATACAGATACTTAGTCATACAAATACATGCTGTGGAACACTCGCAGCACCAGGAAGCCATGATTTTAGGGGGTAATTCAGAACTCATCGCTGCTGTGCGTTTTTACACAGCGGGCGATCAGATCTGCGCATGTGTAGGCACCGCAATGCACCAGCGCGTCGGACGACTGCACCGTGCATTGGTGCCTAGCGACGGGATGGGGCGAAAATTTCCAACACACGGGGGTTCACAAGGTGATTGACAGGAAGAGGCCATTTGTGGGTGGCAACTGACCGTTTTACAGGAGTGTCCGGAAAAACGCAGGCGGGATCAGCCGTTTTCAGGGAGGGTGTCTGACGTCAGCTCCGGCCCCGATCAGCTTGAAACAATCGCCGCGGCTGAGTAAGTCCTGGGCTGAGCAGAGGCTGCACAAACTGATGTTTGTGCAGTTCTGCTACAAAAGTGATTGCACACCTGCACAGACCTTTTCCCCTCCCCCTGTAGGCGGCGACTATCTGATCGCAGGGCAGCAAAAAACGCAGCCCAGCGATCAGGTCTGAATTACCCCTTTAGTTTGGGAGAAAAGTTAGTTTCTGTTAAATCTTTTTCTTGGGTCTAGATTTATCTTACTATCTGTGTACTTGAATTGCATATATACCGCAGATTTTTCTATTTGAAGGAAGAATGAGTCATATGGATTGGACATGGCAACTGAAAGGCTTTTCCCAATTTTGATAGTAAAAGGCCTGATTTTAAACACTACTTTTAATGGAGAGGTATAATTCAAGTAACCTGTCAGAATAAACACTGAGAGCAATTTGCTGCAATTTAACTAGAAATATACGCTTTGGTTCTCCAGAAATCCAAAGCCACAAAAATTTTGTGGATCTGAACTGAACCAAAACCCGGTTCGGATCTCCACGTGGTTCAGAATTCAGATTTTAAATCCAAATTTCGGGTTTTGGATTGGAAAAATTTGAATTTTAGCTGTTTTATCGATTTTTGTATCAATTTTTATCAATGATTATCATTTTTTTTTATAGATTTGGTTTAACTGAACCAAAAGCCATATCCAAACAAAAACACTTGAGGGTAGTTTTGCCAAAACCACAATGATTTATTATGATTTATTACACACACATCTCTAAATATAACTTTCTTAAAGTTGTGCACTAAGTGAACCAGAACTCCCCAAAAAAGTCACTAATACCACTTTCAGACATGTGACCCGGGAATTTCCCAGCTAATAACTGGGTTTTTCACTTCAGCAAAATTCCAGATTTTTGCTGGAGACCCCCTTTTAAGTAGACTTCTAAGTATAACAGAGAGAGATAAACTAGAATGCAAGAATATATGGAAACTCATCCAAAAGCGCTCTTATTAGAGACTGCAGCTGTGTCTTTTATCGGAAACAGCTGATCAGCCCATCAGCAGGAATACAACCAAACACAAGCAAATGTCCTTTAAAGACTCTCAGCGCTGTCTCTTTTACTGAAGCTGTCAGAAACGCCGTTTCTTCCAATTAATATATCACACTGTATTCCCAATTCATAAAAACAAAAGTCTCTTTTATTCATAAAGTCTCTATAGGCATTAATAAGCATTTCGGTTCACAGCGTTCTCTTGATTATGCACAGATAACAGCGGTAACAAAAAGGAGTTATCTCACCGGATTCCCTGGACGTTCTCTTATTAAACAGTACTGCTTCTCCGCCTCAGGTCGTTTGTCTTCGGTGCTGCCGGCTCGCACCTGACCTCTCAGCTATAACTGCAGACTGCTGTCCAAAACCTTCCACTCCACCTGTGTTATCTGAGTCCGTGGTATGGTTTCTCCGCTAGACGCCTCTCGGTGATTCTCTCTCCCCGCTACCTTTGCTGCCGTCCTGTGCCGCTCCTCTCGCTGTGCTACCAGAAGCACGTTGTTACCACACTGTAATTATAGTGACCAAATCCACCATCAGCCGCCGACGCGTTTCTACCCGTATCGGGTCTTAGTCATGGCATAAGTGGATCTGGTCTGGTCACCTAATTTATATCCTGTGAGTCCGGTGTGCTAACTCCCCTTTCTTTATACATTATACACATTGACCCTTCATTATACACATTACTGGGTTTTCTTAAAGGTGTATTACCTATCACTAATACCTTAAAGATATTTCTGTTCTCTTCCTTTTTACCACTAAAGGAACACAGTATTCTCACAACAAACACTACTGATTCCGGGCATTGTTACAAATACTCAGAGAAACCATTTGGTTTCAAACTCTCCGTTCAAACCTCTTGGCTGCAATGTTCTTAACTCATATATCCAGCGCATTTCTGCCCTAGCTAAGGATACTGCTATGTTATTCCTCCTCCAATTGCCTTTCACCCGTTCAATAGCCTTAAAGTTAATTATGCTATTCACTGAACATTTATGAGCCTCTTTGCTTAACCAATAATCATGTTTTCTTTAAGGACACGCATTATCTACAACGCCTTGGGACGGCGATGGGTGCGAGATTCTCCCCCCAGTTTCGCAAACATATCATGAGCTTGTGGGAGGAGCATCATGTGTGGGGTGAGCTGGGGGCGGATCTCGCACTCTATTATAGATTCATAGATGATATTATTTTTGTGTGGAGAGGGGGGGAAGAGTCCCTCAGAGTCTTCCAAGGAAAACTAAATAATAATGACTTTGGAGTGAAACTCACCTTCACCCAGATTACACAAGAGGTGAATTTCTTAGATTTAACAATTTATGTTAATGATTTAAGGAGGTGTACAAGAAATTTCACAAAACCCACGGACAGTAACTCCTACATTGGGAAGGAGAGCAATCACCATCCCAATTGGTTAAGGGGTGTCCCGGGCCGTCAATTTCGACGTATAAAACGTAATTGTACGGAGGAAGAAGTATATAAGAGACAAGTGCAGACTGTAAAAAATCAATTCGTATTAAAGGGGTATGATGGAGATTCCTTATGTAAAGATCTAGAAAAGATAGACACAATAGATAGGGGAACGTTAATACGGCCCAGAGATAAGCAAGAGGGAGAAGAGTTACCGGTTTTGTTTGTGACTACATATAATCAGAAATATAGGAACATCGAAGGTGTCCTTAAAAAACACTGGGGTATTTTGAAAAGTGATAGTATTCTGGAAAACGTAATTCCAGAAAAATCAAGAGTGATTTACAAAAATGCCCCGAACTTCAAGAGCTTGCTGGTTAAGAGTGCGGTGACTCCTGCACCTAATATGACCACCAGAATAAAATCAAAAGGTTTTTTTAGGTGCGGGTTGTATATGGCATGTAAGTGTATAAAGGGCAATGAAGGGAGTAAAATGGAAACGTTTCATTCAAATGTAACAAAGAAACAATATAAGATTAATCAATTTATAACCTGCGGAAGCAAAAATTTTATTTATATGGTGCAGTGTGCTTGTCAAAGACAATATGTGGGGAGAACGAGTAGACCATTTAAGGTGAGAATGAGAGCACATGAATAACATACGAAAAGGACTTGAGACACACTGTCTCTCTTCTCACTGTAAAGAGGCTCATAAATGTTCAGTGAATAGCATAATTAACTTTAAGGCTATTGAACAGGTGAAAGGCAATTGGAGGAGGAATGACATAGCAGCATCCTTAGCTAGGGCAGAAATGCGCTGGATATATGAGTTAAGAACATTGCAGCCAGGAGGTTTGAACAGAGAGTTTGAAACCAAATGGTTTCTCTGAGTATTTGTAACAATGCCCGGAATCAGTAGTGTTTGTTGTGAGAATACTGTGTTCCTTTAGTGGTAAAAAGGAAGAGGACAGAAATATCTTTAAGGTATTAGTGATAGGTAATACACCTTTAAGAAAACCCAGTAATGTGTATAATGAAGGGTCAATGTGTATAATGTATAAAGAAAGGGGAGTTAGCACACCGGACTCACAGGATATAAATTAGGTGACCAGACCAGATCCACTTATGCCATGACTAAGACCCGATACGGGTAGAAACGCATCGGCGGCTGATGGTGGATTTGGTCACTATAATTACAGTGTGGTAACAACGTGCTTCTGGTAGCACAGCGAGAGGAGCGGCACAGGACGGCAGCAAAGGTAGCGGGGAGATAGAATCACCGAGAGGCGTATAGCGGAGAAACCATACCACGGACACCAGATAACACAGGTGGAGTGGAAGCTTTTGGACAGCAGTCTGCAGTTATAGCTGAGAGGTCAGGTGCGACCCGGCAGCACCGAATACAAACGACCTGAGGCGGAGAAGCAGTACTGTTTAATAAGAGAACGTCCAGGGAATCCGGTGAGATAACTCCTTTTTGTGACCACTGTTATCTGTGCATAATCAAGAGAACGCTGTGAACCGAAATGCTTATTAATGCCTATAGAGACTTTTTATGAATAAAAGAGACTTTTGTTTTTATGAATTGGGAATACCGTGTGATATATTAATTGGAAGAAACGGAGTTTCTGACAGCTTCAGTAAAAGAGACAGCGCTGAGAGTCTTTAAAGGACATTTGCTTGAGAGAGAGATAAAAGCTACTCCCTAAGTTCCTGGATGCCAAATCACCTTCCTTAGTATCTCTGTACAGTATGTTCTATTAGGGTACTAATTAGCACGAACAGCTTGTAATGTACAGCAGCAAGTTTAATCTTTCTATGTATAATGGAGAGAGATGAAAGCTCCTCCCTAAGTTCCTGGATGCCAAATCACCGTACTTAGTATCTCTGTACAGTATGTCCATGAACAGCTAATTAGTACCCTAATAGAACATACTGTACAGCGATACTAAGGACGGTTATACATAGAACGATTAAACTTGCCGCTGTACCTTACAAGCTATTCATGCTAATTAGTACCCTAATAGAACATACTGTACAGAGATACTAAGGACGGCAATTTGGCATCCAGGAACTTAGAAAGATTACAATGGAGAGAGATAAAAGCTCCTCCCTGGGTATAATGGAGAGAGATAAAATCTCCTCCCTAAGTTCCTGGATGCCAAATTACCATGCTTAGCATTTCTGTACAGTATTTCCCATCTAGCCAGAAACCTCGCATCCAGTGCAAGCTGGGTGGACAACTGGAGGGTACCCGACACACGGTTGCTTGCCGTTTCCCTTTGCAGTGTCACATAAACTAGTGGAACTCCTCCCTAAGTTCCTGGATGCCAAATTACCGTGCTTAGCATTTCTGTACAGTATTTCCTATCTAGCCAGAAACCTCGCATCCCGTGCAAGCTGGGTGGACAACTGGAGGGGACCAGACACACTGTTGCTTGACGTTTCCCTTTGCAGTGGTTGGTCTGCCCCGAAAGCCAAGAGTCTCCTCTTTTGTATGGTACCAGTCATGAGTCTCTGGGACACCCAGAACCAGAGATATCAGTATGCAAAGTGGACCCATTTTCCCAAAGACTATAATGGGCCTGTTAATTCAGACCCACCATGGGTTCTGATGCTTGCCATGAGCCTTGTGTGGGTCACAGAAACTTGGGGTTGGTATCCTCCGGTAGCTAATTGTCTCCCCTTCCATACCAACCTAATTCTGAGCCAATTGGACCCTCAGAACCAGAGACATTAAGCTTTAAGCCCATTTTAATTGAATTTAAGTTAATAGCTCACATAAACCGAACGTCAATGGACCATTGCTTTAACACGTTCATTTGTGTCTGTCCACACTACTTTTATTTATTGATTTATTGGTTTCTTTTTTGGGTCCCGACAGACAATTAATATTTTCGTCAGCGTCTCTGACCTCTGATAAAGCTAAATATTTATCTTATAACATTCACTATATGTGGGTAAGAGACTCAGTACGCAATTGACGTATGGGGTACCGTAAGGGTACGCACTTAGTGTAGCAGACGCTTAGCCGTGGTCGAGACGCACATGCGGCACGCTCGCTCACAGCTTAACACTTGGTGTCGAGCACGCTATAGGCGGCCAACTACCATAATGCTACGCTACCAGCGTAGCGGACGAACGTGACCACGAGGGGAACACGAGCGGCGCAGACGCTCACGGGATGACACACAGTAAACCTTGTATGCAACACAATGAAAGGCTGAGCCTATACTGTAAACCTTGGTTTTGTAATGTGAGCACAATGCAATGCTAATTAACCTCTATTGTATGAAATCCTCTTGAGCGATTGAGACGCTCTGAATACTCTCAGCAATGTAATAAACACACAATACCTTGCTAAGGTTCCAACACCTTTACTAACAATATCTAGCTATGTAAAAAGGGGAATACAGTTAACAGTTCATACACTACAGGCTAACATCAATATCTAAACATAATAACTACACATATACAATACACAACAGTTTAACAATAACACAGAGAGAGAGAGAGAGTATGGCAAATAAAAACAGGAAACAAGTTGGTCACAGAGAATTACTTACACACACTGGGGAATGATTCGCTGCGCAGTCCTGGTACCAGCTCCGAGTTAGTCAAGATGAAAACCGTTTGTGGAGAGAGAGACTGAGCTGGCCAGGCTGGCTGTTCTTTTATACACTGCGTACAGTACACTACAAAGGGACCTATAATCTCATTGTTCATTGGACACAGGAATGTCTCCCCGCATCATAACAAAAGGTCATAGGTTAGTTTGAACAGGTGGGCTGTGACTATATCGAACTGCTCAGGTGGGAGGGAATCTCAGGATTCCCGCCGCACGGGTAATGAACTGCAAATATAGTAAATGTCCAGAAACTACTAATAGCCATAACTATACGCAGGAGCGATTAGTCTTTACCTAACCAGTACCGGATTGTTTCTAATAAAATGTTCTTTAGTTAGGTACCAAACACCACTGCTCAAACCCTGTCTGACCCTTCGTATCATGAAAAGAGGAATTCCTCTGTCCAGCGACCAGTTACAATAAACAAACTTACAGTTATTATTAAGGGGAACATTACCTATAAAACATACTATTTGGATTTACTATGTAACATTTGAGTCGCCCGCTAGACGCACACAAACTCTACCGTAAATGCACATACCACGCGTCAATGCGCACGGCCGTAGAAGCTACATTACGCAACTGCGAATATGCGCACGCACGGGAGAGAATGTGCACGTGCAGCGGGCAAGCGCATGGGGTGAATATATGGCAGCGTGTAGCATGATATTTTTCGACTTTGACAGTCCACCCTTTGGCAGTCATCAATAACTGCCACTTCCTAAAACAGTTCAAAAAAAGAAAAATATATGTCATCATGTAAATACCATTTTATGATTGGGTAAAGGGAGGAGAGGAGAAGGTGGGAAAAGGGTATGACCTAGTGAGATAGTAGAAGCATGTGTGTATGAATCCATGTTTGAGGGGTCATGTATCATCGTGCCGTACGTGTTTTAAATCAAGCTTCGAGGTATTGCGAAGTATACATTTGAATCCTTCTTATCCCGTATTACGGGTCTGTGGATGGGCTGTCAAACTTTACCGAGCTCTTTTCGGCTTTTGGTCACAACAAATGGGGAGCACATTTAGTTGATGATACATGAAAGAAGGGGGGGGAACATGTGAATGCTGATATATGTGTCTATATTCCCTATCGACTATGTGTGTCATTACCTGGAGGTTGTAGAGATGAAGATAAGAAACAATTGTTATAAATGCAGTTGTAAACTATGTGAGTTTAAATAAACAGTCGCCGATTGAGGTCTTGTCTGATGTCTTGTCTTGATGTACATGTTGTCTGATGTCTCTCGGTGCTTTTGCTATAAATAGCGAGCAAAAGCTTTTCCATTGTCCATAAAGTTACAGTCTCTAAAGTATTGGGCTATCGTAAAAGTTAAAGTCACTAGGGATATTGGGGCTTGTAGCATAGTTCATCAATGGTCTGTATAAAAGAGGTTGTCAAATTCTTCTTCCAAGCGGATGTCTTTGTACCTTGGAGGAAAACAAAGGAGAAACGGGTGAAAGAAACGGACCGTGGAATCACATTTTCATCACAACATTGTCTCTATCGTTGGGTCATAAATCAAATTAGTTGTTGTTATTACAGTGTCTTCGCTCCTCAGACTCATCACTCTGGTACTACCTTTACACTTCGTTAAAGTCCGAACGCATCTAAATATCAGGCCAACCAATATGACGACTCCCAGAATACACAAGAGAAATTTCCCTACATCCATTATAATACCTTGGGTCCATTCTCCTAAACCAGAGAACCAATTCCGTGGGTTCAACCATGACACCCAACTGGTCAGCTCATTACCCACAGCAGCGAGTGTGAGATTGTGTTTCCTTCGAAACTCCCACTTCATTTGCAAAATGTCATCCATCTTTTGGTCTATGACCTCGGCTGGGTCCTCCGTGCTGTTTGTAATGTACGTGCAGCACTTTATTCCATATTGAGTTGCTAGGGTAACACAATACCCGCCTGTCACTGCTGTGAGATAATTGAGAATCATCCTATGCTGAACCAGCTCTGTTTTGTAGGCTTGTAACTCTTTCCCAGTGTACCTGAACGTGTCGTCATACATTTCGGTGATATTGTCTAACAAGTTCGCTAGCGCAGATATATATTTATAATTTATCACTCCTCTGGCGGTACGAGTGATATCTAACGCGAGTAGGAATTGAATCCCGGTGGATTCATGGATCAGATCAGAGGCCGAGTGATCTGTCCTCTCTATCAGGTGCCGTTTAATGATGTGCTCGTAATGAGTGTGAGTATAAGGAGCTTGGGCACCGCGGTGAATGTCTTTCATTTTGTTATGGGATACAGTCATTACTTCAGGCAGTACTTTTGCAATGTAACACAATCCCTCTGAGTTTGGGGCAAGCCACTTATACGCCTTTCTCCCACATATGAAATATGCATCATCGGGGAGAACATATGGGACGGAGTATGACATTGCCATGTTACAAATTTTCCATGTGAAATCTCCTAACCCTAACTCTCCCATCTGTCTAGTACACGTATCAGGTTGTACGATATGTGCACAGTATCCTGGTGATACTTCTCCAACTCGCATGGTCCTACTTCCTAGAGTATACCTATACCGGAAATATTTTCCACTGTTGGTGATCTGGCGTATAAGTTCTGTGTCTATGGGCATTCTATCGGCTCTATATGAAAATGTCATGGTTTGATTAATCCATGACACTTCCCAATTTCCCGGCTTTCGGGGATTGGAAATGTTAAAGCATACTAAAGACCTATCCACATGATACTGGTGGAGCTTCAAACTAGGAGGACTAGAGATATTAAATCTCTTGTCCACCGGCCTCCCACCACTTAACTCAAGTACCTCTCCTACAGTTAAAGGGAATGGTACTAGTCCTGATTTGCTATGACCTTGAGGTACTTGAGAGCATACCCAACAGTCTGTCTGATTTAACACTTTGCTGGGGGAAGAGAGATGCAGATGCACGCTCTTAGCACTAAGAACACTGATAATAAAAATAATTTAAATAAACCCTCACAATTAACATGGAGTATAATTGAAGTTCTTAGCACACATTTGCGCAAATATGCGGGCCCATGTACCGCGGCCAGGTGACTTCATCACATGGGTCCCTAACATCCCTAATATTATCACATTCTATAAATTTATACAGGACTTACCTCTAAATAGGGCCTTATCAATGTGTGCATCTCTCTTCCCCCAGCATAGTATTAGAAGCCTCAGCATGATGGCACCTCTTGATATCTTTAGTAATAGGATGTGCAATCCAGGTTCCCCCCTTTTTTCCCACTATATTTGTGTATATATTGTACACTGGAAGGCAAGGCTTCCTTCCTCTGGATTGGCACTCCTCCCATTCACCCTCAGGTGTTTTAATTAGCTGGGTTCCTGCATTTCAGATCACACATTGATAAGGCCCTATTTAGAGGTAAGTCCTGTATAAATTTATAGAATGTGATAATATTAGGGATGTTAGGGACCCATGTGATGAAGTCACCTGGCCGCGGTACATGGGCTCGCATATTTGTGCAAATGTGTGCTAAGAACTTCATGTTAATTGTGAGGGTTTATTTAAATTATTTTTATTATCAGTGTTCTTAGTGCTAAGAGCGTGCATCTGCATCTCTCTTCCCCCAGCATAGTATTAGAAGCCTCAGCATGATAGCACCTCTTGATATCTTTAGTAATAGGATGTGCAATCCAGGTTCCCCCCTTTTTTCTGATTTAACACTTTACCCACTAAGGAGTGATAGTCACTCAATGGATGCCGGTCCATGTGGACATTAAAACTGGACTGACATTTCTTGATGCACCCATCCTCAACTATATTGTCACAATGCCTACAGATGCAGTTCTCTTCAGCTAACAATCCTTCACAATTCCTTCTATTGTCAATGCTACCAGATCGTTTTCTGATACTCGCCTTTACTCGGAGATTATGTCGCTCTTGGAAATTTACGCCTCCATCCTGGTCATCAGAACCCATTCCCGATCCTTTCTCAACCTCCATGGTACTCTCACCGAAACAGACTGCTCTGGTCAACATCATGGTCAACAGGAAAATCCGGATCACAGTCTCTTGGGGCAAGTCCATCTTAGAGGAGTAAAAGGAGAAAAATAAGAAGGGGGAAGGGAAATAGGAGGGAGATGGGAACTGGAGAAAATAACAAATGGGAAAAAGAAATCTGGCTCGACAAACGCCTCCGATCTTATTATTCTCAGCACTCAGGTGTCGTCTCAATCTTCCCTGAACAGACACTCTAGTGATACAACCTCTACCGTCTGTTCTTTATCACGGGACCTCTCGGGGTCAGTGACCTTTTTACAATGAGACGAATGGACCCAAGTCTCTCTCTCTGCAACCTTCAATGCTGTTGTGCTGGTCAATAAGACTTGATATGGTCCTTCCCATCTGTCAATAAGGCAACCTGAGCGTAGAAAATTCCGTATCATTACATAATCCCCAGGTTCAATGTCATGACAATTACTGTCTGGCAAATCAGGAATCACCAACTTTAGATTATCATTCTGATTCCTCAGTTGCTTACTCATCTTAACCAAATACTTTACAGTGACTTCATTGTTACATTTCAAATCATCCTGGGGGTTAATCATAACATGGGGTTGTCGACCAAACAGAATTTCAAAAGGAGACAGATTAAGAGGGGACCTGGGAGTGGTTCTGATGCTGTATAATACGATTGGCAAAGCTTCGGGCCACAACAATCCTGTTTCAGCCATTACCTTGCTTAATTTGTTTTTAATAGTGCTGTTTACTCTTTCCACCTTCGCACTCGCCTGGGGGCGGTACGAAGTGTGCAGCTTACTATTAATTCCCATCAACTTACACATTGTTTGAAAGACTTCACCTGTAAAATGGGTACCCCTATCACTCTCAATGATTCTAGGGATACCATACCTGCACACAAATTCCTGCACAATTTTCTTTGCAGTAAACACAGCGGTATTTGTGGCCGCGGGAAATGCTTCAACCCAATTTGAGAACACGTCAATACAAACCAATACATATTTTAAATTTCTACAAGGTGGCAATTGTATGAAATCAATTTGTATTACCTGAAAAGGGCCATCTGTCGGAGGGATATGGGATGGCTCTGTCGGTATTGCCTTTCCGATATTCTTCCTCAAGCAGGTGAGACATGTCATCGCTCTTTTACCCGCATGGGAAGAAAATCCTGGGGGGCACCAATAAGCTCTTACCAACTTACACATTCCTTCTTTGCCTAGATGAGTCAGCCCATGTGCCGCCTCCGCTAGACTTGGAAGGTATGCTCTGGGTGCCACTGGCTTACCCTGTCCATCTGTCCAGAGTCCTGAGGACTCCTGGCCATATCCTTTTGACCTCCAAACTGCCTTTTCTTGTGGTGAACACAAATTTTGCATTTCATATAATTTCTGTGTGTTTACAGTATCAAATACCATCAGTTGTGTACTGTCTGTTTGTATGGGGTTACCGGCTGCTGATTTAGCAGCTTCGTCTGCTCGGCTGTTACCAAGTGATACCGGGTCTTGGCTATACGTGTAAGCTTTACACTTGATAACAGCCACTCTGTCGGGTTCCTGTATCGCTGTTAGAAGTCTTTTGATGTGGGCTGCATGCGCTACTGGTGTGCCGGCTGCCGTCATGAAATTTCTGAGGCGCCATAGGGCCCCGAAATCATGGACTACTCCGAAGGCGTACCTAGAATCTGTGTAGATATTGGCTGACTTGCCTTTAGCCAATTCGCATGCTCTGGTTAGGGCAATCAGTTCAGCAACTTGTGCTGAGTGTGGTGGTCCTAGCGGTTCCGCTTCTATGGTACCTTGGTCATCTACGACTGCGTATCCAGTACACAAGTCTCCCGAGTCCGTCTGTCTGTGACAACTACCGTCAGTGTAGAAAGTAAAATCTACATCTTCCAGTGGGTTGTCACTGATGTCAGGCCTTGCCGTGAAATTTTGGGCCAAATATTCCATACAATCATGCGTGTCATCCCCTGTATTAAATCCTCCTTCACCATCACTCTCATCCTCCACCCTTTGTGCCTGTCCAGGCACACCTGGGAGATACGTTGCAGGATTTAATGCGCTGCATCTCCTTATGGTGATGTTTACGGGGGCCATCAATGCCAATTCCCATCTTGTAAACCGCGCTGATGAGACGTGTCTGGTTTGGGCCGAATTCAGTAAGGCTGACACTGCATGTGGTGTATGAATTGTGAGGTTGTGTCCTAGCACTACATCTTCGCTTTTACTTACTAGCAATGCTATCGCTGCAACACTTCGCAAGCATGTGGGGCTGAGCGCTATAGTAGGCTACCGGCCTGCTGGCATCACCATGCTTCTGGGTCAAGACACCTGCTGCGCACCCAGCACTCTCTGTTCCGTACAGTTCAAAGGGTTTTCCATAATCTGGCATACCTAATGCTGGTGCCTGCGTTAGGCACTGTTTATGTCTCTCAAATGCCATCTCAGACTCGTCTGTGTGCGAAATCCGATCAGGTTTGCTTGATGAGACCATCTCCTGTAAAGGCAAGGCCAGTATGGAAAAACCTGGGATCCAGTTACGGCAATACCCACACATTCCTAAAAACGTTCTAATCTGTTGCTGGGTTTGTGGCAGGGTCATGTCACGAATTGCTTGAATTCTATCAGTGGTAAGGTGTCTCAGTCCTTGTGTTAGGCAGTGTCCCAAATACTTCACCATGGTCTGGCATAATTGTAACTTATCTTTGGAAACCTTGTGTCCTGTGTCTGAAAGATGAAACAGGAGTTGTTTCGTATCTCTCAGGGACGCTTCTAGTGAATCAGAACACAGCAGTAAATCATCCACGTACTGTATTAATACTGATCCACTCTCAGGTTGGAAAGACTGTAAACAATCATGCAAGGCCTGAGAGAAAATACTTGGTCTGTCAATGAAACCTTGTGGTAATCGAGTCCAGGTGTACTGAACTCCTCTGTATGTAAATGCGAATAAGTATTGACTGTCAGGGTGCAGAGGTACCGAGAAGAAGGCGGAGCAGAGGTCAATCACAGTGAAAAATTTGGCAGTGGGAGGGATTTGCATAAGGATGACAGCTGGATTTGGCACTACGGGGAATTGACTCTCAACTATTTTGTTGATCCCTCTTAGATCCTGCACTAATCTGTAACCCCTCCCCCCACTCTTTTTAACAGGGAAGATGGGACTATTGGCAGTGCTGGACGTTCTTACCAGAATGCCCTGTTGTAGCAAGCACTCTATTACAGGGTAAACTCCTAACTCCACCTCTGGCTTCAGAGGGTATTGTGGGATTTTTGGAGCTATCCTACCATCTTTTACTTGTACAACTACTGGGGCTACGTTTGCCATTAATCCAGTGTCTTGTCCATCCTTGGTCCAAAGTGATTCCGGTATCTGGGAAATAATTTCCTCTACCTTGGACGGACACCTATTTACAACAACAGTGTGGGACATTAATCTTGTTGGGGAGTCTAGCATATACTGCACTTCCTGAGCGTGGTTTTCGGGTATGTCCAAGAACACACCTTCAGGAGTACAATATATGACACATCCCATTTTGCACAGTAAATCTCTCCCTAGGAGATTAGTCGGAGCCGATGCAGCCTGCAGAAAAGAATGCTTGGTATGCAAAGGCCCTATCGTAATCTCTGCAGGTTTGCTTAAAGGGTAGTGCTGTACTACTCCTGTTACTCCCATGGCTGGAATTGTTTTACCAGTGGTTCTCATGCCCACGGTCGAATTTATCACTGACTTGGCCGCCCCCGTATCTACAAGGAAATTTAAAGATTTACCAGCTACATCAATTGTGACCTCAGGTTCATTTCCAAGGCTCGCAATTAATTTCACTGGCTGCAGACTACAGGTGTGGCCCCACCCCTATTGTATGTGGTGGCCCCCCTGCATTGCGCTGGCAGCTATTACCTGTGAAGGGGGTAAATGTGAACTATCAGAGACTTGCCAGTCTCTTCTTGGGGGATACCTTTTTGTTTCCCCTGCGTGTGGCTCATAACTCCGTCTCTGCGGTCCTTGATCCCAATTTCGTGTGTCATGTCGTTGTCTAGGGGGTTGATATGATTTTTGTGCATTTTTCGATCTACAGTCTCGTGCAAAATGTCCCTCTTTATGACAGTAATAACAAGTTACCACATTTGACTTACCCACAGGGGTCGGGGACTTATACTGAGGTGGCCTTGTGGTCAGGGCCTGTATACTTACGGCCATTAACTTATCACTCTGTGACTCCCTGTGTCTGGTGATGTTTCGATCATGATCAATAGCGGCCTCTCTCAAAGTAGCCACCGACAAACCTCGCCAACATGGTTGGGTGGTCTGTACCCTCGTCCTCAATACTTCCTTTAAACCATCCATTAACACAGATACTGCTACTTCTCTATGATTCACATTTGTCTTAATGTCTTCTATTCCTGTATACTTAGCCATTTCCTGTAGTGCCCGATGAAAATAATCAGCAGCTGTTTCTCCCTCTTTTTGTTTGATGGAGAAAATCTTGTTCCATTTAGCAACAGCTGGGAAATACTCTCTTAACTGTAAATTTATTCTCTTTACATTATCTTGGTTGTACACATCCGTAAGGGGTACCTCTTCGTCTAATTTACAGTCAGCTATAAATCTCGCTGAGTCGACATTGGAGGGTAAACATGCCCTCAGCAATATCTGCCAGTCTTTGTTATTAGGCTCCACAGTATTTCCTAGCTTTCTAATGTACTTCTGGCTTGCAACTAGATCTTTCCTAGGATCAGGGAATTCAGACACCATTGATCTTAATTCCATTCGGGAAAAGGGGCAGTGCATGGCGATGTGTCTGACAGGAGTGACTCCTGAAGTGTCAGTTTTCCCATTTGGTACTGCAATTACCCTAACGGGATTAAGTTCAATAACATCATTCTGAGTAGATTCTACAGCATGTGGTGCAATGGTTTCAGCATATTGTACAGTGCCGTACTTACCAGTTGATACGACCTCACCTGTCCCTCCACTAGGGGCCTTTGATACTGCTCTTACTGGTTGGGATGTGCCCACTGTTGTTTCTGCTATGGTGGCTGCTAGAGAGAGTGCCGATATTGTTGTGGGTTCATCCTCTTGGTCACAATCCCGGGGAAAGTTTAAAACAGGGTACAGCTTGCACGAGTTAGTATTAGCATCAACAATCTTAGTTACATTATTCTTAACATTTATACAGTTACTAAGTGCATGTTTATCATACACCAGTGTGCCATTCTCTGTAACCACCTTCTCTCCCGTTATGTATGGTGGTGGTGGAGCGGTGGCTATCAGTTTTCTGATAGGGTTAGATCAAGCCGCTTGAGCCAATCCTCTCTGTATTTCACCTTCCTGTTGCCATAACTGTAAATAATCATAATGTTTGATCCGTCTCTTTGCAGATTTAATGAGACATATCCTTCTCCTTAGATTTTGTAACACCTCGGGACTAAAACTGCCTACCCGTGGGAACTTTTCCCCGTCATGCACAGTCATTCTTTCCCATTCATCGCACAAAACCTTTGTGTGTGAACCGTATTTCTCACACATGATATACCTTGCCGACCCGATTGGTCGGTTTACTAAGTCAACCTGAACCAAGGTTGATCGCCCCCTACCTGAACAACTGGCCCCCATCTTTGCAGGTGTTGCTTTCACTACCTCTGACCTTCAAATCAGGGTCTTCAGCGAACCCTTACAAAAACCAAGATGTCCGGGGTAGGCCGGCGGCGGAAGTTTACCGAGTACCTCCACTCACTCGCCCACGTCGACCAATACGCCCACACACTGCCTTAGCGCTGGCGTACTCAACCTAGGGCCCCTGTGACCTGAACCTCTATTTACTGGAACATGTGGGTGTGATCCGAAGAGCACTTAACCCTTCCCAGTAACTATTGGTTGTTAGAGAATTCCCGAGTGACCAGCGAACCTCCCTTAAAATAAAAAAAATTACACAAATCACGTTAGAATGTACAAATAGCGTTTATGACCCCTCTAGCATACGCAAATGGTACTGGGTCAAGTTACTAACTAATGCACACAATTACATGCGGTACAATCATTCTGGACATAAGCAACTAATCTTATGTGCGGAGCGACCAGTGGAATCGAAAATTGTGGCTGCGAATTCCTTCAGCCAGAGCTTAATGGCCTATATGGGTACCGCACCAACCCTTCCTGGTGTTGTGCTTCTTTACTCTTTATCTATAGCGGACTTCCTAGTCTGCTGTACCTGGACCTCCTGGTCCGTGACCTCCTGGTCAGTGCTACAGTAGACCTCCCGGTCTGCTATACTCTAATGCTCTTCTTTTAATATGTGTAACAAGGGATGCCTCCCAAGCCACCGTGCCGTCACTTACACGTATGTACCTCACGAGAACTCGATGATTTCCTGTGGTTCCACCCAAAAATTAGAAACTTATATATATATGTATACACACACTTTCACCTCATATACTCTTTACTTTCGTTTCTGCACAGAAATCCCTTTCATTCAGTATCACAGGCTAATCCCGAAAGGAGTTACAACTAGAGAAGGATCTATTAGCTTAAAATTTTGGACACTGAGATAATTTTGCGCTATTATCGCGTTGCCTCCATATCGCCTACTAAAACAATACTATCGTGTGATTTGTATTATGTGGGCGTACCCAGACGCTCCGTTGCGTAATATACGCTCCGTGCGTCGGCCCTTGCGTCGTGTACGCTAGTCCCGCCCTTTGTTAGAGACACATGTACGCAAGCCAGGTATATCCACAGAAATACAACTAACACGTTTATATCAATGTAAATGATCTTTAACTGTAATCATCTACCGAGCACCACACAGAACTTCCTTGTATCTTAGGCAAGCCATGCGCGTGTTTTACAAATTACTCCTTAACATATTAATATTACTTTTAACTACCAATAGCAACAAATCTTTCTCAGCACGTTATCAATGATAAATGGCAAGCAGGAAGGTGAAACGTGAAAATACACAAATAAAAAGAAATGCAGGTGTGTGCGTGTGTTGCGTACGCAAAACAGAGATAAACAGTTTTAAAAGACAATAGCGTTTTGTTCTTACCTTCCGGTTCCGGATTCCACCAGCACTCCTACAGCGTAGCGATGCAGACGCTTATCTAGTCAGCACTACTGTATCCCTCACCACCAATACGGATACGAAGGGATACTGCCTTCCCACCCTTGCTGACAGATAAAGTCTGTGTTCGCTAGTGCGGATATGTGGAGGACGGACGAGCCGCCAATTGATAAAGCTAAATATTTATCTTATAACATTCACTATATGTGGGTAAGAGACTCAGTACGCAATTGACGTATGGGGTACCGTAAGGGTACGCACTTAGTATAGCAGACGCTTAGCCGTGGTCGAGACGCACATGCGGCACGCTCGCTCACAGCTTAACACTTGGTGTCGAGCACGCTATAGGCGGCCAACTACCGTAATGCTACGCTACCAGCGTAGCGGACGCTCGTGACCACGAGGGGAACACAAGCGGCGCAGACGCTCACGGGATGACACACAGTAAACCTTGTATGCAACACAATGAAAGGCTGAGCCTATACTGTAAACCTTGGTTTTGTAATGTGAGCACAATGCAATGCTAATTAACCTCTATTGTATGAAAGCCTCTTGAGCGATTGAGACGCTCTGAATACTCTCAGCAATGTAATAAACACACAATACCTTGCTAAGGTTCCAACACCTTTACTAACAATATCTAGCTATGTAAAAAGGGGAATACAGTTAACAGTTCATACACTACAGGCTAACATCAATATCTAAACATAATAACTACACATATACAATACACAACAGTTTAACAATAACACAGAGAGAGAGAGAGTATGGCAAATACAAACAGGGAACAAGTTGGTCACAGAGAATTACTTACACACACTGGGGAATGATTCGCTGCGCAGTCCTGGTACCAGCTCCGAGTTAGTCAAGATGAAAACCGTTTGTGGAGAGAGAGACTGAGCTGGCCAGGCTGGCTGTTCTTTTATACACTGCGTACAGTACACTACAAAGGGACCTATAATCTCATTGTTCAATGGACACAGGAATGTCTCCCCGCATCATAGCAAAAGGTCATAGGTTAGTTTGAACAGGTGGGCTGTGACTATATCGAACTGCTCAGGTGGGAGGGAATCTCAGGATTCCCGCCGCATGGGTAATGAACTGCAAATATAGTAAATGTCCAGAAACTACTAATAGCCATAACTATACGCAGGAGCGATTAATCTTTACCTAACCAGTACCGGATTGTTTCTAATAAAATGTTCTTTAGTTAGGTACCAAACACCACTGCTCAAACCCTGTCTGACCCTTCGTATCATGAAAAGAGGAATTCCTCTGTCCAGCGACCAGTTACAATAAACAAACTTACAGTTATTATTAAGGGGAACATTACCTATAAAACATACTATTTGGATTTACTATGTAACATTTGAGTCGCCCGCTAGACGCACACAAACTCTACCATAAATGCACATACCACGCGTCAATGCGCACGGCCGTAGAAGCTACATTACGCAACTGCGAATATGCGCACGCACGGGAGAGAATGTGCACGTGCAGCGGGCAAGCGCATGGGGTGAATATATGGCAGCGTGTAGCATGATATTTTTTGACTTTGACACCTCCGCTGGTTAATCCCCACCACCCCCCTCACCCCCTTTATGCTGTTAGGGGACTCGGACGCTCATATAGCAAAACACAGTATTTTCCACCGCCTCCCCCAACCCCATCCCCCATTATTGTGTTATGCCGGACATACCACAATCAGTGAGATCCGTGCAGGGCTTCATTGTGTACAGTATTAAAAGAGTTAAAAGTGTTAAAAAAAATTGTGTGGGGTCCCCCCTCCTAAGCATAACCAGCCTCGGGCTCTTTGAGATGGCCCTGGTTGTTTAAATACCGGGGGAAAATTGGACAGGGATTCCCCGTATTTAGTCAACCAGCTCTGCATCCAGTCCTGGTTCCAAAAATATGGGGGACAAAAGATGTAGGTGTCCCCCATATTTTTAAAACCAGCACCGCGCTCCACTAGCCAGAGAGATAATGCCACAGCCGAGGGACACTTTTATGCTGGTCCCTGCGGCCTTGGCATTACCCCCCGCCCCCCAACTAGTCACCCCTGGACGGGGTACCCTGGGGGAGTGGGGACCCCTTAAATCAAGGGGTCCCCCCTCCAGGCACCCAAGGACCAGGGGTGAAGCCCGAGGCTGTCCCCCCATCCCTGGGCGGTGGATGGGGGCTGATAGCCTTTGTTTGTGTAAAATAAAGAATATTGTTTTTTGTCATAGAACTACAAGTTCCAGCAAGCCTCCCCCACAAGCTGGTACTTGGAGAACCACAAGTACCAGCATGCAGGAAAGTAATGGGCCCGCTGGTACCAGAAGTTCTACCACAAAAAAAATACCCAAATAAAAACAAAACACACACACCTTGAAAGTAGTGATGTGCACCGGAAATTTTTCGGGTTTTGTGTTTTGGTTTTGGATTCGGTTCCGCGGCCGTGTTTTGGATTCGGACGCGTTTTGGCAAAACTTCCCTGAAAATTTTTTGTCGGATTCGGTTGTGTTTTGGATTCGGGTGTTTTTTTACAAAAAACCCTCAAAAACAGCTTAAATCATAGAATTTGGGGGTCATTTTGGTCCCATAGTATTATTAACCTCAATAACCATAATTTCCTCTAATTTTCAGTCTATTCTGAACAACTCACAATATTATTTTTAGTCCTAAAATTTGCACCGAGGTCGCTGGATGGCTAAGCTAAGCGACACAAGTGGCCGACACAAACACCTGGCCCATCTAGGAGTGGCACTGCAGTGTCAGGCAGGATGGCACTTCAAAAAAATTGTCCCCAAACAGCAGATGATGCAAAGAAAAAAAGAGGCGCACCAAGGTCGCTGTGTGACTAAGCTAAGTGACACAAGTGGCCGACACAAACACCTGGCCCATCTAGGAGTGGCACTGCAGTGTCAGACAGGATGGCACTTCAAAAAAATAGTCCCCAAACAGCATATGATGCAAAGAAAAAAAGAGGCGCAATGAGGTAGCTGTGTGACTAAGCTAAGCGACCCAAGTGGCCGACACAAACACCTGGCCCATCTAGGAGTGGCACTGCAGTGTCAAACAGGATGGCACTTCAAAAAAATAGTCCCCAAACAGCACATGATGCATGAAAAAAAGAGGCGCACCAAGGTCGCTGTGTGACTAAGCTAAGCGACACAAGTGGCCGACACAAACACCTGGCCCATCTAGGAGTGGCACTGCAGTGTCAGGCAGGATGGCACTTCAAAAAAATAGTCCCCAAACAGCACATGATGCAAAGGAAAAAAAAGAGGCGCACCAAGGTCGCTGTGTGACTAAGCTAAGCGACACAAGTGGCCGACACAAACACCTGGCCCATCTAGGAGTGGCACTGCAGTGTCAGGCAGGATGGCACTTCAAAAAAATTGTCCCCAAACAGCACATGATGCAAAGAAAAATGAAAGAAAAAAGAGATGCAAGATGGAATTGTCCTTGGGCCCTCCTACCCACCCTTATGTTGTATAAACAGGACATGCACACTTTAACGAACCCATCATTTCAGCGACAGGGTCTGCCACACGACTGTGACTGAAATGACTGGTTGGTTTGGGCCCCCACCAAAAAAGAAGCAATCAATCTCTCCGTGCACAAACTGGCTCTACAGAGGCAAGATGTCCACCTCATCATCATCCTCCGATTCCTCACCCCTTTCACTGTGTACATCCCCCTCCTCACAGATTATTAATTCGTCCCCACTGGAATCCACCATCTCAGATCACTGTGTACTTTCTGGAGGCAATTGCTGGTGAATGTCTCCACGGAGGAATTGATTATAATTTATTTTGATGAACATCATCTTCTCCACATTTTCTGGAAGTAACCTCGTACGCCGATTGCTGACAAGGTGAGCGGCTGCACTAAACACTCTTTCGGAGTACACACTGGAGGGAGGGCAATTTAGGTAGAATAAAGCCAGTTTGTGCAAGGGCCTCCAAATTGCCTCTTTTTCCTGCCAGTATACGTACGGACTGTCTGACGTGCCTACTTGGATGCGGTCACTCATATAATCCTCCACCATTCTTTCAATGGTGACAGAATCATATGCAGTGACAGTGGACGACATGTCAGTAATCGTTGGCAGGTCCTTCAGTCCGGACCAGATGTCAGCACTCGCTCCAGACTGCCCTGCATCACCGCCAGCGGGTGGGCTCGGAATTCTTAGCCTTTTCCTCGCACCCCCAGTTGCGGGAGAATGTGAAGGAGGAGCTGTTGACGGGTCACGTTCCGCTTGACTTGACAATTTTCTCACCAGCACGTCTTTGAACCTCTGCAGACTTGTGTCTGCCGGAAAGAGAGATACAACGTAGGTTTTAAATCTAGGATCGAGCACGGTGGCCAAAATGTAGTGCTCTGATTTCAACAGATTGACCACCCGTGAATCCTGGTTAAGCGAATTAAGGGCTCCATCCACAAGTCCCACATGCCTAGCGGAATCGCTCTGTTTTAGCTCCTCCTTCAATGTCTCCAGCTTCTTCTGCAAAAGCCTGATGAGGGGAATGACCTGACTCAGGCTGGCAGTGTCTGAACTGACTTCACGTGTGGCAAGTTCAAAGGGTTGCAGAACCTTGCACAACGTTGAAATCATTCTCCACTGCGCTTGAGTCAGTTGCATTCCCCCTCCTTTGCCTATATCGTGGGCAGATGTATAGGCTTGAATGGCCTTTTGCTGCTCCTCCATCCTCTGAAGCATATAGAGGGTTGAATTCCACCTCGTTACCACCTCTTGCTTCAGATGATGGCAGGGCAGGTTCAGGAATGTTTGGTGGTGCTCCAGTCTTCGGCACGCGGTGGCTGAATGCCGAAAGTGGCCCGCAATTCTTCGGGCCACCGACAGCATCTCTTGCACGCCCCTGTCGTTTTTTAAATAATTCTGCACCACCAAATTCAATGTATGTGCAAAACATGGGACGTGCTGGAATTTGCCCAGATGTAATGCACGCACAATATTGGTGACGTTGTCCGATGTCACAAATCCCCAGGAGAGTCCAATTGGGGTAAGCCATTCTGCGATGATGTTCCTCAGTTTCCGTAAGAGGTTGTCATCTGTGTGCCTCTTATGGAAAGTGGTGATACAAAGCGTAGCCTGCCTAGGAACGAGTTGGCGTTTGCGAGATGCTGCTACTGGTGCCGCCGCTGCTGTTATTGCTGCGAGAGGCAATACATCTACCCAGTGGGCTGTCACAGTCATATAGTCCTGAGTCTGCCCTGCTCCACTTGTCCACATGTCCGTGGTTAAGTGGACATTGGGTACAACTGCATTTTTTAGGACACTGGTGACTCTTTTTCTGATGTCTGTGTACATTTTCGGTATCGCCTGCCTAGAGAAATGGAACCTAGATGGTATTTGGTACCGGGGACACAGTACCTCAAACAAGTCTCTAGTTGCCAGTAAATTAACGGTGGATACCGGAACCACATTTCTCACCACCCAGGCTGACAAGACCTTAGTTATCCGCTTTGCAGCAGCTGTGATATTTCATCTTCCTCGCAAAGGACTGTTGGACAATCAATTGCTTACTGGAAGTAGTACAAGTGGTCTTCCAACTTCCCCTCTGGGATGACGATCGACTCCCAGCAGCAACAACAGCAGCGCCAGCAGCAGTAGGCGTTACACTCAAGGATGCATCGGAGGAATCCCAGGCAGGAGAGGACTCATCAGACTTGCCAGTGACATGGCCTGCAGGACTATTGGCTTTCCTGTGTAAGGTGGAAATTGACACTGAGGGAGTTGGTGGTGTGGTTTGCAGGAGCTTGGTTACAAGAGGAAGGGATTTAGTGGTCAGTGGACTGCTTCCGCTGTCATCCAAAGTTTTTGAACTTGTCACTGACTTCTGATGAATGCGGACCAGGTGACATATAAGGGAGGATGTTCCTAGGTGGTTAACGTCCTTACCCCTACTTATTACAGCTTGACAAAGGCAACACACGGCTTGACACCTGTTGTCCGCATTTGTGTTGAAATAATTCCACACCGAAGAGGTGATTTTTTTTGTATTTTGACCAGGCATGTCAATGGCCATATTCGTCCCACGGACAACAGGTGTCTCCCCGGTGCCTGACTTAAACAAACCACCTCACCATCAGAATCCTCCTTGTCAATTTCCTTCCCAGCGCCAGCAACACCCATATCCTCATCCTGGTGTACTTCAACAGTGACAGCTTCAATTTGACTATCAGGAACTGGACTGTGGGTGCTCCTTCCAGCACTTGCAGGGGGCGTGCAAATGGTGGAAGGCGCGAGTTCTTCCCGTCCAGTGTTGGGACGGTCAGGCATTGCAACCGACACAATTGGACTCTCCTTGGGGATTTGTGATTTAGAAGAACGCACAGTTCTTTGCTGTGCTTTTGCCAGCTTAAGTCTTTTCATTTTTCTAGCGAGAGGATGAGTGCTTCCATCCTCATGTGAATCTGAACCACTAGCCATGAACATAGGCCAGGGCCTCAGCCGTTCCTTGCCACTCCGTGTCGTAAATGGCATATTGGCAAGTTTGCGCTTCTCATCAGACGCTTTCAATTTTGATTTTTGGGTCATTTTACTGAACTTGTTTTTTGGATTTAATATGCTCTCTACTATGACATTGGGCATCGGCCTTGGCAGACGACGGTGATGGCATTTCATTGTCTCGGCCATGACTAGTGGCAGCAGCTTCAGCACGAGGTGGAAGTGGATCTTGATCTTTCCCTATTTTAACCTCCACATTTTTGTTCTCCATTTTTTAATATGTGGAATTATATGCCAGTATCAATAGCAATGGCCTACTACTATATATACTGCGCACAACTGAAATGCACCACAGGTATGGATGGATAGTATACTTGACGACACAGAGATAGGTAGAGCAGTGGCCTTCCGTACCGTACTGCTATATATACTGGTGGTCACTGTCAGCAAACTGCAAAACTAAAATGCACCACAGGTATAGAATCTAGATGGATAGTATACTTGACGACACAGAGGTAGGTAGAGCAGTGGCCTTCCGTACCGTACTGCTATATATACTGGTGGTCACTGTCAGCAAAACTCTGCACTGTACTCCTCCTATATAATACTGCTGGTCCCCAGTCCCCACAATAAAGCAGAGTGAGCACAGATATATGCAGCACACTGAGCACAGATATGGAGTGTTTTTCAGGCAGACAACGTATACTGGTGGTCACTGGTCAGCAAAACTCTGCACTGTACTCCTCCTATATAATAAACTGGTGGTCCCCAGTCCCCACAATAAAGCAGTGTGAGCACAGATATATGCAGCACACTGAGCACAGATATGGAGTGTTTTTCAGGCAGACAACGTATACTGGTGGTCACTGTCAGCAAAACTCTGCACTGTACTCCTCCTATATAATAGTGCTGGTCCCCAGTCCCCACAAAGCAGTGTGAGCACAGATATATGCAGCACACTGAGCACAGATATGGAGTGTTTTTCAGGCAGACAACGTATACTGGTGGTCACTGGTCAGCAAAACTCTGCACTGTACTCCTCCTATATAATACTGCTGGTCCCCAGTCCCCACAATAAACCAGTGTGAGCACAGATATATGCAGCACACTGAGCACAGATATGGAGTGTTTTTCAGGCAGACAACGTATACTGGTGGTCACTGTCAGCAAAACTCTGCACTGTACTCCTCCTATATAATATACTGGTGGTCGCCCGTCCCCACAATAAAGCAGTGTGAGCACAGATATATGCAGCACACTGAGCACAGATATGGAGTGTTTTTCAGGCAGACAACGTATACTGGTGGTCACTCTCAGCAAAACGCTGCACTGTACTCCACCTATATAATACAGCTGCTCCCCAGTCCCCACAATTAAGCAGTGTGAGCACAGATATATGCAGCACACTGAGCACAGATATGGAGTGTTTTTCAGGCAGACAACGTATACTGGTGGTCACTGTCAGCAAAACTCTACACTGTACTCCTCCTATATAATATACTGGTGGTCCCCAGTCCCCACAATAAAGCAGTGTGAGCACAGATATATGCAGCACACTGAGCACAGATATGGAGTGTTTTTCAGGCAGACAACGTATACTGGTGGTCACTGTCAGCAAAACTCTGCACTGTACTCCTCCTATATAATACTGCTGGTCCTCAGTCCCAACAATAAAGAAGTGTGAGCACAGATATATGCAGCACACTGAGCACAGATATGGAGTGTTTTTCAGGCAGACAACGTATACTGGTGGTCACTGTCAGCAAAACTCTGCACTGTACTCCTCCTATATAATATACTGGTGGTCCCCAGTCCCCACAATAAAGCAGTGTGAGCACAGATATATGCAGCACACTGAGCACAGATATGGAGTGTTTTTCAGGCAGACAACGTATACTGGTGGTCACTGTCAGTAAAACTCTGCACTGTACTCCTCCTATATAATACAGCTGCTCCCCAGTCCCCACAATTAAGCAATGTGAGCACAGATATATGCAGCACACTGAGCACAGATATGGAGTGTTTTTCAGGCAGACAACGTATACTGGTGGTCACTGTCAGCAAAACTCTGCACTGTACTCCTCCTATATAATACAGCTGCTCCCCAGTCCCCACAATTAAGCAATAAGCACAAGTATTTGCATCAACATTAATAAACGGAGAGGACGCCAGCCACGTCCTCTCCCTAACATTTCCAATGCACGAGTGAAAATGGCGGTGACGCGCGGCTGCTTATATAGAATCCGAATCTTGCGAGAATCCGACAGCGGGATGATGACGTTCGGGCGCGCTCGGGTTAACCGAGCCATGCGGGAGAATCCGAGTATGCCTCAGACCCGTGTAAAATGGGTGAAGTTCGGGGGGGTTCGGTTTCCGAGGAACCGAACCCGCTCATCACTACTTGAAAGTATAATTTTATTCAAACACACTTACGCACTCATACATACTTTGTCCAGTAGAAACCACGGGGTACCTGTAAGGAATAAAATTATACTTACGGACCATCCGGTGAAGCTTGGTCCTGTAGTAATCCAAAGGGTCGATTTAAAAAACAGAAGCTAAATCCCACTCCACGCAACTAAAGGGGATCCATGTGGACACATGGATCCCCTTTCCCCGAACGCTGGGACCCTCGTGACTCCTGTCACTGGAGATCCCAGCAGCCAATCAGGGAGCGCACGTCATGGCACTCTCCTGCTTGGCTGTGCGCTCCTGTTCTGTCAATCAGGCAGAGCACAGCGGCTAGAATGGAGGATAGCTGTCCTCCATTCTAGCCTATGATGGGAACTTTGCGGTCTGCGGCTAACCGCAAAGTTAATTGGGGGTCACCCACAAGAGTGACCCCAATTAACCCCGCGGTTAGCCGCATACCGCAAAGTTCCCATTATAGGCTAGGATAGAGCTGTGCTAAGCTCCATTCTAGCCGCTGCGCTCTGCCTGAATTGACAGGCCAGGAGCGCACAGCTAAGCAGGAGAGCGCCATGACATGCGCTTCCTGATTGGCTGCTGGGATCTCCAGTGACAGGAGTCACAGGGGGTCCCGGCATTCGGGAAAAGGGGTTTCATGTGTAAACATGGAACCCCTTTAGTGCGCTGGACCGGGTTTTTTTCGGTTTGTTTTTTATTAACCCTGTGGATTCTACATGGAACGAAGAGGACCGATCATCATTGGGAAATAGGTGAGTATTTTGGGCTTTTTTTTACAGGTTTCCAATTGGAATCTACGTTGACAAGGGGACCGATGGGCTCCGTGGGACACTAGGTAAGTATGTGTGAGTGTGTAAGTGTGCTTGTATGTTAATTAAAGTTTTTACTTCCATGGTGTGTGTGTTCTGTTTTTATTTGGGTATTTTTGTTGTTGTAGAACTACAGTTACCAGCGGGCCGGTTATTTCCTTGCATGCTGGTACTTGTGGTTCTCCAAGTACCAGCAAGCAGGGAACGGCTTGCTGGAACTTGTAGTCCTACGACAAAAAAACAATATTCTTTTCTTTACACAAACAAAGGCCCAGGGATGGGAGGACAGCTTCGGGCTTCACCCCTGGCCCTTGGGTACCTAGTGGTGACTAGTTGGGGGGGTAATGCCATGGCCGCAGGGACCTACATAAATGTGTCCCCCAGCTGTGGCATTATCTTCTTGGCTAGTGGAGCCTGGTGCTGGTTTTAAAAATACGGGGGACCCCTACGATTCCCTCTCTCCCCCCCCCATATTTTTGGAACCAGGGCCGGCCCAAGAGCCTGGTGCTGGTTGTCTAAGTACAGGGGGACCCCAGTCAATTTTTCCCAGGTATTTAAACTATCAGGACCAGCTCAAGGAGCCCGAGGCTGGTTATGCTTAGGAGGGGGAACCCCACGCTTTTTTTTTTTTACATTTTTAACTATTTCTGACCCTTTTCCACAGAGAAGCATGCACGGATCTCACTGATCCGTGCATGACTATCTGAACATGCCAGCAAAAAAGCAGGTATATTTGAAAGCTCCTTTTTTTTTAACGAATTCTATGCTTTCCGGCAGTGTTTGGCTATTGTCGGCAGTGATTGAGAATACAAATTCTTAGTAAATTACCGAGTTGTATAAAGTACAACAGAGATTCTCTAACGCCAACGATCTACAAAACTGTGTTGCTCGAACAGTTAGTTGCATCAGAATACACTAATTTATATTTACTGGTATGTCTACAGCTGCTCATTACTGCTGCGTATTTTAGATAGTGGAATGAGTCGCTCCTGCAGATTTACCCTGATTTATGTGAATCCTGTGTGCACCCTTCCATTGAATGTTTTACAATGGATTACACAGAAATTAAAAATTATAAAGTGAATGTCAGGGGGAAAAATATATAGATTGGCACTTTGGGAATCGAACCCGGAACCCTCAGTGTGGGAGGTGGGAGCCTTCACCGCTAGCCTATGTCGCTGCATGGAAGATACACAAGTTCATGTGTAAAAGTAATGCAAGCAGCGATTCCTTCCCATTGGTGATCGTTTATGCCATTAGGGGACTCAGACGCTCACTTAGTGCAGTGTACATACTGTAAAGTCAATGAGCTACATTATTCCTTTCACACATTAGTTGCGTTTGCACACACAAGTGTTCACACATTAGTTGCATACACGTATTTTAACACATTCGTTTGCGGCTGAATAAACTATTTTTATTTATTTTTTACTCTCTCCGTCTGACCATTGGTCACCATCTGTGTGTACACTATGCAGTACAGGACTGTATATTAACATTACAGTCGTCACTGACCATTTGCCAGAGCTTGTACTGTAGATCAATCCGCCGATATTCAAACTAAAGTACTGGATTAGTGGAGCATTAGCCACCCAGTGGTGGAGATGTGTATTGCATGCTGAGTATCTAGTCACGCCTCAACATGCCTGTCCGTGATTAAACTCAGCAACCTAAGCTATTGCCTAGGCGTGACTAAACCTCCATCTAGGCGCCGAAACAGTCAAGATAATGGAGGACCCATCTGTATATCCAATACCACTGGACACCTAGTGCACATTAAGGACTATTCATTCATCAATTAGGCTCTCATTTTATTCAATTCTGTATATCTTGAATTTATTGTGTGAAATATACCATAGTATTTTTATGTCTGTTAAGTGCATTTTATATATACATATATCCTGGGGAAGTTTATACATTTTTATTAAATATTATTAATCTATACTTACTGTTGTCATATGTATTTTTAAGCGCTACCTATGTATTATATACATTGCGCTTTTCATTTTAAGAGGTTGGCAATCCTCTTTCCCAGGTGGTTGCTGATATACATTATTGTATCAGCACTTTTCAGTACAGCGCCTAAGAGTACTTTTTGTTTTTAATTTCCTGACCTTAGGCGGGATGTACTAACCTCTCATCGCTGCGGTATTAGGGTTATCTCTTCGCTCCCGGTGTTTACTACTTGTTAGTTGTTTTCCTCCTACCGCCCAGCTTTCCCCAATGCTCCCTGTAGTTTCCGCGTCACACTGGTCATCACTGCGGTCTGCCATAATCATCGGCGCGTCCACTGATCCCTCCACAGCGGTTGTTCAGCGTTGCGCTCCCCCTGTCAATGAGTTGCGCATGCGCAGTAGTCTCTGCTTCCTACTACTGTGACTACTGCGCATCTCACTGACAGGGGGAGCACAGCGCTGAACAACCGCTGTGGAGGGATTTGTGGCCGCGGCGGTGAATATGGCAGGCTGCAGTGACGACCAGTGTGATGCGGAGACTACATGGAGCGTTGGGGAGCACTGGGCAGCAGGAGGAAAACAACTAACGAGGAGTAAACAACGGGAGCGCAGAGATAACCCTAATACCGCAGCGGGAGAGGTTAGTACATCCCGCCCCTGGTCTGGTTGTTGGAGACTGAAAGTATCCCATACTCCAGTTTTATTGGAGTCTGAATAAGAGATCCCTATTCTTACATTCTGACTTCAAGAGACATCAATTCCTTTCTCCCAGGCCTGTTATACATAGAGTCACATATAGGGGACTCATACTATTACCATCTATGTGAAATAAATCCATTTCTTTACATACTCTTACAAGATACAATTCTGATGCTGCTGATGGTGTGTAAATGTCACATCTCTGTCACAGTAGTCTATGTGCTACACTTCGTAAAAGTTTCCATGAGAGGGATCCAATGGCATTAGCGATCATTTTACTTCTTACACATCACAGGGACAGGCAGAGCCAGATTAAGGGGGGTCCATTCTGATTGGACACCTGCCGTAGATCGGATCTCTCTTACCGATCCAATCTGCAGCGGCGCTGTGCACCCGGCTTCCGGCTCCCGGCCCCACTGTGCGTGTGCAGGGAAGCTGCGGCAGCAGCACAGGGCAGCTTAGCGACGGCTCAGTTGTCCAATAATACGGAAGCAGCAGCCTGCGTCATTGGCTGTGCGCAGGCTGCTGCTCAGCACAATAGGCAATGCACATAAAATTGCTTAATCGGGCGCTAATACAATGTTATATATACTTGATATGTACCAATTTAGTCTGGTTTGATTTTATTTGAAAAGCAGCTCCTATGTGGCAACTGGATGCCTTTTGCACTAGAAAGATAGATTAAGTTTCAATGGAAACATTAAGGAGCGCTAGTAATATATTGATAAAATTGTTTTTTATTTATTTTATAGATAATAATTACCACATTATAAACAATCTACCTAGTAGCTACAAAGTAACATAAAATCACAATACAATGATTGAATATGCAATATACGTATTTTCAGCTAATTAGCTCTTATTAAAAAAGCAGTACTGCAGTCCAAAATTGATATAGTGGGATCAGGAAGTCCTCCAATTGGTATAGTTAAGTGTAAAATAGAAGAAACCGTCCCACAGTATTGTTGTGAGTTGGTACTTTGTATTTATTGTAAGTTTCCTCGATTTACGAGACACTGATCTCACCCGTAATGGCTCCTGATGAAACCGCCGTTTGTTTGGGGCGGAGAAATGCGTTGAGGGCTGCGGGCACTGCTTGTCCACTGAAGGAGTCCTCATCTATCCTCCAACACTTTGGTTAATCCTGAGATCTCTCCCCTTCTGGCGTTTGGTGAGACGATACATCTAGATGCTCCACCGCTGTGCTTGAGAAGCCCTGTCAGCGGACCGACTGTTGAGAACCTGCGACATCCCCTCTCGAAATACTAAGGAGATATACATCCAGCTGCTCATAGTCCGTACCGCAAAACTGCCATCGACGGGAATCAGCGGTGATCAGCCATTACGGGTGAGATCAGTGTCTCGTAAATCGAGGAAACTTACAATAAATACAAAGTACCAACTCACAACAATACTGTGGGACGGTTTCTTCTATTTTACACTTAACTATACCAATAGGAGGACTTCCTGATCCCACTATATCAATTTTGGACTGCAGTACTGCTTTTTTAATAAGAGCTAATTAGCTGAAAATACGTATATTGCATATTCAATCATTGTATTGTGGTTTTATGTTACTTTGTAGCTACTAGGTAGATTGTTTATAATGTGGTAATTATTATCTATAAAATAAATAAAAAACAATTTTATCAATATATTACTAGCGTTTCTTCTGCTGCTCAGCACGCAGGAAGGAGAGGGGGGAGCCCTCTGAATGTGTGGAGCCAGCAGATAACAAAGTAAGTCTGGCTAGCACTGGGTCATACACGTATATATATGTATATACACATATCTATATATATATTTATATGTGTGTGTGTATATATATATATATATATATATATAGATAGATAGATAGATAGATAGATAGATAGATAGATAGAGATAGTATTTATATATATATATATATATATATATATATAATAAATTTAAACACAGTATATATACAGTATATATATATATATATATATACACACACAGGTTGAGTATCCCTTATCCAAAATGCTTGGGACCAGAGGTATTTTGGATATCGGATTTTTCCGTATTTTGGAATAATTGCATACCATAATGAGATATCATGGTGATGGGACCTAAATCTAAGCAAAGAATGTATTTATGTTACATATACACCTTATACACACAACCTGAAGGCAATTTTAGCCAATATTTATTATAACTTTGTGCATTAAACAAAGTGTGTCTGCATTCACACAATTCATTTATGTTTCATATACACCTTATACACACAGCCTGAAGGTCATTTATTACAATATTTTTAATAACTTTGTGTATTAAACAAAGTTTGTATACATTGAGCCAGCAAAAAACAAAGGTTTCACTATCTCACTCTCAGTCAAAAAAGTCCGTATTTCGGAATATTTGGATATGGGACACTCAACCTGTATATAAATATATATATATATATATATATCTCAGTGCCGTAACTAGGCATTTTAGCGCTGTGTGTAAGAAACGACAGTGGCGCGCCCCCCCCCATGGAAGATAGGGGCAGTGCGCGCCGTAGGCGCGCGAAAAATTTATAGGGGCGTGGCTTAACAGGGAAGGGGCGTGGCCACAAAATAATAGCATTTCATACTACGGTGCACAGTAGTCTACATTATTCAAATTACGCTGCACAGTAGCGCCACTACACCAGGTAGAGCCCCTTTTATACATTACAGCAGACAGCGTCCCCCTTTTTACACATTACAGCAGACAGTCCTTTTTACACATTGCGGCAGCCAGTCCCCCTTTTTACACATTGTGGCAGCCAGGCCCCCTCTTTACACATTGCGGCAGCCAGTCCCCCTTTTTACACATTGCGGCAGCCAGTCCCCCTTTTTACATATTGCGGCAGCCAGGCCCCCTTTTTACACATTACGGCAGCCAGGCCCCCTTTTTACACATTGCGGCAGCCAGGCCCCCTCTTTACACATTGTAGCAGCCAGGACCCCTTTTTACACATTGCGGCAGCCAGGCCCCCTCTTTACACATTGCAGCAGCCAATCCCCCTTTTTACACATTGCGGCAGCCAGGACCCCTTTTTACACATTGCGGCAGCCAGTCCCCCTTTTTACACATTGCGGCAGCCAGGCCCCCTTTTTACACATTGCGGCAGCCAGGACCCCTTTGTACACATTGCGGCAGCCAGGCCCCCTTTTTATACATTGCGGCAGCCAGGACCCCTTTTAACACATTGCGGCAGCCAGTCCCCCTTTTACACATTGCGGCAGCCAGGTCCCCTTTTTACACATTGCGGCAGCCAGGACCCCTTTGTACACATTGCGGCAGCCAGGCCCCCTTTTTATACATTGCGGCAGCCAGGACCCCTTTTTACACATTGCGGCAGCCAGGCCCCCTTTTTACACATTGCGGCAGACGGTGTCCCCCAGAGAGAGAGAGAGAGAGAGAGAGATACTTACCTTCTCCCCGCTGACAGGCTCCTCGTGCTGGCATCTCCCTCTCGGTGCAGGCAGTGAGGTGAGAAGGAGGAGGAGGGAGGGGGAGCAGGGAGCCGCAGCAGCGCTATTTCATTGGTAGTAAGCGCCGCTGCAGCATCCCCCTCTCCTTCCGTATTGGCTGCCTGGCGCTGCTGTGGATGCTGGGATGAAGGAACTGCATCCCAGCATCCATAGCAGCGCCGGGCAGCCAATACAGAAGGAGAGGGGGATGCTGCAGCGGCGCTTACTACCAATCAAATAGCGCTGCTGCGGCTCCCTGCTCCCCCTCCCTCCTCCTCCTTGAACGCTGCCCGGCGCTGGTCTCTTCTCCCTCCAGCGCGGCGCACGGCGTACACAGCAGCCAGAGGCGGCATGTAATGAGTCAATTTGACTCATTACATGCCGCTGGCCGTTGCGCCCTCAGGGCAACTGCGCTGTGTGCCAAACCCACTTGGCACACACGTAGTTACGGCCCTGATATATATGTATGTATAGCTAACCCTAAGCCCCCATACTGGCAGTCCTTTTTCTCTCAACAGTAGAGAAAATTCCAAGCACCAGAAACCTCTGAGTTGTAGCACAGGCATAGGATAAATACCGCAGCACTTTCCCAATAAAGGCTCCGGACTCCTGGAGCAGGATTGATTTCTAGGAATAAAACATAATGGAAAAGGCGCTCATAGTGCAGACTGTTTATTCAATTTAAAAACAGTAGCAGGTCCACGGACAAATTGTATAGGACTCGTACCATATAGCACACGCTGTAGGCTGGTTACCACACGGTTCCTGACGAAGTGTGATACGAAACACGTTGGGGGCGTGGCCTGTCTGACACGCTGTGTCCACCTGTGCAGCTGCTCCCACTGTCGGATCCAGAGAGGTTTCCCGACAAGTCACGGCTATACCATGGCCGGCGGCGCGGTGTGTGGTCCCGGGCGGCGGCCAGCGGGTATGCAGTTTGTGCCAGTGGAAATTTTTTGAACCGTTTGGTAACCAGCCCACAGCGTGTGCTATATGGTACGAGTCCTATACAATTTGTCCGTGGACCTGTTACTGTTTTTAAATTGAATAAACAGTTTGCACTATGAGCACCTTTTCCATTATGTTTTACTCCTATATATATATATATATATATATATATATATATAAAATATACATACTGTATATAGATAATCTTAAACCCCCATAAGCCCCTGCAACCTAACCCTCCCCGGTGGTGCCTAACCCTTCCGCTCAGCAGTATAAACCTAACCCTCCCTCCCCCACAGCCTACCCCTCCCTGATGGTGCTTAACCCTAACCCATCCCTCCCGGCAGCCTAACCCTAACTGACACCCCCTCCCCGCAGCCTAAACCTAACCTCCCTCTGGACCCCCAAAGACCATGAGAGGTTTACATTTTCACCTCAGGTTTTTTTTTTGTTCCTCCTCTTTTGTCTTTAGCACAAAATATTGTCTTTAGCACAAAATATATTCTTTTAATCTTTCTTTAACTCCACCAAGGTCAGGGGGCCAGTACTGATAAGAGCGGTAAGGCACCCCTGTCTTAAGTGCACCGGGCCCCCCGAAGGCTTAATCCAGCCCTAGGGACAGGCTCCTTTCAAAGCCCCTGTCTCTAGATGGGATTTTTGTTATGTCCAGCCGATCCTTACTTTCTTACTATAGTGATAAGAAATGATTCCTCTTTGTCTTATTTGTCCTTGTCATGTTGTTCCTTACTTTATACTCCATATTTATGCATGAACTGCTACCACGGCTGGATTGCCCATCTGGCACTTTTGGCAAACGCAATGTCATAATAAAGCTGCCCAATATTGTTTACTACATGCAAAAACAGCCAGTCTTCTCCGTGTGCTGCATGTGCACTCCTTGCATCATAATATGAGATATCCAGGTGCAAATTTTCGTCTTTTAGCTGGATTTTCTCCTATCTTTAAATGAGGCATTGTATCTGTTATTTTCAACTTCATATAATTCCTGGGCCGGCTTACTGACACTTTCATTTTCAACACACGATAATGCAAAACATCTGGTTGTCCTTCAGAAGTAGAGCATGTTTGAAGTCAAGAGATCTTACCCACAGTATAAGGGGATTATTGAGAATGAATGTGTATTGTGGCGCAATAAGGCTTTGTGACTAATTTCAAGAATATGATCATGCCTAATTTCAGCCACTTTACAATTATCTAGTCGTGCCCCCAAAGCGTCACAGTACACAACAGAGAGCATCTCTAGAATAATTGCATGCTAATGCAACTCTTGAATCACTCGAGATTCAAGGCCATAGAGACCTCAACCTGTGCTCACAAATCACTTTTATACATTTGCCTTGAATGCTCACATTCAGCAGAAAACACTTTTTACTTTCTGTAAGCATTTGGATAGTAGACGTAGTCAGGCATGTTTTGCAGTATAAGGGGAAGATGTAGGTATATACACACCTAAGGCTCTCATTTAGTAAGGATTGCAATGCAGCATTCAGCTTGGATTGCTATTGAGACAGAAAGTGCGATTTTCTCAGTCCTCCTTCTGTTAAAAAATGCATGTGAAGAGCGGCCCAGAAAGGAAAAAAAACACCCACCGATGCATTCCCAAATGTGCGTAAGCAGATGCATAATTGTGATGCATACACAAAAATCGAGTAACATCAACAGTTGCGGTTGACCCAAGGCTACTCAGACTAAAGAGAATACGCCGGTGCAATGTTTTTAGTCACAATCCATTGCAACTGACCTCAGATACATGCCCCAAAATCTGCCATGATCTGTCTGCAATTTACAACCACGTCCCACAAACACGATAATCGGCTGAAGTGACTTTGCAAAATTGCAACTGAAGCTGAATAAGGCCAGCAATCCTTAGCAATTCAAAGGCAGGAGGAGGTGCATAGTGTAGCATAATGTGTAAGGGGCATTATTGTGTGTGGCATAATGTGTGAAGGGCTTTACTGTGTGTGGCATAATGTGTGAAGGGCTTTACTGTGTGTGGCATAATGTTTATGGGGCATTTCTATGTGGCATAATATGTGAGGGGCATTACTGTGTGGCATAATGTGTAAGGGGCATCACTGTGTGACATAATGTATAAGGGGCTCTACTACTGTGTGGCATTATGTGTCATAAAGGGTATTACCACTGTGTTACATAACATGAATGAGCTCTGTGTGGTGTAATGTGAATGGGCTCTGTGTGGCGTAATGTGAATAGGCTCTGTGTAGCGTAATGTGAATGAGCTCTGTGTGGCATAACATGAAGTGGCCTGTGTGGCTAACAATAGTGAGAATTAGCAGTTTTTAGTGTTAGAAGGTGTTATTTGAAGACTACATTGGAATAGGCACTATGAATGGTAAGTCCTAGATAAATGTATATACAGTAATATGTGAGTATTAGGAATGGGTTCGGGCATGGGTTGGGGCTACCTGGGTTGGGTTGGTGTGGCTGGGATGCTTTGGGGCATCATATTGTAACACTTAATCTAACACTTTTTAGAACCCAAACTGCTTTTTACTATTGTAACCCTTTTTCTCTGACGTCCTAAGTGAATGCTGGGGACTCCGTAAGGACCATCGGGGAATAGCGGCTCCACAGGAGACTGGGCACAACTAAAGAAAGCTTTAGGACTACCTGGTGTGCACTGGCTCCTCCCACTATGACCCTCCTCCAGACCTCAGTTAGAATCTTGTGCCCGGCTGAGCTGGATGCACACTAGGGGCTCTCCTGAGCTCCTAGAAAAGAAAGTATACTTTTAGGTTTTTTTATTTTCAGTGAGATCTGCTTGCAACAGACTCACTGCTACGAGGGACTAAGGGGAGAAGAAGCGAACCTACCTGCTTGCAGCTAGCTTGGGCTTCTTAGGCTACTGGACACCATTAGCTCCAGAGGGATCGAACACAGGGCCCGACCTCGATCGTCCGGTCCCGGAGCCGCGCCGCCATCCCCCTTACAGAGCCAGAAGCAAGAAGATGGTCCTGAAAATCGGCAGCAGAAGACTGCGGTCTTCAACAAGGTAGCGCACAGCACTGCAGCTGTGCGCCATTGCACCTCATGCACACCTCACACTCCGGTCACTGATGGGTGCAGGGCGCTGGGGGGGCGCCCTGAGCAGCAATATTAACACCTTGGCTGGCAAAAAAAATCACAATATATAGTCCTAGAGGCTATGTATGTGAAAAATACCCCTGCCAGAGATCCATAAAAAAGCGGGAGAAAGTCCACCGAAAAAGGGGCGGGGCTATCTCCCTCAGCACACTGGCGCCATTTTCTCTTCACAGTGCAGCTGGAAGACAGCTCCCCAGGCTCTCCCCTGTAGTTTTCAGGCTCAAAGGGTTAAAAAGAGAGGGGGGGCACTAAATTTAGGCGCAGAATTGTGTATTATAGCAGCTATAAGGGAAAAATCACTGTGGGTAGTGCTGGCATACTCTCTCTCTGTCTCCCCAAAGGACTTTTTGGGGTCCTGTCCTCAGTCAGAGCATTCCCTGTGTGTGTGCGGTGTGTCGGTACGGCTGTGTCGACATGTTTGATGAGGAAGGTTACGTGGAAGGCGGAGCAGATGCCGATAAATGTGATGTTGCCCCCTGTGGGGCCGACACCAGAGTGGATGGATAGGTGGAAGGTATTAACCGACAGTGTCAACTCCTTACATAAAAGGCTGGATGACGTAACAGCTGTGGGACAGCCGGCTTCTCAGCCCGCGCCTGCCCAGGCGTCTCAAAGGCCATCAGAGGCTCAAAAAACGCCCGCTACCTCAGATGGCAGACACAGATGTCGACACGGAGTCTGACTCCAGTGTCGACGAGGTTGAGACATATACACAATCCACTAGGAACATCCGTTGCATGATCTCGGCAATGAAAAATGTGTTACACATTTCTGACATTAACCCAAGTACCACAAAAAAAGGGGTTTTATGTTTGGGGAGAAAAAGCAGCCAGTGTTTTGTTCACCCATCAGATGAGTGAATGAAGTGTGTGAAGAAGCGTGGGTTCCCCCGATAAGAAACTGGTAATTTCTAAAAAAGTTACTGATGGCGTACTCTTTCCCGCCAAAGGATAGGTCACGTTGGGAGATATCCCCTAGGGTGGATAAGGCGCTCACATGTTTGTCAAAAAAGGTGGCACTGCCGTCTTAGGATACGGCCACTTTGAAGGAGCCTGCTGATAAAAAGCAGGAGGCTATCCTGAAGTCTGTATATACACACTCAGGTACTATACTGAGACCTGCAATTGCCTCAGCATGGATAGTGCTGCTGCACTGTTACCCTGTCAGGACAGGGATACTATTTTGCTAACCATAGAGCATATTAAAGACGTAGTCTTATATATGAGGGATGCACAGAGTGATATTTGCCGGATCAAAAATCTTCCCCCGCTTCCTCTGAGTCCACCGCATGACGCTGGGGCTCCACAGATGGAGCCAGGTGCGGTGGGGGCGCGTCTCGGGAACTTCAGCGACCAGTGGGCTCGCTCACAGGTGGATCCCTGGGTTCTGCAAGTAGTATCACAGGGATACAAGCTGGAGTTCGAGGCGACTCCCCCTCGCCGTTACCTCAAATCAGCCTTGCCTGCTGCCCTCGGAGAAAAGGGAGGTAGTACTGGCGGCAATTCACAAGCTGTACTTCCAGCAGGTGATAATCAGGGTACCCCTCCTTCAACAAGGCCGGGGTTACTATTCCACAATGTTTGTGGTACCGAAACCAGACGGTTCGGTGAGACCCATTCTAAAAGTGAAATCCTTGAACACTTATATACGAAGGTTCAAGTTCAAAATGGAATCGCTCAGGGCGGTTATTGCAAGCCTGGACGAAGGGGATTACATGGTATCACTGGACATCAAGTCCCCATTTACCCTCCTCACCAGGAGTACCTCAAAATTGTGGTACAGGACTGTCATTACCAATTCCAGACGTTGCCGTTGGTCTGTCCCCGGCACCGAGGGTATTTACCAAGGTAATGGCCGAAATGATGATACTCCTTCAAAAAAAAGGGAGTTATAATTATCCCTACTTGGACGATCTCCTTATAAAGGCGAGGTCCAGGGAGCAGTTGTTGGTCGGAGTAGCACTATCTCAGGAAGTGCTACAACAGCACGGCTGGATTCTGAATATTCCAAAGTCGCAGCTGGTTCCTACGACGCGTCTACTGTTCCTGGGTATGGTTCTGGACACAGAACAGGAAAAAGTGTTTCTCCCGGGGGAGAAGGCCAAGGAGTTGTCATCTCTAGTCAGAGACCTCCTAAAACAAATACAGGTGTCGGTGCATCAATGCACGCGAGTCCTGGGAAAGATGGTAGCTTTTTACGAAGAAATTCCATTCGGCAGGTTCCATGCAAGGATCTTCCAGGGGGATCTGTTGGACAAGTGGTCCGGGTCGCATCTTCAGATGCATCGGCTGATAACCCTGTCTCCAAGGACCAGGGTGTCGCTGTTGTGGTGGCTGCAGAGTGCTCATCTTCTAGAGGGCCGCAGATTCGGCATACAGGACTGGGTCCTGGTGACCACGGATGCCAGCCTTCGAGGCTGGGGGGCAGTCACACAGGGAAGAAACTTCCAAGGACTATGGTCGAGTCAGGAGACTTCCCTACACATAAATATTCTGGAACTAAGGGCCATTTACAATGCCCTAAGTTAGGCTAGACCCCTGCTTCAAAACCAGCCGGTGCTGATCCAGTCAGACAACATCACGGCGGTCGCCCCTGTATACCAACAGGGCGGCACAAGAAGCAGGATGGCGATGGCAGAAGCCACAAGGATTTTCCGATGGGCGGAAAATCATGTGTTAGCACTGTCAGCAGTGTTCATTTCCGGAGTGGACAACTGGGAAGCAGACTTTCTCAGCTGGCACGACTTCCACCCGGGAGAGTGGGGATTTCATCCAGAAGTCTTCCAAATGATTGTACACCATTGGGAGAGGCCACAGGTGGACATGATGGCGTCCCGCCTCAACAAAAAGCTAAAAAGATATTGCGCAAGGTCAAGGGACCCTCAGGCGATAGCTGTGGACGCTCTGGTGACACCGTGGGTGTACCAGTCGGTTTATGTGTTCCCTCCACTTCCTCTCATACCCAAGGTACTGAGGATAATAAGAAAAAGAGGAGTAAGAACTATACTCATTGTTCCGGATTGGCCAAGAAGAGCTTGGTACCCGGAACTTCAAGAACTGATCTCAGAGGGCCCATGGCCTCTGCCGCTCAGACAGGACCTGCTGCAGCAGGGGCCCTGTCTGTTCCAAGACTTACCGCGGCTGCGTTTGACGGCGTGGCGGTTGAACGCCGGATCCTGAAGGAAAAGGGCATTCCGGAGGAAGTCATCCCTACGCTGATTAAAGCTAGGAAAGAAGTGACCGCAAACCATTATCACCGCATATGGCGAAAATATGTTGCGTGGTGTGAGGCCAGGAAGGCCCCAACGGAGGAATTTCAGCTGGGCCGTTTTCTGCACTTCCTACAGTCAGGGGTGACTATGGGCCTAAAATTGGGTTCCATTAAGGTCCAGATTTCGGCTCTGTCGATTTTCTTCCAGAAAGAACTGGCTTCACTGCCTGAAGTTCAGACATTTGTTAAGGGAGTGCTGCATATTCAGCCCCCTTTTGTGCCTCCAGTGGCACCTTGGGATCTCAACATGGTGTTGGATTTCCTAAAGTCGCATTGGTTTGAGCCACTTAAAACCGTGGATTTGAAATATCTCACGTGGAAAGTGGTCATGCTGTTGGCCTTGGCTTCGGCCAGGCATGTGTCAGAATTGGCGGCTTTGTCATGTAAAAGCCCTTATCTGATTTTCCATATGGATAGGGCAGAGTTGAGGACTCGTTCCCAGTTTCTCCCTAAGGTGGTATCAGCTTTTCATTTGAACCAACCTATTGTAGTGCCTGCGGCTACTAAAGACTTGGAGGATTCCAAGTTGTTGGACGTAGTCAGGGCCCTAAAAAATTATGTTCCAGGACAGCTAGTGTCAGGAAAACTGACTCGCTATTTATCCTGTATGCACCCAACAAGCTGGGTGCTCCTGCTTCAAAGCAGACTATTGCTCGCTGGATCTGTAGTACGATTCAGCTTGCACATTCTGCGGCTGGACTGCCGCATCCTAGATCAGTGAAAACCCATTCCACGAGGAAGGTGGGCTCTTCTTGGGCGGCTGCCGCTGCCCGAGGGGTCTCGGCTTTACAACTTTGCCGAGCAGCTACTTGGTCAGTGTCAAACACATTTGCAAAATTCTACAAGTTTGATACCCTGGCTGAGGAGGACCTAGAGTTTGCTCATTCGGTGCTGCAGAGTCATCCGCACTCTCCCGCCCGTTTGGGAGCTTTGGTATAATCCCCATGGTCCTTACGGAGTCCCAGCATCCACTTAGGACGTCAGAGAAAATAAGATTTTACTCACCGGTAAATCTATTTCTCGTAGTCCGTAGTGGATGCTGGGCGCCCATCCCAAGTGCGGATTGTCTGCAATACTTGTATATAGTTATTGTTTAACTAAAGGGTTATTGTTGAGCCATCTGTTGAGAGGCTCAGTTATTGTTCATACTGTTAACTGGGTATAGTATCACGAGTTATACGGTGTGATTGGTGTGGCTGGTATGAGTCTTACCCGGGATTCAAAATCCTTCCTTATTGTGTCAGCTCTTCCGGGCACAGTATCCTAACTGAGGTCTGGAGGAGGGTCATAGTGGGAGGAGCCAGTGCACACCTGGTAGTCCTAAAGCTTTCTTTAGTTGTGCCCAGTCTCCTGCGGAGCCGCTATTCCCCCATGGTCCTTACGGAGTCCCAGCATCCACTACGGACTACGAGAAATAGATTTACCGGTGAGTAAAATCTTATTTTATCACCCTATTTGGTACTTCTTACCTATGTAACACTTTTAACACGTAGTTGCTACTTCTTATTAATGTCTTCTAACACGTTAACTGCTACTTCTCAACAGTTTGATTCCATAGGGTAGTTGGGTTGAACTGGCCCAGGGGGTCCCGTGCTCTGGACCTGAACCTTAGGAATGTTAGGGACCCACCTGATGAGGTCACCTGGTCGTGGTACATGGGCCCATATTTTTGGCCAAACATTATGCTAAGAATCTCAATTTTATACCATGTTAAATAAATTGCAGAGTTTATTACAATTGTTACCATTAGTACCAATGTTCTCAGTGTTTAGAGTGTGCACCTGCATTTTTTCTTTCTCCTGCATGACACTACAAGTGTCAGCATGGTAGCACCTCTTATTATGTTTATAATTAGGATGTGCAGTCCATCCCTCTGCCCACCCTGCCCCCCGTATTAATATAAGAACCAAGCTGAATCAGCTTATCCCTAATTACACACGTATGAGCTTCATAGAGCAGAATGATTGGTATGTCTGCTGATCATTAAGAAAAATATAATCATCATGGGATGGTGACGGGATCCCCGCACCTGGGATGCCATCAGTCAGAATACTCAGGATCCCGACACCTACCTGGTAAGTATACTACCCCTAATTCCTAACCTCTCTAACCCTCTTTTCCCGCTGCCTGACCCTACCCTTCCCACCCCCGCAGCCTAACCCCAACCCTCCCTCATGGTGCCAAACCCTAATTCTCCCTCCCCACAGCCGAAACCTAACCCTAACTCACCCACAGCCTAACCCTAACCTTCTCCTGGTGTGCCTAGCCTTAACCCCACCTACCTACATACCCATTTCGATCCATGTCAGGATACCGGCATCAGTATTCTGAGTAGTGTCATGATTCCAAGCGTTGGCATTCCAACTGCTGGAATCCTGAACTGATCCTCTTCAGTTGTTCCTTACAATAGGAGTCCTGAAGGAGTAGCTCCACAATAGCAGATGGGGGCTGTTTATCCTAACCTTAAGGGATATGGGAGCATTGTCTGACCATGTAAGGTGCCCAGTCACAGCCTCATGGAGCATGTGGAGGTGTTTATATTCTATGAACAGGTAATCTATCCAGGAGTAAACACTGTGGGGGTGGGTGAAAAAAGTATAATCATGGCCCGCTGGTTCAGGTTCAGAGCATAAATACTGACAAACATAAAGGCCTGATCATGAACTGTACAATTAACCAACAGTCCTCTTCCATCAATAGGGACATGTAAGTCAATTTAAGTGAGAAGGAAGTGATGGGCAAAAAGATTTGCCACTCCGAATTCTTACCCAATCTATTGTTGCTAAAGTATGCCTAGGGATATCTCCAATTGCGAAGTATCAGGTCTTTGCCTTCCCTAAAGTGGGTCTCCTGAATAAAGGCCACATCTACAGTATTCTGTCTGCCTTCCATGTATTATTTTAGAGTATATCTAATAAAATGTATATATTAAATTAAACAATAAATACAAAGAGGTTTACTTCTTTATTTTTTGCTTTCTTGCAAGAGAAAAAAAGTTATGTTGAGAAAGTGCTAAGATGTTGGGAATTAGTTTAAAACCACAAGCCTTGCGCTCAGACTTTGGGGTTTATTATGAAGTGTCAGGGTGTAAAACCCGTTGCTTCTGATGTTTATGGTTAAAAAGGGCAATGATTTATCTAGCAAAAATCGTTAGTAAAATCATTGCTCTTTAAAATTTTGGGTATAAACTTAATCATAAGCTACGGGTTTTACAGCCCGATGTTTCGTAAATAAACCCTTTTGTTACTCTGCGTTCACATTACTACCACCTGTGACTGCTCACTTCACTCCTACAATGAACATACACTCTATACACAAAAAAGGCACACGGATAAAAGCAAAGAGCTACACAATGAGAGCAAAGGAAGAAGCAACTTCATACAAAGAGAAGGTAGACACTGTGCACAGAAAGTAGCAGAGGATGGCACCATATAAAAAAAGATCAGCTTACTACTATAAAAGAATTCTGTGCATTGTAGTGCGCAATGTGCAGAGTAAGCTAATTAAAATCTTAAAGACAGCTCCATCCTACTGCTCACTTAATTGCATGTATTTTATACAGTTTGACAGTATAATCCTTATTCTCCCAACGTGTCATTGTCTTCATCATCCTAGTAAACATTCTTAATTGCAGTCATTTTGCTTTTTGTGTTTTTCCACAATTTTTTCCAGTCTTGTCAATGCATTTTTCAGAGCCGTCCACTATAATATAGCAGCTTCAGCAACTTTGCTGTGAAATTAAGAAAAGAAAGATTTAACTCATTTCACTCTAGAATAAAAGGCAATACTTGTGCTCCAGGCATTTTCTTTATTCTAGGGACTAAAGGGGGACATTTACTAAGCAGTGATAAGAGCGGAGAAGTGAGACCAGTGGAGAAGTGGCCCCATCAACCAATCAGCTGCTCTGTATAATTTTATAGTATGCAAATTATAGATGTTACTTCAGTGCTGATTGGTTGCCATGGGCAACTTCTCCACTGGCTCACATTTCTGCTCTTATCACTGCTTAGTAAATGTCCCCTTAATTGCTCTACTACTGTAAGTATCAATGCCATGGAGGTCCCATGGCTGTCCCCTCTGCATTTCCAGCGTAGCCCCTGGTGTCAGGCCATAGAGAATAACTGATCATTAGAGCCAACAAGTGTCTCTAACAGTACAAGTAGGGAATTCACTTTACAGAATAATTATATATCTGCGCCAGTCACATTACAGACGCCGGAATCCCAAATACTGAATAGCCCGCTGGTCGGCATGTTGACCAATAGGGACTGTTCCTACTCTTGGCTTTGTTGCACGCCTCCTTCATCCCCCACCACCGGCCAGTTAAAAGTCGGGATCCCGGCATCGGTATGGTGACCGGCGCTCTCCCAACCGCTGTTCACACGGACCCACCCCATATGAGGAACATGGGTATATTTTTCATATATTAAAAGACTGATTTCTTGAAGGTTTCTTCCCTTTTAAATCATTGACAGATTTTGGAGCTGCAGAATAAGCATTTCATTTCCAGATGTTACAAAGCTGATGCAGTGAATATGCAGCTCAGTAAAGCACAGCCTATGTGCCGGGTGATGAAGGACATGTCTTCACCATCTTCTGACTAATGTCTCTAACAATGCAGGGTTTAATTCCAAATAGTTTGTCTTCGACTATGATTTTTTTTATTTAGTGCAGAACAAATGTATAAACAATTTTAGTTAAAGCATAAAAAGTAGGAAATTAAGGATATTATAGGGGAATACTGTATAATGTAAAATATGTTTTTATTCCATGCATAATATTTGTGTTAAATATATGTTAAATATTCTTGCCTTTCTGTGCATTAGATTTTAAATGCTATATTGTCTGCAGGTTTCATATAATTTCTCTCCTCTCCTTTAGATTTTTTCCCATTGTTATAAACCTTTTGTTCTGCCAGTTAATAAGTAGGTCAGTTACATTAGTTCACGCATGGACAACCTGTGGCTGCCCAGATTTTGTGATACTGCAAGACTCTGCATGAGCTGCCACCAGTGTTGGACTAGGGCATGAAGGGCCCACCGGGGGAATGCAATAGTAGGGGCCAATGTTTTGGGGTGTGGTCATCCTCAGGTGGGGTGTGGCCAGCTACCACATAAGTTTGGCTAACCATTAGAGAGTGCATGGTCTGGGCCTCTTAATAAATATGTATAATAAATACTTCTAGTGCATGCATATTAATGTACCAAATTAATAACAGCAATGAACTGTAGAAAATACACATAGTCCTGTGCAGCATAAGGTATAATTCAAGTGCACAGTCTGGAACCTAATCCCTGGAGGAAGATGTGCCCCCTCCCCGGTAGTGGGGCCCACCAGGGGTTTCCCTTGAACCCCTCTGGGCCAGTCCGAACCAGCCTGCCACCTATAATCTGGCAGAGCATACTGCTGCACTTGTACAGTACTTGCACATATATGAGTTGGAGGCACAGGTTGCCCAAATGTGACTCACTGTAGTTGAGTGTATTTCATCCCTGTGTTGGCACTTGTCAGAAGAATGTGTGTGTCCTATACTTTCCATGCAAGTACATGGATTGTCCACCCCTGAGTACCAAGTAGAAAAGGACTTTAGAGATAAAAGGAAGAGATACCCTTGAGTAAGGGCAGAGAAATGCAAGTGAATGACCCAGGATACTGAAGCTAGTGAGTAAAAGTGACAATCATACTTGCTGACTTTTTGTGTCTCCTCCCTGTGAGAAGCCTGGAGAGGAGATGATGTGATGCCTGCCATTATCTTCCGCATCCAGGACACTTCACTAGGAAGAAGGTGGGCTGCAAGAGATCCACCTACTCTTCCGGGGGTGCTGCGGACTACCCAAAAAATTGTGAGTCTCTGCAACTTCCAGGACAGTAGCCAACTATGGTGACAAATACAGCCAGCGACATCACTGGCCAGAACTTACTGTCAGCGTGAAGCCATCAGGAGCTGGATGCAGCAACAGCAGACAGCCCGCCCCCCAGCCTTCGTAGCCTACAAACTTTTATTCTCTAGCTAAATATCTGTCTGGCCTATCTATGACACATGAGTCTGGGGCTGGCCAGATCGCTGGATTATAGACGTTTGTTGACTATAGACTTAGAGGCTTGGGGAGGACTGATGATTCAACATTGGTTTCAACCTGTCTGCTGCTGCTGCTGCACCCAGTTCCCGATGATTTCACGCTGACAATAAGTCCCAGCCAGCAATGTTTGGCAGCATTTGGGTGGTGGTGAGGTGCTGTCAATTGGTGTGGCTCTCCTATTTCAATTTTGGACTATGCTGCAGACCCACCACAGCAACCGCCACTGGTTACAACTGTAGCTCTGTAAACCAAGACCTGTGCAAGAGAATAAGTATTTTATCTCATTGGAGATAGTCTGGCACCCATTAGTCAAATATGGTTGTGCTGCACTGAAATACCTGTGAGTTCCACACCTTTCTGCCCCTCTTTGGGGCAGAAATGGGGATGAAGAGGAAAGGACTCTAAGCCTGGGTGGTGCATTACCTTAGCAAGTGGGTTAGAAAATGTTATTCAAGATGAAACCACCTAATCTATCTAATAATGGCTAAAATGACACAAAATTATCTTATACTACTATTAAATATTAATTTTGCCATCATTAACATTTGTTTCAAGAGATGACAATCTTTAGGAAGGGTGAGGATCCCGGTGGTCAGAATCCCAGCATTCGAAATACAGACACCGGACTCCCAACACTATTCGGAATGCCAGCACCAGCATCCCAAATAGGGTCACAAGCCCGGCACCTAAAATTCCATCCCCTGGGATCCCGAAAGTGGGTCTGCCTGCCGGCAGGAGAGGTGAACCGCAGGGTTGGGGGTGGAGAGGTTAGGTTTACGCTGCAGGAGGAGGGAGAGGGTTAGGCTTTGGCCCTGGGGGGGTTAGGTTTAGGCGCTGGGGAGGTGGGTTTGTTTTAGGCACCTCTGGGGAGGGTTAGGCTGCAAGGGGGAGGGTTCGGTTTAGGCTGTGGGGAGGGGGTGTTAGGATTAGTCACCACCAGGGAGGGTTAGGGTTAGGCTGCGGGGATTCTGAACATCGGGATGCCATGTCTGTATTTTGACAGCCGACATCCCAAGCATCAGCATTTCAATACCAAACCTTTTGAAGTCTTCAGATACTCACTGACTTATTCCAAGCAGTTGTTGGCCTTAAATGTATGCCATTCTAACATGTGAATTATTGTTATTATTTTTTTTAAATAATGTTTATTGATTTTCACCATAATAATAGATTACAGAACATGTGAATTATTTAAGAAAACAGAGACAGGCACTCATATGATATATTGTCTTCTCTCATATTACCATTGCATCTGTATATTTGGATTACTGTGTTTTTATCCCTGGTTTTTAGCCATCCATCAAACCTTTTTTACTGTTTTAAAAAGCTTTCAGTAAAAAGGTAATAATGAAAAAAATAACATAAAACGCAACATCATTAAATAGACTTTATTATGATGAACAAAGTCACAATGCTTATTGAACAAAAATGATGATAATTAAAATAGAAAAATAAAATTGCAAAATTGGAATAAAAACAAAAGCTACAAGGCTAAAAGGACGGTACAGTTTATCAATAGAAAGACTAAGCACCATGAAATTACAATTTCTAATATAATTTTAGCACTTTTTGAACAGTCTCCTTTCCACCAAAACCCCCTTTCTTTATGACCTCACTGAATGTAGTGTGTTTGTATGCATGTCTATTTTTTCCAACTAACATGCGCCTCTAAATTCTACTGTATACCATATTGCATAAACGTCAAAAAACATTAATATACAGTTTGACTATACAAATATTCAAACTTCCATATTCCCCAGTATTCCAGAGGATCATTCCATAATAACAATGCAATCTTGATGATGTTTATCACCCTCCAATTGTCAGCATGTAGGATACATAGAAAGAAGAAAACAAATAAAAATACATAGCTTAATATGTTTAATAGCAATGGTGGATAAAAATGGGGATAATATAACACTGTATCCCAGATAAAAATTTAGAGCACATGAAAGACAGTCCTGCAGTGGCAGACGTTAGTCAACTACTGGCTGTGCCAAGAACTGGCAATGGACAGTTCTTAAATGAGCTGCTTGTTATAAACACCAGAAGGCGTCCCCGGGAAGGCTCTCTGGTTTCTCACTCTGCTTGGTTGATGTCCTATCTAATGCCACTGCTGTCAGTTTGTCCCTCTCACGCCAACACACTTCAACCCACTCTGGGGTCTTTCTCAAGGCAATGTGTGCTCCTTAGGTCTCCAGTAAATCCTTAAATACCCCAATTCACTAATTATATCAAATCTGTAATCCTAACTACACTCAAAAACAGCTGTCTGAACACTCCTCCCCTTCCATAAGCCATCTGGACTAATTACAGTGTAAGCTCCAGGTCATGTGATCTGTTTTGTGGAGGATCTCTATGGCAACAACCACAGCACATCCCCACCTGTCACATCATGTATTCAGTCACGTAACCGCTTTGGCTTCTAGGGAAGAGGATCATGGTCCTGAGACCTTATTTCCGGTTACACATTGAAGCGATAAGTCACTTCTATTTTTCCAGTTGCCCAGAAACCATAGTCATTGCAATGGGCAGTGATGAGGCACCGTTTCTGAGTCTATCCCATTACAGTACGTCATTTCCGCTATTCCAGGTTGCTAGGCAGCTGTGTGTCCCTCAATTTAAGCACATCATTGCCAGCCACAATATATGCATAAATGTTAGAAGAGGTTTACGGTGCACCATGTTTAAGTATGGGGATCATAGACAATCCATTCTGGACAATATGTCTAAGGATGAGGGTGAACATATTGAACTATTAGATGAAAGTCTGGAGGAAAACACTTTACCAAAAGAGAAGAAAATATGGTGGGAAACAGTCACACATGAAAAGTATGTGGCCTACCAGATCATACCTAAGGGATTACAGATTAACAAGAAAGCTTCTTTTGATACTAATAGACTGTAAAGTTAGAAAATGTATTATAGATAAGAATGAGGCAAGTAAACAAAATGATGATGAGAATTTTGAGGGATCACCTCATGCCATTGACCATTACCATTCATCTAATAATCAAACTCCTAAAAGAAAACCTCCAGCTAGGACTAAGTATGGAGGAAGAAAGAGGGAAGAGATACAACATGAATGGACAGTAGTTGGAGAACCTAAGGTTTATCACAGACAGCACAATAAGGATACCCCATATATAACATCGGTATGCGGTTAGCATTCCGATCGTCGGCATCCCAGGCAGCGGTCTTACATACTGAACCCATAAGACCAGATGCTAAAAAAGGAGACCCATTTATCCTAATTGGAATAGAACAGAGGACTATTTACCAGATCCCTTAGGAGAGGGAGGACAGATATCCAAAACGAAAGGAACAAACTTGAAGGAAGAATTTCACCAGAAGAGATGAATGTACAGTTGAAATTGGGAGGAATTGTTGATTATTTTGACACAGCCAAAATCTTTACATGTTTAATAAGCTATAAACACTCCCATTGTTAAAAAGCAGGTAAATCAGTATGTAAAGTGTTCAGAACATGTGTTACCCAAAAGAGACTAAGGCCCAGATTTATCAAGCCTTGGAGAGTGATAAATTGCACGGTGAAAAAGCACCTGTCATTTTTCAATCACAGCAGTTAGGAGCTGATTGGCTGGTACTTTATCACTGTGCCATTTGGGCCTAATTATCCATTGCATTCTGGACAAAAAAAAGTCTTCAATTATTAGAGCTGATTCTAACTAATAATATTGTTTGTACAGTATGATGGGAGCTACTACCTACAAACAGCAGGCTGCACAATCGTCATAAGCAAATGCCTTCAAGGTTAACAATGAAGATTTTTTTATTTTCTTTCTGAACAGGCGGTCTCTAACAACATTGTAATCTTCATCAAAAACATAGACAATCTCCTTATTTCTGACAGGGTGACAATGTTTATTTTGCCAATTTGCTGGACAAATAAAATGCTACAGAAAACCCTGTAGAGTTTACCTATGCCATGGATAAACAAACCGTCAGTTCTTTGGAAATCACAATAAGCAAAACAGCGGGTCTGAAGTCGGACATTTATTAAAGGGGCAATCACTTACAAGGCATGGTTTTGCGGAATACCGCACGTCGGACAAATTTGGGCGCAATTACATCCCGCCCCTTGTCTGGTTACAATTGATGCCCTGAAACAAGTGTCAAGAGATTTGAAAACAATAAAAATTATGTGGCAAACGCCATTTGACCTTAAAATGTGTATTCATATGTAATGTAGTATACCATAATATAAATTGAAGTATATTAAAATATAAATGTGTTAAAATATAGATGTCATTTCCTATAGGTAACAGAATATGAATGTGTTGTTCTTTTAATACTATAAAAAAACATTCACTTCAATATCTATATTTAATCCGTGGGGTCTCAGTGTTTTCAATTCATAAATACACCTTTTAAGGTCAAATGTTGAATAAACAGGTGCTTGCAGCCTTTTAAAAGAAGTTCCTGTTTTGTAACTTCCTTTTTTCAAAAAAAGTTTTTTCAATAAAGTTGATTCAAGAATTCCTATAAATAAGGATTCCAATACAAGCACCAATCACCCTAGACGAAGTGCCGCAGTGCATGAAACGCATTGGACACCAGAAGCCCCGCCGCTACGTCACCCGGAAGTGACGTTCCGCAACGCTCCCTGAACTTCCGGCTGGAGGGGGAAGATGCCGGCAGAGTAAGAGAACCCGCTAACGCAACCAGGGGACCGGAGGTAGGGTAGGGAAGTTAGAATACCCGCCTGGGCCCTCACAATTGTGTTTATGGACGTGGATGCACTCTGAATTATCGGGACTTTTTAAAAATATCTCCCTAAAAGAGCTTAAACATTATTCTATTAACATGCTTTTTCTTTTCAGCATTTGACCGAATATAATTACATCACACTTTTTAATACCTCAGTGCTTCATTTATTTATCTAATTAATTTATCTAGTCTAATATGAAGCAGCTATAGAAGGGTGCAGAACACTTATTTTTAATATATTGTATGTTTTTAACATAGTGAGCTGCTGCCTAAATACACTAACACAATGACCTCACATATAACATATTCATCAAAAAGACGAGATTTGGAAAATATCTTTTCCACAAATTACAGAAATGAACAAATAGAAGTCCCAGTAGAGGATGAACGATTTTGCACAAAATTCCTAATATTGGAAAAAAATTATATCCAAGAGGTAAAACAATGGTGGGAAATCACCACCCTGACAAAATATCTAGATAACAATATGATCCCTAGAGGATTAAGGATCCAAAAAAATCCTACCTTTGAACCAATAAATAAAGAATTTTTTTCCAAATTGAATGTTGAATTGGATCGATGTTCAAGAAACCTCATTAGGCTCATTATAGAGGATAGAAAAATTTCCATGGATAACATAAATAACTCTATTAAGAAGACCGAGGAAGAATTTTCACCCCTACACAACATGGATGACTATAACAATTTAATGAAAATGACAAACGACAAGATTGTCAAAATAGAGGAGGACATCATTCAATTGAAACAGAGAAAATTTCAACGAGATATAAAAGAAAACCAGAACTATCATGACAACAAAAATAAGAAAAGAACAACAGCATGGATGAAATCGTCCGATAATCACCAATTTCATCAAGACAAACACAACAAAATTGACCATACAAAAGACAAGAAAATGGGCAATATCAGCATATTCAAAAGAAATACAGAGAACCATTAATTAAGAACCGACCACAGACAACAGGACAACAGAGACAATACCAACCATATAACAAAAGATTTTTTTCATATCAGAAGAACAATAACAAAATCACCATCAACTCATCAAAGACTCATACAAAGCATGAATGCAAACAGCCATAACGGAGGAGAAAAATCAAGTACAACACCTTTTGAACAACATAGAGGTTAACCAGAAAAACCCTAGAAAAAGAAGCATTCTTGATAAAGACGAGGAGGATTTTTTAGAACTTGTCTGGGGGATGGCAAACCATCAGAGAGAGAGACCTCATGCAAACGACCCAAAAGAAATACAACCACAGAAAAAGAGGAACGAGAGGGGGCTCGAAGAAAAACAAATCAGTAGATATACAAGAACATGAGAAGGAAAAGGAAATAGTTTTCAATTTAAGCAATAAAACCCTAACTGAAGATCAAGTAAATCTATTAAGAAAGGGGTTGAAGTTCGCACCACATTCCATGATCAATAAATTTGACGTTTTCATTGATATACAAAAATTAATCAGAAAATTGTGCATAAAAATTTTTTCAATAAGGAAGAACAAATCAAACCCAATGTCGAACTAACTGAATTCCAACATACCAATTATAAACCGAATTCAACATTTTATCCCGCACACATCAAAGGTTCACACATAGAAACATTTCAAAAACTCATAGAAAAAGAAGTACGAGAATTGCCAGAAAAAACAAGGATACAATATAATCTCACGAAAAAAGAAAAAGAAGCAATAAAAGAACTCAAGCAGGAAAAAACAATAGTCATCAAACCCGCGGACAAGGGGGGAGGAGTAGTGATTTTAGACAAATCCCAATATGAGAAAGAAGCAAATAGATTGCTGTTGGACGTATCCACGTATAAAAAAAACTAACTATGGATCCAACCACAAAATTTCAAGAACAACTAAATAGACAATTAGAGGAAGGTTTCCAGATGGGCATCCTTACGAAAAAGGAATATGATTACATCACCATAAAATACCCGAAAATTCCCAAGTTTTATCAATTGCCCAAAATCCACAAGGACATCAGAGAACCTCCAAGATGGCCCATTATCTTAGGTATTGGATCACTAACAGCTAATCTATCCCACTATATAGATCACTTTCTACAGCCAATAGTACAATGACAAATGAGCTATCTAAAGGACACTATACACACTCTACAGATTTTAGAAGAAATCCAATGGGAAGACTCATACTTCATCTGCACCAGCGATGTCGAATCGTTATATACATGCATCCAATATCCATTAGGCTGTGAAGCTACAAGACACTATCTAACGCAACAAACTGCAATTCCAAACAGACAAATGAATTTTATCATGGAGCAGATAGAATTCATACTCTATAACAATTATTTTTGGTACGGAGGAGAGTTCTTTCTACAAATTAAGGTAACCGCAATGGGAACCTCTTTCGCGCAATCATATGCTAACCTGATTGTTGCACATTGGGAACATGAAATGATTTGGAACAAAGATAACAACAAATATCTAGACAAATTACTATGTTGGAAAAGATACATAGACGATTTGCTCTTGATTTGGAGAGGATCTGAAGAAGAACTGAAAGAATTCACAACCTATATGAATGAGAACAACGTTGGATTGGAATTCACAACAATTACCAGCAATACGAAGGTTATTTTTCTCGATTTGGAAATTTATACAGAGAATCATCAACTACTCACTAAATCACATATCAAAGAGGTAGATGGAAACAACATCTTACCATATAACAGCAACCATCACAAAAACTGGCTCAATAACATCCCAGGCAGCCAATTAAGGAGAACTAGAAGAAATTGCACACTGACAGAGGTATATGAGGAACAAAGCTTAGAAGTGAAAAGAAAATTTTTCAAAAAGGGATACAAGGAAGAAAAACTAAATACAGAAATGGAGAAAACAACAAAAATTGAAAGAAAAGAAACACTTCAGTATACAAGAAAAACTAAAGAAAATAAAGAATTACAGATGGCATTCATCACACAATACAGTTCAAATCACAAAGAAATAGAAAACATCCTATGGAATAATTGGCATATCTTAATCTTGGACGAAAACTTGAAAACAATCATCCAAAAAAAAACCACAAATAGTTTACAAACGTGCCAAAAATCTTAAACAAGAACTCATTCAAAGTTACATTCCAACAGACCAACGGCTTTTTCTCGTGCTTAACATGCATGGGATGTAAAACAATGAATATAAAAACAACAAAACCATTAACTTAATTTAAATCAAATCAAACAAACAAGACATACCACATAAAGAAAGAAATATCATGTGAAACAGAAGGAGCAGTATATCTATTGGAATGCCACTGCGGCAAACAATACGTGGGTCAAACAAAATGAAAATTAAAAATCCAACTTTCTGAACATATATACAACATTAGAAGAGGATTGGAAATACATAGTGTGATCCACCATTTTGCTATACATCATGGAAAAGACCCTAGTGGATTTAAATTTATTCCCATTCAGAAAGTCGAGCAACATTGGAGAGGAGGAGACTTAACTACAAATCTAAAACGAGTTGAAACTAAGTGGATTTATGAATTGAAAACACTGAGACCCCACGGATTAAATATAGATATTGAATTGAATGTTTTTTTAAAGTATTAAAACAACACATTCATATTCTGTTCCCTATAGGAAATGACATCTATATTTTAACAAATTTATTATATTTTAAATATATTTTAATATACTTCAATTTATATTATGGTATACTACATTACATATGAATACACATTTTAAGGTCAAATGTTGAATAAACAGGGCTTGCCGTCTTTTAAAAGAAGTTCCTGTTTTGTAACTTCCGTTTAAAAAAAAAAGCTTTTCAATAAAGTTGATTCAAGAATTTCTATAAATAAGGATTCCAGCACAAGCACCAATCACCCTAGATGAAGTGCCGCAGTGCATGAAACGCGTTGGACACCAGAAGCCCCGCCGCTACGTCACCTGGAAGTGACGTTCCGCAACGCTCCCCGAACTTCCGGCTGGAGGGGGGAGACGCCGGCAGAGGAAGAGAACCCGCTACCGCAACCAGAGGACCGGAGGTAAGGTAGGGAAAGTTAGAGTACCTGCCTGGGCCCTCACAGTTGTGTTGATGGACGTGGATGCACTCTGAATTATCGGGACTTTTTAGAAATATCTCACTAAAAGAGCTTAAACATTATTCTATTAACCTACTTTTTCTTTTCAGCATTTGACCAAATATAATTACATCACACTTTTTAATACCCCAGCGCTTCATTTATTTATCTAATTAATTTATCTAGTCTAATATGAAGCAGCTATAGAAGGGCGCAGCACACTTATTTTTAATATATTTCAGGTAGGGTTTCTGTTTGCCCGCAAACCCCATTCCGATTGGCCAGCGGCTGCATTGATAACAATGTCATATAATACGATTACTATAGCTGCTGCCACAATATGCAGTTTAAGGGACAGAGCAGAGTTACTGCACATGCCCAGTGTAGCAGCTTCTTCTACTACGTTTTCTATGTGTGGAGATCTGAGTGCTCCATCAGTGCACTGGACCAGTTCTATTATATTTGTGTATTTATTTATTTAATTATTGTGGGATGTTTAACCTTTTACCGCCCACTTCTTGTATCTATATTAGTTAAATATGTTTGATACATTCTATACTATGATCATTTCCCAACCAACAGGATGCCGGCGGCCACAATACCAACGCTGGTATCCTGATATTTGAAATCCCTGCAGGGGGGAGGTAAGTATGCCCCCCCCCCTAACCCTCCCTTCCTGCAGCCTAACGCTAACCTCCACCCTTGGAGTTTAACCCCAACCTCCCACACCGGTGGTGCCTAACCCCCTCTGTCCCTCAGCCTAACCCTTACTTCCCCCAGGTGGTACCCAACCCTAACCCCTCAGTCTAACCCTAACTACCCTTCCCCTCCCCCCGTTTCAGCCTAACGCTAATCCCCCCGGGTGGTGCCTAACCCTGAACTCCGCCCCCCCAGTTCTATCCCTAACCTTCCTGCTATACTTATGGTCAGGATGCTGGCTGTCGAGATTCCGGCATTGGTCTCCTGAACCTGTCGGGATTCCGGCGGTGGCATTCTGATGGATGTTGGTATTCCGGCATCTGTATTCTGACTGCCAGGATCTCGACAGTGGGCATATTAACCGCATCCCAGACCATCTATAGTGTTAAGTATTAATACTGTATTCCATACACTATCTAGTGTAACAAAAAAACTAATGTGCACACATATGTTCTATGTGTTTTATGGTCAATACTAACAGGGTCGGTTCTAGACCTTGTGGTTCCCAGGGCGAAAGTTTCCTTTGCCCCCCCCCCCCCCCTACACCCGACAGGCAAAACAGGGTTCAAAGCATGTAAAAAAATAGGGGTGTGGCTTCATAGGGAAGGGAGTGGCCCCTATAGTTGTACCCCCAGTAGATGTGCCCCCCAGTAGTTGTGCTCCCTGTAGTTATGCCCCCTGTAGATTTGCAACAAGTAGATGTGCCCCCAGTAGTTGTGCCCCCTGTAGATTTTCCCCCCAGTAGTTGTGCCTCCATTAGATGTGCCTCCAGCAGTTGTGCCCCCTGTAGATGTGTCACCAGTAGAGATGCCTCTGTAGTTATGGCCCCTAGTAGTGCCGCTTATAAACACACACACACAAAAAAACAATACTCACCAGCCCCGCTCCTGCTTCCCGACCACTGCTGCTGCTCCGTCTCTGGCCGCCCACTCCCCGGATCTCTCCCATTGCGCCGCACAGACACTAAAGGTCAATTAAGACCTCTAGCGTCTGACAATGGCGCCGGCTACAGCGGGCACCCACACAGCCCACGGCGCTTGCTGCAGCCGGAGTGTAGGATGTGGGTGGGAGGTGGGTACCTGCGGGGTGACTGCGGCCGCGGCCCACAGCACACCAGGTGTCCACCCTGCTTGCCCGTGGCTAGATCCGCTCCTGAGTACTAATTTCTTCTACTTCTCCCTCAGACTCCCACACTTGCTCCAATGTTCTGCAGAGTGACCTATAGTATGTGTGCTACTTACTATTACGTGGTGTTTGTAGTTGTTTCTTATGTTTTTAATCAAATTAAAACTGTGTTTAACTTGCATTTAGTGGTGGTAAAATACATTTTATTTGGGATTGCTTTCTCCCACCCACACACAGTTATCTCTCGTTTGCTTTTAACAATTGTGCAGTGTTAAGACAATACACACAATACTCTCTACTTTTGTTTTCTTTTATATGTACCTTGGCAATCTGGTGGTCATGTGACTACTTTTTTCCCAAAAAATATTTATTCACTCTACAACACTTTAGCACTTTTTTTTTGGAAAGTTCTGTATATTGGTGGTCATACCGACCCGATTGCTCGCTGCAGTTTATCGCAGCACACCGATTGGGTCGGAACTGCGCATGCGCCGTTGCCTTGTGATCGCCTCTGAGGCAGAAGCGGTCGTTGGGAGTGGGAGTGGGCTGTGGGAGTGGGCGTGTGGGCATGTGGGAGTGGGCTGTACGGCGGCACGGTCTGGCCAACGCAGGCATGGCCGGACCATTGGGGGGGGCGGGCCGCAGCGGCTGCATGAAGTCACGCGCAGCCGCTGTGGGCTGGGGAGCGATGAGTAGCTCCCGGCTAGCACGCTAAAGCTGCGCTGGCCGGGAGCTACTCCTAAAGTGCAAAAACATCGCCGCCGGGTGATACTTTTGCACTTCTGCGGGGGAGGGGGGGCGGCAGTGACATGAGGGGCGGGATAGCCCTGTGCTGGGCATCCCCCCGCATGTCTTTATGATCAACTCGGAATGACCCCCATTGATTTGCACTAATAGACGCTTTAAGCATACCATTGATCCTAACACTTGCTTATGTTTGACTCACATTTTGATTTTTGTTTGGAGTAGCCACCCATATATACTAAATGGAGAGTGCTTTCTGTAACTGTTTCCATATGAAAAAATTGTTTTTATATTTCACGTTTGATTAATTTTTACCTGTATGCTTAGTTCTACATTTTTTTTCTCATATTTGCATTGATGTTTATATTAATAGCACTGACAGTGACACTACATTTTTATATATAATTTCACAAACTAATTTTACAAAGACAGTAGTGCCATCTATTATTGTGATGTATATTTTATATTGTAGACAGTGATCACAAAATTTCTTGGTAAACAGTATTTGCACTTTTTCCTTCAGGGGTTAACACAAAAAGATACTTGGGGCTACTAACTCGTGAGGAGCTTGAATTTAGAAGGAATAAGGGGTATACATGGTATAACACAATCTCACCTGCACCACATCCTGTTAGAATCTCTGCCTCAATAAGGTTCCTCTGCAGAGCAGTGACTAAGTCGGGTTCCGTTTTCATAACTTGGGTGGAGTCAAGTTCCGTAGAAACATGATCGGACACCAGCTTTCAGTGCAATGCTGTGCGCTGGAAGTCCAGCTGCATTAAGTAAGTTCAGAAACCCCACTCATATAGTCATTTTGTACTTGAGGAGCCTGCACGCGCCAAGTGTCTGGTTTTTTAGTGTTCTTCTCCCTTATACATACCTTAGTTTCTTTCTAGGTCACTAAGGTTGGACACAGGTTGGCCCCAGCGCTCCTTATCTTCCAGGGGCCATCTCCCATGTCATGATTCTGCAAACCATTCAAACACAGTGATTTGGGACGGTGCTTTCTCCACAAAAGCAGCTCACAGTCGGTCAATACTCTCCTGCTGTCACAGGCCACTCTTGTAGTCATAGAAGATCATGGCTCTCCACTGGCCTCTGTTGAGCTCCATAACAAGTTTGTGAAGGAAGTGAACATGTGACTTCTTCAGTGTGCAGTGCTGCTTATATACGGTTCTGTGCCCTGACATTTCACAAGTACTTTAGTCAGAAATTTCAGTTCACAACCAAAAAGTCATATTGTGTCTACTCAACCTATGCACTACACATCCGGAAACTTATTGCACACCCCTCGTATATAAATAAATGTTAATAAACAATTTTAAACACATAAGAGTATTACTTTATTTCTATTAAACATCGGGGCTCAGATTCTCTGAACTACTGCACATAGGACCTAATTCAGACCTGATTGCTCCCCTGCAGATTTGCAGAGGTCTGCGTTCAGATAGTCGCCGAGAGTGAGAGAGTGAAAACCCGCCCGTGCAAGTGTGTGAATGCATGCAAAAACTTTGCCAGACAGCGGACATCGGCAAATCCGTTCGCAACTCACTCACCATTGAATGTTGTCTACAGTCTGTGCGTAGCCCAGGACTTACTGCTGCAGTGCGATAGAATCAGGTTGTTCGGGGCCGGAGCTGACGGCACACACCCGCCCTGAAAATGCTTGAGAACGCCTGCGTTTTTCCTGACACTCCCAGAAAACGTCCAGTATCCACCCACAAACATCCGCTTCCTGTCAATCACCTTACGTACGCCTAGCGATCAAAGTTTTCACACCATTCTGTCGCTGTTTGGCCTCGCGCCTCCGCATTGCGGTGCATACGCAGTCATTCGATAATCGGCCACTGTGTGATTTCGCACAACAGTTATTAGAAAGTCTCACCTGTTTCCTATTTAAACTGAGATTATTCTGTAACATAGGATACATGAGAAGAGAAAATGAAAATACTGGAATCTGCAGTACTGGACATAAAATAAGTTCTGGTTTTGAGTATGATATTGACACTTGATGATATTTTATCTAGCCACAGCTCTAATTACTGTCAATAGGCATTTCTGCAGCATTAACATCCTCATCATACATTATCTCTAGCAAATGAATATCCCAGTTACAGCCAGCATTGTTAACATCCATAAAATGTCAAATATTGTCATTTTAGTTTGCAGCAATCAATATTCACTCTACAAAAGTAATTCATACATTTGATTAAAAATAGTGTAATGTATAATTGCCATACCTTACTCATTAATCAAATGCTTTGATGCCAAGTAGCAGCACTAACTATAACCTTTACAGAGCACTTTCCACCCACTGATACAGAGTATAATTTACTTTCTAATCAGATCTGTTTTGCACATTTGCTGCATAATCTGACACAGTAGGGTCACCCCAGTGCAGGGTGAAGATCACTTGCGAGAGGGAGGGAGGAAGATAGATAGTATCAGCTTCCTCTTCAAATATCCCAGTGGTCTTTAACTTGGCTTTCCTAACTGCTAATGTATGTGTCTGGAATATATGTTAATAGACTCACTGACAACAGGGACATTGAGAAATGCCTTTTGAATAATATGCTGCAACTGTCAGGGCTGGAACGATCACTTCAAATGTCATAATGAAATGTAGTGAGAGGGACTTAAAAATACAAGAGTGGATTTCCCCCAAGAGATACTTTTAATATTGCAGCTGCCTTACTCATAATAGACTTCACTAGATAAAGTCAAAGGAGATTTAACTTAACGTACGTATTTTATTGTTATCAGATAAATGGAGTAAATTGAAATGTCGATCAGTGATATAACAATTATAACATGATCTTAAATTGAGCTACTTTATAGTCATGTCATGTCTTTATAGTATTGTGTGACTATTACGGCATTTGGAAAAAGTCTGGTTTTATAATTACTTTATATGGTTGTTTATTATAAATACATATGGCCTTGCTGATTCCCTTATAGTAGGTGTGGTTATTGTAGGAAGTGTTTTGCAAATATTAATGTTAATTATAAAATCAAGAGCAAGTTAAACACCCGGAAATACAGCTTTAATATCACACAAGTCAGCTAGAGGTCATTTCAAAGGAGCTGTGCATGGATGGTAAAATGTAGAGCAGGTAAATGTCGTATCCGATGAAGTCAAAATATCAACAATGACCATGTCCTCATTTTTTAATGTCACCAGCACAACGTCGACAGGTACAATGTCCACATTGTCAAAATGCCGACAGGCAATGAGTTGACCTTCTCAAAATGGATTTTTGACAGTGAAATGTTGATATAGTCAGAAAGAATGTCGACATTAGGGTTATGCTGCAAGGGGAAGTTAGGGTTAGGCAGCGGAGGGGGTGGGGTTTTAGGAATATGCGCTAGAAGGAGAGTTATGGGTAGGGGTTAGGGCCACTGATAACTGGCACACTGTGCCCATGTAAAACTCCGATCAACCAGCATTTTTGTTGAGCAGTTCCCCAAAATCTCCCTAACCATAAAAACAGTGTTCCATACCTGCAGGTCAGATATAGTGCAGGTTACAGTACAGGAGAGATACAGTGTTGGATGCATACTTTTCAGGTTACAGTTCAGGTTGGAAACAGTGTGGGTCGGATATGGTGCAGGTCGTATACAGTGCGGGTCGTATAGAGTGCGGGTCGGATACGGTGCAGGTTACAGACAGTGTGGGTCAGATGCAGTGCGGGTCAGATACAGGGCTGGATGTAATGACGGGTTTGTGCGAAGAATCCATTTGTACGGGCGTTCGCAAGGAGATTGGCAGGAAGAAACCATGTGTAGGTGTCAAATGACCGTTCCCTGGGAGTGGTTGGAAAAACGCAGGCATGTCCATGCGTTTGCAGGGATGGTTCCTGACATCAATTCCGGACAGGCTGATGTGTTCGCAGTGGCTGAGTAAGTTCTGGGCTACTCAGAGATTGCGCAAAATCTGTTTGTACAGCTCTGCTACACATGTGTTCGCACACTTGCAAAGCGAAAATACACTCCCCTATGGGCAGCGACTATGCGAACGCAGGACTGCACAAAACCTCTAGCGAGGTCTGAATTATGCCATTAGTTCTTATGGTGTGTAGACACGGTGAGATCCTTGCTATGCCCGATTTTTACTTTGCGATTTCCCTTGAACTCCCTGGAGCCCAGCACCACCGATTTTGACTAACTTTTCTTGAGATCTGGACTATGTGTGCTTACGATTTTGGCTTATGTGAGATTTTGGCTTATGTGAGATGTCATTGACATGTGAGATGAACTAGATAGTACACCGATCTAGCAAGGATTGACTTGCCTGCACAGTCTATCTTTTCTTGCGATACCGACCTGGTGGGACCGCGCATCTGGATCGAATTGGGATCGCAAGTGGCATAAAACCTTGCAATTTGCACTAACTTTTCTTACGATTTTGACTATATAGTCTAAATCGAAAGAAAAAATCTCACCGTGTGTACACACCCTTACAGTTACAACAGTTTGAACAATTAAAGCTTGCTTAAAAATTGGAATAAGAACAAAAGTAACAGAGATACTAGAAGTGCTTTATGTACCAGAAAACTAAACATATTGTATAGCAATCAGTGTCCTAAAACAGTGAGGCCACAAAATTTACTTTGCTAAAGTGCACTGCAAAACAGGGACCATCACACCTAAAGTCACTGGAACTCTGGCATATAAGATTTGATCACCTTGGATATGACCATGTTCAGAAGTTACAGAATGCGATGGTCACAGGAATGTTAGTAAGTGACACAAAGAAACCCATATGTGAGGGCTGTATATTAGGGAAACAAAGTCATCAGCTATTTCTCAAGTCAGCAAGCAGAGCTACAGCACCATTCCAAATAGTACATACAGATTTGTGTGGATCATGGAAGTACAGTCAGTAAGTGGATAATGATACTGTATTTTGTGATGTTTATAGATGACTTCACAAGGAAAATGCATGTACTTCATCAGAGAGAAATCTGAAGTGGTGGAAAAGATTGCAGCCATATTACAAAAGATTTGTAGATAATCAAACAGGTCACGGATTCAAGAACCTGAGATATGATAATGGTGGAGATTATCTCAACAGAGAGGTGGAACAAATGTTAACAAAATATAAACTAGAGCATCAGTTGACCATTGCCTATATTCCTGAACAGAATGGTGTCAATGAACAGGAAAACTGCAGACTATTGGATAGAGCAAGATATACAGTATGCTAAAGAACACAGGCCTAGACAAGCAGTTTTGGGCAAAAACCATGTTAACAGGGGTTTATCTAAAGAACCATTTTCCTATAGTTCCCTAAAGGACATAACACCTATTGAATCTTGGTCAAAAAGAAAACCATGTGTATATACAGCCTACAGCCTATGTACTGTACATATACCAAAAGAAAGAAGATGTAAGATGGTTTCAAAATCAGTGAAGTGCATCATGTTTAGCTATTGCCATAAAAGCAAAGGCTTATTGATTCCAAATACAAAACAGCGCAAGTTGTAGCAAAGTTGGAAGTTGATATGGAGAACATACAGTATTTCATGCACGAATTGTTTTTTATCATACATGTTGCACCTAAAAAGAAAAGGTTAAGCAGCATAAAGCAGCTAAACGCATCTAAACTAATGGGCGCAACGTAAAAAGTTCTGTTTGGGCACCCAAACACCCCACCTCGGAAGGCTGAGAGCTGAAATGTGTTTGCCCACAGCTGTTTGTGCTTGACCAGAGCAACAACTGACTTGCAGATTGCGAGGAAAAACAATTGAATTCCCCCCAGTGAGCTTCAGGACATCCAGAAGTCAAGATCCGATTGATGTGAATGGAAGGCCAAGATAGCAAAAAGACTGTGAGATTTAACAGTGTGACATATGCTAGGAATTGTAACAATGACAGCAGTTCCAAGTATGTGACTCAAGAGATTGTTGCCATGGTCCATGCTGTCAGTGAGAACATTCTTACTGATATGTTTACCAAGATGTCCAGACCAGGGTCATGTAATATGTAAAAAATGTTTAATGTGATTAACCCTACCTTTGTTACAGTCTGCTACAAGAAACTGAAATTAAATATTTGTGTACCATGGAAAATCACCAGAACAATTCAATATTGCTATGGTATGAAGACAATTGATCCGAAGAACAGCTGTCCCCACGATCCCTATTACCACTATGTTACTTACTTGGCAGTGCTAGGGCACATGTGTGAACTTGGGATGGAGTCGAACAAGGGTGAAGGGATTAGATCCTCTTTGCAACTCTGGACCTCCTTACTAGAGGAAGGAGCAAGGGTGCAGGAACAAATGCCTTCTGAAGATGGCAAAGGGCTCTGAAATCTAACTCTGAAAATTTGGTATTTTCAGAGCTTGATGAATTTAGGACCCTATACTAGTTTATGGGGACCAGGTCCAAAAAGGGAGGGGGGGGGGGGGGAAGGGTTGTAATTACCCAGCATGTTGGAGAGGCCTGGCAGTGGCCCGAGTTGGCTGACACTCCCCCTTCCCCCCTGTCTACTCTCTTACCTGATAGTAGTCTCTCACTCCAGGGCCGAATTAATGCTGGGGATGGCCCTGGGAAATTAATGTCTGGGGTCTCCCACTACTAAAACTGCTGGCAAAGCCCCAAGTGCAACACACACACACACACACACACACACACACACTTACAGTACCTTAATGTCACAGAGCAGCAGCCTGGGCAGAGACAGCACGCTGGAGCAGCAGACACTGCTCACAGTCAGTGTCTCATGGCATTTCCCTTTACTATCCCAAGAGACTGACTGTACACAGATCAGCTCCTCGGTGACTACTATTAATGAACAGGTAATCTGCCGGAGGGAGACTGCTCCGACTGAAAAAGCAGTGTGTGGGGGCACGTGTCACTGCTCCCTTAATATACTGTAGGTCTGTCCTTCTCCAGCTCGGCTGCTATGTGCTAGGTTGCAGTTAGAACAGAGAGGCACCTGCAGCAGCACAAGTCTCTGCCTGTGTAGGTGGGAGGAGCGATTACACTGATGCCCCCCCCCTGGATTTACCTCTGGCTGAGGGGCTCAAGGCGCCCCCCCCCCCCCTGCTCGCAGCGCTACAAATACAAATAATTTTTTCCTAAGGGGGCATTTTTTACCCAGGCTGGCAGAGCTCTTTATAGCACTGATGGGGACAGCGGGCATTGCGGTGCATGCGCAGTTCGGATCTGAACGCCCGCTGGGCAAAAACGCACAGCATCGATCAGATCTTAACGACCCCTTTAGTTTTCAAACTTCTGGATAACAATAATAATAATCTTAATAATAATAAATTGCTCATTTAGTTATCTATTTTAGAAAACGAAGGACCATAAAATAAACTTGATACAGTAATTGCCATGGGATTTAGTAAAAATATATAATTTTTTATGCATTTGAAACATATACTGTACAACTGAGTCACTGTAAATGCAATCAGGAAAGAAAATGTACTCCTACAAGTATGATTCATATCAGTTACATAATGATTCAGACTAATCATGTAGGTGTAACATTCAACATATAGATTGGCTTTAAGGAATAAATAACTGCTAAATAACCATAATAACATACTTTAGTCTTGCAGAGGAAAGTGTCTTCCTTCAAGCATTAAGTTAATTATATATATAGTATCATACATTCACTGCTCTGTGACTTTTATACATGTTCTTACCCAAAATGGAGTTGGGTACAGGTGGGTACATTAATAAATTCACCTTTACTCTTAGAATTCATGCAAAAGTTCATATGTTATTATTAATGGCATAATTAATATTGGTGATGATGTTAAAGTCATGCCGCCTAAGATTGTATAGTCATACTGTACTTCAAATATGAGGTGAACAATCTTTTTTAGGGAGCTTCAATGTTGGTTTTAGTTAACCAAGCACAAGAGTACACTGAGGGGGTCATTCAGACCTGATTGCTCGCTAGCATTTTTTGCAGCGCTGTGATCAGGTCAGAACTGCGCATGCGTATGCACCGCAATGCGCAGGCGCGTCGCACTGGTACAAAGCGGATCGTTGCTGTGCGATAGATTTTACGAAGAATCCATTTGCACAGCTGATCGCAAGGACATTGACAGGAAGAAGGCGTTGTGGGTGGCAACTGACCATTTTCTGGGAGTGGTTGGAAAAACACAGGCGTGTCCAAGCGTTTGCAGGGTGGGTGTCTGACGTGAATTCCGACCCCGGACAGGCTCAAGTGATCGTAGCGGCTGAGTAAGTTCTGGGCAACTCAGAAACTGCAAAAACTGTTTTTTTTGGGGGGGGGTTTTGTACCGCTCAGCTGCACATGCGATCGCACACTTGCACAGTTAAAATACACTCTCCGGTGGTCGGCAACTATGTGAACGCAGGACTGCAAAAAACAGCTAGCGAGCGATCAGGTCTGAATGACCCCCTGAGTACATGTACACTGGTTTGTGAAGGTCATGTTTAAATGTAATCCACATCGCCGAATACATTCTTGCATATAGCCCAATATTATAAGTAAGATGTATTCTATTTGCCCAAACAGTTAACTCATCTGTAGTTGGCTGATCAAATACCCCATCAAGTCATGTCTGTTGAAATATGGAGTGTGCTACTGTGCGGTCTCCATGGTGCTCCTATAGGGAAGCATCAGTCCTTTACCAAAATAGCTGCTGTTTGGTCTTCTGTGCATGTTTGGCGCCATGTTTTCACAGTGAGGCGACTTGTCCCTGCCATACCACTACCGATTGTGCCATCATACATCAGTGGCTGGGGATCTTTATGTTCCACTCCAGCTCTGCTCCATCCAGATGCTGAGTATATGTAACTGTGAGTATGGTTGTACAAACATACTACTGCTCAATAAACCACACTACTGGTTAAATCCTGGGCTGTTTGGTGGCACTGGTGGATCAGCTGGTGTATACTTCTACTCTGCTTATCACCATTGCCAAATAGTACACTCATATTCAACAATGTTTAGGTAATCAGGCAATTATGTACTATTTAAAAGCAGAGATAAGCGGGTTCGGCTCCCTGAGAACTGAACCCCCCCATCCCCCCCCCCCCCCCCCGAACGCCACGCACCGAGTCCGGATCCGACTCCAGCTCGGACTTTCCCACCAGACTCAGAAAATAGAACGAGGCAAAACATCATCATCCTGCTGTTGGATTCTTGTGGGTTTTGGATTCCATATAAACAACCGCGCGTCACCGCCATTTTCACTCCAGTCCTGGAGAGTGTAGTGAGAAATCGTGTCTCCTCAGTGTCTGTGCGGGAAAGTGGCGTGGCGCGTGGGGTGGTGACCTGCTCTTTTGTATCATTCCTGTGGTGCTGTCTTGTGCTGCATCAGTCCAGTAATGGTGTCTTGTGCTGCATCAGTCCAGTCACAGTGGTGGTGTTCTGTGCTGCCATAAGTCCAGTGCTGCTGTATAAGTCCAGTCCAGTGGTGCTGTCTTGTGCTACATCAGTCCAGTGGTAGTGTCCTGTGCTGCCATAAACCCAGTGGTGGTGTCCAGTGCTGCTGAATAAGTCCAGTCCAGTGGTGTTGTCTTGTGCTGCATCAGTCCAGTGGTGGTATCTTGTGCTGCATCAGTCCAGTCACTCCAGTGGTGGTGTCCTGTGCTGCCATAAGTCCAGTGGTGCTGCTGTATAAATCCAGCCCAGTGGTGCTGTCTTGTGCTGCATCAGTCCAGTGGTGGTGTCCTGTGTTGCCATAAGTCCAGTGGTGGTGTCCTGTGCTGCCATATGTCCAGTGGTGCTGACGTATAAGTCCAGTCCAGTGGTGCTGCCGTATAATTCCAGTCCAGTGGTGCTGTCATATAAGTCCAGCGGTACTGCTGTATAAGTCCAGCCGTACTGCCGATTAAGTCCAGCGGTACTGCCTTATAAGTCCAGTCCAGTGGTGCAGCCGTATAAGTCCAGCGGTACAGCCGTGTAAGCCCAGCGGTACTGCCGTATAAGTCATGGGGTACTGCCATATAAGTCCAGGGGTACTGCCGTATAAGTCCAGTGGTACTGCCGTATAAGTCCAGTGGTGCTGTCCTGTGCTGTATATTATTTACTCCAAATAAAGAAGTTATTAATATTTAATCCAAATAATTTTTACAGGGTTTGCCCTATGTGGTGTAGGGGTACGCTCTCCTGTGCTGCATATTATTATAATAACTCCAAATAAAAGGGTTATAATCCAAATAATTTTTACAGGCTTTGCCATGTGTGTGTGGTTAAGGGGTACGCTCTCCTGTGCTGCTTATTATTATTATTATTATTATTATTATAACTCCAAGTAAAAGGGTTATTATTATCCAAATAATTTTTACAGGGTTTGCCCTATGTGGTGTTGGAGTACAATCTCCTGTGCTGCATATTATTATAATAACTCCAAATAAAAGGGTTATTATCCAAATAATTTTTACAGGCTTTGCCGTGTGTATGTGGTTTAGCGGTACGCTCTCCTGTGCTGCATATTATTACAATAACTCCAAATAAAAGGGTTATTATTATCCAAATTATTTTTACAGGGTTTGCCCTGTGTGGTGTAAGGGTATACTCTCCTATGCTGCATATTATTATAATAACTCCAAATAAAAGGGTTATTATTATCCAAATTATTTTTACAGGGTTTGCCCTGTGTGGTGTAGTGGTACGCTCTCCTGTGCCACATATTGTTATATAACTCCAGAAAAAATAAGATTTTACTCACCGGTAAATCTATTTCTCGTAGTCCGTAGTGAATGCTGGGAACTCCGTAAGGACCATGGGGAATAGCGGCTCCGCAGGAGACTGGGCACAACTAAAGAAAGCTTTAGGTCACCTGGTGTGCACTGGCTCCTCCCACTATGACCCTCCTCCAAGCCTCAGTTAGGACACTGTGCCCGGACGAGCTGACATAATAAGGAAGGATTTTGAATCCCGGGTAAGACTCATACCAGCCACACCAATCACACCGTATAACTCGTGATATTAAACCCAGTTAACAGTATGAATATAACTGAGCCTCTCAACAGATGGCTCAACAATAACCCTTTAGTTAGGCAATAACTATATACAAGTATTGCAGACAATCCGCACTTGGGATGGGCGCCCAGCATCCACTACGGACTACGAGAATTAGATTTACCGGTGAGTAAAATCTTATTTTCTCCGACGTCCTAGTGGATGCTGGGAACTCCGTAAGGACCATGGGGATTATACCAAAGCTCCCAAACGGGCGGGAGAGTGCGGATAACTCTGCAGCACCGAATGAGAGAACTCCAGGTCCTCCTCAGCCAGGGTATCAATTTTGTAGAATTTAGCAAACGTGTTTGCCCCTGACCAAGTAGCTGCTCGGCAAAGTTGGAAAGCCGAGACCCCTCGGGCAGCAGCCCAAGATGAGCCCACCTTCCTTGTGGAATGGGCTTTTACAGATTTTGGCTGCGGTAGTCCAACCGCAGAATGCGCCAGCTGAATTGTGCTACAAATCCAGCGAGCAATAGTCTGCTTAGAAGCAGGAGCACCCAGTTTGCTGGGTGCATACAGGATAAACAGCAAGTCAGTTCTCCTGACTCTAGCCGTCCTGGAAACATAACTTTTCAAGGCCCTGACTACGTCCAGTAACTTGGAATCCTCCAAGTCCCTAGTAGCCGCAGGCACTACAATTGGAAAATCAGATAAGGACTTTTATATGACAAGCCGCCAATTCTGATACACGCCTGGCCGAAGCATAGGCCAATAACATGACCACTTTCCGCGTGAGATATTTTAGATCCACGGTTTTTAGTGGCTCACACCAATGTGATTTTAAGAAACTCAACACCACGTTGAGAACCCAAGGTGCCACTGGAGGCACAACCGGGGGCTGAATATGCAGCACTCCTTTTACAATGTCTGAACTTCAGGTACTGAAGCTAGTTCTTTCTGGAAGAAAATCGACAGAGCCGAGATCTGTACCTTAATGGAGCCTAATTTTAGGCCCATAGACACTCCTGCTTGTAGGAAATGCAGAAATCGACCTAGTTGAAATTCCTCTGTTGGGGCCTTTTTTGGCCTCACACCAAGCAACATATTTTCGCCATATGCGGTGATAATGTTTTGCAGTTACATCTTTCCTGGCTTGAATCAGCGTAGGAATGACTTCCTCCGGAATGCCCTTTTCCTTTAGGATCCGGCGTTCAACCGCCATGCCGTCAAAACGTAGCCGCGGTAAGTCTTGGAACAGACAGGGCCCCTGCTGCCGCAGGTCCTGTCTGAGCGGCAGAGGCCATGGGTCCTCTGATATAATTTCTTGAAGTTCTGGGTACCAATCTCTTCTTGGCCAATCCGGAACCACGAGTATCGTTCTTACTCCTTGCCTTCCTATTATTCTCAGTACCTTTTGTATGAGAGGCAGAGGGGGGAACACATAAACCGACTGGTACACCCACGGTGTTACCAGAGCGTCCACAGCTATCGCCTGAGGGTCCTTTGATCTGGCGCAATATCTTTTATAGCTTTTTGTTGAGGCGGGACGCCATCATGTCCACCTGTGGCCTTTCCCAATGGTGTACAATCCTTTGGAATACTTCTGGATGAAATCCCCACTCTCCCGGGTGGAGGTCGTGTCTGCTGAGAAGATCTGCTTCCCAGTCGTCCACTCCGGGAATGAACACTGCTGACAGTGTTAACACATGATTTTCCGCCCATCGGAGAATCCTTGTGGCTTCTGCCATCGCCATCCTGCTTCTTGTGCCGCCCCGTTGGTTTACATGGGCGACTGCCGTGAAGTTGTCTGATTGGATCAGTACCGGCTGGTTTTGAAGCAGAGGCCTTGCCTGACTCAGGGCATTGTAAATGGCCCTCAGTTCCAGAATATTTATGTGTAGGGAAGTCACCTGACTTGTCCAAGTCCCTGGAAGTTTCTTCCCTGTGTGACTGCCCCCCAGCCTCAAAGACTGGCATCCATGGTCACTAGGACCTAGTCATGTATGCCGAAACTGCGGCCCTCTTGAAGATGGGCACTCTGCAGCCACCACAGTAGAGATACCCTGGTCCTTGAAGACAGGGTTATCAGCCGATGCATCTGAAGCTGTGATCCGGACCACTTGTCCAACAGGTCCCACTGAAAAGTTCTTGCATGGAACCTGCCGAATGGGATTGCTTCGTAGGAAGCTACCATTTTTCCCAGGACTCGCGTGCAATGATGCACCGATACCTGTTTTGGCTTCAGGAGGTCTCTGACTAGAGATGACAGCTCCTTGGCTTTCTCCTCCGGGAGAAACACTTATTTCTGTTCTGTATCCAGAACCATCCCCAGGAACAGTAGACGTGTCGTAGGAACCAGCTGTGACTTTGGACTGTTTAGAATCCAACCGTGCTGTTGTAGCACTTTCCAAAATAGTGCTACCCCGACTAGCAACTGCTCCTTGGACCTTGCCCTTATAAGGAGATTGTCCAAGTACGGGATAATTAAAACTCCCTTTTCTCGAAGGAGTATCATCATTTCGGCCATTACCTTGGTAAACACCCTCGGGGCCATGTACAGTCCAAACGGCAGTGTCTGGACTTGGTAATGGTAATCCTGTACCACAAATCTGAGGTACTCCTGGCGAGGATGGTAAATGGGGACATGCAGGTAAGCATCCTTGATGTCCCGGGATCCCATGTAATCCCCCTCATCCAGGCTTGCAATAACCGCCCTGAGCGATTCCATCTTGAACTTGAATTTTTTTATGTATGTGTTCAAGGATTTTAAATATAAAATGGGTCACACCGAACCATGCGGTTTCGGTACCCCAAACCGTGTGGAATAGTAACCCCGTCCTTGTTGAAGTAGGGGCACCTTGAGTATTACCTGCTGGGAATACAGCTTATTAATTGCCTCTAGCGCAGCCTCCCTGCCTGAGGGAGTTGTCGGCGAGGCATATTTGAGGAAACGGCGGGGGGGGAGACATCTCGAATTCCAGCTTGTACCCCTGAAATACTACTTGAATGAAACAGGGATCCACCTGTGAGCGAGCCCACTGATCCGAGGTCCCAGGGACCATCCCCAAATAATTCCTCACCCTTATAAGGCAGAATCTCTATGCGCCTTTTAAAGTCAGCATCACCTGTCCAGTGACAGGTCTCTAATACCCTCCTGACAGAATGGACATTACATTCATTTTGGATGCCAGCCGGCAAAATATCCCTCTGTGCATCCCTCATATATAAGACGACGTCTTTAATATGTTCTCATGTTTGACAGGGTCACCGACTACGCTGCAGCAGCACGATCTGCAGGTCTCAGTCTAGTACCTGAGTGTGTAAATACAGACTTCAGGATAGCCTCCTGTTTTTTATCAACAGGTACCTTCAAAGTGGCCGTTCCTAAAACGGCAGTGCCACCTTTTTTGACAACCGTGTGAGCGCCTTATCCACCCTAGGGGATATCTCCCAGCGTAACTTATCCTCTGGCGGGAAAGGGTACGCCATCAGTAACTTTTTAGAAATTACCAGTTTCTTATCGGGGGGAACCCACGCTTTTCACACACTTCATTCATTCATCTGATGGGGGAACAAAACACTGCCTGCTTTTTCTCCCCAAACATAAAACCCTTTTTTAGTGGTACTTGGGTTAATGTCAGAAATGTGTAACACATTTTTTATTGCCGGGATCAAGTCACGGATGTTCCTAGTGGATTGTGTATATGTCTCAACATTGTCGACACTGGAGTCAGACTCCGTGTCGACATCTGTGTCTGCCATCTGAGTGAGCGGGCGTTTTTGAGCCCCTGATGGCCTTTGAGACGCCTGGGCAGGCGCGGACTGAGAATCCGGCTGTCCCACAGCTGTTACGTCATCCACCCTTTTATGTAAGGAGTTGACACTGTCGGTTAATACCTTTCACCTAACCATCCACTCTGGTGTCGGCCCCACAGGGGGCGACATCACATTTATCGGCATCTGCTCCGTCACCATATAAGCCTCCTCATTAAACATGTCGACACAGCTGTACCGACACACCGCACACACACAGGGAATGCTCTGACCGAGGACAGGACCCCACAAAGCCCTTTGGGGAGACAGAGAGAGAGTAGGCCAGCACACACCAGAGCGCTATATAATGTGGGGATTAACACTATAACTGAGTGAAATTTCCCCAATAGCTGCTTGTATATATAATATTGCGCCTAAATTTAGTGCCCCCCCTCTCTTTTTAAACCTTTGAGCCTGAAAACTACAGGGGAGAGCCTGGGGAGCTTTCTTCCAGCTGCACTGTGAAGAGAAAATGGCGCCAGTGTGTCTGAGGGAGATAGCTCCGCCCCTTTTTTGCGGACTTTTCTCCCGCTTTTTTCTGGATTCTGGCAGGGGTATTTACCACATATATAGCCTCTGGGGCGATATATTGTGGTATTTTTGCCAGCCAAGGTGTTTTTATTGCTGCTCAGGGCGCCCCCCCCAAGCGCCCTGCACCCTCAGTGACCGGAGTGTGAAGTGTGTATGAGGAGCAATGGCGCACAGCTGCAGTGCTGTGCGCTACCTTGGTGAAGACTGATGTCTTCTGCCGCCGATTTTCCGGACCTCTTCTTGCTTCTGGCTCTGTAAGGGGGACGGCGGCGCGGCTCCGGGACCGAACACCAAGGCTGGGCCTGCGGTCGATCCCTCTGGAGCTAATGGTGTCCAGTAGCCTAAGAAGCCCAAGCTGGCTGCAAGCAGGCAGGTTCGCTTCTTCTCCCCTTAGTCCCTCGCTGCAGTGAGCCTGTTGCCAGCAGGTCTCACTGAAAATAAAAAACCTAATTCTATACTTTCTTTTTAGAAGCTCAGGAGAGCCCCTAGTGTGCATCCAACCTCGGCCGGGCACAAAATCTAACAGAGGCTTGGAGGAGGGTCATAGTGGGAGGAGCCAGTGCACACCAGGTGACCTAAAGCTTTCTTTAGTTGTGCCCAGTCTCCTGCGGAGCCGCTATTCCCCATGGTCCTTACGGAGTTCCCAGCATCCACTAGGACGTCAGAGAGATAATGGACAAAAAATTTGGAGGATAAACTAAGGAGAGAACAAGAACCACTTCCTCCTAGTGCTGAAGCTGCTGCCACTAGTCATGACATAGACGATGAAATGCCATCAACGGCGTCTGCCAAGGCTGATGCCCAATGTCATAGTAGAGGGCATGTCAAATCCAAAAAGCTAAAGTTCAGTAAAATGACCCAAAAAAAGAAATTTAAATGGTCTGAGAAACGTAAACTTGCCAATATGCCATTTACAACACGGAGTGAAAAGGAACGGCTAAGGCACTTGCCAATGTTCATGACTAGTGGTTCAGCTTCACATGACGATGGAAGTCCTCATCCTCCCGCTAGAAAAATGAAAAGAGTTAACCTGGCAAAAGCACACCAAAGAACTGTGCATTCTAAGATCGTATCACAAATCCCCAAGGAGAGTCCAAGTCTCTCGGCGGTTGCGATGCCTGACCTTCCCAAGACTGTATGGAAAGAGGAGGCTCCTACCACCATTTGCACGCCCCCTGCAAGTGCTGGGAAGAGCACCGCCAGTCCACCAGGATGAGGAGGATATAGGTGTAGCTGGCGCTGAGGAGGAAGTTGACGATGAGGATTCTGATGGTGATGTGGTTTGTTTGAATAAGGCACCAGTGGAGACAGTTGTTCTCTGTGGGATGAGAAAGCCCATTGTCATGCCTGGGCAAAAAAAACAAAAAAGCCACCTCTTCGGTGTGGAATTATTTCTCCACAAATCCGGACAACAGGTGTCAAGCCGTGTGTTGCCTTTGTCAATCCGTAATAAGTAGGGGTAAGGGTGTTAACCACCTAGGAACATCCTCCCTTATACGTCACCTGCAGCACATTCATCAGAAGTCATTGTCAAGCTCAGAAACTTTGGGTAAGAGCGTAAGCAGTCCACTGACACCTAAATCCCTTCTTCGTCTTGTACCCAAGCTCCTGCAAGCCACACCACCAACTCCCTCAACGTCAATTTCCTCCTCAGTCAGGAACGTCAGTAGTCCTGCAGGCCATGTCACTGGCATTACTGACGAGTCCTCTCCTAACCGGGATTCCTCCGGAGGATCCTTGAGTGGTAAGCCTACTGCTGCTGCTGTTGTGTCACGTCTAGCAAGGTTTGGGGATCCGGCAGCTGATATTTGCCCAAGGAGGTAGCAGGCTATGGAAGAACAAGATGAGGGGGTTGGATATAGTTCCTTCGCATGGGACACGGAGCAATGAAGGACGTAGGCGGGGTTTGAGAGTCAATGGAAAGTATTTATTATGTACAGAGCTGAGGTAGAGAACTGAGGTTGGTGAACGGTGACTTGAGAACGTGGTGGTAGACAAAGAACTGCGGAACTGTGAGTGAGGGTAAAAAACGAGGCTGAAGACAAGAACCGTGGACTGTGACTTATAAGATGAGACTGCGGTAGAAGAGCTGAGAACTGTGGACGGTAGTTTGGGTCGTGACTGGAGACTGAGAACTGTAGACTGTGGCTTGAAAGATGAAGCTGGAGATAACGAGCTGAGGACTGTGAACGGTGGTTTGAGGACTTGGCTGGAAGCAAGAATCTGTGGACTGTGGCTTGGAGGATGAGGCAAGAGACCCGGGGTCGTCCGTGCCCAAAGGGTCTTACTGAACCGGGTTTTCCAAGAGCATCTCCATGGGCAGCAGCAGGCTAGGGACGGGAAAACTGCAACAGCAACTGAGCACTGGCAAAGCAGGGTTAGAAGTACCAGAATACAGCAGGAATCCTGGGAGCACAGGCTAAAGCACCTACAACAGGGTTGTAACTTGAAGCACTGGCGTCCCTGTCCTAAACCAGCCCCCTTTTATAGGAAGAAGTCTCCCTGGATTGGCTGGAAAACTAGGAACAAGAATTATGCCAGAAACTTGGTCTCCAACATGGCGGCACCCAGTAATGCAGACCTCTTCTGACAACATGCTGCTCACTGCCCCTGGTCTCCTAGGCAACGGATTAGCGAGAGGGAGCCGCTGCAGCGGCGTCCCGCCGCCACGAGCGGACCCCTTTAGCGCCATTACCGCTGCCTGTACTCCTGAACCCAGCGCCGCAGCCCTCCACCACCGCTGCCCAGCCGCCCATGAAGCCCGCCTCGTGGCCCCAGCATTCCGGTAAGGCCCCGGACGCTGACATGTTGTTGCTGTTGGGAGTCGATCGTCATCCCAGAAGGGAAGTTGGAAGACCACTTGTACTACTTCAACTAAGCAACCGACTGTCCTCCTTTGCGAGGAAGATGAAATATGACAGCAGTCATCCTGTTGCAAAGTGGATAACTGAGGCCTTGACAGCTATGTTGGTGTTAGACGTGAACCTGGTATCCATTAGTGCAGTGGGATTTCAACAATTGATTGAGATAGTGTGTATCCCGGTACCAAATCCCATCTAGATTCTACTTCACTATGCTGTGTATCAGTGGTTTCCATAAGAGGCACACCGCTGATAACCTCTTACGGAAACTGAGGGGCATCATCGTGCAATGGCTTATCCCACGAGGACTCTCATGGGGATTTGTGATATTGGACAACGCCACCAATATTGTGCATGCATTACATCTGGGCAAATTCCAGCACGTCCCATGTTTTGTACGTACAATTAATTTGGTGGTGCAGAATTTTTTTTTAAATGACAGGGCCGTGCTGGAGATGCTGTCGGTGGCCTAAAAAATTGCAGGCCACTTTCGATATTCAGCTACTGTGTGCCGAAGACTGGAGCAACAGCAAACACTCCTGAACCTGCCCTGCCATCACTTGAAGCAAGCGGAGGTAACAAGGTGGAATTCAACACTCTATATGCTTCAGAGGATGGAGGAGCAGCAAAAGGCCAATCAAGCCTATACATCCACCTCTGATATAAGCAAAGGAGGGGGAATGCACCTGACTCAAGCGCAGTGGAGAATGATTTCCGTGTTGTGCAAGGTTCTCCAACCCTTCGAACTTGCCACACGTGAAGTCAGTTCAGACACTGTCAGCTTGAGTCAGGTCATTCACCTCATCAGGCTTTTGCAGAAGCAGCTGGAGAAACTGAAGGAGGAGCTAAGATGGAGCGATTCCGCTAAGTATGTGGGACTTGTGGATGGAGCCGCATTCGCTTTGCCAGGATTCAAGGGTGGTCAATCTGTTGAAATCACAGCATTACATTTTGGCCACCGTGCTCGATCCTAGGTTTAAAGCCTACGTTGTATCTCTTTTTCCGGCAGACACAAGTTTGCAGAAGTGCAAAGACCTGCTGGTGAGAAATTGTCAACTCAAGCGGAATGTGACCCATAAACAGCTCCTCCTTCATTTTCTCCCGCAACTGGGGCTGCGAGGAAAAGGATACAATTCCCTAGCCCATCTGCCGGTGGTGATGCAGGGCAGTCAGGAGCAAGTGTTGACATCTGGTCCAGACTGAAGGACCTGCCAATGATTACTGATATGTCTACCGTCACTGCATATGATGCTGTCACCATTGAAAGAATGGTAGAGGATTATATCGGTGACAGCATCCAAGCAGGCATATCAGACAGTCCGTGTGTATACTGGCAGGATAAAGAGGCAATTTGAAGGCCCTTGCACAAATTGCCTTTATTTTACCTAAGTTGCCCCCCCTCCAGTGTGTACTCCGAAAGAGTGTTTAGTGCCAGCAATCGGCGTAGGAGGTTACTTCCACAAAATATGGAGAAGATGATGTTCATCAAAATTAATTATAAATTCGTCCAGGAAGACATTTACCAGCAATTGCCTCCAGAAAGTACACAGGGACCTGTGATGGTGGATTCCAGTGGGGACGAATTAATACTCTGTGAGGAGGAGGCTGTACACAATGAAAGGGGTGAGGAATCGGAGGATGAGGACAACATCTTGCCTCTGTAGAGCCAGTTTGTGCAAGGAGAAATTAATTGCTTCTTTTTTTGTGGGGGCCCAAACAAACCAATCCTTTCAGCCACAGTCGTGTGGCAGACCCTGTCGCTGAAATGATTGGTTCGTTAAAGTGTGCATGTCCTGTTTATACAACATAAGGGTGGGTGGGAGAGTCCAAGGACAATGTCATCTTGCACCTCTTATTTTTATCTTTGCATTATGTGCTCTTTGGGACCTAGTTTTTAAAAGTGCCATCCTGTCTGACACTGTAGTGCCACTCCTAGATAGGTCAGGTGTTTGTGCCGCCTACTTGTGTCGCTTAGCTTAGTCATCCAGCTACCTCAGCCGTGGCCAACCTGTGGCTCTTGAGCCGCATGCGGCTCTTTCTTTATTCAAATGTGGCTCCCGACACTCAAAGTCACTTGACCACAACAGATCCTGGAAACTGGTGCACTCCAACCAGACACACAGCAGCACTACGGTGACTGAAAACTGAGGGAGCCAGATACTGGGCTGTAGTGACATATGAAGGTGGGCTGGAGTGACACAAGGGGGAGCTGGCTGGAGTGATACAGAAGGATCCTGGTAGGAGAGACATAATGGGGGAGCTGACTGGAGTGATACAGGAGGGTGCTGGCTGGAGTGACACAGGAGGGTGCTGGCCGGAGTGACACAGGAGGGTGCTGGCTGGAGTGACACAGGAGGGTGCTGGCCGGAGTGACACAGGAGGGTGCTGGCTGGAGTGACACAATGGGGAAGCTGGCTGGAGTGACAAAGGAGAATCCTGGCAGAAGATGCACAATGGGGAGCTGACTGGAGTGACACAGGAGGGTGCTGGCTGGAGTGACACATTGACACATGGGGAGCTTGCTGGAGTGACACATGGAGGAGCTGAAGTGTATTATGTGAATATGGCTTTTTCAATATATTTTATGTGGATCTGGATTCTCAAATTATTTTATGTGGAAGAGTCTTTTTCAGTGTATTTTATGTTGATTCTGGCTTTAAAATGTATTTTATGTGGATCTGGCGTTTTCATTGTATTTTATACAGGGGTGTGGCCTATCAGGCACAAGGTCACACCCCATTTTTGCACACGCTCCTTCAGCTTGATGTCGGCTCTTTGTCTCTGACTGGTTGGCCACCCCTGAGCTACCTTATTGCACCTCTTTTTTTTCTTTGCATTATGTGCTCTTTGGGGCCTAGTTTTTAAAAGTGCCATCCTGTCTGACACTGCAGTGCCACTCCTTGATGGGCCAGGTGTTTGTGCCGCCCACTTGGGTCGCTTAGCTTAGTCATCCAGCAACAGACTGTAGGTGCAGCCTTTTGGCCTAAAAACAATATTGTGAGGTGTGATGTGTTCAGAATAGACTGGAAATAAGTGGAAATTCATGTCATTGAGGTTAATAATACCATAGGATCAAAATGACCCCCAAATTGTGTGATTTTAGCTGTTTTTTTTTTTAAAAATTTAAATCATCCAGATACAAAACCAAAACCAAACCCGAAAGTGTGGTTTTGGCAAAACCAATCCATATCCAAAACACGAGCGGGGATCCAGATCCAAAACCAAAACTCGAAAAGTGTCCGCCACACATCACTATTTAAAAGGCATTATGATAATTTAAAAAATTAATTATTAATTTAAAAAAAAAAAATAGACTAAAGTGATACATGTGTTTTGCAATATAGTTTGTAGACTGTAAAATCATTTTATGCAGTTACTGGTGTTTAACTCCCGAATGCTTGTGGTGCTACCACTTCTATGTACAGTGCAATGTCTATGTATGACATTTTTTGGTAATAATTGTTGGGGAGGAGTGACATCTGAACCCTCAATCATTTTTAAAAGTTGGCTCCTATGGTCTCACCAACTTTAATTAGCAGCAACTGTACTGCAAAACAGCACAGCACAAAAAAAAACAAGAAACACATTGCACCCATGCAGGGCACTACCTCATGGGTATGGTATTACTTCCCATCAATCATAGGTCGACCGTCATCAAATCAACACTGACCATGTTGTCATTTATGTCTACTCAAATAATACGTAGGCATGATGAGCTGTAAAACAGTCCCCGGTGATCTAGTGGCTTCTTATCTTCTCCCAGTTGCAGCAGCGGCTCCAGCATCTTCTTCCGGGTCCTGGTGGCAATGTGATCGTCACTTCCAGCGCAGATCTCTGATGCTGCAGCATTCTGGTTAGTATTTCTTTCCCTTTGCCTAATCCATACTTCTAGCCCTCCCCATAATGCCTAACCATACACCCCCTCTCCCAGTCTAACCCTAACCTCCCTCCACAGGCTAACCCTAACCTGCCCGTCGGCATCCTGAAACTGTTAACATTTCACATAGCAACATTTGAGATGTCGACATTGTGGACCTGTCAGCAGCTTGTGGATATTGAACTGGTGTCTGTTGACAAATTGAACCACTACAGATGACGACATTGTGGTATCGACCTTATAAATGTCAACATGGTTATTGTCAAACATTCTACTGTACACATTACCACACTTATTAGTCACTTTCACTATAGTCCTCACATTGCCAGGGTTCTCTTTTTAGTTATTGTTCTCTCTCTCTCTCTCTCTCTCTCTCTCATCTCTCTTGAGTTCCTACAGTATCTGGTGAAGCCATTGTTTTTTTTGGAGGAGACTCTGTCCATTTCCTGCAGTGCCTCAGAAACACTTCCTCTTGCAGGTAGCAACACATTGTCACTTGGCTGTCTCTTCAGCTCCTTATTTAGCTTCAGATGTGGTTAGACATCTTTTCAAAAGATATACTATGTACAAATTGTGTACAGATCTCCTAAAAGCAACATGTGTAAAGAAATAATACACACATGATTAAAAAGCTCCAGCAGCACATTAATCATGTTTAGATACCGTCACCAGATTTCTCCTGTCTACATAGCCATTGTCAACATAGTAACTGCTGACTTGCTAACCACATCCCTATGTTTAATCTGTGGTGCATCCCAAACTCCAGAGCAATAATTGGTTGCAAAATAACAACATGTAGCCTGCAACCATCACACATCATCCTAACTAGTTTGATAGGTCTTTTATACTAAACCTAGGATGGATAACTGATTTCCACTTAAGAACCACTGGAGTAAAAGGGTCAAGGACTTACTTGATCTTGATTTTAAGTATTAATACTGACAGCAAACACAGAGTTCATGACCCTTCTGACTTTGGGTTAAAAAGCAGGTATCAGAAAAAAACATGTCTTTTAAACAAGACCTTTGACGCTGAAGGCCATCTTTCATTACTTGACCAGGGTTTTTACATAGTCAGGCTCGTCCTAATTCTTCTCTAATCTGATGGTCTCATTGTGGATGTTCCATGTCACAGTCTCACTTGGCTGTCTCCTCAGCTCATTCCGAAGATCCAACTGGGAAACGTCAACAATTTTTAATCTTATTGGGTCAGTTCCAAAACTCTAAGGCACCTTTGTATATTACAGTATTTGTACTGCACAGCTCCATCTGATGAAGTCGTGTCAAAATAAGTCAAGGTGCTGCTTGGCTCGCTATAAGTTCTATATACATTGATTCTGAACAAAATGGTTTTTACACTATACAGCACTTTCTTTGTTTTGTATAACATATACAGTATATACAGTAGATTTGTGTTAAATCTTTTGATGGTTCAACTTTTAGTTATACATGTTATGATTGTAAGCCCCCCTGATTGAATTCTGCACTACCACACTTCTGTCTAGTGATAAATTAGTCATAGAAAACCTTGGCGTCTGGTCTGTATAGTGTGCCATGTTATTAATTTCATTGCTATTAAGAGGAACAAAGGGCAACATATAAAAGAACAAACAAAAAGGCCGAATTCAAGAGAGAAATAACAACAAAGTGGCTACAGCACCATATCAGACAGTTGTGGGTTCCTTCAGCTCAAGTACCTGGTGGCCTGTATTTTACTGTAAGTTCTCACTGTGTAGTCACTTTTTGTTGTGAGAAGGTTCCCTCTCTCAGAATTGTTCAATATAAAAAGAAGAGCAACAGACAAATGTCTGCTTCCAAGCAGGAAGATAAAATTACACTCATGGGTCATTCCATGGTAACAAACGTTACATTTTGAAATATATTTCATGTGAAATATATTTTTTTGAGCATGTGTTTTGAATATTTTGTGCAAAGTAAATGTTGTTTGTCTGGTACATGATATGCTTTCATTTTGATGCAAAGCTTGTCATGAAAACTGGTAACAAACGTTACATAAAAAGACCGGAATGGATCTTTTGAAGCAACAGAAGGTCATCTGTCCCATTGCTGGTGTATAGATTCAGAAGCAACAAGTTGCATGTTGAGTTATATAAACTTCTTCACAAAGATAATTTCACGCATGAAAGTAGTATTACCAGTAAAGAAATTAGTCACCATCTACACGTGTGATCCAATATAAACAGAAACAATCTGGCTGTATCAGCAAATGATGTGCTGTACTGTATGTTTCTAGCTTGGAAAGTGGACTCTTGCCTGTAAGACACATGGTGGCTAAAGGACTCCTTTATAGAAGAAAGGTGATTTATAGCTAAAGCCATGTTAACAGTGGAGTGCACTACTATGCATACTCCATATTGGTCCCTGAGGTGAGTCTTCATTCCCTTACCAAGATGGCCAGCAAGGATAGTACTGTAAGGTATGCGTTTAAAATACCCCCGTCGGGACCCTGGTGGGCACAATACCGACACCGGAATCCTGACAGGGGTACAATGCCGCCGCCGGAATACCGGCGAAGTAGGTGATTGTCCCTCTGTGGGTGTCCACGACACCCGTAGAGGGAGAATAGAACCTGTAGCGAGTGAAGCGAGCCACCGTGTCCGCAGATGCGCTCGCCCTGCTGCCGACATTGATATGCTCACCCAGCTGCCGGCATTCTGGTGGACGGGATGCCAGTGCCACTGTAGGTATAGTGACAGCCAGCATCCCGTGCACCGGGATCCCATACTGATCCCTACTGTAATCCTGTTCCACTCAATTTCCCCTCCATTGCTATCTGGTTTACCACAGTGAGTACAGCTGTACAAAACGTCTATTAAATGAAGCATCCACTTGATAAGCAATTGGGCTGGCTACAGTGTCAGGACATTCCGCTGGTGTGTACATGACTCAGCCATACTACCACACCAGTACACACATATTTCCAACAAGCCAAAGTGGATGAACACTTGTGTCATCTCAAACCTGCAAAGAAAGAGAACAAACTAAAAGTACACAGGGGGTAATTCTGAGTTGATCGCAGCAGCAATTTTGTTAGCAATTGGGCAAAACCATGCGCACTGCAGGGGGGGCAGGTATAACATTTGCAGAGAGAGTTAGATTTGGGTGGGTTATTTTGTTTCTGTGCAGGGTAAATACTGGCTGCTTTATTCTTACACTGCAATCTAGATTCCAGTTTGAATACACCCCACCCAAATCTAACTCTCTCTGCACATGTTATATCTGCCTCTCCTGCAGTGCACATGGGTGGTCATTCCGAGTTGTTCGCTCGGTAATTTTCTTCGCATCGCAGCGTTTTTCCGCTAATTGCGCATGCGCAATGTTCGCACTGCGACTGCGCCAAGTAAATTTGCTAAGAAGTTTGGTATTTTACTCACGGCATTACAAGTTTTTTCTTCGTTCTGGTGACCGTAATGTGATTGACAGGAAGTGGGTGTTTCTGGGTGGAAACTGGCCGTTTTATGGGAGTGTGTGAAAAAACGCTACCGTTTCTGGGAAAAACGCGGGAGTGGCTGGAGAAACGGAGGAGTGTCTGGGCGAACGCTGGGTGTGTTTGTGACGTCAAACCAGGAACCAAACTGACTGAACTGATCGCAGTGGCAGAGTAAGTCCCGAGCTACTCAGAAACTGCAAAGAAATTTCTATTCGCAATTTTGAGAATCTTTCGTTCGCAATTTTGCTAAGCTAAGATTCACTCCCAGTAGGCGGCGGCTTAGCATGTGCAATGCTGCTAAAAGCAGCTTGCGAGCGAACAACTCGGAATGAGGGCCCATGGTTTTGCCCAACTGCTAAAAAATGTCCTGCTGCGATCAACTTGGAATTACCCCCACAGACAAGATGATTGCACAAACACCTGAGGCAGACACCTAGAACACATACACTAACACTACATTGCAAAAGCGGGACTGGGCAAAGGATCTTATATAATCATCTTCTCCAGCAATTATGAGGTAACAATTGTGATACAGCACAGGTTCTCAAACTCGGTCCTCAGAACCCCACACAGTGCATGTTTTGCAGTTCTCCTCACAGAATCACAAATGAAATAATTAGTTCCACCTGTGGACCTTTTAAAATGTGTCAGTGATTAATTAATACACCTGTGCACCTTCTGGGTTATCTGCAAAACATGCACGGTGTGGGGTCCTGAGGACCGAGTTTGAGAACCTGTGTGATACAGTATGAAAGCATATGCAGAGCAAGGGCAACAATTCTGAAAATAAGTATGAGAATAATCTCAAGGACACCTGAGGTTAGAGTTAGGCTGTGGGGAGTAGGAGTTAGGTTTAGGCAACACCGTGGAAGGTTAGGTTTAGGGACTTAGGGGGACATTTACTAAGCAGTGATAAGAGCCGAGAAGTGAGCCAGTGGAGAAGTTGCCCCATCAACCAATCAGCAGCTCTGTATCATTTTAAAGTATGCAAATTATAGATGTTACTTCAGTGCTAATTTGTTGCCATGGGCAACTTCTCCACTGGCTCACTTCTCTGCTCTTATCACTGCATAGTAAATGTACCCCTAAGATGGGTGGATTAAGTTGCGGAGAAGGGGGGTTAGGTTTAGACACCACAGGGGGTAGGTTAGGGTCAGGCACTAAGGGGAGGACATTAGGGTTAGGTGGTGGGTTAAGTGGTAGGGGAGAGGGAATAGCATACTTACCTCCCCCTGTCAGCTGGCGTAATCACAGGGCACACTGATGATTCTGTATTTCTGCACAGCTTTCTCTGATGACTGGCAGCGCGCAGCAGAGCACCAATCACCGCTGGTGAGTATGAGTGCAGCAGTCGGGGAGGGGGCCTCGGCAAGTGGTGGGGATGCCGCAACGGGGAGGGGTGTGCCAGTGGCAGTGGTAGCGATTGCAATGTGGATTGGCAGTGTATGAGCAGTACACACTCTGGGGGTCATTCCGATCCGATCGCTCGCTGCAGTTTGTTGCAGCGCAGCGATTGGGTCGGAACTGCGCATGCGCTGGCGCCGCAGTGCACCGGCGCATGGCAGCCGTCGTTACCTAGCGATCGCCTATGAGACAGAGGTGGTTGCTAGACGGGAGGGCGCTGAACGGCAGCGTGAAGCCGCCGTTTAGGGGGAGTGGTCGGACTATTCGGGGGGCGGGCTGCGGTGGCTGCATGACGTCTCACGCAGCCGCTGCGGCCAGCGGGAGCGACGAGTAACTCCCGGCTAGCCGCAGGAGCTGCGATGGCCGGGAGTTACTCCTCAAATACAAAGGCATCGCCTCTGTGCGATGCTTTTGTATTTGTGCGGGGGGGGGGGGGGGGCTCTGTGCTGGGCGTCCCCCCGCATGTCTATGTTTACGTTCGTAGCTGTGCTAAATTTAGCACAGCTACGATCAACTCGGAATGACCCCCTATGTGTATATTTCACAAAAAATACCCTGATAGTGCTGTGGAGTGGCACCACGGGGACAGACCTTTCTCGTAAGCTCTGTCCCTGCATGCAATTATTGATACATCCGTGCAATGTAATTAATAATCGCATTGCAAATTGGGTCGATTTTATCACCTCACATCCGCATCCTCAGATGGGGAAGGTGATAAATTGGCCCCTAAGTATCTGTGAGAGTTGGATATTATTTAATGAGGTGAGAGGAATGAAATAGGCAAAGCTGCAGAGAAAAGTGTAAAAATCATGTGGGAATTTACAAAGGAACAGGATATGGGGCATATGTAGCAAAGGCACTCAGTGGCGCAGAGAGGGGGGAGGAGGAACTCTTTACTGCCCACTGGATTGGACATCAGCACCCCCTGTCAGCGTGGGGTCTGGTCACACCTCCCCAAATGACCACGCCCCCTCCCAGTAATGAGGCACGGCAGAGCTGTCGGCGCACCTCAATGCATATTCCTCTCGCCCAGATATATTAAACCTTCTGAAGAGAAAAAGTGAAGTTGTCCAAATCAACCAATCAGCTTCTGTCTTTTTACAGAATGTGCTAGATAAATGATAGTTAGAAGCTGATTGATTGCTATTAGCAACTTCTCCACTTTTTCTCTTTATACGATTTGATACATCTCCTCCTCTGTCTTTTACAAATGAGCTTAACTTGTATTGGAAATGTGGAATTGTAATGCAAATGAGTACAGAGCTTTTAGGAGACTGTTATTCATTTTTGTTCCAATTATATTTCCCAATCGATGGTAAGATAATTTACAAAAATGCTTGCTACTTCGCTAACATAAAAACCAATATTTAAACTTTTCAGCTCTTGGAAGCACTAAAGGTTATATGTTGTGTAGAGAGCTGTAAACTGGTATATATTGACTCCTAACAATAATAGCGACAGCATATCAAGTTAAACTCAAAATGGAAGTTAGCGATATATGAGAGCTGAGACCGATCATTTTAAATATATTTAATACATGTCAGCTGAAATCTGTCGCTCCTAAGAAAATAGGTTAGAAAGAAAAGTTAAATACGTGCTTGTTTCCCCTCACATGAACACAAAATACTAAAATAATCAAATCATTTTAAAATCAGTGAAAGGCAATATTAAGAAAACAACTGTAGTTATTAAGGCAAATATTGCCAGAGATGTGTCCCAATAAGCAAAACATTGTAGTTATCAAGTCGAATATTTTAAAATCTAGTTGTATTACTGATTGGTTTATTCCCTGGTGAGAACTTTAATATAAATGGATTGCAAGTACTAACTCATGTATAACTAGTTGCCTGAATGCCGGAAACATGATTCCACTTCATAAATTACCAGATTTTCATTTCACACCACAGCCCTCATAATGCCCATTTCCCCTGAGAGCTGTTTAATACGATGAAAGTGGTCCTGCTTTTGGACGATCCTGTTAATTTTAAATTTTAGGTCCTCTCTCTTAATCATGGCTAGGAAATTATATCCGTTCCCTGTATTTTACTGTAAACAGCTGGTAAAATACAAAGTAAAAATTCAGAATAAGAAGTACATGTACAGAGGATAGAATTTAAACTTTTATTGCAAATTTGAGTGAAATTTACTCTTAAATAATTTCTAGTTGCACCAATCAGGGGAGTCCAAAATTTGCAGGGTATATTAACATTTATTAGCGATGAGAATTGTTGTCTGTGCTGTATAGTGCGCAAATCAAGAATAACAGTCTCAAAAATAGCATTCCATATAAATTAAAGTTTCTTGGACCTGATGGCATTGCTTATGTTACTCATTATTATACAGATTTTATATCTGCTATTGATATTTTGTCAGTAGGAACCACCCACATAACCTTCAAAAGCTGTCCTACCTTAATACAGCCCAGTGGCGTAACTAGAAATTTTTCTCCCCCAAGGCAAAAAATTCTCTGGCGCCCCCCCATAATTGGCACTAGTAAAGCGATGAATCTGCGCGAGCGTCGCAAAAAGGGGCGTGGCTTTGTTGAAATGAGCATGGCTCTGCATAAAGGGGCGTGGCATTGCAGGAAAAGACTACCTTATACCCCAGTTTTGCAATCTGCACGCCCAGACATTGGCCACCACAGGAAAGAAAAATAATCTTGATTCATGCCTCTTACATTATTTGTCATTTTTCTTCCTTATAGTAATGCCCAGTATACATTATGTACATACTGCAATGGCCCTTGGACATTATGCAACACACCATAATGCACATGACACAATAATGCACATAACACAATATGCACACACCATAATGCCCCCGACACATTATGCCACACACCGTAATGCTTGTGACACATTATGACAGAAATCGCAATGCCCGTTATACATTATGCTACACACTGCAATGCCCCTGGTACATTATAGCACATACAATGCCTGTGACACATTATGACACACACCGCAATGTCCGTGATACATTATGCCACACACTGCAATGTCCGTTATACATTATGCCACACACTGCAATGCCCCTGATACATTTTAGCACATACAATGCCTGTGACACATTATGACACACACCGCAACGACCCTGAGACATTATACCACATACCACAATGCCCGTGATATAGTATACCACACACCGTAATGCCTGTGACACATACCGCAATTCCCATTATACCCTATGCCACACACCGCTATGCCGTTATACATTATGCCACACTGCAATGCCCCTGAGACATTATACCACAATGCCCGTGATATAGTATGCCACACACCTTAATGCCTGTGACACATACCGCAATGCCAGTTATACCCTATGCCACACACCGCAATGCCCGTTATACATTATGCCACACTGCAATGCCCCTGAGACATTATACCACATACCACAATGCCCGTGATATAGTATGCCACACACCGTAATGCCTGTGACACATTATGACACACACCGAAATGTCCGTGATACATTATGCCACACACCGCAATACCCATTACACATTAAGTCCTACAGTAAGGCTTCTAATTACTTTTAAATTACCTGCTCGTTGCCAGGGGTTTCATGCTCTTGGTTCCATGCACGGTGCCAGGGGTTTTCATGCTCAGGGTGTCATGCTCGTTGCCAGGGGTTTCATGCACTGAGTGTCATGCTCGTTGCCAGGGGTTTCATGCACTGGGTATCATGCTCGTTGCCAGGGGTCGCATGCACTGGGTGTCATGCTCGTTGCTAGGGGGTAATGCTTGTTGCTAGGGCTGTGCTCCCAGTGCCCCATATGCCCCCAGTGCCAGATATTCCCCCACAGTGCCAGGTACACATATGCCCCCAGTGCCAGATACACATATACCCCCAGTGCCAAATATGCCCCCCCCCCCAGTGCCAGGTACACATATACCCCCCAGTGCCAAATATGCTCCCCCAGTGCCACATATGCCCCCTCAGTGCCACATATGCCCCCCCAGTGCCAAATATGCTTCCCCAGTGCCAGGTACAACTCACCCCCGCTCCCCCGCTGTTTTGTGAAGGAGGGACACAGAGGGCACAGCGCGTGACTCTCCTGTGTCCCTCCTGCGTCTCCGGCATGTCTGTTAAATGAAGTGCCGGTTCGTGAGCCAATCAGAGCTCACGAACGGGCACTTCATTTAATAGACAAGTCGGAGACGCAGGAGGGACACAGGAGAGGCGTGCGCTGTGCCCTCCGTGTCCCTCCATCACAGCAGAGATCAGTGGCGGCTAAGGTGCCCCGCAGCCCTGCACTCCCCCAAGCGAGCGCAGTGGCTGCGGACCCCTAGTTACGCCACTGATACAGACCCTCTTTACAATCCCCACATAGCTTTATACATTTTTTATTTTTTTCACTTTCACGTCCTCCTGACCCCAGGGCAACACTGCTGTGTGAGCCTACCAAGAACCTCTACTATCTGGCTGGACCATTATGCAATAAGTAGCATTTATTCTTGTGAATCAATGCCTATTTCCCTATAGATTGTAAGCTTGTGAGTAGGGCCTTCTTACCTGTTATAACCCAGTCTTGTTGTATTGCTGTTTATACACCAATGGAAACAATAAAATACACAGCATATGTACAATTCAACTATTGTAGAACCTTTTTTTATAAGAAGCTAAAACCGTGGGGGTCATTCCGAGTTTATCACTCGCTAGGTACTTTTAGCAGCCGTACAAACGCATAGTCGCCGCCCACGGGGGAGTGTATTTTCGCATTGCAAGCGTGCGAACACGGGTGCAGCCCGGACGAAAACGTGTTTTTGCAGTTTGAGTAGCTCTTTTTGGTCCCGGAACTGACGTCAGACACCCGCCCTGCAAACGCATGGACACGCCTGCATTTTTCCAAACACTCCCAGAAAATGGTCAGTTGACACCCCACCCACAAACGCCTGCTTCCTGTCAATCTCCTTGCGATCGGCTGTGTGAATAGATTCTTTGTTAAATCCATCGCTCAGCAACGATCCGCTTTGTACCCGTACGAAGCGCCTGCGCATTGCGGTGCATACGCATGCACAGTAGTAACCCGTTCGCTGCGCTGCGAAAAACGGCAGCGAGCGATCAACTTGGAATGACCCCAAGTATACAGTAATTGGACAATCCACACCCTGATATACTGGCAAATTTTAATATACAGTACAAACGAACCAAAGAATAATTAAGGCCTTCACCTCAACACCCATCCTGTGCTATCTTAACACCAATCAGACCTATACACTTGTAGCTGATATACTGTATACAAGAGTGGAGCTGGATTCAATGATGATGACAAGAATCTCTTTCACCCCTGCTCCTTCTTTTCAAATTTCCACTGGGATCAGCAATGATGCATGATTTGGGAATCATCATAGGACTCATTGAGTGACTGCACCTTTTTGAAGGTCCAAAATCCCTATCTTTGTATTCAAGGGGTGAAGAGGTTGAACTCTTGGCAGGCACAGTGGCATTCTTCTAAGTCAGGTTTGACTACAACATAATATGCCAGCTTAGATCCCACAACATTAAGGATAACACACTTAACAAACAATTCAATCACATATGAATTGTTATAGAGGGGATTGCCTATATACAGTACCTCAAGACTTGACTTTTGAAAGTGGCCATATCTCCCCTATTCTTAAAAAAAACCTACAATTGATCCACACACTCTCTCCAACTATCGACACATCTCTCTCCTTCCTTTTGCCTCCAAACTCCTTGAGCATATTGTCTATAACCTCCTTACTGCCTTTCTTTCCTCCCAGTCACTGCTTGACCCATTCCAGTCTGGCTTCCATCCTCTCCACTCCACTGAAACTGCCCTCCATTCTGCTAAATCCAATGTCCACTACTACTGATTATTCTCCTTGACCTCTCTTCTGCTTTTGACACTGTGGACCATCCTTTCCTTCTGCAAATCCTTCACTCCCTTGGTCTGCATGATACTGCCCTCTCCTCGCTATTCTCCTACCTCTCTGACCGTTCCTTCTCTGGGAGTAATTCAGACCTGATCTCTAGGCTGTGTTTTCGCACAGCGGGCGATCAGGTCTAAACTGCGCAAGCATATGCACTGCAATGCGCAGGCGCGTCGCACGGGTACAAAGCGGATCACCGCTCAGCGATGGGTTTGTGCGAAGAATCCATTTGCACAGGCGATGGCAAGGAGATTGACAGGAAGATGGCATATGTGGGTGGCAACTGACAATTTTCTGAGAGTGTTTGGAAAAACGCAGGCGTGTCCAAGCGTTTGCAGGGTGGACGTATGACGTCAATTCCGGTCCAGAACAGGCTGAGGTGATCACAGCAGCAGAGGAAGTCCTGGGCTGCGCAGAGGCTCCACAAAATCAGTTTGTACAGCTCAGCTACACATGCGTTCGCACACTTGCACAGCTAAAATACACTCCCCCTGTGGGCGGCGACCATCTGATCGCAGCAGTACAAAAATCACTTGCTAGCGATCAGGTCTGAATTAGGCCCTCTGTCTCCTTTCATGGCTCGATCCCCCCCCCCCCCCCCCCCCCGCTAACTGTAGGTGGCCCCCAAGGTTCTGTTCTAGGTCCTCTCCTTCTCTCTCTCTATAAAGATGTGCCTGGGTGTGCCCGCCTAGGCACGCTCATCCCAGCGTCTGGGCCGAGCGTGCGTCTGTGATGTGTACGCGCCCCATTCACTACAATGGTGCGTCTCTGGGCAGTCCTGTAGCGAGGCTAGGCGCAGGATCGCCTAGTCCTGCCGGAAGTGCACGTTTGCGATGGAGCCGTACTAGATGAGTTCGGCTACATCTGTACATCCTCTTTAGGTGAACTAATTAGCTCTTTTGACTTACAATATCATCTCTATGCTGATGATACTTAAATCTACCTTTCCTCCCCTGACCTCTCACCTGCTCTCCTCACTCGTGTATCCAACTGTCTCTCTGCTATCTCTTCTTGGATGTCCCAGCGCTTTCTTAAACTTAACATGTCTAAGACTAAGCTGGTCATCTTCCCACCCTTTCATACAACCTCACATCCCATAATTTCATTATCTATTGATGGCACTACTATCTCCTCTAGCTCCCAAGTGCTCTGTCTTGGAGTAATCTTTGACTCCCCCCTCTCCTTCAAGCCACACAGTCAGCACCTCTCACAAACCTGTAATTTTCATCTCAAAAATATTTTCAGGATCAGACCCTTTCTCACCCAGGATGCCGCTAAGACCCTTATCCACTCACTGGTCATTTCCAGAGTGGAATACTGCAATCTCCTTCTAACTGGCATCCCTAACACATACCTCACTTCACTCCAATCTATCCTCAATGCTGCTGCCCTGATCATCTTCCTCACCAAACGCACTAAATCCACCTCCACGTCTTACTAGTTCTTCACTGGCTCCCCTTCTCCTTCAGAATCCAATTTAAGCTTCTCACACTCACTTACAAAGCCCTCACCCACTCCTCTACCAGTTACATCTCTGACCTTATCTCCCTTTACACTCCTGTCTGTCCTTTTCACTCTGCTAATGCCGCCTCTCCTGCCTATTGATTACATCCTTCCACTCCTACCTCCAAGATTTTGCATGTGCTGCTCCCTTTCTCTGGAATTCTCTACCTCTCCTCCTCAGACTCTCCACCTCTCTACAAAACTTCAAACGGGCTCTCATGACACTTCTTCACCAAACCCAGCCGTCTCTCATCCTAAGCCCTCTGTGTCCCACGCTCACTTTTTACCACAACTGTGTCACCCCTCAGTGGCGTAACTACTGCCCCCGCAGTCCTCGCGGTGGCTTGGGGGCGAGGGGCTGCGGGGGCGCCACTGATTTAGAACAGATTGACATGCGGACGAGCGTCCGCATGTCAATCTGCGATCTCCTCTCCCGCCCTGCGGTGCCTGCTCCCCCGGCCCCCCCCTATGTGTTGGAGGGACACAAGCGCATCGCGCTTCTCTCCTGTGTCCCTCCTGGCTCTCCCCCGGCCGGTCTAAGGAAGCAAGTGCCGTTCGTGAGCTCTGATTGGCTCACGAACGGCACTTCCTTTATTAGACCAGCCGGGGGAGAGCCAGGAGGGACACAGGAGAGACGCGCGATGCGCTCGTGTCCCTCCAACACATAGGGGGGGGGGGGCCAGGGGAGCAGGCACTGGGGCATATACCCGGCACTGGGGACATATACCTGGCACTGGGGGGGCAGATCTGGCACTGGGGACATATACCTGGCACTGGGGGGGCATATACCCGGCACTGAGGGCATGTACCTGGCACTGGGGGCATATACCTGGCACTGGGGGGGCATATACCCGGCACTGGGGGCATGTACCTGGCACTGGGGACATATACCCGGCACTGGGGGGGCATATACCTGGCACTGGGGGGGCATATACCCGGCACTGGAGGCATATACCTGGCACTGGGGGGGAATATCTGGCACTGGGGGCATGTACCTGGCACTGGGGGGCATATACCCGGCACTGGGGGGGCATATACCCGGCACTGGGGGCATATACCTGGCACTGGGGGGGCATATACCCGGCACTGGGGGCATATACCTGGCACTGGGGGGGAAGCAGGCACTGGGGGGGGGATATCTGGCACTGGGGGCATATACCTGGCACTGGGGGCATATAACTGGCACTGGGGGGGCATGTACCTGGCACTGGGGGCATATACATGGCACTGGGGGCATATACCTGGCACTGGGGGCATATACCTGGCACTGGGGGGGAATATCTGGCACTGTGGGAGAATATCTGGCACTGGGGGGGGCATATACCTGGCACTGGGGGCATATACCTGGCACTGGGGGGGCATATACCTGGCACTGGGGGAATATACCTGGCACTGTGGGGGCATATACCCGGTACTGGGGGCATATACCCGGGACTGGGGGGGCATATACCTGGCACTGGGGGGGGGGAAGCAGGCACTGTGGGGGAATATCTGGCACTGGGTGCATATACCTGGCACTGTGGGGGAATATCTGGCACTGGGTGCATATACCTGGCACTGTGGGGGAATATCTGGCACTGGGAGCATATGTGGCACTGGGAGCACGGCCCTAGCAACAAGCACTACCCCCTAGCAACGAGCATGACACCCAGTGCATGAAACCCCTGGCAACGAGCATGACATCGTGGCACCGTGCATGGAACCAAGAGCATGAAACCCCTGGCAACGAGCAGGTAATTTAAAAGTAATTGGAAGCCTTACTGTAGAACTTAATGTGTAATGGGCATTACGGTGTGTGGCATAATGTATCACGGACATTGCAGTGTGTGTCATAATGTATCTGGCATTACGGTGTGTTGTATACTATGTCACGGGCATTGTGGTATGTGGTATAATGTCTCAGGATCATTGTGGTGTGTGTCATACTGTGTCACAGACATTGTATGTGCTACAATGTATCAGGGGCATTGCAGTGTGTAGCATAATGTATAACGGGCATTGCGATTCCTGTCATAATGTGTCGGGGGCATTACGGTGTGTGGCATAATGTGTCGGGGGCATTACGGTGTGTGGCATAATGTGTCGGGGGCATTACGGTGTGTGGCATAATGTATCGGGGGCATTACGGTGTGTGGCATAATGTGTAGGGGGCATTACGGTGTGTGCATATTGTGTCATGTGCATTATTGTCAGTGATCGCAAAAACGCGCTATGGCGCGTATTTTACCCAGAAACAGCCGCCTGGGACTCACATTTAGAAGATGAGCGGGTCCCACAGGACGCGCTCATCTGAATATGTGTTTGCATGTGTTAAGCCTGTCAGCGGAATGCAGGAGGTGACTGGCTGTTTCCTCGGCCAATCACCTCCTGTAGTCTCCATCCAATCACAGCCTGCAGCATTTTCCGCTTTGAATCCTGCTCCCCGCCAGCACATGAATCTGTGCTGCAGGGCTGACAGACTGGCCCCGCTCATCCGGCTCCACTGCCGCTCTGCCGCCAGCACCCTCCTCTGCGACTGGGAGTACAGCTCCGGATCTGCCCGCCGCCACCCCCCTACCCGGGACCCGCTCAACGCCCCACCGGACCCGACAACTACCTTCCAGCAGGAGCCGGCCGGGCTGCACAGCTCCCGCTGTAGGTAAGCAGTAGACAGTGCTGCATCGCCCCGCTTCACCTGGAGTAGCTGGTGCAGATGCGGGATGTCCGGGGGCTGCAAGCTCCGTGTGTGCAATGTGAGGCCGCTCAGAGTGTCAGGGCCTCACTGACACCATTTTTCTGACAGCACAGTGCAGTGAGTGCACTGGCACAAGTAGCCAGCCGGCGCCGCAGCATGAAGGAGCTATCTGTGAAATCGCAAGCAGAGGCTGGCAAGAAGGAGCTCCTCCGATCGCTTCCCCTGACGGGCTGGCCACTGCTAAATATACCAGTAATCAGTACAACTGTGCAGTGACACTGACTTTCCCATTGCACCTGGGGCTCCACTACTTTGACACAGTTGGAACTGATTATCGGTATATTTAGCAGTGGCCAGCCCGTCAGGGGAAGCGATTGGACGAGCTCCTTCTTGCCAGAGAACAGCCTCTGCTTGCGATTTCACATAGAGCTCCTCCAGGCTGCGGCTACTACAGGCGCAGGCTGGCTACTTGTGCCAGTGCACTCACTGCACTGTGCTGTCAGAAAAAATGGTGAGTGTCAGTGAGTTGCTGCTGGGGGCGGAGCCACTTGTGTCAAACGGCCCCTTCGTGCAACTGGAGGTGATAAGTGAGTGGTTACTGCAATGTGCCTCAGTGCTCTACCAGGCGCATTGTGTATAATAACGTGCTCTACCAGGCGCATTGTGTATAATAACGTGTTCTACCTGGCGCAATGTGTATAATAACGTGTTCTACCTGGCGCAATGTGTATGATAACGTGCTCTACCTGGCGCAATGTGTATGATAACGTGTTCTACCTGGCGCAATGTGTATGATAACGTGTTCTACCTGGCGCAATGTGTATGATAACGTGTTCTACCTGGCGCAATGTGTATGATAACGTGCTCTACCTGGTGCAATGTGTATAATAACGTGCTCTACCAGGCGCAATGTGTATGATAACGTGCTCTACCTAGTGCAATGTGTATAATAACGTGCTCTACCAGGCGCATTGTGTATAATAACGTGTTCTACCTAGTGCAATGTGTATTATAACGTGCTCTACCAGGCGCATTGTGTATAATAACGTGTTCTACCAGGCGCATTGTGTATAATAACGTGCTCTACCAGGCGCATTGTGTATAATAACGTGTTCTACCTGACGCAATGTGTATGATAACTTGCTCTACCTAGCGGCAATGTGTATGATAACTTGCTCTACCTAGCGGCAATGTGTATGATAACATGCTCTACCTGATGCAATGTGTATGATAACGTGCTCTACCTGGTGCAAAGTGTATGACGTGCTGTACCTGGTGCAAAGTGTATGACGTGCTGTACCTGGTGCAAAGTGTATGACGTGCTGTACCTGGAACAAAGTGTATGACGTGATCTACCTGGATCAGTGTGCATAGGAGGTTCTACCTGGTGCAATGTGTATAAGCGCCACTACTGTGTGGTGTAATGTGAATTGACACTATTATGTGGTCACGCCCCTTCCCTATGAAGCCACACCCCTAAAATTTTGCGGCGCGCCTACGGCGCGCACTACCTGTTCTTTGTGGTCTAGGTGGTCTAACACCAATTCACTTTCTGCCTAAGGGCACCAAAATGTCTAGTTACAGCTCTGGTGCAGGGTGTCCTGCATGCTACACAGCCCAGCAGCATTGTCACCCCATCCCCCCCATCTTGCAACACTTTTGTAGTGTCCAAACAAGATTAAAATTAATAAGAACCTTCATTCCGATGGGACCCAGAAAAAGACCGGTAGGACCCCAATTTTTAAAAGTGAAGGGTCCCTGGGACCCACTTTTTTTTTGGCTCAGCGCGATCACTGATTGTGTGTGGAATAATGTCTAAGGGCCATTGCAGTATGTGGAATAATGTATACTGGGCATTACTATAAGGAGGAAAAATGACAAATAATGTAAGGGGCATGAATCAGGATTATTTTTCTTTCCTGTGGTGGCCAACGTCTGGGTGTGCAGGTTGCAAAACTGGGGTATAAGGTAGTCTTTTCCTGCAATGCCACGCCCTCCACGCAAAGCCATGCCCATTTCGACAAAGCCACACCCCTTTTTGCCAGCGCGCGCCTGCGGCGCGCGCATTTTTCTACCTTTGCTAGTGCCAATTACGGGGTGTATGGGGGGGGGGGGCGCCGAAGGATTTTTTGGCTTGGGGGAGAAAAATTTCTAGTTACGCCACTGTCACCCCTGTCTGTGCCCCTCCTCTTTAGAATGTAAACTTTCATGAGCAAGGCCATCTACCCTCATGTTCTTTTACGTCTCTTACGTAACCTACCTTCTTTTCAACACTCCTTTTCCAAATCCCTCGGTTTTCTGCCACCCTGATACTTATTTCAGTGTTGTCTGCTGACGCAGCTATGTTTATTTATCCTGTACATGTTCTATATTGTATTGAATTGTAAGTCACTGTCTTCATGTTTTGCTTATTTGTTTACTCTGTAATTGGGCGCTGCGGATCTCATGTGGCACCATATAAAGGATAATAAAGGATAATAATAATAATAATAATAATAATAATAATAATAATAATCCCATCAGAAGGAAAACAAGCAATTTGGTCTTGTGGCAATTCTGGTAGCCAACAATTATGAAAAATGTTGCGTAAATCATTCAATCAAGTTTATGAGTTTTTTTATGCACTTCTGAGTTTGGAATTTCACACCACTTGTTATTTAGGCATCACAATTACTTGAATTGACAGATTGAGAGTAGTAACCCTTTCATTGAGCAGTATCCTATAGTGCTTGCTTTTAGTTGCCCAATATGAATGGTCCCAATTGCTTTCATGGGCAACATTTTTATGGTGCAAAATTCCACAATTAACGTTGATTAAAGATATATTCATTCAAACTGGGATGCAAAAGGAAGATACATGTTACTGCTTTCTGCAGAATAATTAGAAGCCCTTCAGGAATACTGTACAGTACATCATCTTGTTGATCAGTGAGTCCTGTAGATCTGGGAGAGGTGTACAATACAGTGTATTAGAAAAGCTTTGGTCCTGACCAAATCAGTCAAAGTTTAAATAGACTGAGGTTCATGTGCCTAATCTGCTCAATAAATTGGACCATGGTGAAGTTGCCCATAGTAACCAATCAGCTTTGAGGTAGCATTTATCAAGTACATTCTATAAAATGATACGTAGAAGCTGATTGGTGGCTATATTTCACCCCTGTTCCTTTAGCTTATTTTGAGACTAGTCCAATACAAACCATAACTCCTAGTCATTCTAACCAAAGTTAGGTGAAAGATATGGGAATTAAATCTGGGTCACCCTCTTTGAAAGAGGTGGTTCGGTTTTGAAAAGACTGAGCTTAGATAGCTATTACCTTTATATTGTGTACCTGCACAATGGAGGGAAGCCAAGACCTTGGGTTAAAGCAGGCACCCAATGAGGGTCCAATCCAGGGTGTTTCCTCTGAGCAGGATAAACAACAAGGACAACCCCTTAATAAATAATCCACTTAAATCAATTTCACATCACCAGATTTAAGCCTTGAGCGTCTTTTTGGGCAAGCATGGTTGGAGAAGCTGACAATACATACAGAACCTGCCTGGTGATAGTTAAGAACATGTAAAGTAACAAAATTATACATTGCAGTTCATAATACATAGGGGTTATAGGGTGATAGGGTTGGTCAGACAGGCTTAAACAAACATTTTAATATTTTCTGGTTTGGAAACAAATGACTTCAATAAAAAGATTACTTTTTTAAGAGTAACAAGTTAATAAGAGTAACAAGTTTATAATTGAATTGCTATGATTGTTTTACTGTAGGAATACCTTATCAGTTACAATTGAGAGTTTTCTTAATCCTACATCAGGTCTTGATGTTTTTAATAATTGATTTAACTAGGCTTACTACACACTTTTGATATCAATGTCTTGTTATGATTTATGTCTTATGTGTTTTATTTTAGGTGTAGGCTAGAATATTGCGCTGTCATAGGCACCTATGGTAGCGCTGCGACCCAGTCATTACTAAGAGGAAATGTCACTTACCGCAATCTGTCTTCTCCAGCAGCGACTTCATCACTGCCAACTGTTTAATCTGCCTCTCAGGGCAGGAAGTGAGCTCTGTCACTTTGGGCAGTTGTCAATAAAGTTTGTTTAAAAAAATATCTCTGCAACAACTGCACGGACAGTAGAGGGTGAGTCCAGTGTCTCTGCTGACACTGCTGATGGGAGGGGGAGGGGGGGGGGAGACTTAACGTTCACTCACCTCAGCTGGGCTAGTATTAGTAACAATTGCAGTAGCTGCCTCCTGCCCCAACACTACTGACAGGCGAAGCAGGAGCGGATTTATCTCCTCAATAATGTACTTGGAGCTACTCTCATATGACAGTTCTGCATGATAAGAAGCTGATAAAGTTCAGTGAAGCATATTGCGACATGGAAACCCACATTAGAGAAATAACACATGACGTCACTATGACCCCAATATACATTTCACATAAAATTAGAAATACCTGTGTCAGTATTTGGTCTGTAATGTCGGGCCTCAAACCAATACACATAAAGCCATAAAACAACGCTTGAGGTTCCTGCCCAAATAAAGAATTATGATATGCACATGAACATAATGATTATATGTCAGCATTAGAAACAATGGGGGTGATGTATGAAAAACGTCCTAACGGACGTTATGTGTCTGGGGGCGTATCACCACATTATCGTGGTGATACGCCCGCACCCGCCGCCACAATGTATTATTCAGGCCCCTGCCGATGTGGGAGTGCGTTATCTTACCTGTTCAGCGATAGCGCACCTTCCACATCGGCTGGGCTGGTATCACTGCTGCTGGCTCTCTGCGCATGCGCCCTTTTGCCCTTCGCCCGGCTCGTGCCGCTGGCGGCCGGAGGCGCATGCGCTCGCCGGCGCCGGATGTGTTAGGAAGGTCATAGAGGAGGAGGCGTGGGCGGGACTATTGTCCACGAACAATAAAGTTTTTATTTTTAAATTACCTTAAAAAAAAAACACCCACTTTTTAGTACCTGCAGTGCTGTAGCGCCAGCCCTGACCTGGCGAAGCGATGGAGGGGACTTAACGAGCGGTGAGTGACAGTCCCGCCGTTAATACATCAGGGAGGCAGCAAAAAGGTATAGGCACAGCGCTCAGGACGAAGCGGGACCATGCACAATGTAAATTCGTTAAAGTGCCGCATCATACATCGTGATGATGCGGTACCAGCAGCAGTTAGCGTGCGCTATTTGCTGAATGCACATAGCGCCCCATCATACATCTGCCCCAATATTAGCATCTATAGGAAGAACATTTGGCTTATAGGACTAAACTGATAATATTACAGTAGATACAATATCTACTAAAAAACCTTATACATGTTACCATATCTGTTTCCATATCTTTGTTACCGTCTCCTTAATGGTGTAGAAACTACTGTCCTCACTGAGCATGTGTGAAACGAATTAGGATGAATAATTATACAGAACAACAGGAAACATTCTTCTTAAAGAATAAGAATGAATAACCATCACACATCGATTTACTAATGTCAGACTTCACTGAAAGACATTCTTATTCTGTGATTTCACCTCTTGGTAAAATGGAATGCATTTATACTGTAGCACCAATATAATCTGTCACATATGCCAATCCAAGGGAATCATATTAATACATATAGGTACTGCACATTAATCATAATCAGTTTCAGGTGAGCCTAGTTAATTTTATTTATTTCTCATCTACACTTCTCTTTTCTTAACCATACACTTATCTATATAACATTTTGCATGAAATAATGCTTTATTAAAGAATTAATGTCATTTTTTTTGTATCAATAAATATTAATTTTTAATTGTGTATTTTGGATTCCTGAGTTCCCTAATTCAGAATACTTTTTTTTTGTTATTTTCCTTGTACAGTACTTGGTGTCATCCCTTCTAGGGGTAGACTATTCCACCCAGGGTAATCCTATGCAGTGCGCCCAAAACGGCTTCCTCACCTGGTACCTTGTGAGGGTGGAATACACAACCCTTGGAAGTTGTTCCCCAAAATGCCTACACCAATCCTGCATTATGCTTACCGTGGGGATGCAGTCAAAATGCTGGCGGTCAGGATCCCAGCATTCAGGAGACCGACATCGGAATCCCGACCACTGGCATTTTGCCAGCGCCGGCATCCCAACACTCGCCCCTAATTTCCACTTAGTTGGTGGGTCCACGCCACCAACCGAGTGGGAATTGAACCTGTGGTGAGCTAAGCTTGCCACCAGGCCCGCAGCATGGCAAGCACAGCGAGCCTGCAAGGGGACCCGCTGCATTTGCTGCCAGTATTCTGGCAGATGGGATGCTGCTGTCGAGATACTGACAGCCGGCATCCCAACAGCCGATATATATATTATGATTACACTCAGTTCCGTAGGTTTATAGGCGGTGCCTTGTGATGCTCACGCAATTACCCTCTGCCTAGCAGTCTTCTAGCCTCCTGCAATGCTAGGCTTCTTCTATAGCAGCCGCCTTTCCAGGGTGAATTAGGTCCACCCCATACTCAGATGCACCCAGGTTTTATGTTTGGACAAGCCCACTATTGGAGGCTGGGCAGGGGTAAATGCAGTACGGTGAGACGTTCACCTGACACAGCCTTGCTACTATACTAAGGCACAGACTGAGGAGTATATTCTTAACACAATCAATATGTACATGCAACAATGCACAGGGTGTTATAAGCTATGAGACTATATATATACAAATGATTTGTAAATGTAACAATGCACAGGATGTAATAAGCAACTTAATTAAATATTAATGCAACAATGTACAAGATGGATACAATAAAGAAATGTAGGCAAGACTGTGCCTGTGTGGAAACTCCACACCAAAACCTGAATACAAGGCTAGCTGGATCAGATCAGGAAATCAGTCAGGCAGGGTCTCAGAATCACGGTTATTTCAAAGACTGACAAGTTCTAACACGAGCTGACAGGTTCTCACAAAAGCAGGAACTATCACCAGCGATTTGGGAGAGGCCAGGAAGGGAATATAAATGGTGCTGCACCAATCAGAACCCAGTAGTCTTAATAAATGAACTCTATGCAGCTGCTCCCATCAGCCCCAGGAATCAGAGATGAGATAATAAATGAAAGGACGTGCAGCTGCGCTGCTGCACTTTCACTAGTCACTGCCAGACTAGATGCCCAGCAACCGGGAATGCTGCCTGCGTCTAGCGTCCCGGTTGCTGTGCGCTCGGCGGCTCCCAGCCCCCCCTGCAGTAACATTGCTAGGACCCGGAAGCGCCGGCTGACGGAGGAAGTGCAGCGTCCAGGTCGCTTGGCATCGGCTGGAACCTGCCTCCCCCACGAGCCGCCCTGCGGCTGATAACAATATAATAATGTGTCTGTGTAGCTTGTCTGTTGCTGTATTACTTAAATCTTCGTACTACTGTATGTGCATTGTTTTTGACGTCTGTAAATCGCCTGTTGGAGAAAGAGTGCTATATAAATAAAATGAATTATTATTATTATTATTATTATTATTAGTATCAGTATCAGAATTTATATAACTAAAACTGCAGTCATAAGGCTTGTATATGGTATAAATGGACAATATACATGTCAGATTTTAAAATACAAATTGCACTCAGTGCAAGGCAATCAAATTTAACAATTGATCATCCTAGAGTGATAGGGATACTTTCATATGCACAAAGAAATTGTCAGTAGTGAGAGAATTCAGTACATCAAGAAAAAAAATAATAATTGTATTTATTTCTGGTTTAGTGACTCCTACTAGAAATAACAAGAAAGAGCAGATCTGCCTCTTACACTGAGGTCGGCCACTTAACTCCCAAGAAAGCAGGGAATGTAATTTCAGTCCAGGCTCAACCTAGGAACTCCTGCACTGTCTTTTCCTACGCATAATATTTCTAGGTCTGCCCCTATAACATGTTATTAAGTGGGGTACACACGGAGAGATCAGTGCTTAAATTCTAAGCAATGTGACTAGATAGCTTAGAAGTTAAGCACTGATCTCTCTGTGTGTACCTCCCACAGCGATAGTGATACGCGGCCCCACGCGTTGCTATCGCCGCTGCTAGATTGGCCTGCATGCAGGCTCAATCAAGTACATCGCTCATTTCACCCGCTGGGTGAAATGAGCAGCCCCACCATCTGTCTCCTCGCTTAGCACACATTGCGCTGTGCTGAGCAGGGGGAGAGATGTGTGCTGAGCAGTCTGTGTTAAGATCGCTCAGCACACATCTCTCCCGTCTGTACTGGCCTTTACGTAGTATAATATACATATGATTCATGATAATAAACTTTGCAAACAACACCTATAATAATTCACTAATAACCATGCACTTCTAGCAACTGTTAATGTAGTTATGCTGCCTTATGCTATATGTGCTGCAGAGCTTTTGCAAAATGTTTAATTAGTCCATACATCAATGAGTGCGCCAACAAATGGTCTTTCTTTCTTGTGTCATATATTGACTACTCAGCAGTGTATTACTGTACCCTCGGTGCACCACCAACCTTAGATTTCTAACAATACCAGTACCTAGATAAATTAGAAGTTGGTCATCACTGAATATTATAACTATTTTTGCTCTTATTGTTTATTGGTGCGGAAACACACCTATTATTCCATACTGGCACTGAACACAAACATCAGTATCTAATATTTCAATCAGGGCGTAGCATGGTATGCCGGCGCCTGGGATCCCGGCGGACAGCATACCAGCGCCAGAATCCCGACCGCCGGCATACCGACAGCTGGGTGAGCGCAAATGAGCCCCTTGCGGGCTCGGTGGCACGCTACACGCGTCACACTATTTATTCTCCCTCAAGGGGGTCGTGGACCCCCAAGAGGGAGAATAGGTGTCGGTATGCCGGGTGTCGGGATTCCGGCACTGGTATACTGAGGATCCCAACAGCCGGCATGCTGATTACCACCCTTTCAATCACTTATACCTTTGATCAGTATCTGACCTGTCCCTTGAAATCTAAATCCAGGCTACAGGATTTCTCCCGTGCACTGCCCACCTGTGAAATTCCCTCCCACACCTAATCAGACTCACCACTGCCTTTACATCTTTCTGTTATCTTAAAAATCAGCTCTTTATTAAGGCCATCCCTAATCCCACTTATACTCCACAAACTGGTACAGCCCCAGCATACTCTACTATCTTCCTCTCCTCTCAGCTGTCTCCTTTTCCTACTACATTGGAAGCTCTCTCTTAAGCAGGGCCCTTACTACCCTTTGGATTCACGTCAGCAGTTTTTCTTCTGCCTCGTACGTAAGAATATTTTTTTCCCTTTCATGTTTGCTGTGTTTCCCCATTATGTTCAGTCCTAAGGAGTGCAGTGGCATTTTACAAATCAAATACAAAATGAATACCAACCACTTCACAGTAAAAGTTCCAGATATCCAGCATGCACAATGAGGCATATTACCTAATTACAATGGGGCGTGCATGTTTCAGAATTGTAAAGTTTTAAAAATGGAAATATGTGAAATCAGAGCCGGCCCTAACCAATATGATGCCCTAGGCAAGATTGTGGCTGGTGCCCCCTAGCACCGCTGCTAGTTCCGCCTCTGACCCAGCACCCCTTTCCTAACATGCAATGGGGCGTGCATGTTTAAATGGAAATATGGGCGTGGCCTAGCGGGCATTGAAGGAAGACGTGCTGTCGCTGTGCTCCGGAGCCCATCTCCCTTTACCATCTCGGGAGAGGAGCTACAGCAGCTTTCAGCACCCTGCCCGCACTGGCATCAAGCCAGCCAAGTCCAGGACATCAAACGGTGACCGTGCAGGGTCGGGGAACGCAGCTGTCGGCTCCTGCGAGCTGCGGCCTACCCCGCTGGAGGAAGCCGCGGCCTGGAGCTTGGAGCTGCGATCCTGACCTGTACCTCCGCGCGCTGGTGCCCAGAGACACAGCGGGACTGGGAGGGGATCTCAGAGCACACCCATATCTGGCTGGCAGTGGGGTTCTCAGCTGAGACCCCTGGAAGGACACTTTAACAAGTTTGCTGCAGACGTTCTCATCTACTTTTAGACGCAGCTGCAGCCACCTTGCTGGGGTAAGATGTAACATCCCCCTTCCCTCTGTTATTTTCGTGGCTCTGTTGTCCTCTCCTGAAGATCATACTACCTCTGATTGCTGGATACCCCCTACTTTCCCTTTACTCCTCCTGCTCGTATTGGAGGCTGGTGGGTGCGAGGAGAAGTGGATAGGAATCATTACAAAGCCATTCTTCACTCTGACAGCTGTTGGTGGGCCAGGCTATATGGAGTCTTTAGCTTCGGAGTAACACAATCCACCTATAATTGCTTTCCACATATTTCCCTCTTTCTACCACAGTGCTAATTATGGATAAGTATGTGGCCAGATCTGCCAGAGGCACTAAGGGGAGCCGGGCGAGCAAGGGTCGTGGCAGCGACACGTCATCTTCTGCATCACCCGCCTCTCCTGGTAATAGATGGGGCAACGTTGTTAGAACTCAGACCTCTGATGACACTCCTCATGCCGTTGCGGGCTCTTTCACCTCTCAAGAACTGACCTCCCTTCTAGCTTTACTTCTGGACCAGAAAATAGCTCCGCTTAAAGATTCTATCGACTTTGCACTCACACAACTCACGAAACATGATCAACGTCTCTCTGAAGCGGAACAGCGCATATCAGATTTGGAAGACGAGCTTACAGCGGCTAAAGCCACTCTCTGGTCAGGAGAAATCGGTATTGTCCATGGCGGAAAAACTAGAAGATTTAGAGAACAGGAATCGTAGAAATATTGTTCGCATTATCGGGCTTCCTGAATCTGTCAAATATGCGGATCTCATGTCGCTGGTTTCTGAATAGCTGCCACAAGAATTGGGCTGTGTTCCGACTGGTTCATCGTTGTTAGTGGAAAGGGTGCATCGGGTGGGCCCTGATAGACAGGCTACTAAGGATTGCCCTCACCCTGTAATATTGCGGATCTTGAATTATGCCGACAAAGTGCGTTTGCTGGAAGCTTATCGTAAACACGCCGATCTTCGTTACCACGGTGTAAAACTTTTACTATTTCAAGACTTTTCATACTTGGTGGCTATGAAACGACGTGAATATGCCCCGACCTGCAAGAAATTATTTGATTTGGGATGCCGATTTTCATTATTGTATCCTGCAAAACTTTGTGTTTTTCACAATGGCAAACCCCATTTCTTTGATTCGTCACAGGCGGCCAAGAACTTTGTGGACTCATTCTCCTTAAGATCCTTGAAACATAGATCAGACGAAGATTGAAGATGAGTAGTATTGTTTGTATTGTTATCTCTTCACTCCTTTTACATTCAGGTCTTCCAGTCTTCTTTTCAGTTTCACGGCCTATAATACCTGTCTCTCTATGGGGGTGATTCCGAGTTGTTCGCTCGCTAGCTGCTTTTACCAGCATTGCACACGCTAAGCCGCCGCCCTCTGGGAGTGTATCTTAGCTTAGCAGAATTGCGAACGAAAGATTAGCAGAATTGCGAATAGAAATTTCTTAGCAGTTTCTGAGTAGCTCCAGACCTACTCACAAATAGTGATCAGTTCAGTCAGTTTCGTTCCTGGTTTGACGTCACACACACGCCCAGTGTCCGACCAGCCACTCCCCCGTTTCTTCAGACACTCCCGCGTTTTTCCCTGAAACGCCTGCGTTTTTCCGCACACTCCCAGAAAACGGTCAGTTTCCGCCCAGAAACACCCGCTTCCTGTCAATCACACTACGATCAGCAGAACGATGAAAAAACTTTGTTACGCCGTGAGTAAAATACCAAACTTTTGTGCTAATTTACTTGGCGCAGGCGCCCAGCGTACATTGCGCATGCGCAGTTTGCAACTAATCACTCCGTAGCGGAAAAAAAAACGAGCGAACAACTCGGAATGACCCCCTATGTTTGGTATAGTGTGGCTGACTGTGAGCTGTAGTTATGCTGCACCTGAGTTTTATTTTTTGTTTTCATTGCTGCAGATATTCCTATATATGTGGTTTCACAATGTTTTATTATTTTATTGTTGTCACTGTTGGATTGCTATTATTGTGTTATTCCATACCTTACTCTTCCTTCCCCTGTCCCTTCTCCTCTGGTCCTACTATTATTATTCTAGATACTGGCAGTCTGATGGATTGCCCTTCTGGGTTCAGAAAAGTTATAAGATGTTTTGGTTATCGATTATTTGGTTTATTGTTTTGGATTTGTGGTATTTCTGTACAGGTTTGGCACAATGCTCTGGGTACTCATATTATTGTCCCCGCCCGCTCGCTGGGACGGGCTGGATACAACTGTTTTTCATACTCATGATAATTTTTTTGGCCTAGAGTAGGTATTGGATAATATGGATGCTCACAGTGATACTGTAGCTCCACTAGGACTCAATCCTCTTTAAAATGTATCACTTGGAATGTGGAGGGTCTAAACTCCCCTATCAAGAGACATAAAGTATTGTCACATTTAAAACGTCTTAAGCCCGATATTGCATTTTTACAAGAGACCCACTGGGATATAAAGGACCCCAACACCCTTAGGGGACCTTGGGTGGGAGAATTTAAAACTGCTTCATTTACAGCAAAACGTAGGGGGGGTTTGATTTTATTCAGGAAACACTTGCCATACAGAATCAAAGATACGTGGTCCGATCCTGACGGTAATTTTCTTTTTATTAATTTATCGCTTCTGTGTTCCTTGTATACGTTAGCGGTGCTTTACGCACCGACTGGCTCGACTAGGACGTTTTTTACAACTGTATATTATAAATTGCAGGAATGGGCAGAAGGAGAATTGCTACTTGGTGGCGATTTTAATTGTGTTATCTCCAGGGGTCTGAATCGTTTCTCTGGACGGGGGGTGGAGGGAGATGTCTCCTCATTGACCTTTTTAAAAGATTCTTTAAAGATATGTGATCCATGGAGATGGCAACACCCGGTCTCACCCGGTCTCATGGGAATATACTTTTTATTCTCACCCTCATCATACTTCCTCCCGTATAGATTTTTGTTTACTTTTTGACACACTATATAGTAGGGTGGTGGACTCAGGTATAGGCCCCATTGCTCTTTCAGACCATGCCCGGTTTGAGTAACTCTATCTATTAAAAATCCCCTGATTACTTCTTATAATTGGAGATTTCCTGCCTATCTTGCCAAGTCTACTGATTTTCGTAACCACCTGACAACTGCTTTCTGTAATTATGAACAGGATAATGCAGGCCATTTAGAAGATATTCAGCTGTTTTGGGCTGCGGCGAAGCCTGTAGTTAGAGGTCAGCTGATAGAGTATGTGGCCAGGAAACGGAGGAAACTTTCAAAGATTATTGAAGATCACAGTAAATTGTTGACGACAGCTTACGATGCCATGTTGCAATCGGACTCTATAGCTTCTCGACAACATTACTTAGATGCCAAACATTCTTATGATACCTTATGTACTGAACGGGCTCAATTTGCCCATGATGTCCAGCGTAGTAAATATTATTATGGGTGCAATAAATCGGGGAGACTGCTTGCTAACCTTGTATGTTCCCATAACGCCCCTTCACGTATATTGCAAATTGACCCTTCCAATGGATCCCCGGTTACTGATCCGGCGGAGATATCCGATCATTTCAGGGATTATTACCAATTGCTATATATATAGGAGAGAAATTTATTGACTGCACCAGTAACTGATTATCCTTATTGATAAAATCATTAACTAAAGGTAAAGCCCCAGGTCCTGATGATTTTGGCGTAGAATACTATCCACTCCTTTTAGATTGTCACGTCTAGCAAAGTTTGAGGATCCGGCAGCTGAGACTTGCCCGAGGAGGTAGATGGCTGTGGATGAACAAGATGAGGGGGTTGGATATAGTTCCTTCGCATGGGACTCTGAGCAATGAAGAACGTAGGCGGGTTGAAAGTCAATAAATAGTATTTATTATGTACAGGGCTGAGGTAGAGAACTGTGGCAGGAGCACGATGGTTACAGAACGTAGTTGCGGATAAAGAACTGCAGGTTGTGGCTTGAAAGACGAGGTTGTAAATAATGAACTGCGGAACTGTGGATGGTGGTTAAAAGACGTGGCTGGAGGTAAAGAACTGTGGACTGTGATATGAAAGATGAGACTGTAGATGATGAACTGTGGAACTGTGGATGGTAGTTGAAGACGTGGCTGGAGACAAGGACTGTGGACTGTGGTTTGGAGGATGAGGCTGAAGATAACAATCTGCAGGTTGTGGTCGGTGGTACAAAGACATGGCTGGTGAAGTAGAACTGTGGAGTGTGGCTTGAAAGACGAGGCAGAAGTCCTGGGGCTGACTGTGCCCAAAGAGTCTTACTGGACCGTGTTTTCCGGGAGCGCTTTCACAGGCAGTAGCAGGTTAGGAACGGCAGGACTGCAGCAGCAATAGGGAACCAACCAAGCAGGAGCAGGAGTAACCAGAATACGACAAGGATCCTGGGAGCACGGGCTAAAGCACCTACAACAGGGTTGTAACTTGAAGCACTGGCGTCCCTGTCCTAAACCAGCCCCCTTTTATAGGGAGAGCTTCCCATGGATTGGCTGGAAGTAACAGGAAACAGGAACTATGCTTAAAACTTGGTCTCCAACATGGCGGTGCCCAGTAATGCAGACCTTTCTGCAAAGCCACATTGCTCACTGCCTCTGGTCTCCTAGCAACGGGTCAGCAAGAGCGACCCGCTGTAGCGGCATCCCGCCGCCACGAGCGGACCCCCTCACCACCGCTGCCCACGGACCTGGCGTAGCAGCCCACCTCCGCCGCTGCCCGCACACCGCCAGAGAAGCCAGCCCCGCGGCCCCAGCGTACTGGTAAGACTCCGGAAGCTGACATAGATCATTTGTTACCCCACATGGTTACTTTGTTTAATTCCTTGCTTTCTGGAGAACAACCCCGCTCTAATTTTACTGAGGCTTTGGTATTCCCAAAGCCGAGCAAAGACCCTGCACAGGTCCAATCCTATAGACCCATTTCTCTATTAAATCAGGACCTGAAACTCTTCACTAAACTTTTGGCGCAGCGTATGCAAAGTTTTCTCCCTCGGATATTGCACCCAGCTCAAAATGGCTTTGTGAAGGGCCGGACTTCGGTCCACAATGTGCGTATGTTAGTAGCGGCATTGCATCGTTATCATCAATTAAACAATAAAGAAGCCATCATTGTCAGCTGTGATGCAGACAAGGCTTTTGATAGGGTTTCCACGTATACTCCATGCCCAACATTTTGGCCCGGCATTTATTGGAATTTTTAATATGCTGTACTCACATCCGATGGCTTATTTAACTATTAATGGACTGAATTCATCACCTTTCCTGCTGTCTAGAAGCACCCACCAAGGATGTCCCCTTTCACCACTGTTGTTTAATTTAGCACTTGATCCATTGATTCGCGTATTTTGTAAGGACGATACGTGGCAAGGTGTTAGATTAGGCATTTCTGAGATTAAAGTATCAGCCTTTGCAGATGATCTACTTTTATATTTTAGTAACCAAAAACAAGCCCTCCCTTCCTTACAAAATATTTGGGCAGATTTTTAAATGGTATCTGGTTTCACTATTAATTTTACTAAAACAGAAGCTTTAGCTCTACATACTATGGCTAAATCTGGATGGGGTGGCTCCTTCCTTTTCGTTGGACTCAGGATCGTCTCTTGTACCTAGGTTTACGATTTCCTAGTGATCCTACTACTATATATACTGTTAATTATACACACTTTGTCACTCAAATGTTGTTAGATTTTGAAAAATGGAGACATCTACCGTTATCATATATTGGGAGATGCCATTTATTTAAAATTATTTCTTTCCCTCGGTTCTTATATCCAGTCCAGATGCTACCATTTTTATTGAATAAAAAAGATGTTGCCACTGTCAATAGATCCTTATCCAAATTCATATGGGCAGGCAAACGTCCTCGTCTTTCACTTTTTAAACTGCAACAGCCAGTATCCTTGGGAGGAATCAATCTTCCCAACATACAAGACTATGCAATAGCTTCTAATCTGAGATATGCGCTGGACTGGATAGGTGAAACCTCTGCTTTTGTTAATTTAGATATTGAATGAGGTTTTCTTGTAAACGGCTCTCTGATTTCCACTCTCCACACCTCCCCACTTTCTCTTCCTATAGAGGTTAAAGGTAACCCACTGTTGTGCACTCCATGTATGGCATGGCGTATATCACGTAAACATGCAGGATTGTCCTATACTCTTATAATATTCTCACCGTTATTACATAACAGTGATTTTCAACGGGGTGACCCTCAAGCGATTTTTGAAACTTGGCATCTCCGTGGACTTCGATTAGCATATCAGTTGATGGATGATGGTTTCTCCACCACCCACACCCTGGAGCGACTCAAGGAGTTGTTTCCTGATATCCAGATTCCCATATTTGCTTATTTTTAGGCCCGTAGTTTTGTAACTAGACTACTATCTGAGCGAACCCATTCAAATCTTTCTCTGGTATTTGATGTTTTGATAAAAACTCATTTAGGTACCTCCTTCCCTACCTCTTTATTATATGAACAGGTTAGAAAGAAGATTGACCTCACTACTTTATCGGCAGGTATGGCGAAATGGAAAGACTCTTCCCCTAATATCTCCTTGCATACTATTGTTATGGCCTCGACTAAATTGAATAAACAGTTACTCTCATCCTCGTTTACTGAAATGCAATTCAAGATCCTTCATCGAGCGTACTATACTCCCAAACTGAGATTTCTAACTGGAGTAGCAGAGGACTCCAATTGTTTTAAATGTTGCCTCCCCGACGCTGACACTCTCCATTGCCTCTGGTCTTGTTCAGTGGTTCATGCCTTTTGAACCTCTGTTCAAAATAATTTAAACAATGTCCTTCACAATTCCTTCACTATAACGATGCCATGGGCAGTATGGAATTATTATTCTCAACCTCCATCCCTACACCATACTAAAGGCACTACACTCTTACTTGCTAAAATAGCCGCTGTGGCATAGATAGACTGTTCTTTGGATTTAGACTCTCGATCACAATTTTTTTTGATATTTGGCTGCCCTATGTGCTCACATTATCAATTGAAGAGAAGGACTTTCTTCGAGGTATAGTACATCTTACTTCTTGGTACAACTTAACTACACTGGAGGAAGGCTACCCGCCTTTCTAGGTAGAGATTTATTTAATGGGCTATAGATTTCCACATTGAGTCAGTCTACTCGCTCTATCCTATTATATGATTTTCTTTTGTAGACCAAACATGTTCTCACTTAACTTTGTATGACCTCTCCTTTGGATATTTTCGTATTCCTGTATATGTTTCTGTTTATATATGCACTTCCAAAATCTTACTATGGAGCTATCGTTCGCCTTTTATTTGCTATTGACTGCCAACCTGTATACGAAAATGAACTCAAATCATTTGTACTGTTTATATTCTTCAATAAACATATTTGAGAAAAAAATGGAAATATGGAAATAAATGAACATGCTACACACACAAAAAATGCTGGTATTCCATGGTTACTGCTGTGTGAGACTAAGGGCACGGGATTCACCTTTTCTCTTTTTGGGAGGGATGCATCAAACGGCATTATGCAGTCAAATCTCCCAAAATGCAGTTTTTGGAAGCTTGGCTGCATTTCACATATGCACCAAGCTCTGGAATGATTGGACCTGGTGGGTTATACCATCTATAGATGGCGTTACCCAAAAGAAGCTTTTGGGCTTCTTTTCACATTGCCCCCTGAGAGGGATCTAATTGATTCCTCCCATCACCCCCCTGTGACGCGTGTATCATACGATGTATCGGCAGATGGACTCCTGAGTCCTAAACCCAGAAGTCCACACACCACAATTTGCTGAAACCTTCATGCATATAGCATTAATAAATCCTGATATGCACGTGATGAGTGGCAGGATGCATCGCAGTCAAAATGTGATGCATTCCATGGTGCCCTGTGTGATGCCCAATTAATTATGTGGCATAAAATCAGTTGTGTTTTTAGCACCAAAGATATGTTTTATTGTATTGAATATCTTTTCTAACAGCTAAAACTGGATGATGTGCATCTGGAGTAATATAGAAAGAATTGTGAGTTACAAAATATCATTTATTTTATATTTTCTTATAGACGTTGGACATTTTCTTGTTTTGAATTCCTGTGGGAGTGCCGTGCAGTGGTGTCATTAAACAGTGCTTGCTAATTACAAAGTCTCCAATAACTGTTAAGCAGGCAGCCACTATAATACAGTACTGCCCACAGGCAGCAAAGTGTGAGAGTTTAGCAGTAGGTCAGTCAGTCTAAAGTTTGCCACATTTATATGTAGGATTTAAGGCCTTCTATTAACGGGAGAATGATGCATGCAGAGGAAATAATTGTATACTTTATTTCAGCAAAGATCCTGCATGATTCATGAAATTGTATGGATTCCTCCGAGAAATCAGTAAGCACATTGTTGAATTAAGCTCTTAATGTAGCTCTTGTTGTCATAGTTTCCATCGTCACAGCAATTGCAGTCTACTATAATAGCCCCCAAAGGCCCTGTTTTTCAATCTTGTCTATAAATGTTTATAAACTTAATTTTACAACTAATATGCATTCTTTCATGTACACTAATATTAACACAAAGATTACAAATATATACTGTATTACACATTAGAAACAGAATGATTTCATGAGAGGGATTGGTATAATTTGTATATAAGAGGACTCTATAAGCTAAATTGACAGGAATTAATAAGCACTAGTTTTCCCACAACACAGTTTTTAGTAACGGAAATACTGAAGAAACTTTATTTTAATAAAAACCCATTGTCTTCAAATTACCTAGGGCTGTGCCAGGACGAGTGCAATTAGCATGGATAGCAAACAAAAACTTTCAATGGTGTCTGACATACAGACAGTAGAGACTTTCATAGACTGATTAAACTTCTTGTCACAACAATATACAGGTTTTCTATTGTTGAATATATGGAGCGTAGAGATGTTCTGCTCTTATTGTATAATCACTGCTTTAAACTGGATCCCAATTTACAGCTACTGTACCTATACTCATGTGGCCCTCTCTGGTAAAAAGCTGACAGCATATTTCACCTAGAACTAGGCCTCCCTGCCCTTCCATAATCCTTTATGCACAACAAAAAGGTTATGAAGTCTTCTTCAGATGCTTAAAGTAGCTCTCTGCTCCTGTAGCAAGGTGCCATGCTGCCCAGAGCCATCACCTGCTCAGATGTCCCCTTTCATCTTCACCACTATCTACCACACATTATCATCTGCCATCCCGCTATTATCTCCTTTCTCCACCCATTATCCCCTTCATCCTCGTGCATGTTTGACATAAGCCCTTTCATTATCTTATTTCTTAACAACCATTTTCTCACCCACCTCTGTTATCTCATCACCCTCACCATCAGTGTGTCGTTTACCTTCTCCCTGCATCTGATCACATGTTGATGATGCTCCCAAGCATAGTGATAGACTGTAAGCATGGTGCGTCACTGAGCGCAGCCTATCAGAGACTGGCGGCTGTGTCAGCATCCTGTGATCCCATGCAGGGTCTCTTTTACACACACAGTTCTACTATGTAAATTAACAGAATTATACCGCTTTTACATCAAAGAAAGCAGGTCGCAGCTGGGAACCCTGACACGGGAGCTACTCAGCTGCGACATGCGTCAGCCCCCTTTTACACCGGACTCACCAGCCCGGCATATTGCCAGGTTAGTGACATTGCCAGTGACGCGACAGGGGTGGCGCTTGGAGATCACATGATCTCCAAGCGCCGCCCGCACATAGAGTGTAAATGGAAAGCTGGGTTGCATCGACCCGGCTACCGTTTACACTGCTCAGTTTGCCGGGTTGAACACTTGTTCAACCCCGCAAACTTCCCGATTTGGAATACCGGTTCACTCGACCCGGACTATTCCAACTCGACCCTTTTACACCAGCCAGCAACACGGGTTATGCGCGCTCATGTGCAATAACCAGTGTTACTAGCTGGTGGTGTAAAAGGGGTATTAGTGGGAACAATAGAGAACTAAACATAAATCTGGCCAATTACATTGTCACGTACACATCCTCCCAATCTGTCCACAAATAAGGAACAGTGGAGTGACAACTGAGTGAAAAATACAATAGCAATGATTGGATGCCCAATGAGATGGCTGGTGCCTGGAGTGCAAGGTTGCTCCAGCCAATACATGCCCCTGGCTCAACAGTAAAAGAATTTAGCTGCTGAGACTGTTTGGTGAAATCTCAATGTGACTTCCATCACATTCTTTTTAAATGTAGGTGGAATAAGGAGCTCAGCATGAAGATGCAGAATGGTTAAGTTAAGCTGGGTGCACACTAATTTATATATATGGGCCCTCATTCCGAGTTGTTCGCTCGCAAACTGCTTTTAGCAGCATTGCACACGCTAAGCCGCCGCCTACTGGGAGTGAATCTTAGCTTAGCAAAATTGCGAACGAAAGATTCTCAAAATTGCGAATAGAAATTTCTAAGCAGTTTCTGAGTACCTCGACACTTACTCCGCCACTGCGATCAGTTCAGTCAGTTTGGTTCCTGGTTTGACGTCACAAACACACCCAGCGTTCGCCCAGACACTCCCCCGTTTCTCCAGCCACTCCCGCGTTTTTCCCAGAAACTGCAGCGTTTTTTCACACACACCCATAAAACGGCCAGTTTCCGTCCAGAAACACCCACTTCCTGTCAATCACACTACGATTACCAGAACAAAGAAAAAACCTTGTAATGCCGTGAGTAAAATACCAAACTTCTTAGCAAATTTACTTGGCGCAGTCGCAGTGCGAACAGTGCGCATGTGCAGTTTGCGGAAAATCGCTGCAATGCGATGAAAAAGAACGAGCGAACAACTCGGAATGAGGGCCATGGTCCATTCCATTGAACGGGCAATATATCTGTAGTGCATAGGCAGGTGTGTACACCCGATATGTCTGTGAATGATGTCATTCACAGACATATCAAATCGGCCCAGCAGCACAGTCAATGCAGATATATCCATCAGATATATAGGCATATCTGGCTGTGTGTATGGCAACCTGCCGACTACTCGAGCACTGGCTGCAGGGACTGACATCATAGCTAGGACAAACAAATAAAAAAAACTGCCCAGTTGTGATGTCAAGTAGAGATGAGCGCCGGAAATTTTTCGGGTTTTGTGTTTTGGTTTTGGGTTCGGTTCCGCGGCCGTGTTTTGGGTTCGACCGCGTTTTGGCAAAACCTCACCGAATTTTTTTTGTCGGATTCGGGTGTGTTTTGGATTCGGGTGTTTTTTTAAAAAAACCCTAAAAAACAGCTTAAATCATAGAATTTGGGGGTAATTTTGATCCCAAAGTATTATTAACCTCAAAAAACATAATTTACACTCATTTTCAGCCTATTCTGAACACATCACACCTCACAATATTATTTTTAGTCCTAAAATTTGCACCGAGGTCGCTGTGTGAGTAAGATAAGCGACCCTAGTGGCCGACACAAACACCGGGCCCATCTAGGAGTGGCACTGCAGTGTCACGCAGGATGGCCCTTCCAAAAAACCCTCCCCAAACAGCACATGACGCAAAGAAAAAAAGAGGCGCAATGAGGTAGCTGACTGTGTGAGTAAGATTAGCGACCCTAGTGGCCGACACAAACACCGGGCACATCTAGGAGTGGCACTGCAGTGTCACGCAGGATGTCCCTTCCAAAAAACCCTCCCCAAACAGCACATGACGCAAAGAAAAAAAGAGGCGCAATGAGGTAGCTGTGTGAGTAAGATTAGCGACCCTAGTGGCCGACACAAACACCGGGCCCATCTAGGAGTGGCACTGCAGTGTCACGCAGGATGTCCCTTCCAAAAAACCCTCCCCAATCAGCACATGATGCAAAGAAAAAGAAAAGAAAAAAGAGGTGCAAGATGGAATTATCCTTGGGCCCTCCCACCCACCCTTATGTTGTATAAACAAAACAGGACATGCACACTTTAACCAACCCATCATTTCAGTGACAGGGTCTGCCACACGACTGTGACTGATATGACGGGTTGGTTTGGACCCCCCCCAAAAAAGAAGCAATTAATCTCTCCTTGCACAAACTGGCTCTACAGAGGCAAGATGTCCACCTCATCTTCACCCTCCGATATATCACCGTGTACATCCCCCTCCTCACAGATTATCAATTCGTCCCCACTGGAATCCACCATCTCAGCTCCCTGTGTACTTTGTGGAGGCAATTGCTGCTGGTCAATGTCTCCGCGGAGGAATTGATTATAATTCATTTTAATGAACATCATCTTCTCCACATTTTCTGGATGTAACCTCGTACGCCGATTGCTGACAAGGTGAGCGGCGGCACTAAACACTCTTTCGGAGTACACACTTGTGGGAGGGCAACTTAGGTAGAATAAAGCCAGTTTGTGCAAGGGCCTCCAAATTGCCTCTTTTTCCTGCCAGTATAAGTACGGACTGTGTGACGTGCCTACTTGGATGCGGTCACTCATATAATCCTCCACCATTCTATCAATGTTGAGAGAATCATATGCAGTGACAGTAGACGACATGTCCGTAATCGTTGTCAGGTCCTTCAGTCCGGACCAGATGTCAGCATCAGCAGTCGCTCCAGACTGCCCTGCATCACCGCCAGCGGGTGGGCTCGGAATTCTGAGCCTTTTCCTCGCACCCCCAGTTGCGGGAGAATGTGAAGGAGGAGATGTTGACAGGTCGCGTTCCGCTTGACTTGACAATTTTGTCACCAGCAGGTCTTTCAACCCCAGCAGACCTGTGTCTGCCGGAAAGAGAGATCCAAGGTAGGCTTTAAATCTAGGATCGAGCACGGTGGCCAAAATGTAGTGCTCTGATTTCAACAGATTGACCACCCGTGAATCCTTGTTAAGCGAATTAAGGGCTGCATCCACAAGTCCCACATGCCTAGCGGAATCGCTCCGTGTTAGCTCCTTCTTCAATGCCTCCAGCTTCTTCTGCAAAAGCCTGATGAGGGGAATGACCTGACTCAGGCTGGCAGTGTCTGAACTGACTTCACGTGTGGCAAGTTCAAAGGGCATCAGAACCTTGCACAACGTTGAAATCATTCTCCACTGCACTTGAGACAGGTGCATTCCATCTCCTATATCGTGCTCAATTGTATAGGCTTGAATGGCCTTTTGCTGCTCCTCCAACCTCTGAAGCATATAGAGGGTTGAATTCCACCTCGTTACCACTTCTTGCTTCAGATGATGGCAGGGCAGGTTCAGTAGTTTTTGGTGGTGCTCCAGTCTTCTGTACGTGGTGCCTGTACGCCGAAAGTGTCCCGCAATTTTTCTGGCCACCGACAGCATCTCTTGCATGCCCCTGTCGTTTTTTAAAAAATTCTGCACCACCAAATTCAAGGTATGTGCAAAACATGGGACGTGCTGGAATTTGCCCATATTTAATGCACACACAATATTGCTGGCGTTGTCCGATGCCACAAATCCACAGGAGAGTCCAATTGGGGTAAGCCATTCCGCGATGATCTTCCTCAGTTGCCGTAAGAGGTTTTCAGCTGTGTGCGTATTCTGGAAAGCGGTGATACAAAGCGTAGCCTGCCTAGGAAAGAGTTGGCGTTTGCGAGATGCTGCTACTGGTGCCGCCGCTGCTGTTCTTGCGGCGGGAGTCCATACATCTACCCAGTGGGCTGTCACAGTCATATAGTCCTGACCCTGCCCTGCTCCACTTGTCCACATGTCCGTGGTTAAGTGGACATTGGGTACAACTGCATTTTTTAGGAGACTGGTGAGTCTTTTTCTGACGTCCGTGTACATTCTCGGTATCGCCTGCCTAGAGAAGTGGAACCTAGATGGTATTTGGTAACGGGGGCACACTGCCTCAATAAATTGTCTAGTTCCCTGTGAACTAACGGCGGATACCGGACGCACGTCTAACACCAACATAGTTGTCAAGGACTCAGTTATCCGCTTTGCAGTAGGATGACTGCTGTGATATTTCATCTTCCTCGCAAAGGACTGTTGAACAGTCAATTGCTTACTGGAAGTAGTACAAGTGGGCTTACGACTTCCCCTCTGGGATGACCATCGACTCCCAGCGGCAACAACAGCAGCGCCAGCAGCAGTAGGCGTTACACGCAAGGATGCATCGGAGGAATCCCAGGCAGGAGAGGACTCGTCAGACTTGCCAGTGACATGGCCTGCAGGACTATTGGCATTCCTGGGGAAGGAGGAAATTGACACTGAGGGAGTTGGTGGGGTGGTTTGCGTGAGCTTGGTTACAAGAGGAAGGGATTTACTGGTCAGTGGACTGCTTCCGCTGTCACCCAAAGTTTTTGAACTTGTCACTGACTTATTATGAATGCGCTGCAGGTGACGTATAAGGGAGGATGTTCCGAGGTGGTTAACGTCCTTACCCCTACTTATTACAGCTTGACAAAGGGAACACACGGCTTGACACCTGTTGTCCGCATTTCTGGTGAAATACCTCCACACCGAAGAGCTGATTTTTTTGGTATTTTCACCTGGCATGTCAACGGCCATATTCCTCCCACGGACAACAGGTGTCTCCCCGGGTGCCTGACTTAAACAAACCACCTCACCATCAGAATCCTCCTGGTCAATTTCCTCCCCAGCGCCAGCAACACCCATATCCTCCTCATCCTGGTGTACTTCAACACTGACATCTTCAATCTGACTATCAGGAACTGGACTGCGGGTGCTCCTTCCAGCACTTGCAGGGGGCATGCAAATAGTGGAAGGCGCATGCTCTTCACGTCCAGTGTTGGGAAGGTCAGGCATCGCAAACGACACAATTGGACTCTCCTTGTGGATTTGGGATTTCAAAGAACGCACAGTTCTTTGCGGTGCTTTTGCCAGCTTGAGTCTTTTCAGTTTTCTAGCGAGAGGCTGAGTGCTTCCATCCTCATGTGAAGCTGAACCACTAGCCATGAACATAGGCCAGGGCCTCAGCCGTTCCTTACCACTCCGTGTGGTAAATGGCATATTGGCAAGTTTACGCTTCTCCTCCGACAATTTTATTTTAGGTTTTGGAGTCCTTTTTTTTCTGATATTTGGTGTTTTGGATTTGACATGCTCTGTACTATGACATTGGGCATCGGCCTTGGCAGACGACGTTGCTGGCATTTCATCGTCTCGGCCATGACTAGTGGCAGCAGCTTCAGCACGAGGTGGAAGTGGATCTTGATCTTTCCCTAATTTTGGAACCTCAACTTTTTTGTTCTCCATATTTTATAGGCAGAACTAAAAGGCACCTCAGGTAAACAATGGAGATGGATGGATTGGATACTAGTATACAATTATGGACGGACTGCCACGGTTAGGTGGTATAAAAAAACCACGGTTAGGTGGTATATATTATAATAATAATACAATTATGGATGGACGGACTGCCTGCCGACTGCCGACACAGAGGTAGCCACAGCCGTGAACTACCGCACTGTACACTGGTTGATAAAGAGATAGTAGTATACTCGTAACAACTAGTATGACACTATGACGACGGTATAAAGAATGAAAAAAAAACCACGGTTAGGTGGTATATATTATAATAATAATACAATTATGGATGGACGGACTGCCTGCCGACTGCCGACACAGAGGTAGCCACAGCCGTGAACTACCGCACTGTACACTGGTTGATAAAGAGATAGTAGTATACTCGTAACAACTAGTATGACACTATGACGACGGTATAAAGAATGCAAAAAAAACCACAGTTAGGTGGTATATATTATAATAATAATACAATTATGGATGGACGGACTGCCTGCCGACTGCCGACACAGAGGTAGCCACAGCCGTGAACTACCGCACTGTACACTGGTTGATAAAGAGATAGTAGTATACTCGTAACAACTAGTATGACACTATGACGGTATAAAGAATGAAAAAAAAACCACGGTTAGGTGGTATATATTATAATAATAATACAATTATGGATGGACGGACTGCCTGCCGACTGCCGACACAGAGGTAGCCACAGCCGTGAACTACCGCACTGTACACTGGTTGATAAAGAGATAGTAGTATACTCGTAACAATTAGGATGACACTATGACGGTATAAAGAATGAAAAAAAAACCACGGTTAGGTGGTAGGTATATAATAATAAATAATACAATTCTGGTCGGACGGACTGCCTGCCGTGTGCCGACACAGAGGTAGCCACAGCCGTGAACTACCGCACTGTACACTGGTTGATAAAGAGATAGTAGTATACTCGTAACAATTAGGATGACACTATGACGGTATAAAGAATGAAAAAAAAACCACGGTTAGGTGGTAGGTATATAATAATAAATAATACAATTCTGGTCGGACGGACTGCCTGCCGTGTGCCGACACAGAGGTAGCCACAGCCGTGAACTACCGCACTGTACACTGGTTGATAAAGAGATAGTAGTATACTCGTAACAATTAGGATGACACTATGACGGTATAAAGAATGAAAAAAAAACCACGGTTAGGTGGTAGGTATATAATAATAAATAATACAATTCTGGTCGGACGGACTGCCTGCCGTGTGCCGACACAGAGGTAGCCACAGCCGTGAACTACCGCACTGTACACTGGTTGATAAAGAGATAGTAGTATACTCGTAACAATTAGGATGACACTATGACGGTATAAAGAATGAAAAAAAAACCACGGTTAGGTGGTAGGTATATAATAATAAATAATACAATTCTGGTCGGACGGACTGCCTGCCGTGTGCCGACACAGAGGTAGCCACAGCCGTGAACTACCGCACTGTACACTGGTTGATAAAGAGATAGTAGTATACTCGTAACAATTAGGATGACACTATGACGGTATAAAGAATGAAAAAAAAACCACGGTTAGGTGGTAGGTATATAATAATAAATAATACAATTCTGGTCGGACGGACTGCCTGCCGTGTGCCGACACAGAGGTAGCCACAGCCGTGAACTACCGCACTGTACTGTGTCTGCTGCTAATATAGACTGGTTGATATTTAAAGAGATATTAGTAGTATACAACAATACTATACTGGTGGTCAGGCACTGGTCACCACTCCTGCAGCAAAAGTGTGCACTGTTAATTAATATAATTGTACTCCTGGCTCCTGCTAACAACCTGCAGTGCTCCCCAGTCTCCCCCACAATTAATTATAAGCTTTTAATTTATACATTGATGACTGTGCAGCACACTGGGCTGAGCTGAGTGCACACAGACTGAGTCACACTGTGTGACTGACTGTGCTGTGTATCGTTTTTTTTTTCAGGCAGAGAACGGATATAGCAGAGAGAAGTGAACGGATATATTATATTAAATAAAAGTTAACTAGCAACTGCACTGGTCACTGACTGTGGTAAACTAACTCTGTCTGCGACTCTGCACAATCTCTCTCTATCTAATCTATCTATCTCTATTCTAATGGAGAGGACGCCAGACACGTCCTCTCCCTATCAATCTCAATGCACGAGTGAAAATGGCGGCGACGCGCGGCTCCTTATATAGAATCCGAGTCTCGCGATAGAATCCGAGCCTCGCGAGAATCCGACAGCGTCATGATGACGTTCGGGCGCGCTCGGGTTAACCGAGCAAGGCGGGAAGATCCGAGTCGCTCGGACCCGTGGAAAAAAAAGTGAAGTTCGTGCGGGTTCGGATTCAAAGAAACCGAACCCGCTCATCTCTAATGTCAAGACAGACACATCAACCAGCAGATTGAAAAGTGTATGCTTACCAGAATGGCCGCTAGGCCACTATGTGATGTGTCAGCCTTACTTTAACTTCAACCAACAGTGACTACTTCCATGGACAAGGCTAGGCTTTGGGTCATTCACCTACTAAAACAGTTGTTTTTACTGAAGTCAGTGACTAGGAATGTAAAACCAACATCAACAGAGAAATTGCAATATTTTTTTTTATCTATAGATTTTCTAGTCTTCTAAGAAACACAGTGTAATGTAGATCATCCTGTTCTAAAAGATATGAAATATTCTTCATGTCCAGTTACATTTTAAAGTGAGGCCTTTAGGCACCAACTTCTTCAGTTTCATTAGGATTACACAGAGCCGTAACTAGACTTTTTGTTGCCCTGTGCCAGAGAGAGAATTGGCGCCCCCCATTTTTCCAATAGGGACATAAGGCATATGCCTCATGGGGTAGGAGCATGACAAGATTGATCTCAGAGAAAAGCCATTGCATTTGAGCAGATCTATGTAGTGTGCAGCCACATATCCAATCTCTTTCAGTCACACACTACATAGATCTGCTCAGCCTCCATGCTGATCATTTTTTCACAAAGTACAAGGTAAGCTTCAAATAGTTAGAATTCGCTTGCTTAGAATTATCCACCTTTTTATGCAAGGACAGATAGCTAAATTAATAGATTGTCTGACTGCTAAATTAATAGATTGTCTGACTGCAATGCCACAGGAAATGGGTTTGAATCCAGGGTATGTCAGCATCTTGTAACGTAATAAAGGACATGGTGAATGACTAACAAAGAAATCTAAAGTTGAGTTCATGAATGTTGTATAGGTATTAGCGATAGAAGAGGTCAGCGTAGGAGACAGGGGCGGTCAGGAGATGCTGGGCTTCAAAAAGGGGGGAAGATGCAAGTGAAAGTAATGTAAACAGATAATTGACAAGTGCCACTAACAGCGCCCCCTACCCTGCAGCGCTATGTGCGGTGCCCTCTCCGCACACACCTAGTTGACATGAACACATGATGATGAAGTCCTGAGCAGGAGTGATGGGAGAATATTTCCGCTGCCCTGGAGGAGGATGGTCATGGTCACAACTCTAGCAGTGCTCTTACAGATGCCACATCTAAAGGCCCCCATACATTAGCAACAAATTGACGCAATTTCCAAATCCCCAATGCCTGGTTCGGGTAATCAGGAATATTTAACAAGTTTAAAAATCTCGATTCCCCAATCCCAACCAAATACAGTTGTTATTGGCAAATTGGGGATATTTAACATAAATGATTTGGTCGATGCCCCGATGGATCGCTGATCATCAATGACCGCTGATTGGCATTTTTGAAATGCAGATTCCGATCAGGTTGGGTAAACAGGACATACCTTAGTGTAGACATATGGGGGCCATAAGTCGCTTAAGGAGATGGTGACCAAAGCATATTTGAGGGATGCAGTAGTTAATCCAGGCCCACTAACATGGGCCACTGTATAGCAATGCAGTGGCATATCAGGCAGGAAGAGAGCAGAGCCTCTCCAGCATGTGCTGGGCTGGGGTTAGAGGCTGCTGCTCACTCCCTGAGTGATATGCCTGAAGATAATGGACGCATCTCAGGGGTATCAACAGTCCTGCTATACATATATGTGTTTTTTAATGTATAAATACATTAAGGGACAATACAAGGATTTATCAAATGATTTGTTTACCAAAAACACTACACAGGACACAAGGACACCCCCTGAGGTTAGAAGAAAAAAAATGCCATACTCAACGGAGAAAAGGGTTCTTCACAGTAAGAGCAGTAAGGATCTGGAATTCTCTGCCAGAGAAAGTAGTAATGATGGACTCAATCGATAAGTTTAAAAATGGATTAGATAAATTCCTAGCGGAAAAAAATATCCAGGGATACAGCATTAATTAACATAAAAAATAAATAAAATTATAATACAGGTTGAACTCGATGGACATTTGTCTTTTGTCAACCTCAACAACTATGTAACTATGTAACTATGAATCTTTTTTTTTTTTCAGTTTAGTATCCTACCTTGGGCTGTAAATAAAGCCAAATAAACATACAGTATTCTAGTGCAGTATGTTTTTGTTTTGTTTTTTGGTTTTTTTTAGCTTTCTTTTTACGGATGAACAATCTTTTTTTCAGCATTTTCATAAAAAAAAAAAAAAAGAAAATACATAAAGAGCAAACATTTAGCCATTTTCAATACTGCTAATGGAATTTTTGACCTTTTGGGCACCAAACCATAGAACTTATTTGCAGTAAGAATCATTTCCTATAAGTATTCCTATAAGTATTTTGTTGCTGTGACTAGTTTTACACAAACGAACTCAGAGCCAGCAATGTGAAATGTAATGGTGAATGCAGAAGATCCCTTCCAGCTATTTCCTATCACTTTAGAAAACATGTGTACTGGTAGAACAGCACAATAAATCTTTTCATTTTCCTTTATAAACAACGACTTGCTTCTATGATTGGATGGCCCTTCGAGACCTTTCAATTTCCAATAGTAACCTACAGTCATTAAAACTGTGAGTAGGGAAAATTGTTACACAATGTTTGACTGGAAATACCATGCCCTCTCCTGCCCCCTTACTAATCTTATTGAATGTGCTCAAATTATTTATATTTATACATGCCTATGTGTCACTGGTATTCATTAGCTGGACTACTGTAAGAAAACCTTGCACTAGTAATGGCCTGTAGCATATACAGTATAAATATATGTATGTGCGGAGGCGGAACTACTGCCAGTGCAACCAGTGCGGAAGGAGGAGGAGGGAGGTGGAGGAGGGTGCCGCAGCAGCGCTTTGTTACTGGTGGAGGCGCTGCTGCTGTCCCTCTGCTTCACTATAGGCTGTCTTCTGCCTCTGTGAAGCGCATCCCAGCATTCACAGCGGCATAGAACAGCCTATGGTGAAGGACTGGGACAGCAGCGCCTCCACCAATAATAACACAGCGCTGCTGCGGCTCCTTCCTCCACCTCCCTCCTCCTCCTTCTCTCCTGCCCGGAATCTCTGGAGAAGCTGCACCGAGAAGCCTGAGCCAGCGGAGAGAGTAAGTATAATTCTCTTTCTTTCTTTCTTTCTTTCTTTCTTTCTTTCTTTCTTTCTTTCTTTCTTTCTTTCTTTCTTTCTTTCTTTCTTTCTTTCTTTCTTTCTTTCTTTCCAAAAAGGGGAACTGTCTGCCGTAATGTGTAAAAAGGGGGAATCTGCCTGCCGTTATGTGTAAAAAGAGGATGCTGTCTGCCGTAATGTGTAAAAAGGGGGAATCTGCCTGCCGTAATGTGTAAAAAGGGGGACGCTGTCTGCCGTAATGTGTAAAAAGGGGGAATCTGCCTGCCGTAATGTGTAAAAAGAGGGACGCTGTCTGCCGTAATGTGTAAAAAGGGGGACACTGTCTGCCGTAATGTGTAATGAGGGCACGTTGTCTGACGTAATGTGTAAAAAGGGCACGCTGTCTGCCATAATGTGTAATAAGGGGACGCTGTCTGCCGTAATGTGTAACGAGGGCACACTGTCTGCCGTAATGTGTAAAAAGGGCACGCTGCCTGCCGTAATGTGTAACAAGGGCACGCTGTCTGCCGCTATGTGTAAAAAGTGCACGCTGTCTGCCGCTATGTGTAACAAGGGCACGCTGTCTGCCGTTATGTGTAAAAAGGGGACGCTGTCTGCAGTTATGTGTAAAAAGTGCACGCTGTCTGCCGTTATGTGTAAAAAGCTCATGCTGTCTGCCGCTATGTGTAACAAGGGCACGCTGTCTGCTGTTATGTGTAAAAAGGGGGACGATGTCTGCCTTAATGTGTAAAAAGGGGACGGTCTGCCGTAATGTGTAAAAAGGGGACGCTGTCTGCCGTAATGTGTAAAAAGGGGAATCTGTCTGCCGTAAGGTGTAAAAGGGTCACTACCTGGTGTAGTGGTGCTACTGTGCGGCGTAATTTGAATAATAGAAACTACTGTGCACCGTTTTATGAATTGGTATTATTTTGTGGCCACACCCCTTCCCCACGAAGCCACGCCCCTATGTATTTTTGCGCGTGCCTACGGCGTGCATTGCCCCTGTTTTGCATGCAGGGGTGGGGCTCCGATGCCGTTTCTTGCACACAGTGCTAAAACCCATCCTTCAATACAGCAGGTGCAAAAATGTATCTTGTTCAATATTTCAATATCCTCAAAAAATACATTTCTGCAGCTGGGTACACTGGTATTCCACAGGGAATAACATCGGGGTGCAGAGTTGGATCTTGATCCGAGGCACCAACAGGCTAAAGCTTTGACTGTTCCCAAGATGCACTGCACCTCCTCCTCCATATCCAGTCCTCCAAGCACTGGAGATCAGTTTGTCAGTTGGTGCCTGCAGTGCAGGCAGCTAACAGGGAGGGCTGCGCTAGGCAGCCCTGAAAAGAGGTTTTCTGACAAGAAAGAAGACTTCAAGGGCCGCAGCATAGGCACTTGGTGCTATATGTCATACTGACATATCGTGCTGCGGCTCCCTCACCTCCACCAGTGGTGCTGTATACTCCCGCGCCCTGGTTGCCGGGTACTTACAGCGGAGGCGCTCCGTCTCATCAGGCACACATACTGCCGCTGCCCTCCAGGATCGCGTGGCTGCACGATAGGGAGGAGGTAAGAGGGTCCACCAGGCAGGACCCGCCGAAATTGCAATCCAGTCGCGATCTCCGGAGACGGACCGCACCGCTGGCGTGGACACTGTGGCCGTGTAGCCCCTCCCCCAGTCCCAGACAAAATCTACAGCAGGTGTTCCCGCCCTGGAGCTGCATCTCTCTCTCCCTCACTCCCTGTCAGCGTTTGGGCGCCATTACACAGAGCTGCGCTGATTCTGGGACTGCTGGGCACTGTCTCCTCTGTAAAGCCGCCTGCCTCATCAGCACTGTCATTTACAGGACACTTAAGTATTCTACATGTCGTTTAGACACATTGGCGTGCGCATGGGGGGTGCCTGGTGCGCACAGGCACCCCCTAATGTCCGGAACCCCCCGCACCTGTTGCTGCTGCCGCCGATTCCCATCTCAGTCTGCCGCTAAACTTGAAGGGAGGAGAGCGCTGCGCACGTCTCTCCTGCCCCTCACTGTGTATCCCCGTCTCCGGCAGTCATTTACAATGTCTCTCGGCTGTCAGCGGACCGGCTCTTGATTGGCTGCTGGCCCGTGAGCTTTGATTGGCTCACAAGCCAGCGCCATATTTCAAGTGACAGACAGGGACTCAGTGAAGTGAGGCACAGGAGAGACGTGTGTATCTGGCACCACTGGGGGTATTAAGTAAGGTGCACCGCTGGGGGCATATGGTTATATTGCTTTGAGTGCCAATAGGCGGTGCTAGACACGCCCAATAGGCGGTGCTAGGCATGCCCAGTAGGTGGTGCCAAACACACCCCTCCGACGGTGCACCCTCTAATAAAATGTTCTGCGCACGCCTATGTTTAGACAGTGTTAGTTAAGAACAAGTGCATAACTATAGGTATACTGTATTTAGTACAAGTATCCTGTGATTACTGTGCATTGTTATATCTGTATACATATATAGCTTTACTTAGTATTCCTAGTCCAGTGCAGGTTTATTGTTGTTTGTAATAATTTCTGCATTGTATATGTGACTGTGTGTGCCAACAGCTGCTGTGTGGTTCCTATTCCGTGTATCTCACACATATTGCTATCCCTATATTCTGTACCCTGACGGGGGCTAAGTGTATTTTGCTGTGCTGTTTGGTATTATTCTCTGTGTATTTCAGTTACCATATACTACTTAAATCCTCTGTGTGTGATCTGCATTTGCAATCACACTCCACAGGGGTTTTTTGTCAGGTACTGTGTCTGGCTATATTGTACTGCTATGCCCTAGAGATACATTCTCCAATAATGTCTGCGTCACAGGGTGGGAGATCCGTGGCAGATCCTGCGTCATACAGTGTTGACGCCGCAGATTTATATCAGGAAAATATTCCAGCTGAGGGTCCAGGTATTGTCGGTCAGCCTTCAGCACCAGTGGCACACAAAGACCCACCTTGGGCTGCTTTTTCTAATTTACTGACTATGCTAGTAACGAGTCTTGTGCCCCCTGTGGGACCTCCTGTGCCTGTACAATCACATATTGTCCCTGTTGTAAATCCACCACGGGTGGATTCTCTGTCGACTCAGTTACAGCAGTTAAATTAGTCTTTGGTTAAAAAAAACCCTGACCCTCGTCCCCCTAGGACCAAAGAGTCATCTAAACGGGCCATTTCTTCCTCACAATCCACGCATGTTTCGGATACTTCATCCAATGAAGATGGCGTATATACTGACCCATCAGACACTGATGCAGATGCTTCTGATGGAGAATCTACAACACAGGTGGCTGTTCCTGACCTCTTGGAGGCTATCAAACTGATTCTTCAGATCGATGATGAAACTCAACCTCCAGATACGTCTAAGAAACATGATATGTTCAAACATCAGAAGGTTACTAAATTAGTTTTGCAACATTCTGTCCATTTAGTTAACATATATCAGGAATCCTGGGAGTCTCCAGGAAAGTAATTCTCCCTGTCTAAAAGATGCTAGCTCGTTATCCCCTCGCTGCAGAGTTAAGTAAAAATTGGGAAACACCACCTCCGGTGGACTCACAAGGTGCACATCCGGTGGTGTCTTCTACTCTGCCTGTCACTACCGTCACCTCTCTGAAGGAACCGACGGATAAGCGTGTGTAGGGTTGCTCGAAGTCTATTTACACTCTTGCGGGTGCTGTGCATAGACCTACTATAGCAGCTTCTTGGCCTGCAAAAGCTATTGAAACCTGGGTTAAAGAAGTTGAAGCGGAGCTACCTTCTAATTTTTCTGATAATGCCAGACAGTGTCTATCATATATTAACACAGCCTCTGATTACATAAAAGAGGCGGCCTCTGATGCCGGTGTGCTGGCAGCCAAAGAATCTTCTACGTCCATTCTGGCTCGCCGTACTCTGTGGTTGTGGTCCTTGTCTGTTTATCTGGACTCTAAAAAGACCTTGGAGTTGATCCCTTTTAAGGGACACATCCTTTTTGGGGAAGATCTGAACAAGATTGTTGCTGACTTAGCGTCTGCTAAAACTGCATGTCTGCCGAGTACTAATCCTTCGGCTCCGAAGGCTAAAAGTACCACCTTTCATTCCTTTCGACCTCCAAGTAAAGCAAAGGGTCAGGCGTACCCGAAACAGGCTCGCACTTCCAAAACCTCTAAGCCCAAACCTAAACGTTCCTGGGCTGCCCGTCAATCTGCTTCCAAACCAGACAAGTCTGCTGCATGACAGGGCGGGCCACCCCCTGGGGGACCCCAGGGTGGGAGGCCGACTTCTGCGGTTGGCTCAGGTATCAGGTATGGTTACAGGCCACTTCAGACGCTGGGTGCGGGAAGTCGTCACTCACAAATACGCCATCTCTTTCAAGAAACGTCCCCCTCAACAGTTTTGCTCGAAAATATCTCTTTGGATCCATTAAAAACAAAAACTCTACATTTGGTGGTACAATCCCTCCTGGACACAGAAGTGATAGTGCTGGTGCCTCTGGCTCAGAGAGGTAGGGGGTACTATTCAACGCTGTTCCTAGTTCCGAAACCGAATGGAACCTCACGGCCCATTATCAACCTAAAGTCTTTGAACAAATTTGTGAAGGTTTCCAAATTCCATATGGAAACTCTTTGCTCTATTGTTCTAGCCTTGGAGCCCAAGGACTATATGGTATCCCTGGACATTCAGGATGCTTACCTACATATACCTATTGCCATGTCGCATCAGCAATATCTGCGGTTTGCTATTTGCAACCTATATAATCAATTCCAGGCCTTGCCATTTGGACGGACCATGGCTCCGCGAATCTTCAACAAGGTCATGACGGCCCTTCTACGCCGTCGGGGTATCAGGATCCTGCCGTATCTGGATGACTTGTTGATCCTGGTGAACACCCCAGAGGTTCTCCTCTGTCATCTGGAGCTGATGGTCCAATTCCTGCAAGCCCACGGGTGGCTCATCAACTGGAAGAAATCCTCGCTGGTTCCTGCTCAGAGCATGGTACACCTGGGGGCGTTACTGGACACATACAACCAACGGTTGTTCTTGTCTCCGGAGAAGGTCCTGAAACTTCAGGACAGGATACGATGCTTCCTCTGTCGCCCTCGTGTATCGATACACTTGATGGTGCAAGTACTAGGGCTCATGGTGTCTGCTTTCGACATGGTAGAGTACACTCAATTTCATTCTCGCCCTCTGCAGAGGTTAACCCTTTCCAAGTGGGATGGCCTGCCTCACCGGATCAGGTCTCACATGATTTCCTTGACTCCGGAAGTACGTCTGTCTCTGAGCTGGTGGCTCCAGGACCAATGATAGAGCAGGGGTCGTCACTTCTGGATCTCCAACTGGGTCCTCCTAACAACAGATGCCAGTCTGCGGGGTAGGGGTGCGGTGATGAGCAACACTCTCTTCAGGGTCGGTGGACCAGGGAGGAATCTCTCCTTCCGATAAACATTCTGGAGTTGCGGACAGTGTTCAATGCTCTGAAACTGGCCCTGCCTCTGGTACAGAACAGGCCTGTTCAAGTACAGTTGGACAATGCCACCACAGTGGCATACAGAAATCATCAAGGCATGGCAATGATGGAAGTGGCAAAGATCTTCTATGGCCGGAACGCCATCTGCCAGCTATATCGGCAGTGTTCATTCCGGGGGTCCTCAACTGGGAAGCGGACTTCCTCAGTCATCAGGAAGTACTCGCCAGAGAGTGGAGCCTTCATCCGGAAGTCTTTCAACTCTTAGTGTACAAGTGGGGCCTACCAGATGTAGACCAGATGGTGCCTCTACACAATCACAAGGTTCCGGTCTTTGGAGCAAGGACAAGGGATCCTCAAGCAGCGTTCTTGGACGCACTGGCCACTCCATGGAACTTTCGGCTGCCATACGTGTTCCCTCCCATGTCACTCCTGCCCAGGGTAATAAGGAAGTTCAAGCAAGAAGGGGGATTACTACTTCTAATCACACCAGCGTGGCCCAGACGGCATTGGTTCTCAGACCTGCAGGGTCTCTCGATAGAGCGTTCTTCTACTTCCGCAACGCCCAGACCTCCTCGTTCAGGGCCCTTGTGTCTACCAGGATTTGGCCCAATTGGCTTTGATGGCATGGCTCTTGAAGCTTCAGTTCTGAGGGCCAAAGGATTTCCTGAGGCGGTCATTCAAACTATGTTGAAAGCCCATAAACTGGCTTCGGCTCGGATTTATTATAGGGTCTGGAATTTTTACTTCACCTGGAGTGCGGCTAAGAATTATGATGCATACAAGTTCAGTACTGCCAAACTCTTGGCTTTTCTGCAACAGGGCCTGGACTTCGGCCTTCGTGTGGCCTCCCTCAAGGTTCATATTTCAGCCATGTTGGTATGGTTTCAGAGAAAAATTGCGATTGCCTGACGTTCATACTTTTACTCAGGGTGTTTTAAGGATTCCACCTCCCAATGTTCCTCCTGTGGCTCCTTGGGATTTTTCGGTTGTTCTGGATGCCCTACAAGAGTCTCCGTTTGAACCTCTTGAGTCTGTGGACCTTAAATTGCTTACACTTAAGGTCTTATTTTTGCTGGCTATTGCTTCTGATAGAAGGGTTTCAGACTTGGGTACCTTATCCTGTTGGTCACCCTTTCTGATTTTTCACCGTGACCGTGCTGTTCTTAGAACTCGCCCTGGTTATCTGCCTAAGGTGGTGTCGTCTTTCCACCTTAACCAAGAGATTGTGGTTCCAGCCTTTATCTCTCCTGGTTTGTCCTCCAAAGAACGGTCTTTGGATGTGGTACGGGCTCTCCGTATATATGTGAAGAGAACCGCCTCTCTTAGGAGATCTGATTCTCTCTTTATCCTTTTTGGTTTTCACAAACGTGGCTGGCCTGCTAATAAGCAGACCTTGGCCAGATGGATTAGAATGTTGATTGCACAATCTTATGTACAGGCTGGACTTCCAGCTCCTGCTACTATCAAGGCCCATTCTACTCGATCTGTTGGACCTTCTTGGGTGGCCCTCCGTGGCGCATCCCTAGAACAGTTGTGCAAGGTAGCTACATGGTCCTCAGTAAACATGTTCATCAGGTTCTATGCCTTTGATACTTCTGCCTCCCAGGATGCTTCCTTTGGATGCCGGGTTCATGTGCCCGCTACAGTGCGTCCCCTCCCATGAGGAACTGCTTTAGGTCATTCCCAATGTTATTCCCTGTGGAATACCAGTGTACCCCACTGCAGAAAAGGAGATTTATGGTAAGACTTACCATTGTTAAATCTCTTTCTGTGAGGTACACTGGATTCCACAGGGCGCCCACCCTGATGCACTTAGCTTCTTTGGGTTTGTATGGCATTAGCTGCTGGTACCTTCTCCTGTCATGAGAATGTGGTTATATGTGTCTACTAACTACTGTCATCTCTTTTACCTGCTACTGCATTGGACTGGGTAACAAAACTGAGCTCCAGTGGAGGCGGGGATATAGAGGAGGCGGTGCAGTGTATCTTGGAAACAGTCAAAGCTTTAGCCTGTTGGTGCCCCTGATCAAGATCCAACTCTACACCCATTGTTATTCCCGGTGGAATCCAGTGTACCTTGCAGAAAGAGATTTAACATTGGTAAGTCTTACCATAAATCTCCTTTTTTGCTCAACCCCAAGCATATAAGCATGGCAAATAAGGGTGCCACGCACAACTCCTTTGCACATCCCTGGAGCTGGATGAAGAACTTTCCATCTAAAAGAAATTAATTGCTAGCTAAAGTTATATCCAATAATTGGAGATACAAGGCAATGTCAGGGTCTTAATTTCAAGGATTTTTGACCAGCAGTCTCCTGGTGGTCTTTATGTCTTTCACGTGCAATATGTTTGTATATAGACTTAAATGTATCTGATAACTGTGTGTAAATCTCATATTCGTATTGCACAAGATTCTGCACAACAATAGCCTTACCCTCACCTTTATCTACATGTCGCACCACTATATCGGTATATTTGCTTTCATTGTTCAAACCACTCATTCTGCTTGTGTCAAGTTGAATTAAGCCAGGCTTTTACGCCTGTTTTCATTATATGTCACCATCCAATTATTCAATAAACAGATGTAACATTTTATATATGCATTGTTACCGGTAGTTGATTTACAACAATTAGAGTTTGGAAACTCGAAGTCGTTATACTGTAGGACTTTAAGAGAAGCCACAACATACTTTTAATTTTAATTTTATTCAGAGGTGTTTCATTGATTTGAACTCATTGAAATTGTTCAGTGGGACAAAGGCTAATCCTTTATTCAAAGTAAAGGAATAAAAAAACGTCTGTGCTATGGGAGTGGGAACAATTATACGAATGGAGAGCTGACGTATCTATAAAATTTATTGATCGCTTTCATTTAAAACAAAGAGTATCCACAATGGATTAAAAACATATATATATAATATGCTTAATACACTGAATTGCCATTATTATGAGTCAACAGAAAACCATATATATTGGTGAAAAAATAACAGATCGTGGTATAACTGTGTGGCTTGATATTAAAACAAATAATATTGGCTGAGAGAGCGGCAACTGTTGCCAATTGTGGTGGTTGTAACTATAATAAGTTACAATGTGTCCTAACTTTTTATAGTTACAACCACCACAATTGGCAACAGTTGCCGCTCTCTCAGCCAATATTATTTGTTTTAATGTCAAACTACACAATTATTCCACGATCTGGTATTTTTTCACCAATATATATGGTTTCTGTTGACTCATAATAACCAACGGCAATTCAGTGTATTAAGCATATTATATATATATATATATATATATATGGTGTAGATGAACGGCGGCACTCAGACAGACTCCTCAATATGCAAAAATCAGGTCATTTATTGAGACCGTGAAACCGACATGTTTCGGGGCAAAACCCCGTCCTCAGGGTCAATCAGCAAGTGAAACATACATGACTAACAACATACATATATACCCAACCTAAATGAACATGAACATACTCACCTGTTCATCGGCGCTCCCACCCGCCGCTCCGCTCGGCTGTGCACTGCGTCGCTGGAGACCGGCGTGTCAGGTGCGCAGGAAGAACAGGGTAGTATCCATGGTAACAGCTTTGGCGTCTCAGAGGGCGCCGTAGCTGTTGCACCAGTGACATCCTGTATAATAAAAACACAGTTATTTAATCCAAAACATAAAGTGAACATAAACAATGATGTAAACAGCATTAAAAAACGGACAATAGAAAGCATTGTGTTCCTATAATAATAGAACAGTGATTGTTAGTTTACCGTACTATTGCAAAAGATAATAATAGTATCCCCAATTGAATCTACTATATTTAATGTTGGATATTGCCCTCCATGGGCACTATATAAGATCGGTAGTACTATAAACGACTTGTGACCGTTATTGAAGGGATATATATATGGATTGACGTGCTGCCTTCTGCTACTAGAATCTGGTTATTCAAGGGAACTATAGGTAGCTTTGCAAGCTCATTTGTTCATTTAGCCCCCTAGGGGCCAAAGTACCAAGGGAAAAAATCCATCGGGTTTCTTTCTGTAAGAGTCGCTTGGCTCTATCGCCACCCCTAAGCATAATTGGTACATGGTCAATAAGAGTAGCTCGTATGCTAGATACCCCATGTTTGGCTTGTAGGCAGTGTCGCGCAAAGGGCTGATCACTAGTGCCCTTCTCGTAAGCTTTCTTGATGGCACTGCGATGTAGTGCCATCCTTTCTCTGAATTGACGTATAGTCTTGCCTACATAGGCAAGACCACATGGACAGTATAAGATATACACCACATGTGTCGTGGTGCATGTTAATCTGTGCCTGATGCTTAATTTTTGACCAGAATGTGGGTGATTAAACGTGGAGCCAGATACTAGGGTGTTACATGTAGCACACCCCAGACATCTGTAACATCCATTCTTAGGTCTCAGAAAATGTGCTGCTTGACTTTTAGTGTGAGTAGAGATATCAAGCTTCATTACCATGTCCCCTATGTTATTGCTACGTTTAAAGCTAGGGAGTAGCCGTATGCCTGCCAAATCAGACAAGGCCTTGTCTGATTGTATAATAGGCCACAATTGTTTGGCTTTTTTGACAACTGTCATAGAGGCTGTGGTGAACTTATTGACCCATGGCAAAAAATTCGCATTTCTCTCTTTGATTCTCGGTTTCAAGGTTTGCATCCTGGATAATTTCAAAACTTTGCGTTTAGCTATCTCAAGTTCCCCCAAAGGGTACCCACGCTGTACAAATTTCTCAATCATTTGGTCGAGGGCTACCACAGTCTCACCAGGATCAGATGTGATTCGTCTTACACGTAAAAATTGTGAGAAAGGGAGCCCTCGACGTAATGATGATGGATGAAAGCTTTGGTAATTCAACAAACTATTACGGTCTGTAGGTTTAACATATATTGATGTTGTTAAGTTACCAGCCTTGTGGGTAATGTTGACATCTAGAAAGTGTATATTAACGGTACTGATGTCGTAGGTAAATTTCACTGGGTGTGTCTGTGAGTTAAATCGTTCCCATAGCTCTATTAAGCCTGTCTCTGTACCCCGCCATAAGACCAACAGATCGTCTATATACCACCTATAGTACCACGTCTGTGACGCTATAACTGGATCCAAATAAAACATCTGTGTCTCCACCAAATGCATAAAGGCGTTTGCGTACGATGGGGCCACCGCCGACCCCATCGCACAGCCCGCTGTTTGCAAATAAAAACGCCCATTATAGAAAAAGTAGTTACGATACAGTACCCTGCTCAATAACTTCAGAAAAAAACCTATTTCTGGGCCATGATAATTAGGGTTGTCCTCAATCAAGGACTTCACAGCCTCCACTCCTGCCTCATGTGGGATGCAGGTGTAGAGGCTTGCTACGTCCGCACTGCAGAGGACAAGATCATCAGGCACTGGGGTAAGTTGTTCCAACTGTATTAACAAAGTGGTGGTATCTCTTAAGTACGAGGGCAAGGCTTGTATGCATGGATTAAGGTGTGAGTCTAAGAAGACTGATATGGGGTGGTAAAGGGATCCCCTAGCGGAGACTATTGGTCGCCCTGGGGGATCAATTAAGGTCTTGTGTACTTTAGGTACCACATAGAATAGTGGTGCCCTAGGGTATTCAACTTTAAGGGCTACACACAATTCAGGCGAGATGACTTTTTCATCACATGCTAGAGTCAATATATTATTGAGTTCTTCCTGATATTCTTTAGTGGGGTCCTTGGTCATCAGTTTGTAGGTGGTTATATCGCCCAACTGGCGCTGGCATTCATCCATGTATTTGGATAAGTCCTGGACGACCACTGCCCCACCTTTATCGGCCTTGCGTATGACTATATCAGTTCTTTTAGATAGATCCTGTAGGGTACTACGCTCTGCTTTCGTTAGATTGAATCGAGTTGGTAACTGAGTTGACTCAACTCCTTCATGTTCAAGCATCCTGGAGAAGGTACGGATTGATGCGTTGGTCGAAGCGGGGTCAAATGCAGATTTAGGGGCTATGGCTCGTAGTTGTGTAGGGACATCATTGGTGGTATCGCTCTTGACTTTTCCGTTAAAGAATTCTTTCCTTTTAAGGGTTCTGTTAAGTCGATAAACGTCGATTTTCCATTCCAACTCGTCGAGCGGATATGTAGGGACGAAAGAAAGCCCCTTAGTCAGCAGACGGTGCTCGGATTCCGTAAGGGGGGTAGAGGACAGGTTAAAGACTAGTTCCATCAGGGACGCGTTAGTTTTTTTGCGTAAGATCCTTTGGTTTTGGCCCGCCCTCCTCGTCCTCTGCCGCGGGCTGGGCCTGGGGTCTGGTTGGAACGTGTAGCGACGCCCGCTGGTGGATGCCCCAAAGGGGTAGCAGCCTCAGTAGTAGTGGATCGTTGTGATGTAACATAGTCCGTTTCACTAGCAGAAGTGCTATTGTCGATCTGCTGCTCTCTCCTACGTCGTGCCTGGTAGCGTCTGCCAGAAGCTTGATAATCTTGCTTGGGTCTTGTATTACCCAACCAGGGATAGACCAACCTTTGCTCATAGTCTTTTTTGACTTTAATGAGCTTGTCGTTTTTGAATCGCAGTAGATCTTGTCTGTATTGGTCCATTTGGGTGGTGATTTTTGCGATCCAATCTGTCTGCGTATCAAGTGTTAGAGTGGCTTTATGCTGGCTCTCAAAAGATGTCAACTGATCAGTAATGAGGCCCAACTCTCTCGTGGATTCCTCCACTACCAAGAGGATCAGGTCCATGGAGCATTTATTTAGGATGGCAACCCACCTACGGCAAAATTGTGCATTATAGCGGCCTATTGTAGGTGAGTTGCGCACCCTAAAGCCTCTGGGGATGAGATTATTACGGTAGTAGTCTGATAGTGATATACCGTGGTATGTAAAATCACATTCCTTCTGTTTTAGTTTAAGCCATGCTCTATAAAGCTCTTCATTGGTGTCCTTAGTTGGTTCATCCTGCATGCTCCGCTTAACCAGTATCGCCTGTGCCTCTACATCCGAAAAGCTGAGGCGGTCACTGGCATCCTTATATGCCAAATCCAATGCGGCTTCTAATTGGGGGTTAAGTTCTGCCATGGAGTTGAATGGCAGGTACTAATAGATAAAGTCAATGCCGTATATCCAATGTCCGTCAAAGTAAAAAACAGCTGCTGCGAGTTGTTCAAGTCCTAAGATCCTCAGGTATTGATTAGGCTGTGGGTGCCTTGGTGGGTAACACTTCTGGGGTATATATCAATACCTGCTGTGTGTACCTATACAATGTGGCTGTGGATGGCCCGGCACTCCTGAACGCCTGTGTGGTAAATGCTGCGGTGCCCTCCGGGTGACTCCAGGTCACTAATATATGGTGTAGATGAACGGCGGCACTCAGACAGACTCCTCAATATGCAAAAATCAGGTCATTTATTGAGACCGTGAAACCGACATGTTTCGGGGCAAAACCCCGTCCTCAGGGTCAATCAGCAAGTGAAACATACATGACTAACAACATACATATATACCCAACCTAAATGAACATGAACATACTCACCTGTTCATCGGCGCTCCCACCCGCCACTCGGCTGTGCACTGCGTCGCTGGAGACCGGCGTGTCAGGTGCGCCGGAAGAACAGGGTAGTATCCATGGTAACAGCTTTGGCGTCTCAGAGGGCGCCGTAGCTGTTGCACCAGTGACATCCTGTATAAGCCCTAGGGGGCTAAATGAACAAATGAGCTTGCAAAGCTACCTATAGTTCCCTTGAATAACCAGATTCTAGTAGCAGAAGGCAGCACGTCAATCCATATATATATCCCTTCAATAACGGTCACAAGTCGTTTATAGTACTACCGATCTTATATAGTGCCCATGGAGGGCAATATCCAACATTAAATATAGTAGATTCAATTGGGGATACTATTATTATCTTTTGCAATAGTACGGTAAACTAACAATCACTGTTCCATTATTATAGGAACACAATGCTTTCTATTGTCCGTTTTTTAATGCTGTTTACATCATTGTTTATGTTCACTTTATGTTTTGGATTAAATAACTGTGTTTTTATTATACAGGATGTCACTGGTGCAACAGCTACGGCGCCCTCTGAGACGCCAAAGCTGTTACCATGGATACTACCCTGTTCTTCCGGCGCACCTGACACGCCGGTCTCCAGCGACGCAGTGCACAGCCGAGCGGAGCGGCGGGTGGGAGCGCCGATGAACAGGTGAGTATGTTCATGTTCATTTAGGTTGGGTATATATGTATGTTGTTAGTCATGTATGTTTCACTTGCTGATTGACCCTGAGGACGGGGTTTTGCCCCGAAACATGTCGGTTTCACGGTCTCAATAAATGACCTGATTTTTGCATATTGAGGAGTCTGTCTGAGTGCCGCCGTTCATCTACACCATATATTAGTGACCTGGAGTCACCCGGAGGGCACCGCAGCATTTACCACACAGGCGTTCAGGAGTGCCGGGCCATCCACAGCCACATTGTATAGGTACACACAGCAGGTATTGATATATACCCCAGAAGTGTTACCCACCAAGGCACCCACAGCCTAATCAATACCTGAGGATCTTAGGACTTGAACAACTCGCAGCAGCTGTTTTTTACTTTGACGGACATTGGATATACGGCATTGACTTTATCTATTAGTACCTGCCATTCAACTCCATGGCAGAACTTAACCCCCAATTAGAAGCCGCATTGGATTTGGCATATAAGGATGCCAGTGACCGCCTCAGCTTTTCGGATGTAGAGGCACAGGCGATACTGGTTAAGCGGAGCATGCAGGATGAACCAACTAAGGACACCAATGAAGAGCTTTATAGAGCATGGCTTAAACTAAAACAGAAGGAATGTGATTTTACATACCACGGTATATCACTATCAGACTACTACCGTAATAATCTCATCCCCAGAGGCTTTAGGGTGCGCAACTCACCTACAATAGGCCGCTATAATGCACAATTTTGCCGTAGGTGGGTTGCCATCCTAAATAAATGCTCCATGGACCTGATCCTCTTGGTAGTGGAGGAATCCACGAGAGAGTTGGGCCTCATTACTGATCAGTTGACATCTTTTGAGAGCCAGCATAAAGCCACTCTAACACTTGATACGCAGACAGATTGGATCGCAAAAATCACCACCCAAATGGACCAATACAGACAAGATCTACTGCGATTCAAAAACGACAAGCTCATTAAAGTCAAAAAAGACTATGAGCAAAGGTTGGTCTATCCCTGGTTGGGTAATACAAGACCCAAGCAAGATTATCAAGCTTCTGGCAGACGCTACCAGGCACGACGTAGGAGAGAGCAGCAGATCGACAATAGCACTTCTGCTAGTGAAACGGACTATGTTACATCACAACGATCCACTACTACTGAGGCTGCTACCCCTTTGGGGCATCAACAAGCGGGCGTCGCCACACGTTCCAACCAGACCCCAGGCCCAGCCCGCGGCAGAGGACGAGGAGGGCGGGCCAAAACCAAAGGATCTTACGCAAAAAAACTAACGCGTCCCTGATGGAACTAGTCTTTAACCTGTCCTCTACCCCCCTTACTGAATCCGAGCACCATCTGCTGACTAAGGGGCTTTCTTTCGTCCCTACATATCCGCTCGACGAGTTGGAATGGAAAATCGACGTTTATCGACTTAACAGAACCCTTAAAAGGAAAGAATTCTTTAACGGAAAAGTCAAGAGCGATACCACCAATGATGTCCCTACACAACTACGAGCCATAGCCCCTAAATCTGCATTTGACCCCGCTTCGAACAACGCATCAATCCGTACCTTCTCCAGGATGCTTGAACATGAAGGAGTTGAGTCAACTCAGTTACCAACTCGATTCAATCTAACGAAAGCAGAGCGTAGTACCCTACAGGATCTATCTAAAAGAACTGATATAGTCATACGCAAGGCCGATAAAGGTGGGGCAGTGGTCGTCCAGGACTTATCCAAATACATGGATGAATGCCAGCGCCAGTTGGGCGATATAACCACCTACAAACTGATGACCAAGGACCCCACTAAAGAATATCAGGAAGAACTCAATAATATATTGACTCTAGCATGTGATGAAAAAGTCATCTCGCCTGAATTGTGTGTAGCCCTTAAAGTTGAATACCCTAGGGCACCACTATTCTATGTGGTACCTAAAGTACACAAGACCTTAATTGATCCCCCAGGGCGACCAATAGTCTCCGCTAGGGGATCCCTTTACCACCCCATATCAGTCTTCTTAGACTCACACCTTAATCCATGCATACAAGCCTTGCCCTCGTACTTAAGAGATACCACCACTTTGTTAATACAGTTGGAACAACTTACCCCAGTGCCTGATGATCTTGTCCTCTGCAGTGCGGACGTAGCAAGCCTCTACACCTGCATCCCACATGAGGCAGGAGTGGAGGCTGTGAAGTCCTTGATTGAGGACAACCCTAATTATCATGGCCCAGAAATAGGTTTTTTTCTGAAGTTATTGAGCAGGGTACTGTATCGTAACTACTTTTTCTATAATGGGCGTTTTTATTTGCAAACAGCGGGCTGTGCGATGGGGTCGGCGGTGGCCCCATCGTACGCAAACGCCTTTATGCATTTGGTGGAGACACAGATGTTTTATTTGGATCCAGTTATAGCGTCACAGACGTGGTACTATAGGCGGTATATAGACGATCTGTTGGTCTTATGGCGGGGTACAGAGACAGGCTTAATAGAGCTATGGGAACGATTTAACTCACAGACACACCCAGTGAAATTTACCTACGACATCAGTACCGTTAATATACACTTTCTAGATGTCAACATTACCCACAAGGCTGGTAACTTAACAACATCAATATATGTTAAACCTACAGACCGTAATAGTTTGTTGAATTACCAAAGCTTTCATCCATCATCATTACGTCGAGGGCTCCCTTTCTCACAATTTTTACGTGTAAGACGAATCACATCTGATCCTGGTGAGACTGTGGTAGCCCTCGACCAAATGATTGAGAAATTTGTACAGCGTGGGTACCCTTTGGGGGAACTTGAGATAGCTAAACGCAAAGTTTTGAAATTATCCAGGATGCAAACCTTGAAACCGAGAATCAAAGAGAGAAATGCGAATTTTTTGCCATGGGTCAATAAGTTCACCACAGCCTCTATGACAGTTGTCAAAAAAGCCAAACAATTGTGGCCTATTATACAATCAGACAAGGCCTTGTCTGATTTGGCAGGCATACGGCTACTCCCTAGCTTTAAACGTAGCAATAACATAGGGGACATGGTAATGAAGCTTGATATCTCTACTCACACTAAAAGTCAAGCAGCACATTTTCTGAGACCTAAGAATGGATGTTACAGATGTCTGGGGTGTGCTACATGTAACACCCTAGTATCTGGCTCCACGTTTAATCACCCACATTCTGGTCAAAAATTAAGCATCAGGCACAGATTAACATGCACCACGACACATGTGGTGTATATCTTATACTGTCCATGTGGTCTTGCCTATGTAGGCAAGACTATACGTCAATTCAGAGAAAGGATGGCACTACATCGCAGTGCCATCAAGAAAGCTTACAAGAAGGGCACTAGTGATCAGCCCTTTGCGCGACACTGCCTACAAGCCAAACATGGGGTATCTAGCAAACGAGCTACTCTTATTGACCATGTACCAATTATGCTTAGGGGTGGCGATAGAGCCAAGCGACTCTTACAGAAAGAAACCCGATGGATTTTTTCCCTTGGTACTTTTGCCCCTAGGGGGCTAAATGAACAAATGAGCTTGCAAAGCTACCTATAGTTCCCTTGAATAACCAGATTCTAGTAGCAGAAGGCAGCACGTCAATCCATATATATATCCCTTCAATAACGGTCACAAGTCGTTTATAGTACTACCGATCTTATATAGTGCCCATGGAGGGCAATATCCAACATTAAATATAGTAGATTCAATTGGGGATACTATTATTATCTTTTGCAATAGTACGGTAAACTAACAATCACTGTTCTATTATTATAGGAACACAATGCTTTCTATTGTCCGTTTTTTAATGCTGTTTACATCATTGTTTATGTTCACTTTATGTTTTGGATTAAATAACTGTGTTTTTATTATACAGGATGTCACTGGTGCAACAGCTACGGCGCCCTCTGAGACGCCAAAGCTGTTACCATGGATACTACCCTGTTCTTCCGGCGCACCTGACACGCCGGTCTCCAGCGACGCAGTGCACAGCCGAGCGGAGCGGCGGGTGGGAGCGCCGATGAACAGGTGAGTATGTTCATGTTCATTTAGGTTGGGTATATATGTATGTTGTTAGTCATGTATGTTTCACTTGCTGATTGACCCTGAGGACGGGGTTTTGCCCCGAAACATGTCGGTTTCACGGTCTCAATAAATGACCTGATTTTTGCATATTGAGGAGTCTGTCTGAGTGCCGCCGTTCATCTACACCATATATTAGTGACCTGGAGTCACCCGGAGGGCACCGCAGCATTTACCACACAGGCGTTCAGGAGTGCCGGGCCATCCACAGCCACATTATATATATATATATATATATGTTTTTAATCCATTGTGGATACGCTTTGTTTTAAATGAAAGCGATCAATAAATTTTATAGATACGTCAGCTCTCCGTTCGTATAATTGTTCCCACTCTCATAGCGCAGCCATTTTTTTATCCCTTTACTTTGCTCACAATTTAAAGGCATACACACTGCCTTTACGGTAGCGCATAGGGGAAGTGGAACATAATCTATTGATTATTATTTCTTACAGAGGCGCTATTTAGCAGTGATTTGTTATTCTTGTTTTGCTGTCCTTTATTCAGAACACTGAGTTCATTTAACATAAGCATCCATAAGGATAAATTAAATACTAGAGTCTCCTGTCCTTCTGACAACCCGCCTTGAGTGTGAGTCTTTATCCATATAGCTGGTTTTGATGCTTTGGTTTGTGAATTAGCGACACATTCTTGATCATCAACCGACATTTCACTGTCTCCAAAAGAGTATCAAATAGATTTGCAGAAATTATGTTTATTGAATTTTAAATCGATCCAAAACTATCTAAACTGTTGTTGTGTTTCGGGGTCTAAAACACACATTTACTAACACTTAAAAATCAATACAACAAAGTCTGTCAGTAAATGTGTGTTTTAGCCCCTGAACTACAACATAGATTTAGAGCAATTTGATTAAATATCAATGAAAAAAAAAAAATTCTATCAAAATCAACCTTTAGTAAATGTCTGGCTTCTAGATCTTAATTTAAATTGTAGTTTAGAAGGAATGTTGGTTGTCCTTTATAAGTATTGATACACCATCTTAAAACAGTGGCACCACATGGTTTTGTTTAACTGTTTCCTATAATGCTCATTCTATGAATGCTGGATTTAGCCTGATCATGATACTGTACACTGCTTACAGTATGTATTGTGTAAATTCTCATATTTTGTAGTTCATTGCATATGAGTAGATGGTCTGGGTATTAGTTTTGTATATTTTGTTTCAAAAAGTGTCTAAAAGTGGGTACAGTGTGTTCCCTACCCTCCCGGGCTGCCCGACATTGTGCGTACACACTGAGCGATACAGCAAATTATATCGCTAAGTGACATCATTGCGCGGCTGGCCTGTACATGCAGTTTTGGCAGACATAGCCAAAATTGGGCTGCATGCATAGCCGACAGAGGGGGTTGTTAATGACCCCCGGGAAGGCGCATCAGCTGCTGTTTGCAGCATAAACACTGTGCAATATTTTAGTCGATATCGCACAGAAGGGGAAAAATTAGCGATCTTGACTAAAATATCGAACAGTGTGTATGCACCTTAACACAGATAGCATCATTTACACGTGTTTTTAATTTTCTATCATGCCTATTATGTATTAAGTAATGAGCAAGCTCTTATTATGTTTATTAGATCTTTTTTGATATTTTTTTTATAAATACTTGGAGAAAATAATTGTGAACAATGGGATCTAATTAAGAAGCACCCAGTTCTTTCAGATTAATCCCCACTAAACCTAAAATTATCGGAAAGCCAGGAAGCTTAAGGATAGATTAGTGAAAAATGCAGTAGATGATCTGTAAGTAAAGAATCTCAATCAGAGTAAGGGATTTACAGGTGTGAGAATTGAAAAATGTACAGAAACAATAAAAGTAAAAATAACACATTTATGAGCAATGAAACAATTAGAGAACATAGTAAAATAGTTGGTGAGGTTGAAAAAAGACAAGTTGTCCATCGAGTTCAACCTATGTTTTGATACTATACTGTTATGAATTAACTAAAGTATACCCGCAGTAGCCCAATATAGTCTTTTTAAATGTTATATCCCTGGATATCTTTATCAGTTTGAGATTTATCCAACCCATTTTTAAACTCAATTACTGATTCCACCATTACTACCTTCTCTGGCAAGGTATTCCAATTCCATACTGACCTTATTGTGAAGAACCCCCTCTTTATTTGGGTATTAAATGTTTTCTCTTCTAACCTCCAAGAGTGTCCGCGTATCCTTTGTATTGGTCTCCTAATAAACAAATCACCTGACAGCTCTATGTATTGTCCCTTTATGTATTTATATATACATTTAAATATACATTGTATATTAATAATGTCTAATTTTAGATGCCTTTTTCAAGTGTGAACATATTTAACCTGGTAAGCCTCTCCTTGTATTCCAGCGTCTCTAACCCCCTTATCAATTTAGTTGCTCGTCTCTGAACCCTTTCGAGCTCCAAGATATCTTTTATATATTGTGGTGCCCAAAATTGTACACAATATTCAAGATGTGGCTGTACCAGTGACTTATATAATGATACGATTACACTTTTATACCTTGTCTTGATTCCCCGTTTCTGCTGCGGGGTACACTGGGCTCCACAAGGATTGGACAATGGGATGTAGAGTAGGATCTTGATCCAAGGCACCAACAGGCTCAAAGCTTTGACTTACTCAGAATGCACAGCGCCGCCTCCTATATCACCCCGCCTCCCAGCACAGGAGCTCAGTTTTGTAAGTTGGTGCTGCAGTAAGCAGGCCCTGAACAGAGGGGCTGCTTCAAGCAGCCCTAAGAAAAGCTTTAATGAGGTAAAAAGTGAAGATTTCAAGGGCAGCAGCAGTGGTAAATGTCTTGTGACATTCACTGCCGCAGCTCCAGCTCTCCCCAGCGGCGCTGTACACTCCCGAGCCCTGGTTGCCGGGTACCTACAGCGGAGGCTCCGGTTTTCTTCACGTTAGACACACACGGCTGGGGCTCTCCAGGATCGCGTGGCCGCGCTTAGGGAGGTGGTAAGTGGGTCCCGCTTGCGGGACCCGGTCTTTATCGCGATCTGGCGCGGTCAGTGGGAGGAGGGGCCACGCGCGCTGGCGGTGGACACTGTGGCAGTACAGGTGATCCCACTAGATCACCAGGGCATGGGCGCAGGTCAGGTTTTCTCTCTAAACCAATTCTTATATCGCCCACAGTACCCAGTGGTTTTGCCAGCAGAGGGGATAAGGCTTAGACCTGAAGCCCCTCCCCCAGCCCCAGGGCGCCATTTCTAGCAAGTGTTCCCGCCCTGGAGCTGCATATCTGTCTTTTCCTCACTCCCTGTCAGTGTCTGCGGCGCCATTATCCCTCAGCTCACTGTTCCTGGGACTGCTTGGGCAAATCCTCCTATGTAAAGCCGCCTGGTTGTCAGCTCTGTGCCTTTACATGACACTTAAGTATTCTACCTGCCTTTTTAGACAGTGATAGTTAGGAAAGAGTTCACTTAGTCAGGGTTTTATAGTACAATTACCCTGTGATATACATCCAGTTCTTACTGTGTACTGTTATATCTATTGTTATATAGCTGTGTAAGCTAGTCCAGTGCAGTATTATTGTCAGTAAGAATCTCTGCATTGTACAAACTGTGACTTTCTGTGTGTGCATTTGATAGCTGAGTGGTGTCCATTTCGTGTCTTTCACTCAACCTGCTATCCCTATATTCTATAACCTTAGGGGGCTTGGTGCGTCAGGTGTTATCTAATATAGGATTTTCACAAAGATATACTGTATTACGTATTTTTCTCTGTGATTTAGTCACCATATCTCTCCTTTATCTCTGCTAGTGCTCACTACACTGCGCAGGGGTTTGGGTTTAGAGGTATAGTGCTGCTGATAATTGTACTGTGTTAACCTCATACTGCAAGTTATATCATGTCTGCTTCTGAGGGTAACGGTTCTGGGGCTGAACACACTGCCGGTGTTGCTGACGCCACGGAGACATATGAGGAGAATATAGCAGCTGTGGGCTCTGGTTCTGGGGGCTCCTTGCCCCCCAGTGGGACTGTGGCAACGGAGGCACATACTGACCCACCGTGGGACGCTTTTTCCACACTTCTGCATACGCTAGTTCATAAACTAACTCCCCCTATGGGACCCCCAATGCCGGTACAACCGTATGTGGTCCCTGCAGCTAACCCGCCATGGGCGGACGATTTATCTGCTCAATTAAAGAAGTTGAACCAGTCCTTGACTACTAAAAGGTCTGACCAACGCTCGCCTAAGTTCAAGAGGTCCTCTAAGTGAACGCTTATCGCCTCACAATCCACTGCTGCCACTGACACCTCGTCTGATGAAGACGGCACATATACTGACCCCTCAGGTTCTGACTCAGATACAGCTGATGGGGAGGGTAGTTTACATGTGGATGTTCCTGATCTTGTGGAGGCTATTAAGTTAATTCTGCAGATTATGGATGATCACGAGCCATCCGTTCCTCCTAAGAAACCAGATAGGTTCAAGCGTCAGAAGGTGGTTAAGCAAGTTTTACCTCACTCTGAACACCTAGTGGACATATGTCAGGAACCCTGGGAAAAGCCGGGTACGAAGTTTTTGCCTCAAAAGAAGATGCTGGCTCGCTGTCCCCTCGCGCCAGAGCTGTCTAAAAATTGGGAAACGCCTCCTCCAGTGGACTCACATGTGGCTAGGATGGTGGTTTCCTCAGCTCTACCTGTCACTACCGTCACGTCTCTAAAAGATCCTACGGATAAACGTGTGGAGGGTTGTCTGAAAGCGATTTACACCCTCACGGGTGCTGCACAAAGGCCCACTATTGCAGCTACATGGGCTGCAGAGGCTATTGAAGCATGGGCCTTGGAGATAGAGGCTGAAATCTCTTCTGCCCATGCTAGACAATGCTTGTCATATATTGTCACAGCTTCTCGATATATTAAAGAGGCGGCTTCTGATGCCGGTTTCCTAGCAGCCAAGGCCTCTACTACGTCAGTCCTGGCTCTCCGGATATTGTGGCTGAGATCCTGGTCTGTGGATCTGGACTCTAGAAAAACCCTGGAGGTACTCCCTTTCAAGGGAGATATTCTGTTTGGGGAGGACTTAAATAAGATTGTGGCTGACTTGGCTACTGCCAAAACTGCCTGTCTGCCTAATACCGCTCCTTCTGTGTCGAAGGCTAAAGGTACGTCCTTTCGCCCCTTTCGTCCTTCAGGTAAAGCAAAAGGTCAGGCGTACCATAAGCAGGCCCGCACTTCCAAGCCTGGTAAGCCGAAGCCCAAAAGAGCCTGGGCTGCCCGTCAGCCAGCTGCCAAGACCGATAAGCCTTCCACATGACGGGGCGAGCCTCCCCCTGGGGGATCCCAGGGTGGGGTGCCGGCTTCTAGGGTATACCCAGGAATGGTTGAAGACCACTTCAGATGCCTGGGTACGGGAAGTCGTCACTCGAGGTTATGCCATAGCCTTCAAAAACCGCCTCATCGATTTTGCCAGACAGACGTCCCTTTGGACCAGACAAAGGCAATAACTCTACACTCGGTGGTACAGACCCTCCTGGATACAGGAGTCATCGTACAGGTGCCTCTTGCTCAGAGGGGCAGGGGGTACTATTCTCCGCTGTTTCTAGTCCCGAAACCGAATGGGTCCTCCCGGCCCATTCTCAATCTCAAGGCATTGAACAGGTTTGTGACGGTTTCCAAGTTCCGTATGGAAACCCTTCGCTCTATAGTTCTGGCCTTGGAACCTGGGAACTACATGATCTCCCTGGACCTACAGGATGCTTACCTGCATATTCCTATAGCAGTGTCACATCAACCAAACCTGAGGTTCGCTATTGGCAACCTACATCATCAGTTTCAAGCATTACCTTTTGGTTTAACAATGGCTCCGCGAGTCTTCACCAAAGTTATGGCGGTGATGACAGTGGTACTCCGCCGTCAAGGGATCAGGATACTGCCGTATCTGGACGACTTGTTAATCCTGGCAAATTCCTCAGATCTTCTCCTGCGTCATCTGGATATGACGGTCCGGTTTCTACAAGCCCACGGGTGGCTCATTAACTGGAAGAAATCCTCCCTGGTCCCTGCTCAGAGCATGGTGCACCTGTAAGCGTTGTTGGACACTCACAACCAGAGGTTGCTTTTGTCTCAGGAGAAAGTCCTGAAGATTCAGGACAGGATTCGTTGCTTCCTTTCTCGTCCGCAAGTGTTGATACATTCGGCAATGCAGGTGCTGGGCCTAATGGTATCAGCATTCGACATGCTGGAGTATGCTCATTTCCATTCTCGCCCCCTCCAGAGGCTGATTCTTGCCAAGTGGGATGGCCTGCCTCACCGGATCAGATCTCAAATGATCTTCTTGACTCCGGAGATCCGTCTGTCGCTACACTGGTGGCTCCAGGACCAACAATTGTGCAGGGGTCGTCCCTTCTGGATATCCAACTGGGTCCTGTTGACGACAGATGCAAGTCTAAGAGGTTGGGGCGTGGTGCTGGAGCAACACTCCCTTCAGGGTCGGTGGACCACGGAGGAATCTCTCCTCTCGATCAACATTCTGGAATTGCAGAAGGTCTTCAATGCGTTAAACCTGGCCCAGCATTTAATTCAGAACCGTCCTGTTCAAGTACAGTCGGACAACGCCACCACAGTGGCTTACATAAATCATCAAGGCGGCACTCAAAGCCGTTTGGCAATGAAGGAAGTCTCACGGACTCTACGTTGGGCGGAACGCCATCTACGGCTATATCGGCAATATTCATTCCGGGAGTCCTGAATTGGGAAGCGGACTTTCTCAGTCGTCAGGACGTGCATGCCGGCGAGTGGGGCCTCCATCCAGAAGTGTTTCAACTCCTTGTGGAAAATTTGGGTCTTCCAGACGTGGATCTGATGGCGTCTCGACACAATCACAAGGTTCTGGTCTTCGGAGCAAGGACAAAGGTTCCTCAAGCAGCATTCATGGATGCGCTGGCGGTACCGTGGAGGTTTCGGCTGCCGTATGTGTTCCCTTTGGTGTCACTCCTGCCCAGGGTAATTTGAAAGTTCAAGCAAGAAAAAGGAAATCTGCTTCTCATAGCTCCAGCGTGGCCCAGATGGCACTGGTTCTCAGACCTGCAGGGCCTATCGTCAGAGCGTCCAATTCTACTTCCACAACGCCCAGACCTCCTCGTTCAGGGCCCCTGTGTCTACCAGGACCTAGCCCGGCTGTCTTTGATGGCGTGGCTCTTGAAGCTTCCGTCTTGAGGGCTAAGGGTTTTTCTGAAGATCTCATTAAAACTATGTTGCGGGCCCGGAAACTGGCTTCTGCTCGGATTTACCATAGGGTCTGGCATTCCTACTTTGTTTGGTGCGCATATAACAATCATGACGCTTCCAAGTATAGTACAGCCAAGCTTTTGGCTTTTCTGCAGCAAGGCCTAGAGTTGAGCCTGCGTCTGGCCTCCCTAAAGGTTCATATTTCTGCCTTGTCAGTGTGGTTTCAGAGAAAAATTGCGACTTTGCCTGATGTTCATACTTTCACTCAGGGTGTGTTGCATATCCAACCTCCCTATGTCCCGCCTGTGGCTCCTTGGGACTTGTCTGTGGTTTTGGAGGTGTTGCAGGAGCCTCCGTTTGAACCCCTTGGTTCAGCTGACCTTAATTGGCTTTACCTTAAGGTGGTGTTCTTGCTGGCTATTGCCTCCGCTAGAAGAGTGTCGGATCTGGGTGCCTTGTCTTGTAGTTCCTCATATCTGATTTTTAACCGTGATCGGGCGGTTCTTAGGACTCGTCCCGGATATTTACCTAAGGTGGTTTCTTCGTTTCACCTTAATCAGGAGATTGTGGTTCCGGCCTTTGTCTCTCCTGATTTGTCTCCCAAAGAGCGGTCTTTGGATGTGGTACAGGCTCTCCGTATCTATGTGAAGAGAACTGCTTCTATCCGAAAATCTGATTCTCTCTTTGTTTTGATTGGATTTCACAAACGTGGCTGGCCTGCTCACAAGCAGACCCTGGCCAGATGGATTAGAATGGTGATTGCACATGCTTATGTGAAGGCTGGTCTCTCTGCTCCTGTTCACATTAAGGCCCATTCTACTCGGTCTGTTGGACCTTCTTGGGCGGCCCAACGTGGTGCAGCCCTTGAACAATTGTGCAAGGCGGCTACGTGGTCTTCCAGGAACACGTTCATGTTCTATGCCTTCGATACTGCTGCTTCCCAGGATGCTTCCTTTGGACGCCGGTTTCTTGTGCCCGCTACAGTGCGTCCCCTCCCATAAGGAACTGCTTTAGGACATCCCCATTGTCCAATCCTTGTGGAGCCCAGTGTACCCCGCAACAGAAAACGAGTTTTATGGTAAGAACTTACCTTTGTTAAAACTCTTTCAGCGAGGTACACTGGGCTCCACAAGGAGCCCACCCTGACGCACTTAGCTTCTTTGGGATGGTATGGCATTAGCCGCTGACAATTCTCTTGTCGTGAGAGTGTGGTGTATGCAGGGCTTAAAGTGGTCCTGGAGAGGTGGGGGAACTCATCTCCACTATCACCTGCGCGCCGTAGAAGGGGTGTGTGGCCTAACTAAGAAGGGGCGTGGTCACACAATAGTACCCCCAATTAAAAATCAGCTCCATTACACCTAATTACATCACTGTTACTTTAACATTAATAAAAAAACTGAGCCAGCCTAAAACTACACCTGCAACCTGGGAAGCATGTAACCCAATGCACAGCCAAGATGGGGGTAGGGGACCCCAGCTGGATACATACAGAGCAGTATCACTATATATACACAGCGAGGGGGTCTCAGCCCCGGTACTCACAGAAAGATCCCGAACAGCAGTGCAACAACTCCGAGCTCCTGTAGCAGCACCCTCATCGTCCACTGCAGGGGTAAACACAGGATTTGGTAGGGTGGGGGGCGTGTGTGTGTGATATATAAATAAAATGCCCCCGCACACACACTGGGACTGCAGACTGTACATACACACGCACACTGGGACTGCAGTCTGCCCCACCACACCATGACACACTGGGACCGCAGACTGTCCCCCCCACACAGACACTTAAACTGCAGAATACATTACACACATGCTCATCCCCCCCCCACACACACACACATATACACAATGGGACTGAAAATTACACACACACACACACATATGCTGGGACTGCAGATAGTACACAATCACTCCCCCTCTCCCTCCTTCCCCAGGGACAGCAGCAGCTCACACACATCTGACCTGTGTAATAATGGGAGGCACTGGCAGCTGTGGACTGGAGCCGAGGAAGACGGAGTTCCTGCCGATAAGTAGTGCAGTGAGTGTCCCCTGCACTGCTTGTAAAATGAAAGGGCTGCACGGAGCTGTGCCGCGGCAGCACAGAACACAGTTCAAGCTTGAGGCTTCTCTCACAAATAAATAAACAATAATCGGTGCACTGCGATGGGTCTGCCTGGCAGTCCTCCTGCATCGCAGTGCAATGATTATTGTTTATTTATTTGCTTGTTTGTGAGAGAAGCCTCAAACTTGAACTGTGAAATGTGCTGTCCACCGGCATCATAGGGATGGGGACAGCCGGAGGCACTGCACTGGAGGGAGGCGGCTATCCGGGGACTGCACACTGCTAGACGCGGGAGAGAGGAGGGAGTACACCTCTGTCAGTGGGACGGAGGAGTAGCAGGGTGCGTCAGTGGGTCCCAGCTGTAGTGAGGTTTGACGTTGTCAGCAGCCGTCAGCCATTCCTGCGGACCGGCTGCTGATCAAAAGAAGAGGCCGCTCTTTGAATCTGATTATGGCGCCAATTGTGCACCAATCACGGCTGGCGGACCGCCAGCCAATGAGAAGATGCCACTAGGCAGCTTCTCATTGGCTGGCGGTGCACGAGCCATGATTGGCTCACAGGCTCACCCAGTTTTTAAAAAAAAAGCCTTGCTTTCTTTTTATTGGCAGCCGGTCCGCCCATGAGCCAGGATTGGCTGGCGGCTGCTGCAAGCTTCCAAGTGCACTGATAAGACGCTAGTGGCCGGACGGAGGCGGAACTGGTTCCGCCTTCAATTTGAAGTGACGGAACGCAGTTCCGGCCCGTTCCGGCCCACTTTAAGCACTGGGTGTATGTGGCTACTAACTGTTGTCGTCTCTTTTCCTGCTACTGCATTGGGCTAGTTAACTAAAATCTGAGCTCCTGTGCTGGGAGGCGGGGTGATATAGGAGGCGGCGCTGTGCATTCTGGGAACAGTCAAAGCTTTGAGCCTGTTGGTGCCTCGGATCAAGATCCTACTCTACACCCCATTGTCCAATACTTGTGGAGCCCAGTGTACCTCGCAGAAAGAGTTTTAACAAAGGTAAGTTCTTACCATAAAACTCGTTTTTATGCAGGCTAAAACCTTATTTGCTTTGTTGCTGCAATCTGACATTGTAGACTGTTGTAAAATTTATTATCAATGTGCACCCCCAGATCTTTTTCTAAAACAGTATCTCCTAAAATCTCTCCATTTAATTTGTGGGATGCATGATGCATGATTATTTTTAGTTCCGAGGTGCATGACTTTACATTTATCTATATTAAATCTCATTCTCCATTTAGAAGCCCAAAGCTCCAGTTTAAATAGGCCATTCTGAAGGGACTCTGAATTCTTGTCTGAGTTAATTACCCTACATAGTTTAGTAGAAGATATATAATGTGTATTACCAAAAATGTTGTATATATTGTGACGTGTACCTGTAACATATTTTATGTAGACTTATTCTCTAACCCATTAATAACTAAAATGTCAAAACATTTGATAGACATCAAGAAAAGCTTAGGAAAGCACACACGTTATCTAAATATTTTAAGGAGGTGTATAATTGAATCACATGTAAAGGGTTTGGGACAAAAAAAATCATATTAGGACTATAGATGAGTGGGTTCGGTTCTCCAAGAACCGGACCCACCTGAAATTTGCCATCCGGGATGGGATCCGAGTCCGGCTCAGGTTTCCCATCTGACTTGGATTCCAAAATGAGGCAAAACGTCATCCTCCTGTTGGATTCTCATGTGTTTTGGATTCCATATAAGGCCCCCGGTGATCTGCGCCAATTCAATATTCATCTTGTTTACATAAAACATTATGGTGCTGATTCAAAGATGAGAGCAATGCAAATAAAAGCCAGTAACTTTGTATCTGCAACTAACCATGTAAGTTGTTGCATGTAGCCCACAATTTTGCCCACAATTTTTTTTTTATTACACTTATGGTGGCCAATCCTGGGATCGGCTGGATCCCGGTATTTTGGCATATAGTTTGCTGGGATTGAATCCCAGAATTGGAACTTCCAATTGGGATTAGCCAGATAATAATTTTTTTATTAATGCTGGAGCAGCACTGAACTCCTTCAGTAGTTGGCTCAGACACTGCCCAGCTCCCCCTGTCCCCATGGGGATGGCTGCTTGCAGCGTGACCTAATGTAATAAGTCATGCTACTCAGCCCAGCACTACCTGCACCGCCGGCTGGACAGCCTGCACCCACAGCAAACCTTGTTGCCTGAATGGCGACCCAGAGAGGAGGGTGAGTCACTGTAGGGGCTGAGCTGGGGGCATTAATTTTTTTTCACGTACCCAATCCTGGGTATCCTGGGAGTTCTGGGATTGATCATTTTTAAATCTTGAATCCCAGGATTTAAAAAGTGGCCCGAGATTGGCCTCCTTAATTACCCTAATGTCTCCCCTGATGGTGACCCTGAGAACAATTTAAGACAGTGATGAAGATATAGTAGACATTAAGGATGCTTGTGCAGAAGTGGAACAGGATGAGGGAGATATTTGTGTGCTACTACTAACACTGAGGATGAGGATGTTGATGGTGTTGTTTGTTTGGCTGCAGTTCTTACCTGTGATAAAAAGAAAGTCATTGTGATGCATGGGCATAAGCCCAAAAAAGCCAACTCTTGGGGGTAGAATAATTTTTAATGAAATCATGAATGTTTGTAAAGGCATCTGCTCCATTTGTGAAGACAAATTTAGCAGAGGTAGGGATGTTAGCCACCTAGGCACCTCCTCCATGTTACATTATTAGTGATCGGAGGAATTCCTACCAAAAATAGTTTTGTGGGGGGCCCAAACAAACTAAGCACTTCAGCCACAAAAGTGTGAGTCCCTGTTGTTGAAGTGCTTGGTTTGTTAAACTGTGCTGGTCCTTTTTAGTGCCCAACATAAGGGTGGGTGGGAGAGTCCAAGGACAATTCCATCTTGCACCACTTTTTATTTCTGCCACTGCTGTATGACAATGTTTCACAGATGTGCTATAAACTGCCGTGAGTTTGTGCCGCTGCTCTGTCACTAAGTAACCAGTCAGCTACTCGCAGCCTTTGGCCTAAACTGGATGAAAACAATATTGTGAGCTATAAAGTGGTCAAATGTGACTGGAAAAGATTGGAGATTAAAGTTATTGAGATTAATAATACTGTAAGAACAAAAAAAAATGCCCAAATGACGTGATATTAGCTTTTTTTGTAATTTTTAAAAAATAATACAAAACCAAAACCAGTCACAGCATTTAGGCAAAACCAAAACCAGATGCCGAATTAGTACCAAAACTGCCAAAAATGGTTCAGCGCACATCTCATTGCTGTCAGTTCATGCATTTTGCGAGATTTGAGACCTAGAGTGCCATCCACTAGGTGTATATATTGTATCAGCAACCAGGCATGGTAAATTGAAAATCATTACAGAGCTGAACTTTATATACACACACATATATATATATATATATATATATATATATATATAAGTGGATGGACAAGGCACTCCAATAAGCTTAATTAGAACAAACGCCGGTGCCTCTGTAAAACCAAAGCAATTCTAGAAGAGACAAACGTGGCACTCACGGCAGATTTCAATAATCACGACCACAACGATGAATTGTAGCAGAGCAACGTTTCAGTGGCACCCCACTGTCGTCAGGCTTTATTAATATACATTAAAAACAATCCTACCTTTATAGAACCCCCACGTGCATGTTGTAAAACAGTCCGGACCCGAACTTCCGGTAAAGAAGACGGAAATGATGTGAAAGTGCCGTCAGCGCACTGAAAGACAGAAACCCATCACCATGGAAACCAGGTCGCTAGCAGCAAGACATAACCCGAACATTGCTACAAAGTACAGGATCTTAAAGAAGCAGTCAGTAGATACACAGTGCTGAAAAGTATCAGATATTAAATTGTTAATACATACATAATAGCAATGTAGCAAAAATAAAATAAAAGACATTCCAATGAATCAAAAACTAAATACAAAGATAACTTCATTAAAGATAACTTCATCAAACCACCCCTATAGCAAATGATCTTATAGGAAACATGCATTTCCTATGCATGTTTCCTATATAAGATCATTTGCTATAGGGGTGGTTTGATGAATCTGTGCAATGTCTTACACTGATATAAGTTGGTGCAGCTGTTAATGAATTTATACCAACATAGGTATTTGCCTAAAAAGGTTCCAGTTATCTTTGTGTTTAGTTTTTGATTCATTGGAATGTCTTTTATTTTATTTTTGCTACATTGCTATTATGTATGTATTAACAATTTAATATCTGATACTTTTCAGCACTGTGTCTCTACTGACTGCTTCTTTAAGATCCTGTACTTTGTAGCAATGTTCGGGTTATGTCTTGCTGCTAGCGACCTGGTTTCCATGGAGATGGGTTTCTGTCTTTCAGTGCGCTGACGGCACTTTCACATCATTTCCGTCTTCTTTACCGGAAGTTCGGGTTCGGACTGTTTTACAACATGCACGTGGGGGTTCTATAAAGGTAGGATTGTTTTTAATGTATATTAATAAAGCCTGACGACAGTGGGGTGCCACTGAAATGTTGCTCTGCTACAATTCATTGTTGTGGTCGTGATTATTGAAATCTGCCGTGAGTGCCACGTTTGTCTCTTCTATATATATATATAGATAGATAGATAGATAGAGAGAGAGAGAGAGAGAGAGAGAGAGAGACAAAAGTATGATCCGGCACTCTCCTTTCTCCAGTTAAGGGATAACAAGCAAAGAGACAGCGGCACTCCCACAGGACTTTTAAATTGTATTTAGTGAATCTTCAATAAGTACAAATAAAGCATGTGCTAAAATATTCACTGACGTTTCAGGGTCAGACCAGCCCTTTTATCAAGGCGACATCATGACAGTTACCTTTATTTCACTGTCATGCTGTCACCTTGATAAAAGGGCTGGTCTGGACCTGAAACTTCAGTAAATGATTTAGCACATGCTTTTAAAAGTCCTCTGGGAGTGCCGCTGTCTCTTTGCTAGTATATATATAGATATATATATAGATAGATATAGATAGATACATATATATAAACAATAGGCTAGAACCCACAGCACTCATACATCCGCGATGCCAGTGGTATTTGTGACCACACCATTTAAATATATATGTCTATCTGTCTATATAAATGCACACTCTACCTGTTGTAGCATCAGGTCTCTGATGGGAGTGGGCACTTCAAGGCATTAGGCTCCACCTATACACCCACAAAATCGCAGCATTATGTACACCAGTGGTATCAGTATTTTTTCATGGCACCCCTAGGCCAAGAGATTCTCACTGATAAATTTAGAAAAAATACTAAATTAAGTAAATGAAGGAAAACTTTAGGAGGTTATAGAGATGTTACAATCTCTGGCCTCAGAATCCAAAGTAGAAGATACTGTGATAAGGCTATATGATATTGAGGAAAACAGGCCAGATAGAAATGGATTTGAAATTTAAATTAGTTCTAGTTCTACCCCATACAGTATAGAATGCCTTTCACAGAAAGTTTTTATAAGAGTACTATGGAGCAGGTTCGAATAATGTGCAACAAAGCAGAGAAATCTACTTTAAAAGATAATCTAAATAGGAAAGAAAGATTGGAGAGTTAAGAGAGGACCCCCAAATAACAATAAAGCAGGCTGACAAGAGAGGAGGGACCATCATTTTGAATACAACCGATTATCTTCTAGAGGCCTATAGGCAGTTGAATAATAGGTCTTGTTATACAAAATTAACAGCAACTCCAACTGACGTATTTAAAAAAAGATTTAGACATCTCTTAGATGACAGATAGGGTGCGATATTGAGGGAAATACTGTTGTTTTTATTCACTCCTTTTCCAGTCACAGCAACCATTTTTTATTCACCTAAGATACATAAATCTTTAATTACAGCACCAGGGAGACCAGTCATCTTGGGGGTGTTATCTATGACAAATAATTTATCATTTTTTGTTGACAGTTATTTAAAGCCATATGTAAGAAATTTTAGATCATTTATAAAAGATACCACTCACTTTTTAAATTTAATTCAGGGTTTACAATGGAAAGCCAGTTATTATTTTATCACTTCTAATGTGGAGTCTTTATATTCTAATATTGAACACGAACTAGGGATATAAACCGTAAGTCACTAGTTGACACAATATGTCACAATTTCAGATGAGTAAAGATAATTTATTTTGTAGTCTATTGGGTTTATACTTACCCATAACTATTTCATCTTCAATTCCAAATTTTTTATACGAACCATGGGGCCATGGGGACCAGTTTCGCCCTGGGTTTCGCCAATCTCTTTATGGACTTCTTCGAGAAGTGGCACATTTGGGGTAGGGGGTGATCTCGGGATGGGCCTGGTCCTCTATCATCATTTTTTGATGACTTATTTTTTATTTGGGATGAGGATTTGGATTCAGTTAAAAAATTAGTAGTTTTAATCACAATGACTTTGGAATAAAATTCACCTCCACTTTTTTATCAGTCACATATTCATTTTCTCAATATCGCACTCACTGTCAAAAATGGTAGTATTGTAACATAGACCTTTATCAAACAGGTTGACCAAAATTGTTATTTAAACTATAGAAGTAGCCATTATAAAAAAATGGAAAGATAATATTCCAAATGGTCAGTTTTTGCACATTAAATGAAACTGCTCCACAGAAGAATCATTTTCTAGACAAACCCTGATCCTGTATAATTCATTTGTAGAACAAAATTACCCTATACATCTACTAGATTGTGCTTAAGAAGTAAGGAATAGTGGCCCTCATTCCGAGTTGTTCGCTCGCTAGCTGCTTTTAGCAGCATTGCACACGCAAAGCCGCCGCCTACTGGGAGTGTATCTTAACTTAGCAGATTTGCTAACGAAAGATTAGCAGAATTGCTACTAAATAATTCTTTGCAGTTTCTAAGTAGCTCCAGACCTACTCACAGATTGCGATCAGCTCAGTCCGTTTAGTTCCTGGTTTAACGTCACAAACACGCCCTGCGTTCGGCCAGCCACTATCCCGTTTCTCCAGACACTCCCGCGTTTTTCCCTGACACGCCTGCGTTTTTTAGCACACTGCCGGAAAACGCTCAGTTACCACCCAGAAATGCCCCTTTCCTGTCAATCATTCACCGATCAGCAGAGCGACTGAAAAGCGCTGCAGGATCCACAGCAAATCTGCTAAGTTTTTAGTTAAATAACTAAGCGCATGCACCCTGCGTGCCTTGCGCATGCTCAATTAGGAACAAATTGCAGCATAGCGAAAATCGGCAACGAGTGAACAACTCGGAATGACCCCCCTTGATAGAAGCTCACTGTTGGGTGAGAAAGTTTCCACGAGTGAGCAAAGTAGGAAACTAGAAATAGCTAGAACTATGATGTTTTCTACTAGATACAATACCTCTTCATATGAAATGAAGAAAATAATAAAGATACATTTTCCGTTGTTATTACAGGCTGAGTATCCCTTATCCAAAATGCTTGGGACCAGCAGTATTTTGGATATCGTATTTTTCCGTATTTTGGAATAATTGCATACCATAAGGAGATATCATGGAGATTGGACCCAGGTCTAAGCACAGAATGCATTTATGTTTCATATACACCTAATACACACAGCCTGAAGGTCATTTTAGCCAATGGTGGTCATTCCGAGTTGTTCGCTCGGTATTTTTCTTCGCATCGCAGCGATTTTCCGCTAACTGCGCATGCGCAATGTTCGCACTGCGACTGCGCCAAGTAAATTTGCTATGCAGTTAGGTATTTTACTCACGGCATTACGAGGTTTTTTTCTTCGTTCTGGTGATCGTAGTGTGATTGACAGGAAGTGGGTATTTCTGGGCGGAAACAGGCCGTTTTATGGGAGTGTGTGAAAAAACGCTACCGTTTCTGGGAAAAACGCGGGAGTGGCTGGAGAAACGGAGGAGTGTCTGGGCGAACGCTGGGTGTGTTTAGGACGTCAAACCAGGAACGACAAGCACTGAACTGATCGCCGATGCCGAGTAAGTTTGAAGCTACTCAGAAACTGCTAAGAAGTGTCTATTCGCAATTCTGCTAATCTTTCGTTCGCAATTTTGAGAAGCTAAGATTCACTCCCAGTAGGCGACGGCTTAGCGTGTGCAAAGCTGCTAAAAGCAGCTTGCGAGCGAACAACTCGGAATGACCACCAATATTTTAAATAACTTTGTGCATTAAACAAAGTGTGTGTACATACACACAATTAATTTATGTTTCATTTACACCTTATACACACAGCCTGAAGGTCATTTAATACGATATTTTCAAAAACTTTGTGTATTAAACAAAGTTTGTGTACATTGAGCCATCAAAAAACAAAGGTTTTACTATCTCAGTCTCACTCAAAAAATTCCGTATTTTGGAATATTCCGTATTTTGGAATATTTGGATATGGGATACTCAACCTGTATTAGACGATACCTTGAACATGACTATAAAGCTTTGTGAAAATATATTGTTTAGGAAATATGATAACCTAAAATTAAAATTAGCCCCTAGTCTCTATAAGATAGAAAGAATAAAATAAAAGCAAATTTACCGCCAAAACCAAAAGGTTTCCATAGATGTGGGAAAATAGAGTGCACTACGCATAAATATATTAAGAAAAAGGTTGTAGATTTTCATTCCTTTGTTTCACGAGAAAAGTTTATTATCACAAGCTTCATAAACTGCAGATTGTATTTCTTATGTATATTTTAGAATGTGGATGTGGGGTGCAATATGAAGGATGGACCATCAGAACTCTACATACTAGATTTATGATACATAAATGAAATATTGTGAAAAAAGTGAGAAATAACACTTTATATAAACATATTTCTGATTGTCAGAATGGTACTATTGAATGCATTAGCATTAAAGCTATTTAACAAGTCATCAATACACAAAGAGGGGTGATAGGTATAAGTCTCTGCAGGAAAGAAGCATTCTGGACATTTAGGCTGAGAACTCTGGTCCCACAAGGGTTAAATGACATCATAGAATTGAATGTTATTTGACATGACAGTAGTTTATATAACTGTGAAGGATCTTTCCCTATAGCCTAATATATGGAATATATGTACGCATTATCTATATATTTCTATATATTTTCTCATTCAAGTCTAGGGTTTTGGATATATAAGGGTCAAAAGATAACACAGTCATTATATCTGCTTTAGAAAATGGTAGTTTTTTAATAGAATTGTTTTCTCCTTGTACTCGTATATATGTATATACATATTATTATATTTGTGTATATTTATGTTAGCTAGAAATCTTCTGGCAATAATGGAGACTATAGATAAATAAATTGTATTGGGTACAAACAGGATTTTAATTACCTGCCGGTAAATCCTTTTCTCGTAGTCCATAGAGGATACTGGGGTCCACATTAGTACCATGGGGTATACACGGGTCCACTAGGAGCCATGGGCACTTTAAGAAATTGATAGTGTGGGCTGGCTCCTCCCTCTATGTCCCTCCTACCAGTCTCAGTCTAGGAAACTGTGCTCGAGGAGACGGATATACTATATACTGAGAGAAGAATATAAAAGGATAGTTGTTCGCTCGGTATTTTTCTTCGCATCGCAGCGATTTTCCGCTAACTGCGCATGCGCAATGTTCGCACTGCGACTGCGCCAAGTAAATTTGCTATGCAGTTAGGTATTTTACTCACGGCATTACAAGGTTTTTTTCTTCGTTCTGGTGATCGTAGTGTGATTGACAGGAAGTGGGTATTTCTGGGCGGAAACAGGCCGTTTTATGGGAGTGTGTGAAAAAACGCTACCGTTTCTGGGAAAAACGCGGGAGTGGCTGGAGAAACGGAGGAGTGTCTGGGCGAACGCTGGGTGTGTTTAGGACGTCAAACCAGGAACGACAAGCACTGAACTGATCGCAGATGCCGAGTAAGTTTGAAGCTACTCAGAAACTGCTAAGAAGTGTCTATTCGCAATTCTGCTAATCTTTCGTTCGCAATTTTGAGAAGCTAAGATTCACTCCCAGTAGGCGACGGCTTAGCGTGTCAAAGCTGCTAAAAGCAGCTTGCGAGCGAACAACTCGGAATGACCACCAATATTTTAAATAACTTTGTGCATTAAACAAAGTGTGTACATACACACAATTAATTTATGTTTCATTTACACCTTATACACACAGCCTGAAGGTCATTTAATACGATATTTTCAAAAACTTTGTGTATTAAACAAAGTTTGTGTACATTGAGCCATCAAAAAACAAAGGTTTTACTATCTCAGTCTCACTCAAAAAATTCCGTATTTCGGAATATTCCGTATTTTGGAATATTTGGATATGGGATACTCAACCTGTATTAGACGATACCTTGAACATGACTATAAAGCTTTGTGAAAATATATTGTTTAGGAAATATGATAACCTAAAATTAAAATTAGCCCCTAGTCTCTATAAGATAGAAAGAATAAAATAAAAGCAAATTTACCGCCAAAACCAAAAGGTTTCCATAGATGTGGGAAAATAGAGTGCACTACGCATAAATATATTAAGAAAAAGGTTGTAGATTTTCATTCCTTTGTTTCACGAGAAAAGTTTATTATCACAAGCTTCATAAACTGCAGATTGTATTTCTTATGTATATTTTAGAATGTGGATGTGGGGTGCAATATGAAGGATGGACCATCAGAACTCTACATACTAGATTTATGATACATAAATGAAATATTGTGAAAAAAGTGAGAAATAACACTTTATATAAACATATTTCTGATTGTCAGAATGGTACTATTGAATGCATTAGCATTAAAGCTATTTAACAAGTCATCAATACACAAAGAGGGGTGATAGGTATAAGTCTCTGCAGGAAAGAAGCATTCTGGACATTTAGGCTGAGAACTCTGGTCCCACAAGGGTTAAATGACATCATAGAATTGAATGTTATTTGACATGACAGTAGTTTATATAACTGTGAAGGATCTTTCCCTATAGCCTAATATATGGAATATATGTACGCATTATCTATATATTTCTATATATTTTCTCATTCAAGTCTAGGGTTTTGGATATATAAGGGTCTAAAGTTAACACAGTCATTATATCTGCTTTAGAAAATGGTAGTTTTTTAATAGAATTGTTTTCTCCTTGTACTCGTATATATGTATATACATATTATTATATTTGTGTATATTTATGTTAGCTAGAAATCTTCTGGCAATAATGGAGACTATAGATAAATAAATTGTATTGGGTACAAATAGGATTTTAATTACCTGCCGGTAAATCCTTTTCTCGTAGTCCATAGAGGATACTGGGGTCCACATTAGTACCATGGGGTATACACGGGTCCACTAGGAGCCATGGGCACTTTAAGAAATTGATAGTGTGGGCTGGCTCCTCCCTCTATGTCCCTCCTACCAGTCTCAGTCTAGGAAACTGTGCTCGAGGAGACGGATATACTATATACTGAGAGAAGAATATAAAAGGATAGTGGTGAGATTCCGAACCAGCACACACAAACTGGTGGAAAGCCAAGCTAACCAAACTTTAAACCAGGAACAGCAACCGCTGGACCAACAATACTTAACCAAGTAATAGTGCAGGAAGAAACAAAGCACTGGGCGGGTGCCCAGTATCCTCTACGGACTACGAAAAAAGTATTTACCGGCAGGTAATTAAAATCCTATTTTCTCTTACGTCCTAGAGGATACTGGTGTCCACATTAGTACCATAAGGATGTACCAAAGCTCCCAAACTGGGTGGGAGAGTGCCGAGGTTCCTACAGAACTGATTGGCCTCTGAGGACCTTCAGTTTGGTCAAAGTATCGAACTTGTAGAACTTAGCAAACGTGTTCGAACCTGACCAAGTAGCTGCTCGGCAGAGCTGTAAAGCCGAGACACCCCAGGCCCAGGAAGAACCCACGATCTTGTAGAGTGGGCCTGTACAGAGTTTGGACACGGCAAACCTGCCATGGAAAAAGCATGCTGGATAGTAAGCCTGATACAGCATGCAATTGTCTGCTTTGAAGCAGGACACCCAATTTTATTGGGATCATAGAGAACAAACAGCGAGTCAGATTTTCTGTGACAAGCTGTCAGCTTCACATAGATCTTCGAAACCATCACAACATCCAAGGACTTCGAAGTAGCAGAGGTGTCGGTAACCACCGGAACCACAATAGGCTGGTTGATATGAAACGCAGACACCACCTTTGGAAGAAATTGCTGACGAGTTCTGAGTTCAGCCCTATCTTCATGGAAAATCAAATAGGGGCTTTTGTGAGACAACGCCCCCAGCTCCGACATACGCCTCGCAGAAGCCAAGGCCAACAGCGTGATGGCCTTCCACATAAGAAACTTGACGTCAACATCCTGTAAAGGCTCAAACCATTCCAATTGCAGGAACTACAACACTATGTTGAGATCCCAAGGTGCCATAGTAGGCACAAAGGGCGGTTGGATGTGCAGAACCCCCTTCAAAAATGTCTGAACCTCATGGAGAGAAGCCAATTGTTTCTGGATGAAAATGGATAAGGACGAAATCTGGACTTTTATGAAGCCCAAACGTAGGCCCAGATCCACACCTGACTGCAGAAAAAAGAGAAAACGCCCCAGTTGAGATTCCACCGCAGGAAATTTCCCGTACTCACACCAAGAGACGTATTTTTTCCAAATACGGTGGTAATGTTTAGACGTTACCCCCTTTCTGGCTTGGATCAGGGTTGGAATAACCCTATCCGGGATCCCTTTCCGGGCTAGAACTTGACGCTCAACCTCCATGCCGTCAAACATACCCATGGTAAGTCTTGATAGATGAACAGCCCCTGTTGGAGAAGGTCCTTGCAAAGAGGTAGAGGCCACGGGTCCTCTAGGAGCATCTCCAGTAGATCCGCATACCAGGCCCTTCTTGGCCAGTCTGGAGCAATGAGAATTGCTTGAACCTTTTCCCTTTTTATTCTTTTGAGAATCTTTGGGATCAATGGGAGTGGTGGAAACATGTACACCATCTGGTAGACCCATGGAGTCACCAGAGCATCCACCGCCACTGCTTGTGGGTCCCTTGACCTGGAACAATACCACTTGAGCTTCTTGTTGAGACGAGAGGCTATCATGTCGATTTGTGGCATTCCCCAACAACGTGTCAAGCACCCGAACACCTCCGGGTGAAGGCCTCACTCTCCTGGGTGGAGGTCGTGTCTGCTGAGGAAGTCTGCTTCCCAGTTGTCTACTCCCGGAATGAAGATCACAGACAACACCACAGCGTGTCTTTCTGCCCAGAGGAGAATCCTTGTTACCTCCGACTTTGCTGCCCTGCTCTTCGATCCGCCTTGTCAGTTTATGTACGTTACTGCCGTCACATTGTCTGACTGAACCTGAATGGCTTGATCTTGAAGAAGATGCGATGCCTGTAGAATATATGTAGCCCTTAGTTCCAGAATGTTGATTGGAAGAATGGCTTCCTGACTTGACCATTTTCCTTGGAACTGTTCCCCCTGGGTGACTGCTCCCCATCCTCCGAGACTTGCATCTGTGATTAGCAAAATACAATTTTGAATCCCGAAACTTTGGCCCTCGGTCAGGTGAGAAGTCTGAAGCCAATACAGAAGAGAAATCCTAGCTTTTGGCAACAGACGTATCCACTGGTGCATGTGAAGATGCGATCCGGACCATTTGTCCAGCAGATCCAGCTGGAAGGGCCTTGTGTGAAACCTTCCGTACTGCAGCGCCTCGTAAGTGGCTATCATCTTCCCCAGAAGGCGAATGCACAGATTCACCGATGTCCGGGTTTGTCTTAAAACATCCTGCACCATTGACCGGATCACCAATGCTTTTTCCAATGGAAGGAATACCTTCTTCTCCTTTGTATCCAATATAATCCTCAGGAAAAGAAGCCTCCATGTTGGTTCCAGATGAGATTTTGGTAGGTTCAAAATCAACCCGTGATCCTGGAGTAGTCTGGTTGAGAGGGCAATGTTGAATAACAACCTCTCTCTGGATGGTGCTTTTATCAGCAGATCGTCCAGGTATGGTATTATGTTCACTCCCTGTTTGCGGAGGAGAAACATCATCTCTGCCATTACCTTGGTAAACACCCTCGGTGCCGTAGATGGGCCAAATGGCAGGGCCTGAAACTGATAGTGACAGTCCTGTAAAGCAAACCTTAGATAAGCCTGATGAGGCGGACAAATCGGAATATGAAGGTACGCATCCTTGATATCCAGAGACACCAAGAATTCCCCCTCCTCCAGTCCTAAGATCAACGCTCTCAGAGACTCCATCTTGAACTTGAACACCCGTAAGTACGGGTTCAATGACTTGAGATTTAAAATGGGCCTTAACGAACTGTCCGGTTTCGGAACTACAAACAGGTTGGAATAATAACCCTGAAGTGGAACTGGAACAATGACATGAGTCTGTACCAGTTTCTGAATTGCTTCCTGTAAAGTCATACTTGCTTCTGGAGAAGCTGGTAAGCCTGATTTGAAGAATCTGTGAGGCGGGAGTTCCTGAAACTCCAGTATGTAGCCCTGGGCTATAAGATCTTTGACCCAGGAATCCTGGCATGATGTTGCCCACATGTGACTGAAGAATCTCAAATGGGCTCCCACCTGCCTGCCTTCCAGGCAGTGCAGTCCACCGTCATGCCGAAGGTTTAGAGGAAGCAGAACCAGGGTTCGGTTCCTGTGAATCAGCAGTTGGTGGTTTTCTGGGGTTACCTCTATTGCCTTTGAAGGCCGTAGAAGATCCTTTGGTTTTGTTTTTAAACTTTGCTGTCCGAAAGGACTGCAGAGTTGGAGCAGAGTAGGATTTTCTAGCCGGGGGAGCTGCGGAAGGAAGGTATGTAGACTTACCTGTTGTAGCCTTGGATATCCACGTATACAGTTCATCTCTAAAGAGGGCTTCACCTGTGAAAGGTAGGCTTTCCACGCCCTTCCTTGAATCCACGTCCGCAGTCCACTGGCGTAGCCACAAGCCCCTGTGTGCTGACACTGCCAGGGCTGTTTCTAGCCAATTTGGCTCCCAGTGTGAGATTTAAAAATGCCCCCCCCATTCACATATGAAAAAATGCGCCCCCCCTATAGATATAAAGAGGAAAAGTATGCGCGCGCCTCAGGAGCGCGCGTTCCCGGCAAGGGGGCGTGACCTCGTTAAAATGTGCGTGGCTTTGTTAAGATGGGCGTGGCCTCATCTGATCTCATCATCACAGCCACCACAGGATTAAAAAAAAAAGTCCTCATTTTACACATTACAGCAGGCAAGTGTCCCCATTTTACACAGCACGGTAGGCAAGTGCCCCCATTTTACAAAGTACAACAGGCAAGTGTCCCCATTTTACACATTGCGGCAGGCACGTGCCCCCATTTTACACAGTACGGCAGGCAAGTGTCCCCATTTTACACATTGCGGCAGGAAAGTGTCCCCATTTTACACATTGCGGCAGGAAAGTGTCCCCATTTTACACAGCATGGCAGGCAAGTGACCCCATTTTACACATTGCGGCAGGAAAGTGTCCCCATTTTACGCATTGCGGCAGGAAAGTGTCCCCATTTTACACATTGCGGCAGGCACGTGCCCCCATTTTACACAGCATGGCAGGCAAGTGACCCCATTTTACACATTGCGGCAGGCAAGTGTCCACATTTTACACATTACGGCAGGCAAGTGTCCCCATTTTACACATTATGGCAGGCACGTGCCCCCATTTTACACATTCCGGCAGGCAAGTGTCCCCATTTTACACATTACGGCAGGCAAGTGTCCCCATTTTACACATTATGGCAGGCAAGTGTCCCCATTTTACACATTATGGCAGGCAAGTGTCCCCATTTTACACATTGCGGCAGGCACGTGCCCCCATTTTACATAGTACAACAAGCAAGTGTCCCCATTTTACACATTCTGGCAGGCAAGTGTCCCCATTTTACACATTCCGGCAGACTCGTGACGTCACGACGCAAACGCGTCATTCTGCGAAACCCCGCCCCCCGAGCTGGGCACTCGGGAGGAGAGGGGGGTTTGAAAGTGCTCAGGAAGTGCCGCGGCGGGTGCCCCGTGTGGTTGCACGGCTCGCCCGCCACAAGAAACGGCACTGGACACTGCCATGGCAGTGGTGCGTGCATTGAGTGAATCAATTTCCTTTATGCCCTCCACCATAAAGTTATCAGAATCCTGTATATGCTGTAGGAGTAAAATTATCTCCCCCCTGGATAAGGAATCTAACCCATGAATTAGATTACCCAACCATTTAGCAATGGCCCTAGAGCTCCATGCACAAGCTATAGTGGGTCTCTGGGCCACCCCCGCAGCTGTGTACAGAGATTTGAGAGTGGTTTCAATCTTGCGGTCTGCAGCATCCTTCAAGGAAGCTGCCCCAGGAACAGGTAAAACTATCTTACGTGACAGCCTAGAAACCGATGCTCCAGAGGGAACGGGAAGGAGGTGAGCAACCATTTTGGGTCCTGAAAATTCAGGATTTACCCAAGTTGCTTCAAATAGGGAATTTAATTCCTTAGATGCAGGGAAAGTAGCTGAGGATTTCTTTTCTTTTTTTACATTAAAATAACATTCCTCATCTTCCTCTGTCACTTTGTCAGGGATGTGCAGGACATATCTAATAGCTTCTATCAGGGACTGTATTCCCTGTGACAAAGCTGCATCCCTCCCTCCCAAGTCCACCTCACCCTCCTCTGGGTCTGATACATCATCATCATCATCATCATCGGTATCAGCCTGCATGATTTGGGCCAGAGTACGCTTCTGTGGAAACATGGCATGGGTCTGCGACACTGAAATAACCACTGAATCTCTATTCATCAGGTCATAAACAGATTGCCTTAAGTATTGCGTCTCCTTCTCATTTTGGGATAATTTATTCAAAATATTTAAAATCATCCCATTTAATAAATCTAACCATACTGGTTCAGATCCACTAGCCTGAGAATGAGTAGATGGCAGTGATCCCCCAGATTGAGAGAAACACTCTGCTGTGCATGATACACACACCTTTGACATAGTAAATGTGAAAGAAAACACACACACACACACACACACACACACACACACACACACACACGCACACACACACACAGGAAATTAGGGTAAAACACACTTAACCCACACAGAGCCCTCTAGGGAGACACAGAGTATATTGGAGCCAGCCACACAGCGCCCCTATAGCTAAAGTACAAATTCAGCTGGGTCGCAAACTAAGTACCCTTAATAGGGTTTAGTACACCAAATATTGCTCCCCCCCTTTGCTATGACACCCTGGTACCGCTGAGGTGCTCTGGAGTCCCTGTGGAGGAGCTGCGCTTCCCTGCCAGTCTGTCTGTGTTCAGCTGCAAAGGGAAAATGGCACTGGTGAGCTGCTGGATCTACTCATAGTGAAGCCCCGCCCCCTTAATGGTGCACGGTCTTCCCTTTTTTTTATACTGGCTGAGGTAATTTCTGTCCTACAGTGGGTTAAAACCCCTATAGAAGCTCTGCTAGTGTGGGTATATGGATGTTGTGGCTTCAGCTCGCCCCTCACAGCGGAACATACATCATGTATGCCTCTGAAGCCTGGAGCCGCAGCCTGCTTCTCAGCGCTGCGCTCCTACCCTTGTGCTGCCATTACAGCCGGAAACCCGCTAACTGGGACATCGGCCACCTACTCACCACTTCTCATTCTTCTGGCTCTGTTAGGGGTGGCGGCATGCTGCGGGTCTGTACGCTCGCCGTGGTGGGGCTCGTGAATAGGACCCTCAGGAGCTCAGTGTCCTGTCAGCGGGGAACGGGACCAATAACCCTAGGGAGGCTGGCCCATTTCCCCCCTTAAGTCCCACAAAGCAGGCAGTCTGGTGCCAGCCAGACCTGCCTGAAAACAACAAAAAAGAAAATAAATGCAGAAAACTCTTCAGGAGCTTCCCAAGCGTGACCGGCTCCTCCGGGCACATTTTCTAAACTGAGTCTGGTAGGTGGGGCATAGAGGGAGGAGCCAGCCCACACTATCAATTTCTTAACATGCCCATGGCTCCTAGTGTACCCATCTATAACCCATGGTACTAATGTGGATCCCAGTATCCTCTAGAACGTAAGAGAAAATAATATGGGATATTTTAATAACAGTTAAATGAATGTGGCTGTTGTATACCAAAAGGGCCATTTTAAATAAAGAAATGTGATGTCCGTGTTCAAAAATTAGACATGTATGGCTGGCAATGATAATGAGGCTTGTCGTAACCAAAGATGGCCACCAGAGAAGGTATACATGTATAAAAGAGGCTTGGATAAGAATCAAAGATGGCCGCCACACCATACTTATAGGAGAGATTGGAAACGAGGCTTGGTGCGCACACCATTGAGCATGCATGCGCAAGAAACGCATTGCACACCAATGAAAGCCACTGATATCTGTTTTAGGAGGAGAAACGCGTTATCCAGCAATTTTATCTACTCCATTGGCAGACCTTGGCGCTTAAACAGAGATAACTGCTTTTATACCAAGCAGGCAAGAACTGTATCCTATTTACCTCCGGATCTTTAGAAGGCCGTATGGGATCAAAAGGAGACCATCACAAAACTGTCTCCCTTTCAGGAGACGAAACTCGTCCATTGTAGGGGTGTGTGCGCGTCTTTGTGTGTGTGTGTGTGTGTGTGTGTGTGTGGGGGGGGTTGGGTGCTCAGAAACTCCCCTTGTGTGTGCAGTGCCTTGCCAGCTACCTAGCTGGATCAAAAGCTGTGTAGACAAGGTGAGATTTATCCTTTCGATTTTGACTATATAGTCAAAATCGCAAGGAAAGTAAGTGCAAATCTCACTGTGGGCCTAATTCAGACTTGATCTTGATTTTTTCTCTAATGGGCAAAACCATGTGCAGTGCAGGGAGGGAAGCTATAACATGTACAGAGAGAGTTAGATTTGGGTGGGGTGTGTTCAAACTGAAATCTAAATTGCAGTGTAAAAATAAAGCAGCCAGTATTTACCCTGCACAGAAACAAAATAACCCACCCAAATCTAACTCTCTCTACACATGTTATATCTGCCCCCCCTGCAGTGCACATGGTTTTGCACATTAAAGAACAATTTTGCTGCTGCGATCAGGTCTGAATTAAGCCCTGTGTTAGGCAGGAAAGATACACTGTGCAGGCAAGTCAATATTGACTATCTAGTGTACTATCTAGTGAGGGACGGTTCTAGCCCTTGTGGCACCCCGGGCAAAAATAGGGATGTGGCTTCATAAAGGGGCGTGATCATGTATGCCCCCTGTAGAGTTGTACCCCTGTGTGTGCCCCCTGTATGGTTGTGCCCCCTTTTGTGCCCCATAGTTTGTGCCGCTTACAAAAAATAAAAATTAATTAATACTCACCATCCCCGCTCCTGATTCCTGACTGCTGCTGACCTCCGTCTCCGGCCGCCGCCGCCGCTCCTCTGATCTATAGGAGAGATGTCACAACGTCTCTCTCATAGCACTGCATAGACACTAGAGGTCAATTATGACCCCTAGCGTCTATGTGCCGGTCCCACAATGCCGTGCGGTGCGCGATGACATCATTGCACAGCAGTGACAGCACAGCAATAGGGGGCACCACCAGTAGCGGATTTTGCCACGGTGGCGGCGCCCTCCGGAAGGCGGCGCCCCGGGCAAAAATCCTGGTGCCCGTAGCAAGATCCGCTACTGTATCTAGTACAAAGTAAAGTCAAAATTGGCACTTAGTAAAAATCGCACATTGTCAAAATCGAAGGTACAGATAGTCAAAATCGGTGTGTCTGGGCTTTGGGGGAGTTCAGGTGAAATTGCAACGTCAAAATCGAAGACAGTCAAAATCTCACCATGTGCATGCACCTCAAGATAGAAGACAGGTTATAAGAGGCCATAGCACAAAAGGACATTCGACTTCTTTATAATGATCATACAGTTGATGTGTATGGCATTATATATAAAACATAAAACCCATCTGCTGCATGATATGACAGCAGATACATTTAACACAACAGTACAATAAATGTATATAAAGAATTTTTTTTAATTAATTTACTGGTATTAACTGTGATGGTTAGGACTCACAAGAAATCATGGCTCATATGTTTTTTAACATGGAACTTTGCAGTACTGCAAGAGGAAATGCAACTGATAAACAGAGTGTGGTCAAATGAAGTGCTCACTGAGGTCAGTGTGCTGACGTATGGCTCCAGTTTTTCATACAGGCTTGAAAATAGCTAGTACATTTATTGCAGAATAGTGTAATTTTTCACATTACTTATCAGAACATTATGCACTCAAGGTACATGTGTTGCCTAATAGTCTTAAATTAGATACGACATTGCTGAGAGAAGCCAAGCAATATTGCCTGGGAGCAATAGAAGGAGCTGTAGGACAACAACTTAAACAGCTGTCAGAGTTACTTAGATTAGAAGTTGGAATGCAGTTGCTTTGTAAGGAAAATTCCCCAGCCTGAGTCATTGTTTTCTGGCGTAAATAAAAACGAGTTACCCCAACAACTACCCCTGGCTACATACCTGGTTGTACCATTCATAATACCTACAAATTTACATTATTTTGCTAAATTTAACATTGAAATGAGTTTTAAAGATATTTGTCAAGTAAATAGTGGAGCAGTTAGTAGTAATGCCCATTGGCAGTAAACAGATGTAGGCCCGTTCTCCATTTATCCCAAGAGCCTGATGAACCTACCAGACCTAGATTAACAACTCATGGCGCACTAGGCAATTTACTGGTCTGCCCCCTCCCCCTACCCACTCACATACACGCACACACTTAAACCCATCCCTGCAAAATAAAACATTTTCTAGACAAATTGGAAATAAAGGCAAGTGGTGAGGTAGAAGTAGAAGTAGGTGTGATAGGTATAATAAAAGGTGCAATAAGGGGAGCAATAGGAAATACAGACAAAGGAAGAAAAAGAAAGGCCAGACACTCATAAGGATGATAAGAGACACAATGGGGTCTGGGAGGACATGGAAACATTTATTGTGAACTGGAGGGGACAAGGAGACATACACACTGGAGCCTGAGGATGACGACAATGTGACACATCTACTGGGGTCTGGGGATGACAACATGGTGACTCACACTGTGGCCCAGGTGGGGGCACAATTGTGACATTCATACTGGTGCATGGGGGGTCATGGTGACACACACACTGGGGCATGAGTTGGGCATACCTCCCAACTGTCCTGATTTTCACTGGACAGTCCTGTTTTTTGGGGGCTATCCCGCTGTCCCACCCGCGGGCCACAGTGTCCTGTGGTGGTGGTGGGTGGTGGTGGTGGTGGTGGGGGATGGGGCGGCTGCAGTTGAGCGACTCCTGTCACTCGCTGCTTTGTTTAGCAGAGCAGCGGTGAATAAATGTTGTGCGCATGCACACAGTGTCTATTCAATGGAGACAGAGGGACTGGGGGCATGTCAGCAGCTCACAGAGTGCTGGTCATGCCCCTTCAGTGACGGTAAACAGGGGCGTCACTGGCGATTGTGGCACTGCCATGAGGCCACTCCCCCTTTCATATAAGCCAAGTCCCCTTTTCGGTGGCGCACGCGCGTGGGACGTGCGTGGGAGTCCCACTTATAGATTCTAAAATGTTGGGAGGTATGGGTTGGGGGACATGGGGATACACACTAGGGCATGGATGGATGGCATGTAGACATGCACACTGTAGCAAGCAGGGCAAAGTACATAGTAGAACAGGAGCTCAGCACATGTGTACAGGCAGTGCTGCTATCCTAACGGAAACAGGGATCAAGGTCCTTGTACACTTTTTTATTTGCAGATTAATCTGTGGTTTGAGTAACCACAGGTAAATGTGTTTGGCACTTTGCATTTTTTACATTGAATAAATTAGTATGACAATTTTTGCAAGTCACATTAACAAATGGCAGCTTTTCACTCATTTTCCATCGATTTTGTCTGTAATACATCCTGAAGTTTGTAACATGCCCCCAAAAATTCCATAAAACCACTGCTTTTAACAAATTACATTCTACAATATTTCCTACATTTTCCCTTCTTATTGTCTTTTAATAGATCTTTCAATAAGAAAGGGTATTTTAAACAGCACTAAACTAAAAATGGAAATGCTTATGTAATATAAAGATAAAGTACATTTCTCAGCATTACCCTGAAATTCAAGTGCGATCGTTTACAAAAGTAAGTATTAATGGCATTTACTGTATCTGCCAATTTCATTAGACAGCTGAAGCCACAATTTAATGGCATCTGACGCAGGTTAAAAAACTAATATGTCAATTAGGGGCGTATTAAGAGACGAGGGGGCACATGTGCAGTGTCTATCTAGGCCCCTCCTCTAGCAAGAAGCTGCAGTGACAGTAACTCTGATCTCTGTGGTGCACAGTAGTGACAATTATCGGGAAAATGTCTGCCACTCAATTTTTCCGGTGATTTTTCCTACTGTGTATGCGCAAAATGCCAGGAAAATGGCTGTCGTACCACCTAGTGCTCGGAGTCACTACCGCGGGACTCCGGAGAGGTAAGTATTGAAAAAAAAATGGGTGCAGTGTGGGCCCCTCTGCACCCAGGGGCCCATGTGCATAGCACACACTGCACCCATTACAGATATACGCCACTGATGTCAGTCACTTAAGCTGCTGTGATATCACCAATGTTTACTTACAATCCACATGTATTTATGCAGATGAAATCTGCAAGCCTGTCACTCACATTCTGTTGCATTAGACCAGGGGTGTCAAACTCAAATTCATCGGGGGCCGCATCAGCAGTTTGGTCCCCATCAAAGGGCCGGTTGTATCTGTAGGTCTATGTGTCCACTCTTTATTATCATAAATTAATGTCACTGCATTCAATTATTACTGTTTTTTGTAATAATGTAAGTAATAACTAGCTCTGAAAGGGGGAGACGCAGAGAGAGAGCGCGAGGGGGGAGACGCAGAGGGGGGAGAGACGGAGAGAGGAGCAGAGAGAGGGGGAGACAGAGAGGGGAAATGGATAGTGAGGAGATAGGGATAGAGAGGGGGGAGAGACGGAGAGAGAAAGGGGGGAGACAGACAGAGAGCGAGAAAGGAGGAGAGACGGAGAGTGGGGGGAGACAGAGAGGAAGGAGATGCATAGAGGGGGATACATGAAGAGAGAGGGGGGGCAGAGGAGCGAGAGAGAGGAGGAGCAGCACTTTCCACTTGTACAACAATAGTATTGCATTTTCCTGCCTGGCATCAGTAGTGCTTACAATCAGGGGCTGTCACTGTGCATGGAGATGGCTGCCAGTGACTCTATGCATCCCTCCCATGAACTTTTGGCGCTGGTGACAATCAGGACCGGGGTGTAACAGCCAGGTGTCCGTGTGAACAGCAATAGAGAGAGGGACTTGGAATAGTTAAACAAGTCGGGCACATGCAGCATTTGAGTCTATGGTGGAGGAGCTGAAAGCAGAGCATCTCCTTCTCCCCCTCCGGCCGGGAGTCGGGACCCGAGTCACTGACTGTGCAGTGACTGTCTTAATGCACAGGGCTCCGGGGCACTGGTGGTGGGCAGACAGGCGCAGCGTTGGTGGCGGCATTAAATGAGTCAGTGAGACTCATTGTAATGCCGGAAGCTCGGGGACCTGAACCAGCCCCCACCGCGGGAACAGTCAGCCCCCCTGTCACCGCTGATTGTAACAGCTCAGAGCTAAAGCAGCATCACCACCCGGAGCTGGCCGCGGGATCACGGAGTACCCAGCCCCGATCCCCGGCTGCGGAACACTGGCAGCTCTCAGACCCCAACACCCTCCTCCAGCCGCAGGTTATCCACTGTCCGAAGCACAACTCACCAAATCGAGGAGAGCTGCGCCATCAAGTCCGCACTGGCAAGGCTCCACCTCCTATTTTTAAAGTTTGCAGCCGGGCCACAGAGCCATCAATCAATCTGGCAGGCTAGGGATTGGCTGCAGCGAAGCGCGTCCCACGGACCCACCCATGTTTGAAATGTGAGTCCGCGGGCCATCAGACGAGGTCTGGCGGGCCGGATTTGGCCCGCGGGCCTTGTGTTTGACACCCCTGCATTAGACGGAGAAGCATGATGGACATATTTAATTTAGTGTAAGCACTTTAGTTATTTCAGGAATACAGAACTATTTAGCCTTAGTATCATTGACAGTTTCAGTTGACCTTAGAGTGTCTACTGCAGTGAGGCATCCTAAAAATGTGTTGAAAAAAAGTACAGTACATAAAACTGACAACATGTTTACAAAAAGAATTTGGCAGCTTATTTATTTATTAACATAACACAGTATCAGTTTGTTTTTTAAAGTTTGGAAGGAAACGGAGCACCTGGATTAAACATGGAGAAAACATACAAATTCCACACCAATTCTTCCTAGGTTAGACATGTAACTCATGACCTCAGGGCTGTAAGGCAGTCATGCTAACAACTATGGCAACTTTGCTTCCTATCTTTTGCAATCTACTACACCCTAACAAGAATGCTATAAATGGACAAAGTGATCTAATGGCAAAATCAAGAGCTGTGCAAGATCCTGGTTATAGCGGGTGCATGGTTAAGACCCATTGGGTGCACTATGTAGAAGCAGTCATAGGGGGAGATTCAAATGTTTGAAAAGTCGGTTGGGTGTCTGTTTTTTCCTGTCTACTGGTATCTTTCCTTCTCTATACAAGCATGCAGCGATGACTCCCATTCTGAAAAAAAAAAAACTCTGACCCTAACTCTCTCTCAAACTACCGTCCCATCTCCCAGCTCCCATGCCCCTCCAAGCTACTTAAGAGACTTGCCTACACTCGCCTCACACACTTCCTTAACTCACACAGCCTACTGGATCCACTTCAGTCAGGATTTCGTCCCCAACACTCCACAGAGACAGCACTGACTAAGGTAGTGAATGATTTGGTCACTGCTAAATCTAAAAGGACATTACTCTCTACTTATTCTCCTTGATCTCTCTGCTGCTTTTGACACCGTTGACCACTCTCTTCTCATACAAATACTACAATCCCTAGGTCTTCAGGACACAGTCCTATCTTGGTTCTCATCCTACCTATCTAATCGCTCCTTCAGTGTTCATTTCTCTGATTCCACCTCCTCTTCGCTACCTCTCTCAGTTGGAGTCCCGCAAGGCTCAGTCCTAGGTCCTCTGCTTTTCTCTTTATACCACATCTCTTGACAAACTAATCAACTGTTTCGGATTTCAGTACCATCTGTATGCAGATGATACTCAAATCTACCTATCCTCCCCAGATTTGTCACCATCTGTATTGAGCTGTGTCACTGAATGCCTTTCTGCCATTTCATCTTGGATGACATCTCGCCACCTCAAACTTAATATTTCCAAAACAGAATTCATTATATTTCCACCGGCCAATAGTAGTTTCCAACCTGATATCTCTATCACTGTTGAGAACTCGGCAATCATCCCTACCCAACAAGCTCGCTCTCTAGGTGTCATTCTTGACTCTGAACTGTCCTTTGTTCCCCACATTTAATCTGTCTCAAGATCATGTTACATACATCTAAGAAACATATCTAAAATACGACCATATCTTACACAAGACACAGCAAAAACTCTAATCCATGCTCTCATTATCTCCCGCACTGATTATTGTAATAGTCTCCTGACCGGTCTTCCCAAACATAGGCTCTCACCACTATAATCCATTTTGAATGCAGCTGCGAGGCTAATCTTCCTCGCTAGACGTTCATCGTCTGCAGATCCGCTCTGTCAGTCCCTCCATTGGTTACCGGTATTCTACCGTATTAAATCTAAAATACTTTTACTGACATACAAGGCTATTAACCAAACTGCACCAACATACTGTACATCTCTTCACTCATCTCAAAATATCTCCCTACCCAACCTCTCCGCTCTGCACAAGATCTACGTCTCTCATCCACACGCATTACTTGCTCACACTCAAAATTACAGGACTTTATCCGGGCTTCACCCACTCTGTGGAATGCCCTCCCACGCACAATAAGACTCACCTCTAGTCTCCAAACCTTTAAACGTTCCCTGAAAACTCACCTCTTCAGACAAGCCTATCAAATTCCAGACCCACCCACATAACCTTCAGTGCTTCCCTATCTAATTACATCCTCTCAGTACAGTATACATAACATCACATATTTTGTCTTTCTTTACTCTCACACCCTCCAGACACTTGGCCAACAGTACGGGGTATCATCATACAACCCATTAAGAACCTAGCAATCTGGTGGACCATTATGCAATAGATAGTATCTATACTTGTGTATCTATGCCTATTTCCCTATAGATTGTAAGCTTGCGAGCAGGGCCTTCCTACCTCTATGTCTGTCTATTTTTACCCAGTTTTGTTCTATTATTGTTATTCTAATTGAAAAGCGCAACAGAATATGCTGCGCTATATAAGAAACTGTTAATAAATAAATAAATAATACTTGGGGGCACGGTTACGCCTCCCCTGCAGTCCCATGCCTCATGAGATACCATGGTCCAGTTACACTATACCTGCCTTCTGCCTCTCACACACCTGCTAAAGTGTCCGTAAACTGCTCTTCTGTAAATAGTAGTTTAAGAAAATAATGGGAAGGAAGCAGCACTGGGTAATTTATAATGGGTGCAGTGTGTGCGGTGCACACGAGCCCCCCGGGGTACAAGGGGGCCCACACCGCATACCCTGCACCCATTATTTGTAATTCTTACCCTCTGGAGTCCCGCAGCAAAGCAGCAGAGCTGCTGAAATCACTGGGAAAATGGTGTGGCACCATTTTCTTGGTGTTTCGCGCATGCACAATAGGAAAATCACTGGGAAAATGGCCACCGCACCATTTTCCCGGTGATCTTCGCATGCGTTCTAGACTCTGCGACAGTGCTAGGGTCCTCTAGGGACTCTAGTGCTCAGAGTCCCATCCCTGCCGCCGGCTAGAGAAGAGGGGGCCATGACAGAGCCTGCACACGTGCATCCTCCTCTATAGATACGCCCCTGGGAAGAAGTGATGGCTACTAAACAAAAGTAAGGTGTTGAAATAGGTACTGTATGTGTGTTATGGTGATACTGCATCTAACAGTAATGTAAGAAAAAACTTCTGTTTGCATCAACAGGTTATATGTATTGACAAATGTCAGATTTGAAGTCATACAATCAAAAGAAGGAGGGGAATGTGAGGGATGTGCAATGCTGCACAACCTGTTATCCCTTACTGTGCCCAGTTTCTTTTTTATAGAATATCTATATCCCTCTAAATCTCCCAGCAAATAGATTATTATGCCATAGAGTTGCTCCTACCATATACAAGTATAAAAGTACAATAATATTTAAATTTCTGACATTTTGCAAAAACTTTGTAATACTGTATATTGGTGGTCATTCCGAGTTGATCGCTCGCTAGCTACTTTTAGCAGCCGTGCATAGTCGCCGCCCATAGGGGAGTGTATTTTCGCTTTGCAAGAGTGCGAACGCCTGTGCAGCCGAACGGAACAAAAACATTTTGTGCAAAACAAGACCAGCCCTGTAGTTACTTATTCTGTGCGATGATTGTAGCGATGTAGGTCCCGGAATTGATGTCAGATACCCGCCCTGCAAACGCCTGGACACGCCTGCTCCTGGACACTCCCAGAAAACGGTCAGTTGACACCCATAAACTCCCACTTCTTGTCAATCTCCTTGCGATCGGCTGTGCGAATAGAAACGTCGCTAGAAGCAGTGCAAAACAACGATGCTCTTTGTACCCATACGCCGCACGTGCGCATTGTGCCCCATATGCATGCATAGTTTTGCCGTTTTTTTAAATGATCGCTACGCAGCGAACATCAGCAGCTAACAATCAACTCAGAATGAGCCCCATTATTTGAAGATTTTCTCGAATAGCAAGACTAGTGAGGGCAATCTCTTCAGTGACAACATATTATTGAGATACCCTGACACGATTATGTCAAAAAGAAAAAAAAAACTGGAGCTTTGGCCCAATCTGGGCAATAACATGAGGTTAACTGGTAATTCAATGAAATATAAAAAATCTAAGCCTTGGAGAGTTATAAATGGGTGGTCTTCAGTTTGCCGACTGTCGGGATCCCGGCGCACAGTATACCGGCGCCGGAATCCCGACAGCCGGTATACCGACACTTATTCTCCCTCTTGGGGGTCCGTGCGAGCCACCATGCCCGCAAGGGGCTCATTTGCATTTGCCACGCTGTCGGTATGCCAGCGGTCGGGTTCCCGGCGCTGGTATGCTGGTCGCCGGGAGCCCGGCCGCCGGCATACCATACTACACCCTTATAAATTGCACGGTGATAAAGTAAGAGCCAATGAGTTCCTAACTGCCATGTTACAGGCTGTGGCCGTCTATTTACTAAGCCTTGGATGGACATAAAGTGGCCGGGGTTAAAGTCCCAACCAACCAGCTCCTGTCATTTTTCAAACACAGCCAGTGACATGACAGTTAGGAGCTGATTGGCTGGTACTTTATCTCTGTCCACTTTATCTCCATCCAAGGCTTAGTAAATAGACCCCTGTGTTTGAAAAATAACAGTTAGGAGCTGATTGGTAAAAACACTTCACCAGTTCTGACAGTGCGCCGTGTATCTTCCCTGACAGTGCCAGACTTTATTTCATTCGCATTAGACAATGGCTGGTCACTTCACATCAGATACTGAAGAACGCCTGTACATAGCTGAATATAAATCCATTATGCGCACTGATCTTTCAACATTTCGCAATATGCAACATATCTTCATTTGCTGTTGGTGGGTGCAAATTGGCGGCAGGTGGGTGTTTGCATGTAGGATAAGTGTTCTGAGGGCATGACGTGAGTGTGTGGCCTGGTACATAGACGCACTGATATTGAGGACAGCTCCTTTCACAAGTGGATGGGAAGAGGTTGTGCGATCTCATAGATGCAAGTAAAGCTTAATACAGGTCCAAGTTTGCAAGTATCTTCTGTCAATATGCATTATTTACAGGTTGGTTTACCATGCAAGTCCGCAGGGGATTTCGGACACATTGGAGACTGCTGAGAGCAGCTTCCATAGCCAAATTCCAAAGCGCAGCTAAAGAAACAGAACTGTTGCAAAAGAGCAGGCAAGACATTGCAGCAAGTATTTAATGTTGATATTAAGGCCTTTTATTATTATGCATCATTTATATGGCACCAACAGTGCTTTATAAGCCAGGAATATTTACTCATTTATATTAGTCCCCACCCAAGCGGAGCTTACAATTAAATCCCACCCATGGGCTCATGGCACATACACCGGGGCCAAAATAGAAACTGATTTACAGATAAATGTAAAATTTTGAGTTTACGTAATCCAAAGTGGGCCTTTCTGGCCAGATTGTGGCGGTGTTTGGTCATATCGGCTGTGAGACTACTTCTGTCCGGATTTGGCATGTGTAAATGTTAGGGGTAAGTAGCTGCAAGTTGTGCGCCATGCACAGTGTGGAAAATGTACTGCCATTCAGCTTTGGGTCGGCTAATAAGTAACAAATCAATTAATTTACCAATATGTTTTAGGTCTGAAGAAGGAAGTTACTGTACATAAACTCCACATACTGTAGTCAGAAGTGAAACCAAATGCGTAGTGCTGGGAGGTAACAATGCTAATCGCTACAGTATGTCACCAAGGGTTCATTATCTTCTATAATCCAAGCACTTAGTCAGCTCTGAGTGAAACGTCTTAAATGCTTGCCAAGATCTACTGCAATTAACAAGTTAGTGTTACTAAGGGAAGAGCTTTGAAAGCTCAACTTGTGTCGATTCATTCTCACAAAATAAAGGTCATCAAGATCCTGCAGCATTAATAAATGTTTTATTTTATCAATAAGACCGTAGAATATTAGACCTTATGTAACCTACACGCAGCCTTATTCTGGACTGAAAATTTCTTAAAGTTGCAACCTACTGTCTCAATTCTTTTCTAACTAGTGTCTGTCAACTATTGGTATATTATTATCATCATTATTATTATTATTATTATTATTATTATTATTATTATTATCTATACATTAATAGCAGCAGGACGACTTTGATGAGTGACATATTTCTATGATGCTGTTGTCTGTTTATGCACATTATATACATAAATTAAAAGGTCTGGGTCTGTAGATTTGCAGAAAAATATTGGCGTTATAATTGGTTACTTTGTTTCAGAGTTATGTGGCAAAACGGTATCCAGACTCCAGGTCGACACCAAGAAGGTCGACACACCTTAGGTCGACATGGACAAAAGGTCGACATGAACAAGGTCGACGTGAGTTTTTCAAATTTTTCAATTTTTTTTTTGAACTTTCATACTTTACGATCCATGTGGACTACAATTGGGAACAGTAACTTGTGCCGAGCGCAGCGGTAGCAGAGTGAGGCACCTTGCCCGAAGCATGGCGAGTGAAGCGAGCCATGCGGGGGGACGCGGTGCACTAATTGGGGTTCCCCGTCACTCTACGAAGAAAACTACATCAAAAAAGCATAAAAAACTCATGTCGACCCTTTTCCATGTTGACTTTGTGCATGTCGACATTTTGCCCATGTCGACCTGAGGTGTGTCGACCAACTGGTGTCGACCTAAGGTGTGTCAACCTTTTTGGTGTCAACCTGGAGTCCCATACTCGGCAAAACATCCACCTGCCAGTTACAATGAATCACCATTGTGCTCTGGAAAATGTGACAGTTGGTGAACTGTCCCTGTGCCCCTGCTGGATGGTTTGTGACAGCTATTTGCAGCCACCCACTAAGCAGGGATTTTTGAAAATTTGACTCCAAAGGGGCTGAAAAGGGTTAAAATGTTCTGCACAGCAAACCTTTACCCAGTTGAAACCAAGCACATCAGATAGTTGTGGTTATTTATTATTATTATTATTATTATTATTATTAATACTAGGTGCTTCATCGCGCTCCACGGGCGCTCTTCACACCGTCGGAAGGGGCTGCGCCCCTTTAACCCTTGCAGAGACACGGGGCGCCAGGGAGGGGATGCAGAGAGGTGGGGCTCCAGGGAGGGGACGCAGAGATGCGGGGCGCCAGGGAGGGGACGCAGAGACACGGGGCACCAGGGAGGGGACGCAGAGATGCGGGGCGCCAGGGAGGGGATGCAGAGACGCGGGGCGCCAGGGAGGGGACGCAGAGACGTGGGGCGCAAGGGAGGGGATGCAGAGATGTGGGGTGCCAGGGAGGGGGCGCAGAGATGCGGAGCAGCAGGGAGGGGGTGCAGAGACGCGGGGCGGCAGGGAGGGGGCGCAGAAACTCGGGGCGGCAGGGAGGCAGGGAGGGGACGCGGGGCGGCAGGGAGGGGAGGCAGAGACGTGGGGTGGCAGGGAGGGGATGCAGAGACGCGGGGCGGCAGGGAGGGGACGCAGAGACGCGGGGCGCCAGGAAGAGGACAGAGGCAGGTCAGCAGGGAGGGGACACGGTCGCAGGCAGGGGATGCAGAGATGCGGGGCGGTAGGGAGGGAAAGCAGAGACATGGGGCGGCAGGGAGAGAACGCAGAGACACGGGGCGGCAGGGAGGGAATGCAGAGGCAGGGAGGGGACGCTGGGCGGCAGGCCGGCAGGGAGGGGATGCGGGGCGGCAGGGAGGGGACGCAGAGTCGCGGGGCGGCAGGGAGTGGACGCAGAGCTGCGGGCGGCAGGGAGGGGACGCAGAGGCAGGGAGGGGACACAGAGGCAGCGAGGACGCGGGGTGGCAGGGAGGGGACGCGCAGTGGCAGCGAGGGGCCGCAGAGATGCAGGGCGGCAGCGAGGGGCCGCAGAGAGGCGGGCGGCAGGGAGGGGACGCAGAGAGGCGGGGCGGCAGCGAGGGGATGCAGAGAGGCGGGCGGCAGCGAGGGGACGCAGAGACGCGCGGCAGCAGCAAGGGGATGCAGAGAGACGGGGCTGCATGGAGGGGACGCAGAGAGGCGGGGCGGCAGCGAGGGGCCACAGAGACGTGGGGCGGCAGGGAGGGGACGCAGAGAGGTGGGGCGGCAGGGAGGGGACGCAGAGAGGCGGGCGGCAGGGAGGGGACGCAGAGAGGCGGGCGGCAGGGAGGGGATGCAGAGACGCGGGGCGGCAGGGAGGGCGCGCAGAGATGCCGGGCGGCAGGAAGGGGGCACAGAGACGCGGGGCGGCAGGGAGGGGCCGCAGAGACATGGGGTGGCAGGGAGGGGACGCAGAGAGGCGGGCGGCAGGGAGGGGACACAGAGAGGCGGCAGGGAGGGGACGCAGAGAGGCGGGGTGGCAGGGAGGGGGCGCAGAGACGCAGGGCGGCAGGGAGGGGACACAGAGAGCGGGGCGGCAGGGAGGGGATGCAGAGAGGCGGGCGGCAGGGAGGGGACGCAGAGAGGCGGTGCGGCAGCGAGGGGACGCAGAGAGGTGGGGCGGCAGCGAGGGGACGCAGAGAGGTGGGGCGGCAGCGAGGGGATGCAGAGAGGCGGAGCGGCAGCGAGGGGATGCGGGGGTGGCAGCGAGGGGACGCATAGAGGCGGGGCTGCAGGGAGGGGATGCAGAGAGGCGGGGCTGCAGGGAGGGGACGCAGAGAGGCGGGGCGGCAGGTAGGGGACGCAGAGAGGCGGCCGGCAGGGAGGGGACGCATAGAGGCGGGGCGGCAGGGAGGGGGCGCGGGATGGCAGGGAGGGGAGGCAGAGATGCGGGGCGGCAGGGAGGGGACGCGGTGCTGCCTGTGCACTCTCTGTTACCTGTGAGGTTGGTGCAGCGTCCACAGTACCAGGCGCGCTGTCCCCCGTCTCTGGCCTGTGGAGCCGGCAGCCCAGTCCCTGTGGCGTGCAGTCCGGGTCTCTGGGGATGGTGGGAGGCAGCGTGTCTCTGTACGCGGCGCAGGGAGGGCTATGAAGCCTTCTCCTGCGCCCCCCATCCCTCCTAATGTGTATGGCAGCGGCGGCGGTGGCAGTCAGGCGCGGGTGATGCTGACCTGTAACCTCATTGTCTTTGTCCGTTGTGCGGACGGCGTCTGGCGGGACAGTGGGTCCCAGCCGCGGCTGCAATGTGGGAGCTGGCACTGGTGGTGTGTGGAGGGCGGGAGGGGTGGTGCGGCCTGCGGCTGTCTGGTCGGCCGTGGCGCAGGCGGCGGGGCCTGGCTACCGCGTCCGTGCCGCAGATGGCTGGGGGAGATGCTGGGCTTGTGCGGAGGGTGGGATCGTTATGCATGGGGTGTGGGGGTGTCTGGGCCACCAGTGGCTGCACGTGGGAGCTGGTGGAGGGTGGGTTTGGGGGTGTCTGATGCGGGTGGCATTGGGGTGTCCATGGACACCTGGCACTGTGGTGTCCCCTGGCGGCTTGTGTGTGTGGGGATGGTGGGCGGATTATGTGGCTGCTGCTCCATTCTGCTAGTGGTGTGCTGGGACAGGGCAGGAGCTGCTAACTCCACCCAGCGTTAGAGGGCCAGGCACAGACTCACAAGGCAAATATATAGGATATTATTGAAACTGTATTGCTATAGATTCCCATCACATTTCTATTAACCTTATTTGCTGCTAATGGTATTTTCAGTTGTTAGTGCCTCTTATATGCAGAGAAAAGAACCACAGAGAGATTTGCCTGGTGATTAAAATAAATACTAAAAATATTTTTTTTCCGCAATTCACCACTTGGAGAAGGTCATAAGATGGTTTTAATACTGTACATTGATTCTCTAACCCGGTCCTCAGGACCTCAAACAATTCACGTTTTCCTGGTCACCTAGCAGGTGCACAGATGTATTCATTCATCACTAACACATTCTGTGAGAAGACCATAAAACAGGAACCATTTGAGGTCCTGAGGACCGAGTTTGAGAGCCTATGCTCTAGATCCATAATTTAATCAATACATGCATAAACAAGCTTATATATATATTAAAAGATTTAAAGGGAGACATATCAAGCCTTGGAGAGAGAAATAAGATTTTCAGTTAAACCATAAATACGCTAACATCATAGGACTTTCCAGTCCTTTCTGTATCAGATAAACAATACCTACAGATGTAGCCACACTCAGTGGCGGAACTTGTGAGTGGTGGGCCCAGGTGCAAAAATATGCTTTGGACCCCCTCATCCGCCCCACCCCAAATTCACAATATGCAACACAGCAGTGGGTACCAGGGAGAGGCAGTGGGTGAAAGTGATTGGGTGAATGAGATAGGGTGACAGCGAGAGGATAAAAGGGAAAAGTAGTGGGTGACAGGGATTGGCAGTGGGTGACAAGGAGAGGCAGTGGGTGACAAAGAGAGAGTGACAGGGTGGGGCATTGAGTGACAGGAATAGGATGAAAGGTATGGCAATGAGTGACAGGTATAGGCAGTGGGTGACCGGGAGAAGCAGTGGGGACAAGATGATGGAGAGTCAGTAAGGGGCAGAGAGGGTGACAGGAATAGGGTGACAGGTATATGCAGTGGGTAACGGGATAGGAAGTGGGTGACAGGTAGAGGGAGTGGGCGACAGGGAGAGGGTTAAAGTTATAGACAGTGGATGACAGGGAGAGGGTGGCAGGGAGGGGGTGACAGGGAGAGGGTGAAAGGTATAGGCAGTGAGTGACAGCTGAAGGCAATGGATGATGGAGAGAGGGTGACAGGTAGAGGCAGAGGGTGACAGGGAGCGCAGTGGGGACAGGGTGATGGAGAGGCAGTGAGTGGCAGAGAGGTTGACAGGGAGGCGGTGACATAGTGGCAATTGGTGACATGGATAGGGTAGAATTGTATTGTGAGGGCTGCGCTAATACCTTATGTTTAAAAAGCGGCACACACCAAGCACGTTTTGGATACAGTATCTACAATTACTAAGCACTTTAAGGCCCTCATTAGGAGTTGTTCGCTCGGTATTTTTCATCGCATCGCAGTGAAAATCCGCTTAGTACGCATGCGCAATGTTCGCACTGCGACTGCGCCAAGTAACTTTACTATGAAGAAAGTATTTTTACTCACAGCTTTTTCTTCGCTCCGGCGATCGTAATGTGATTGACAGGAAATGGGTGTTACTGGGCGGAAACACGGCGTTTCAGGGGCGTGTGGCTGAAAACGCTACCGTTTCCGGAAAAAACGCAGGAGTGGCCGGAGAAACGATGGGAGTGCCTGGGCGAACGCTGGGTGTGTTTGTGACGTCAACCAGGAACGACAAGCACTGAAATGATCGCACAGGCAGAGTAAGTCTGGAGCTACTCTGAAACTGCTAAGTAGTTAGTAATCGCATTATTGCGAATACATCGGTCGCAATTTTAAGAAGCTAAGATTCACTCCCAGTAGGCGGCGGCTTAGCGTGTGTAACTCTGCTAAAATCGCCTTGCGACCGATCAACTCGGAATGAGGGCCTATATGCATTCTGCTAGTAGAGTAATCCGCACAAGCGTGTCTACTATACTGTAAAAATCAAATATCTATATTCTTTTTATTCATTCTATATGTTTTGTCCAGTGTCATTTATGTATGTATATCTGTATTAGGAATACACTTGCTTTTTTATAAAAACATCTTGTCTTTTCTCGTTACACACCTGATTATCTTATGCATCTTCGTTATAAATTCTTCATTAATCATATACTGTGAGTAAAATTGTAATTTATGAATTCATCTTAACTTTTGATATTTTGTTGAATATTTTTAAACTACAGAAGTTTTATACTCTATAAAGGAAAAAGAATAAATACTTATATAATAAGAATTTACTTACCGATAATTCTATTTCTCGTAGTCCGTAGTGGATGCTGGGAACTCCGTAAGGACCATGGGGAATAGCGGCTCCACAGGAGACTGGGCACAAAAGTAAAAGCTTTAGGACTACCTGGTGTGCACTGGCTCCTCCCCCTATGACCCTCCTCCAAGCCTCAGTTAGGATACTGTGCCCGGACGAGCGTACACAATAAGGAAGGATTTTGAATCCCGGGTAAGACTCATACCAGCCACACCAATCACACCGTACAACCTGTGATCTGAACCCAGTTAACAGCATGATAACAGAGGAGCCTCTGAAAAGATGGCTCACAACAATAATAACCCGATTTTTGTAACAATAACTATGTACAAGTATTGCAGACAATCCGCACTTGGGATGGGCGCCCAGCATCCACTACGGACTACGAGAAATAGAATTATCGGTAAGTAAATTCTTATTTTCTCTGACGTCCTAGTGGATGCTGGGAACTCCGTAAAGACCATGGGGATTATACCAAAGCTCCCAAACGGGCGGGAGAGTGCGGATGACTCTGCAGCACCGAATGAGAGAACTCAAGGTCCTCCTCAGCCAGGGTATCAAATTTGTAGAATTTAGCAAACGTGTTTGCCCCTGACCAAGTAGCTGCTCGGCAAAGTTGTAAAGCCGAGACCCCTCGGGCAGCCGCCCAAGATGAGCCCACTTTCCTTGTGGAATGGGCTTTTACAGATTTTGGCTGTGGCAGGCCCGCCACAGAATGTGCAAGCTGAATTGTACTACAAATCCAACGAGCAATAGTCTGCTTAGAAGCAGGAGCACCCAGCTTGTTGGGTGCATACAGGATAAACAGCGAGTCAGATTTCCTGACTCCAGCCGTCCTGGAAACATATATTTTCAGGGCCCTGACTACGTCCAGCAACTTGGAGTCCTCCAAGTCCCTAGTAGCCGCAGGTACCACAATAGGCTGGTTCAAGTGAAACGCTGAAACCACCTTAGGGAGAAATTGAGGACGAGTCCTCAATTCTGCCCTGTCCGTATGAAAAATTAGGTAAGGGCTTTTATAGGATAAAGCCGCCAATTCTGAGACACGCCTGGCTGAAGCCAGGGCTAACAGCATTACCACTTTCCAAGTGAGATATTTTAAGTCCACAGTGGAGAGTGGTTCAAACCAATGTGATTTTAGGAACCACAAAACTACATTGAGATCCCAAGGTGCCACTGGAGGCACAAAAGGAAGCTGTATATGCAGTACCCCCTTGACAAACGTCTGAACTTCAGGAACTGAAGCCAGTTCTTTCTGGAAGAAAATCGACAGGGCCGAAATTTGAACCTTAATGGACCTTAATTTTAGGCCCATAGACAGTCCTGTTTGCAGGAAATGCAGGAAACGACCCAGTTGAAATTCCTCTGTAGGGGCCTTCCTGGCCTCGCACCACGCAACATATTTACGCCAAATACGGTGATAATGCTGTACGGTTACATCCTTCCTGGCTTTGATCAGGGTAGGGATGACTTCATCCGGAATGCCTTTTTCCTTCAGGATCCGGCGTTCAACCGCCATGCCGTCCAACGCAGCCGCGGTAAGTCTTGGAACAGACAGGGTCCCTGCTGGAGCAGGTCCTTTCTTAGAGGTAGAGGCCACGGGTCCTCTGTGAGCATCTCTTGAAGTTCCGGGTACCAAGTCCTTCTTGGCCAATCCGGAGCCACGAGTATAGTCCTTACTCCTCTCCTTCTTATGATTCTCAGTACCTTGGGTATGAGAGGCAGAGGAGGGAACACATACACTGACTGGTACACCCACGGTGTTACCAGAGCGTCCACAGCTATTGCCTGAGGGTCCCTTGACCTGGCGCAATACCTGTCTAGTTTTTTGTTGAGGCGGGACGCCATCATGTCCACCTTTGGTTTTTCCCAACGGTTCACAATCATGTGGAAGACTTCTGGGTGAAGTCCCCACTCCCCCAGGTGGAGGTCGAGTCTGCTGAGGAAGTCTGCTTCCCAGTTGTCCACTCCCGGAATGAACACTGCTGACAGTGCTATCACATGATTTTACGCCCAGCGAAGAATTCTTGCAACTTCTGTCATTGCCCTCCTGCTTCTTGTGCCGCCCTGTCTGTTTACGTGGGCGACTGCCGCGATGTTGTCTGACTGGATCAGCACCGGCTGACCTTGAAGCAGAGGTCTTGCTAGGCTTAGAGCATTGTAGATGGCCCTTAGCTCCAGGATATTTATGTGAAGTAATGTCTCCAGGCTTGACCACAAGCCCTGGAAATTTCTTCCCTGTGTGACTGCTCCCCAGCCTCTCAGGCTGGCATCCGTGGTCACCAGGACCCAGTCCTGAATGCCGAATCTGCGGCCCTCTAGAAGATGAGCACTCTGCAACCACCACAGGAGAGACACCCTTGTCCTTGGTGACAAGATTATCCGCTGATGCATCTGAAGATGCGACCCGGACCATTTGTCTAGCAGATCCCACTGGAAGGTTCTTGCGTGGAATCTGCCGAATGAAATTGCTTCGTAAGAAGCCACCATCTTTCCCAGGACCCTTGTGCATTGATGCACTGAGACTTGGCCTGGTTTTAGGAGATTTCTGACTAGTTCGGATAACTCCCTGGCTTTCTCCTCCGGGAGAAACACCTTTTTCTGGACTGTGTCCAGGATCATCCCTAGGAATAGAAGTCGTGTCGTCGGGATCAGCTGTGATTTTGGAATATTGAGAATCCAACCGTGCTGGCGCAGCACTATCTGAGATAGTGCTACCCCGACTTCCAACTGTTCCCTGGATCTTGCCCTTATCAGGAGATCGTCCAAGTAAGGGATAACTAAAACTCCCTTCCTTCGAAGGAGTATCATCATTTCGGCCATTACCTTGGTAAAGACCCGGGGTGCTGTGGACAATCCAAACAGCAGCGTCTGAAACTGATAGTGACAGTTCTGTACCACAAACCTGAGGTACCCTTGGTGAGAAGGGTAAATTGGGACATGTAGGTAAGCATCTTTGATGTCCAGAGACACCATATAGTCCCCTTCTTCCAGGTTTGCAATCACTGCTCTGAGTGACTCCATCTTGAATTTGAACCTTTGTATGTAAGTGTTCAAGGATTTTAGGTTTAAAATTGGTCTCACCGAGCCGTCCGGCTTCGGAACCACAAATAGTGTGGAATAATACCCCTTTCCCTGTTGTAGGAGGGGTACCTTGATTATCACCTGCTGGGAATACAGCTTGTGAATGGCTTCCAATACTGCCTCCCTGTCTGAGGGAGACGTCGGTAAAGCAGACTTTAGAAAACGGCGAGGGGGAGACGTCTCGAATTCCAATTTGTACCCCTGAGATACCACCTGGAGGATCCAGGGGTCCACTTGCGAGTTGGCCCACTGCGCACTGAACTTCTTGAGACGGGCCCCCACCGTGCCTGAGTCCGCTTGTAAAGCCCCAGCGTCATGCTGAGGACTTTGCGGAGGCGGGAGAGGGCTTTTGTTCCTGGGAACTGGTTGTTTGTTGCAGCCTTTTTCCTCTCCCTCTGCCACGGGGCAGAAATGAGGCACCTTTTGCCCGCTTGCCCTTATGGGGCCGAAAGGACTGCGCCTGATAATACGGCGTCTTCTTAGGTTGAGAAGTTACCTGGGGTAAAAATGTGGATTTTCCAGCAGTTGCCGTGGCTACCAGGTCTGATAGACCTACCCCAAATAACTCCTCCCCCTTATAAGGCAATACTTCCATGTGCCTTTTAGAATCCGCATCACCTGACCACTGCCGCGTCCATAAACCTCTTCTTGCAGAAATGGACAGCGCGCTAACTCTTGATGCCAGTCGGCAAATATCCCTCTGTGCATCACGCATATATAGAAATGCATCCTTCAAATGCTCTATAGTCAGTAATATACTGTCCCTATCTAGGGTATCAATATTTTCAGTCAGGGAATCCGACCACGCCAGGCCCGCACTGCACATCCAGGCTGAGGCGATTGCTGGTCGCAGTATAACACCCGTGTGAGAGTATATACATTTTAGGATATTCTCCAGCTTTCTATCGGCAGGTTCCTTTAGGGCGGCCGTATCAGGAGAGGGTAGTGCTACCTGTTTAGACAAGCGTGTGAGCGCTTTATCCACCCTAGGGGGTGTTTCCCAACGTGCCCTATCCTCTGGCGGGAAAGGGTACGATGCCAATAACCTTTTAGGAATTATCAGTTTTTTATCGGGGGAAACCCACGCCTCATCACACACTTCATTTAATTCCTCGGATACAGGAAAAACTACAGGCAGTTTTTTCTCACCAAACATAATACCCTTTTTAGTGGTACTTGTATTATCAGAGATATGCAATACATTTTTCATTGCTTCAATCATGTAACGTGTGGCCCTAGTGGAAGTCACGTTTGTCTCCTCATCATCGACACTGGAGTCAGTATCCGTGTCTGTGTCTGCCATTTGAGGTAACGGGCGTTTTAAAGCCCCTGATGGCGTTTGAGACCCCTGGACAGGCACAAGCTGAGTAGCCGGCTGTCTCATGTCGTCAACTGTCTGTCGTAAAGAGCTGACACTGTCACTCAATTCCTTCCATAAGCTCATCCACTCAGGTGTCGACTCCCTAGGGGGTGACAACTGTATAATAGGCAATTGCTCCGCCTCCATCTCATTTTCCTCCTCAAACATGTCGACACAATCGTACCGACACACCGCACACACACAGGGAATGCTCTGATAGAGGACAGGACCCCACTAGCCCTTTGGGGAGACAGAGGGAGAGTATGCCAGCACACACCAGAGCGCTATATATATAGACAGGAATACCACTATAAAATGTGCTTTTCCCTTTATAGCTGCTGTTAGTATTAAAACTGCGCCAAATTAGTGCCCCCCTCTCTTTTTTACCCTTTTCTGTAGTGCAGGACTGCAGGGGAGAGTCAGGGAGACGTCCTTCCAGCGGAGCTGTGATGGAAAATGGCGTTCGTGTGCTGAGGAGATAGGCTCCGCCCCCTTCTCGGCGGCCTTTTCTCCCGCTTTTTTGGTGAGTTCTGGCAGGGGTTAAAATACATCCATATAGCCCTGGGGGTTATATGTGGTGTATTTATGCCAGCCAAGGTGTTTTACATTGCTGCTCAGGGCGCCCCCCCCCCTAGCGCCCTGCACCCTCAGTGACCGGAGTGTGAAGTGTGCCTGAGTAACAATGGCGCACAGCTGCAGTGCTGTGCGCTACCTTATTGAAGACTGATGTCTTCTGCCGCCGATTTTTCCGGACCTCTTCTTGCTTCTGGCTCTGTAAGGGGGCCGGCGGCGCGGCTCTGGGACCGAGCTCCGAGGCTGGGCCTGTGTTCGGTCCCTCTGGAGCTAATGGTGTCCAGTAGCCTAAGAAGCCCAATCCACTCTGCACGCAGGTGAGTTCGCTTCTTCTCCCCTTAGTCCCTCGATGCAGTGAGCCTGTTGCCAGCACCTGTTACTGAAAATAAAATAAAAAACCTAAACTTAAACTTTCACTAAGAAGCTCAGGAGAGCCCCTAGTGTGCACCCTTCTCGGCCGGGCACAAAAATCTAACTGAGGCTTGGAGGAGGGTCATAGGGGGAGGAGCCAGTGCACACCAGGTAGTCCTAAAGCTTTTACTTTTGTGCCCAGTCTCCTGCGGAGCCGCTATTCCCCATGGTCCTTACGGAGTTCCCAGCATCCACTAGGACGTCAGAGAAATTTTATTATTGCTATCAGTACATTGTCATTTTGTTTAAATAGCGCTGGGAGTTACCTATTTTCTGACATGGATAGGGTGACAGGGATAGGCACTGGGTGCCTGGGATAGGGAAGTGGGTGACAGGGAGTGGGAGACAGGGAGAGGGTGAAAGTTATAGACAATGGGTGACAGGGAGATGGAGTAGGTAATAGGGAGAGGTAAAAAGGTATAGACATTGGGTGAAAAGGGTTGGCCGTGGGTTACAGGGCGAGGCTGACTGAGATGCAGTGTGTGACTGGGATAGTGTTGACAGGGAGTGGGGGACAGGTATAATCAGCGGGTGACAGGAATAGACTGACTGAAGCAGTGGTAGATTCAGAGAGGATGATAGGGAGTGTGTGACAGGTATAATCAGTGGGTGATAGGAATAGGCTGACTGAGATGCAGTGGGTGACTGGGAGAGGGTGACAGGGAGTGGGTGACAGGTATAATCAGCGGGTGACAGGAATAGGATGACTGAGAGGCAGTGGGTGACTGGAATAGGGTGTCAAGGAGTGGGTGACAGGAATATTTAAATTTACTGGGGGAGGCAGACGCGGCGGGCAGCGCAGCGCTGGTGTCAACATACAATGAGTCACTGTGAGTCACAGCCCACCGGCTGTGGGCTCCTTCACTTGGGTGGGCCTGGTGCAACGGGATTGTCAGGTCTCTAGGTTTCTCTTTCCCTGGCGGGGGCGCTAGTGGGTCAGTGTTGGCCTGATGGATAAAACGTGGAGGCAATATAAAAGTCCTGCGCATAGGCGCTGATGTTTATTGTTCTGAGCAGATCGGATAACACAGTATAAACAGAAAACCGGTAATGGAATGACAATAGATGATAACTGGATTTAAATAGCAGAGGTCTCTTGCAAATAAAATCTGAAACAACAAAACTGAAGGCAGATGATATAACTAAAGTCCAATAGTACTTGATAGCACACAGTCTCGGTATAACGTAAGATAAAGTAACTTGAAAGGCAGAACTCCGGTATGTAGAAGAAACACTCAGTCTCTATAAAGCACACAAGTCCAGATAGCTTTACTAGGTTCAAGCAGGAAACAGTCTCTAAGCCATCAATAGTAATACTGCTGAAATGCACAGATGGAATACAGATAGCCAGTGTACAAGTGAGATGGTAATACGAACACCTGAGGAGAGTCTCTGCTGCTGGTGATTGTGGCTGAATGGAATTGGAGTCCGGAGTTAACAGGAGATCTGTGAGAATGAAGACTGGAACAAATGGAAGTAACCACGGGGATCGCTGGAAACAGGAACCAGAAGAACTAAGGCACACGGTGTGTGACTTGTTGTCCGAGGCAATGTGAGAGAGCCACAAGCTGGAAGTTATACCTCCTGCCCAGCAGTGATTGGACACAAACTGCAGGCGGAGATACAAGCCGGATTGAACATCAGAATCAGCTGCGTGCAGGTGCCATGGTAACGACCACACAGGCTGGACTTCGGCACGCCGCAAAACCCACACAGGACCAGACTCAGGAGTACTCAGCAACGTGAAATAGAATGCTCGCGGATACAACACCCACGCAGCCGCAACTGGGGCCAAGACCTCCGGAGGCCCGCACACCAGAGCGCTGGTAAGTGAGACGTAGCAGAGCGCCGATTCCTGACAGTACCCCCTCCTTTATGGGTGAGCACCGAACACCCACGAGGCTTGGCAGGGAAGAGTCTGTGGAAGGCTTGGATCAGATGTGGAGCATGTACATCCGTGGCGTCGACTTAACTTCTCTCTTCAGGACCATATCCAGACCAGTCAATGAGATATTGCAGATGACCATAACGATGTCGAGAGTCTAATATCTTTTCCACCTCGTATTCCACGCCCCGCTGAGTTCGTACCTTTGGAGCTGCTGGAAGCGTTCTCTGGAAACGATTGAGAATTAGTGGTCTGAGGAGAGAAATATGGAATGAGTTGGGTATTTTCAAAAAAGCAGGCAGTTTCAACTTATAAGCCACCGGATTAATAACACTTTCTACTGGAAAAGGTCCAATAAACCGTGGAGCAAACTTCATTGAGGGGACTCTGAGCCGGAGATTACGGGTAGATAACCAGACCTTATCGCCCGGTTTCAAACTAGGAACTGCTCGCCTCTTCCGATCAGCGAACATTTTATACCATTGAGAAACTTTCTTAAGAGACAAATGGATCTCTTTCCAAATTTGAGCGAACCGCTGAAGAGCAGAAGCAGCCGCAGGTACATCTATGGCAGGTAATTCTTGAAAATCTGGTACTCTAGGATGCTGACCATAAACTGCGAAAAAAGGAGTTGTATCAGTTGAAGTATGATAACGGAAATTATGAGCAAACTCCGCCCATGGCAACAATTCTACCCAGTCATCCTGTGAAGAAGAGATATACAGTCTCAAATAGGTCTCAAGTTCTTGATTTACCCTCTCTGTCTGCCCATTTGTTTGAGGATGATAGGCCGTAGAGAACTTAAATTTTACCTGTAGCGCTGAACACAAAGCCCTCCAAAACTTGGCCACAAATTGTACTCCTCGGTCAGATATGATTTCTGTTGGGAGTCCATGTAACCTGAATATTTCACGAAGAAACAATTGAGCCAACTTTGGAGCAGAGGGTAATCCCATGAGTGGAATGAAGTGTGCCATTTTTGAAAACCTATCGACTACTACCCAGATGGTGTCATACCCTTTGGATGGGGGGAGATCAGAAATAAAGTCCATCGACAAATGGGACCAGGGGCGCCTAGGAATGGAATTGGGTATCAATTGGCCTGCGGGAGCCTGACGAGAATTTTTATGCTGAGCACATTTGGGACACGAAGCTATGAACTCTTGAATGTCTACCTTCATACGAGGCCACCAATACGTTTGAGACAGAAACTTAAAAGTCTTTAGGACCCCAGGGTGACCAGTAAACTTGGACGTATGAGCCCAAGACAGAAGGTTTGGACGAAGCTCCGGAGAGACAAACATCTTGCCTGGAGGCGGGACTTGCGACATCCCCGTAGCTGCGAAAACCACGGGATTTAATACTGGTCGAGCAGCCTGTTCTGCAGATTCCTCGTTTGAGCTCATGGAGCGAGACAAAGCATCCACTTTGCCATTTTGTGAGCCCGGTCTAAACATCAACTTAAAATCAAAGCGAGAAAAGAATAGAGCCCACCTTGCTTGCTGAGGATTCAGACACTGCGCGGCTTTCAAGTAGAGATGGTTCTTGTGATCCGTGTAGATGGTAATGGGAAATCTCGTACCCTCCAGCAGATACCTCCATTCTTCAAGGGCCAATTTGATTGCTAACAACTCCTGGTCACCGATGGTATAGTTCATTTCTGCAGACGAGAACCTACGAGAAAAAAACCCACAGGGGTGAGTCTTACCATCACTGCCAACCTGGGACAGGACTGCGCCCACGCCAACCGTTGAAGTGTCCACTTCCAGGATGAAGGCTTTACTGACATCCGGCTGCTGTAACACAGGAGCTGAAATAAAAGCTTGTTTTATTTTGTGAAAAGCGGACAGTGCGTCGTCAGACCATTGGGAAGGATTTCCCCCTTTCCGGGTAAGGCAGGTAATTGGAGCTATTAGCGTGGAAAAGCCTTTAATAAACTTTCTGTAGTAATTAGCAAAGCCAATGAAGCGTTGAACTGACTTGAGTGTTGTTGGAAGAGACCAGTTTTCTATAGCTTCCAGTTTAGCTGGATCCATTTGAAGATCTGTTCCGGAAATGATGTATCCTAAGAAAGATATTGAAGAAGCTTCAAATGTGCATTTGGACAACTTGCCATACAGATGATTCCGTCGAAGACGTTGCAGAACCTCCTTCACCTGTTGACGATGAGAGACTAAATCAAGGGAGAATATCAAGATGTCATCGAGGTAAACCACCACACATTTATACAGGAGACCTCTAAACACTTCGTTGACAAAGTTTTGAAACACGGCAGGGGCATTACTTAAACTGAAGGGCATCACTAGATATTCATAGTGGCCGTCACGAGTATTGAAGGCGGTTTTCCACTCATCACCACTTCGAATCCTGATAAGGTTGTATGCCCCGCGAAGATCCAGTTTCGTGAAGATGGAAGCCCCTCTAATTCTGTCAAACAGCTCTGTGATAAGAGGTAACGGGTAGCTGTTTTTGATCGTGATATCATTTAAACCCCGATAATCGATACAGGGGCGAAGTCCTCCATCTTTCTTCTTGACGAAGAAGAATCCAGCACCAGCTGGGGAAGTGGATGGACGGATGAAACCTTTCTGTAAATTTTCCTTTATGTATTCACTCATGGCTTGAGTTTCTGGGACTGAAAGAGGGTATGTACGCCCTCTAGGCGGCTTGCTCCCTGGAACCAGATCGATGGGACAATCCCACTCTCGATGGGGAGGCAAGACATCCGCTGCTTTCTCACTGAAGATGTCAGTGAATTCCTGATAGACCTCCGGGAGGCCAGACTGAGACTTTACACCAGAAGACTTTATTGGAAACACTTGAGCCAGACAAGACTGATGACAGGAGGAACTCCATGATGTTAACTGCAATGTGGACCAGTCAAATTGCGGATTGTGCAGTTGGTGCCAAGGCATACCCAGTACTATCTCATAGCCCGCTTTGGGTATAACCAGGAACTCAATGAGCTCAGAATGCAGGAAGCCTACTCCTAGAACTACCGGCTTGGTTTGCTGAAAGATGGAACCTTCAGAAATACGGCTTCTGTCCACGGGCGTGAGATAAACTGGACGACACAGCTTAGTCACTGGGAGATGAAGTCTATCCACTGCAGCTTGCGTGATAAAATTCCCAGCAGCACCACAATCCACTTACGCAGACAAAGATTGGAGTCCTTCAGACCTTTCCAAGGTGACAGGTAATATAAGATCCTGAGATGAAGGAGCTTTATTCAAAAGCCCTAACTTGACTCCTCCTCTACAAGTTAGGACCTTGCGTTTCCCGGCCAAGCAGGGCAGGAACCAATCAGATGACCAGCAGCAGCACAATAGAGACAGTCTTTCCTTTAATCTTCTGGACCGCTCCTCAGGTGTTAAACGAGATTTGTTTACCTGCATGGGTTCATCAGTAATAATAGGTAGAGACTGTACAGGAGGCATAGCTCGGTGCTTGCGAAGATCACCTCGAGAGCGTTCACAGGTCCGCTCGCGTAGACGTAGATCCAATTTGACACATAGGGAAATTAGAGCTTCCAGTTGCTCTGGTAAATCTAGAGTAGTCAGTTCATCCTTGATGCGGTCAGACAGACCATGCCAGAAGGCGGCAACCAATGCCTGGTTGTTCCACTTCACCTCCGATGCCAATGTCTGGAACTGGATAACGTACTGACCCACAGTACGTGTTCCCTGGCGGATCTGAAGGAGGTCAGAAGAAGCAGAGGTCGTACGCCCAGGTTCGTCAAAGATGCGTCGGAATGCGGCAACAAATTCAGTAAAGTTGTTCAATATTGCATCTGCTCGGTCCCACAGCGGAGAGACCCAGTTCAAAGCAGAGCCAGCTAGAAGAGAAACAATATAAGCAACCTTTGTTCTAGGTGTTGGAAAGTTCTGTGGCTGCAATTCAAACTGAACTTCGTATTGGTTTAGAAACCCACGACACATCTTAGAATTACCATCAAATTTACTCGGAGTAGGAAGATGGATGCGAGACATTGAAACAGGAGCAACTGGAGAACTGGAAACTGAGGAACCTGGAGCAGGAACTGTAACTGAAGAGGACACTGGGGAAACTGGAATTGGAAGTGATTGTTGCAAAGTATCTAATCGTGAAGACATTCCTTGCAGGAATCTGCTGCTGCGCAGCCTCTTGACCATCCAGTCATGACACTAGGTCTTGGGAGTGTCCCTGACCCCACACTCTGACCACCGTCCGGGTCCATGGGCCTCGGACAAACTGTCAGGTCTCTAGGTTTGTCTGTCCCCGGCGGGGGCGCTAGTGGGTCAGTGTTGGTCTGATGGATAAAACGTGGAGGCAATATAAAAGTCCTGCACATAGGCGCTGATGTTTATTGTTCTGAGCAGATCGGATAACACAGTATAAACAGAAAACCGGTAATGGAATGACAATAGATGATAACTGGATTTAAATAGCAGAGGTCTCTTGCAAATAAAATCTGAAACAACAAAACTGAAGGCAGATGATATAACTAAAGTCCAATAGTACTTGATAGCACACAGTCTCGGTATAACGTAAGATAAAGTAACTTGAAAGGCAGAACTCCGGTATGTAGAAGAAACACTCAGTCTCTATAAAGCACACAAGTCCAGATAGCTTTACTAGGTTCAAGCAGGAAACAGTCTCTAAGCCATCAATAGTAATACTGCTGAAATGCACAGATGGAATACAGATAGCCAGTGTACAAGTGAGATGGTAATACGAACACCTGAGGAGAGTCTCTGCTGCTGGTGATTGTGGCTGAATGGAATTGGAGTCCGGAGTTAACAGGAGAGCTGTGAGAATGAAGACTGGAACAAATGGAAGTAACCACGGGGATCGCTGGAAACAGGAACCAGAAGAACTAAGGCACACGGTGTGTGACTTGTTGTCCGAGGCAATGTGAGAGAGCCACAAGCTGGAAGTTATACCTCCTGCCCAGCAGTGATTGGACACAAACTGCAGGCGGAGATACAAGCCGGATTGAACATACAAGCTGCGTGCAGGTGCCATAGTAACGACCACACAGGCTGGACTTCGGCACGCCGCAAAACCCACACAGGACCAGACTCAGGAGTACTCAGCAACGTGAAATAGAACGCTCGCGGATACTACACCCACGCAGCGCAACTGGGGCCAAGACCTCCGGAGGCCCGCACACCAGCGCGCTGGTAAGTGAGACGTAGCAGAGCGCCGATTCCTGACAGAGATGGGTCATGTCAAACTAACTTAGGGGGTAATTCCAAGTTGATCGCAGCAGGATTTTTGTTAGCAATTGGGCAAAACCACGGCCCTCATTCCGAGTTGTTCGCTCGCAAGCTGCTTTTAGCAGTATTGCACACGCTAAGCTGCCGCCTACTGGGAGTGAATCTTAGCTTTACAGAATTGCGAACGAAAGATTCTCAAAATTGTGAATAGAAATTTCTAAGCAGTTTCTGAGTAGCTCGACACTTACTCTGCCACTGCGATCAGTTCAGTCAGTTTCGTTCGATATTTTAGTCAAGATCACTAATTTTTCCCCTTCTGTGCGATATTGACTAAAATATTGCACAGAGTGTATGCTGCAAATAGCAGCTGATGCGCCTTCCCGGGGGTCATTAACAACCCCCTCTGTCGGCTACGCATGCAGCCCAATTTTGGCTATGTTTGCCAAAACTGCATGTACAGGCCAGCCGCGCAATGATGTCACTTAGCGATATAATTTGCTGTATCGCTCAGTGTGTACGCACAATGGCCCTCATTCCGAGTTGTTCGCTCGCTAGCTGCTTTTAGCAGCATTGCACATGCTAAGCCGCCGCCCTCTGGGAGTGTATCTTAGCATAGCAGAATTGCGAACGAAAGATTTGCAAAATTGCGAATAGAAATTTCTTAGCAGTTTCTGAGTAGCTCGACACTTACTCTGCCACTGCGATCAGTTCAGTCAGTTTCGTTCCTGGTTTGACGTCACAAACACACCCAGCGTTAGCCCAGGCACTCCCCCGTATCTCCAGCCACTCCCGCGTTTTTCCCAGAAACGGCAGCGTTTTTTCACACACACCCATAAAACGTCCAGTTTCCGCCCAGAAACACCCACTTCCTGTCAATCACATTACGATCACCAGAACGAAGAAAAAACCTCGTAATGCCGTGAGTAAAATTCCTAACTGCATAGCAAATTTACTTGGCGCAGTCGCAGTGCGAACATTGCGCATGCGCAGTTAGCGGAAAATCGCTGCGATGCGAAGAAAATTACCGAGCGAACAACTCGGAATGACCACCCATGTGCACTGCAGGGGAGGCAGATATAACATGTGCAGAGAGAGTTAGATTTGGGTGGGATGTGTTCAATCTGCAATCTAATTTGAAGTGTAAAAATAAAGCAGCCAGTATTTACCCTGCACAGAAACAAAATAACCCACCTAAATCTTACTCTCTCTACACATGTTATATCTGCCTCCCCTGCAGTGCACATGGTTTTGCCCAATTGCTATCAAAAATCCCGCTGCGATCAACTTGGAATTACTCCCTAAGTTAACTTCTACGTGGAAGTGAGCGACAATCTTGACCAAGGAAAAGCAGTGGATGTGTTCTACTTAGATTTTGCAAAAGCATTCGATACAGTGCCTCACAGGAGATTAATCATCAAATTAAAAGAGCTTGGCCTAGGAAATACTGTTTGTACATGGATAACTAACTGGCTGGAAAACAGGGTACAGCGAGTAGTGGTCAACGGGAAGTCCCCAGCTGGACACCCGTTTTCAGCGGAATACCACAGGGGTCCGTACTTGGGCCACTACTATTCAACATATTTATCAATGACCTAGAAATAGGCCTGGAAAGCACAGTGTCAATCTTTGCAGATGATACTAAACTGTGTAGGGTAATTAATTCAGAAATAGATGTGGAGTCTCTGCAGAATGACTTATCTAAAACGAATTCTTATGGAGTAATTAACACTCCAACTCCTGGCGCAAATAAAATTGAATTAAATTAAAAATTAAAACGTATCCGTACATCAGCTGCACACACTAAAGGACTGGCAAGATCTCCAAAGTTACAGAAAACAGAAAAAAAATAGTATCATGCGCTTGATGTACTGATTAATTTAAATAAAAAATTGTATATATTAAAATAATCATGTGTCTGCTTTTACTCAAATTACGCACATGGAACTTACTTTCATAAAAATCTATTTAAACTTTAATTAATAACACACATATAACGCATATATATGTAGCATAAATTCAAGGAATAATTTAGTATGCTCAAATACACTGAAGGGAAACACTCTAATCACTAATGGTTAAGTGGTACCAATGTCCTTAAGCACTGTCAGATGAATGGCAACAAAGTATCTTGTAAAGTGCTAAACAGACTAGTCTGGTCTGTTACATACAGTGCATCAAAACGGCAACAGTTGCTATTGCCTGTATAAATTAGTATATAGTATCTCCAATCCTCCTGCTACTGGCATCCCAGTGCAGAGGAATGCTGCTGTAAATAAGAATTTACTTACCGATAATTCTATTTCTCGTAGTCCGTAGTGGATGCTGGGGACTCCGTAAGGACCATGGGGAATAGCGGCTCCGCAGGAGACTGGGCACAAAAGTAAAGCTTTAGAACTACCTGGTGTGCACTGGCTCCTCCCCCCATGACCCTCCTCCAAGCCTCAGTTAGGATACTGTGCCCGGACAAGCGTACACAATAAGGAAGGATTTTGAATCCCGGGTAAGACTCATACCAGCCACACCATATAACTTGTGATCTAAACCCAGTTAACAGCATGATAACAGAGGAGCCTCTAAAAAAGATGGCTCACTACAGCAATAACCCGATTTTTTTGGTAACAATAACTATGTACCAGTATTGCAGACAATCCGCACTTGGGATGGGCGCCCAGCATCCACTACGGACTACGAGAAATATAATTATCGGTAAGTAAATTCTTATTTTCTCTGACGTCCTAGTGGATGCTGGGGACTCCGTAAGGACCATGGGGATTATACCAAAGCTCCCAAACGGGCTGGAGAGTGCGGATGACTCTGCAGCACCAAATGAGAGAACTCCAGGTCCTCCTCAGCCAGGGTATCAAATTTGTAGAATTTTACAAACGTATTTGCTCCTGACCAAGTAGCTGCTCGGCAAAGTTGTAAAGCCGAGACCCCTCGGGCAGCCGCCCAAGATGAGCCCACCTTCCTTGTGGAATGGGCTTTTACAGATTTTGTCTGTGGCAGGCCTGCCACAGAATGTGCAAGCTGAATTGTACTACAAATCCAACGAGCAATAGTCTGCTTAGAAGCAGGAGCACCCAGCTTGTTGGGTGCATACAGAATAAACAACGAGTCAGATTTTCTGACTCCAGCCGTCCTGGAAACCTATATTTCCAGGGCCCTGACAACGTCTAGCAACTTGGAGTCCTCCAAGTCCCTAGTAGCCGCAGCACCACAATAGGTTGATTCAGGTGAAACGCTGAAAAACACCTTAGGAAGAAACTGAGGACAAGTCCTCAATTCCGCCCTGTCCGAATGGAAAATCAGATGAGGGCTTTTACAGGATAAAGCCGCCAATTCTGACACGCACCTGGCCCAGGCCAGGGCCAACAGCATGACCACTTTCCATGTGAGATATTTTAACTCCACATATTTAAGTGGTTCAAACCAATGTGACTTTTGGAACCCAACAACTACATTTAGATCCCAAGGTGCCACTGGAGGCACAAAAGCAGGCTGTATATACAGTACCCCTTTCACAAACGTCTGAACTTCAGGGACTGAAGCTAGTTCTTTCTGGAAGAAAATTGACAGGGCCGAAATTTGAACCTTAATGGACCCCCATTTCAGGCCCATAGACACTCCTGTTTGCAGGAAATGTAGGAATCAACCTAGTTGAAAATTCCTCCGTCGGGGCCTTACTGGCCTCGCACCACGCAACATATTTTCGCCAAATGCGGTGATAATGTTTTGCGGTTATATCTTTCCTGGCTTTGATCAGGATAGGAATGACTTCATCCGGAATGCCTTTCTCCTTCAGGATCCGGCGTTCAACCGCCATGCCGTCAAACGCAGCCGCTGTAAGTCTTGGAACAGACAGGGTCCTTGCTGGAGCAGGTCCCTTCTTAGAGGTAGGGGCCACGGATCCTCTGTGAGCATCTCTTGAAGTTCCGGTTACCAAGTCCTTCTTGGCCAATCCGGAGCCACGAATATGGTGCTTACTCCTCTCCATCTTATAATTCTCAGTACCTTGGGTATGAGAGGCAGAGGAGGGAACACATACACTGACTGGTACACCCACTGTGTTACCAGAGCGTCTACTGCTATTGCCTGAGGGTCCCTTGACCTGGCGCAATACTTGTCGAGTTTTATAAACATGTGGAAGACTTCTGGGTGAAGTCCCCACTTGCTGACAGTGCTATCACATGATTTTCCGCCCAGCGAAGAATCCTTGCAGCTTCTGCCATTGCCCTCCTGCTTCTTGTGTCACCCTGTCTGTTTACGTGGGTGACTGCCGTGATGTTGTCCGAATGGATCAACTCCGGGTGACCTTGAAGCAGAGGTCTTGCTGAGCTTAGAGCATTGTAAATTGCCCTTAGCTTCAGGATATTTATGTGAAGTGATGTCTCCAGGCTTGACCATAAGCTCTGGAAATTCCTTCCCTGTGTGACTGCTCCCCAGCCTCGCAGGCTGGCATCCGTGGTCACCAGGACCCAGTCCTGAATGTCGAATCTGCGGCCCTCTAGAAGATGAGCACTCTGCAACCACCACAGGAGAGACACCCTTGTGCTTGGTGACAGGGTTATCCGCTGATGCATCTGAAGATGCGACCCGGACCATTTGTCCAGCAGGTCCCACTGGAAAGTTCTTGCGTGGAATCTGCCGAATGGGATTGCTTCGTAGGAAGCCACCATTTTTCCCAGAACCCTTTCATTGATGTACTGAGACTTGGCTCGGTTATAGGCGGTTCCCGACTAGCTCGGATAACTCCCTGACTTTCTCCTCCGGGAGAAACACCTTTTTCTGGACTGTGTCCAGGATCATCCCTAGGAACAGACGACGAGTCGTCGGAATCAGCTGCGATTTTGGAATATTGAGAATCCAATCGTGCTGCCGCAACACTACCTGAGATAGTGCTACACCGACCTCCAACTGTTCCCTGGAGCTTACCCTTATCAGGGAATCGTCCAAGTAAGGGATAACTAAAATTCCCTTCCTTCGAAGGAGTATCATCATTTCGGCCATTACCTTGGTAAAGACCCGGGGTGCCGTGGACCATCCATACGGCAGCGTCTGAAACTGATAGTGACAGTTCTGTACCATAAACCTGAGGTACCCTTGGTGAGAAGGGTAAATTGGGACATGAAGGTACTGTAAGCATCCTTGATGTCCCGAGACATCATGTAGTCCCCTTCTTCCAGGTTCGCAATCACTGCTCTGAGTGACTCAATCTTGAATTTGAACCTCCGTATGTAAGTGTTCAAGATTTTAGATTTAGAATCGGTCTCAGTGTGGAATAATACCCCGTTCCCTGTTGCAGGAGGGGTACCTTGATTATCACCTGCTGGGAATACAGCTTGTGAATGGCTTCCAAAACTGCCTCCCTGTCCGAAGGAGACATCGGTAAAGCCGACTTTAGGAAACGGCGAGGGGGAGACGTCTCGAATTCCAATTTGTACTCCTGAGATATCACCTGAAGGATCCAGGGGTCTACTTGCGAGTGAGCCCACTGCGCGCTGAAATTCATTGAGACGGGCCCCCACCGTGCCTGATTCTGCTTGTAAAGCCCCAGCGTCATACTGACGGCTTGGCAGAGGCGGGAGAGGGCTTCTGTTCCTGGGAACTGGCTGATTTCTGCAGCCTTTTTCCTCTCCCTCTGTCACGGGGCAGAAATGAGGAACCTTTTGCCCGTTTGCCCACGAAAAGACTGCGCCTGATAATACGGCGTCTTCTTATGTTGAGAGGCGACCTGGGGTACAAACGTGGATTTCCCAGCTGTTGCCGTGGCCACCAGGTCTGAAAGACCGACCCCGAATAACTCCTCCCCTTAATAAGGCAATACTTCCAAATGCCGTTTGGAATCCGCATCACCTGACCATTGTCGTGTCCATAACCCTCTACTGGCAGAAATGGACAACGCACTTAGACTTGATGCCAGTCGGCAAATATTCCACTGTGCATCACGCATATATAGAAATGCATCTTTTAAATGCTCTATAGGCAATAATATACTGTCCCTATCTAGGGTATCAATATTTTCAGTCAGGGAATCCGACCACGCCAACCCAGCACTGCACATCCAGGCTGAGGCGATTGCTGGTCGCAGTATAACACCAGTATGTGTGTAAATACATTTTAGGATACCCTCCTGCTTTCTATCAGTAGGATCCTTAAGGGCGGCCATCTCAGGAGAGGGTAGAGCCCTTGTTCTTACAAGCGTGTGAGCGCTTTATCCACCCTAGGGGGTGTTTCCCAACGCACCCTAACCTCTGGCGGGAAAGGATATAATGCCAATAACATTTTAGAAATTATCAGTTGTTATCGGGGGAAACCCACGCATCATCACACACCTCATTTAATTTCTCAGATTCAGGAAAACTACAGGTAGTTTTTCCTCACCGAACATAATACCCCTTTTTGGTGGTACTTGTATTATCAGAAATGTGTAAAACATTTTTCATTGCCTCAATCATGTAACGTGTGGCCCTACTGGAAGTCACATTTGTCTCTTCACCGTCGACACTGGAGTCAGTATCCGTGTCGGCGTCTATATCTGCCATCTGAGGTAACGGGCGCTTTAGAGCCCCTGACGGCCTATGAGACGTCTGGACAGGCACAAGCTGAGTAGCCGGCTGTCTCATGTCAACCACTGTCTTTTATACAGAGCTGACACTGTCACGTAATTCCTTCCAACAGTTCATCCACTCAGGTGTCGACCCCCTAGGGGGTGACATCACTATTACAGGCAATCTGCTCCGTCTCCACATCATTTTTCTCCTCATACATGTCGACACAAACGTACCGACACACAGCACACACACAGGGAATGCTCTGATAGAGGACAGGACCCCACTAGCCCTTTGGGGAGACAGAGGGAGAGTTTGCAAGCTTAAGGGGGCCGGCGGCGCGGCTCTGGGACCTATCCATGGCTGGGCCTGTGATCGGTCCCTCTGGAGCTAATGTCCAGTAGCCTAAGAAGCCCAATCCACTCTGCACGCAGGTGAGTTCGCTTCTTCTCCCCTTAGTCCCTCGATGCAGTGAGCCTGTTGCCAGCAGGTCTCACTGAACATAAAAAACCTAAAACTAAACTTTTCACTAAGCAGCTCAGGAGAGCCACCTAGTGTGCACCCTTCTCGTTCGGGCACAAAAATCTAACTGAGGCTTGGAGGAGGGTCATGGGGGGAGGAGCCAGTGCACACCAGGTAGTTCTAAAGCTTTACTTTTGTGCCCAGTCTCCTGCGGAGCTGCTATTCCCCATGGTCCTTACGGAGTCCCCAGCATCCACTAGGACGTCAGAGAAATTATATTTACCCGAACCAGCGGGATTGTCCAGATATACAGCGCAGGTGTTCAGGGAGATATCCTTGTGGCATGCAGCTATGGCGTCCGCCGCCGGCACTATTCATGGTGCAGAAAATAACTCTGTCCTGGCGGGCGGGTATGGACGCTCCAGATGCCGCTGTCCTGACGAGCGGATGTGAGAACTCCAGGTGCCGCTCCGGGAGTAGATGCTGGCAATAGACGCTGGCAATAGCGCTTGTGCTGATGTTACCGTCAGTGTGTAAATCAGAGCAGGGAGATGACGTCAACGCGTTTCGTCCCGTCACAGCTCGGGACTTCCTCAAGACTATCAAGAATGACTTATCTAAACTTGAAATATGGGCGTCTAAATGGAGAATGAGATTCAATATAGAAAAATGCAAGGTTATGCATTTTGGGACTAAAAACAAACTTGCATCCTACATATTAAACGGGGAAAGTCTAGGGGTAACAGTTTTGGAAAAGGATTTGAGGGTACTCATTGATAATAAACATAATAACTGTATAGAATGTCAAAGCGCAGTAAAGAAGGCAAGTAAGGTGTTAGCGTGCATAAAACGGGGAATTGAGACAAGGGACGAGGATGTAATTCTGCCGCTGTACAAATCATTGGTACGTCCGCACCTGGAATATTGTGTTCAGCTTTGGACACCACTGTATAAAAAAGATATCGGTGAACTAGAGAGGGTTCAAAGGCGAGCTACTAAATTGATTAAAGGGCTTGAGGGACTGGATTACGAGGAAAGGCTAGGTTGAACATGTATACGCTGGAAAAGAGGCGTCTAATAGGAGACATTATTAATGTCTTGAAATATGTAAAGGGGCACTACAAAGAGTTATCAGAGGAATTATTTATTAAAAGAATTCTGTTTAGGACACGTGGGCACTCGCTGAGGCTGGAGGAGAGAAAATTCCGCACACAATGGAGGAAAGGGTTCTTCACTGTTAGGGCAATAAGGATTTGGAATTCCTTGCCGGGGAAGGTGGTAATGGTGGACACTATAAATGCATTTAAAAGGGGATTGGATGAATTTCTGATTGAAAAGGATATGCAAGGCTACAACATTTAAAATTTTGAAGTTGTTAATCCGGGTGTAACGTGATTGTAGTTGTTAACTAGTCATAAAACATTCATCTGGAGGTACATTAAAATCAACACACCTTAATTCAATAAACAGGTTAATCGCGATGGGCATTTTTCCTCTTTTCAACCTCAATTACTATGTTACTATGTTTCTAGTTTTGCCACTGGCCACGCTGCCAGAGTTTGTGTGTATATTCGCACCTGCAATCCATAGGCATTACATTGCCTAGTCACGGGTGCAAATAGTCTTAGCCAGACATACCAAGTAGCACCCTCGGCACATGTGCCCATGCAGCTGTCCCACAGGCTGGATAAGTATGACAACATCTGTAAAAGTATAAAGCAATAAAATGGAGGACTGAGCGCCATTTTGTTCAACAACATCACAATAAGTACAGTATCTGGAAAATGGTGTTAATGGAATAAAAAAAAATATAGAAGACATAAGGGTATATGCAATTACCGGCGAATCGCGGCAATTTTTCGCCCGTTTTTTAATTCGACACAATTCGACCGTCGAAATCCGGCAAGTGGGTGCCGGAATTCAACATATTCAATAAAAAACGGATTCGACAGTCCCGATGTCGAAAAACGTCCGATTTGACGGATTTTGATCCGATTTTTAAAAAAAACTGAAAAAACGGTAAAAAACCTGAAAAAAAATTGCGTGGGGTACCCCCTCCAAAGCATAAACAGCCTCGGGCTCTTCGAGCCGGTCCTGGTTCTAAAAATCCGGGGGGGGAAATGACAGGGGATCCCCCGTATTTTTAAAACCAGCACCGGGTTCTGCGCCTGGTGCTGGTGCAAAAAATACGGGGGACAAAAAGAGTAGGGGTCCCCCGTATTTTTTACACCAGCATCGGGCTCCACTAGCTGGACAGATAATGCCACAGCCGGGGGTCACTTTTATACAGCGCCCTGCGGCTGTGGCATTAAATATCCAACTAGTCACCCCTGGCCGGGGTACCCTGGGGGAGTGGGGACCCCTTCAATCAAGGGGTCCCCACCCAGCCACCCAAGGGCCAGGGGTGAAGCCCGAGGCTGTTCCCCCCATCCAAGGGCTGCGGATGGGGGGCTGATAGCCTTGAGAAAATTGAAAGAATATTGTGTTTTCCAGTAGTACTACAAGTCCCAGCAAGCCTCCCCCGCAAGCTGGTACTTGGAGAACCACAAGTACCAGCATGCGGGACAAAAACGGGCCTGCTGGTACCTGTAGTTCTACTGAAAAAAAATACCCAAATAAAAACAGGACACGCACACCGTGAGAGTAAAACGAACACCCGGACCAAACGGACCAGCCGCTGATCGCGGGTGACCTCACCGCTGACCGCAAAGTTCCCACCATTGAATATAATGGAGAGGCTTTGCGATGCGCTGTCTGACAGCTCAGACGCGCATAGCCAATCAGCAGAGTGCTACGAAGTAGCGCTTCCTGATTGGCTTAAGAGACCTTTCTGTGACAGCAGTCACGGGGGGGTGTCTGCATTCGGGGAAAGGGGTCCCATGTGTAAACATGGGACCCCTTTCAGTCCGTTTGGTCCGGGTGTTCGTTTTCTTTTTTTGCCAAGTACGTGGATTATAATCTGGACACTGGATGTAGGTGAGTATAATTTTATTCACAGGTACACGTGGATTCTACTTGGACAAGTGGACAGAGGTCGGCGTGTGAACATAGGTAAGTATGTGTGTGTGTCGACATGTGTGAAATAAAGTTTTACTCTCACGGCGTGCGTGTCCTGTTTTTATTTGAGTATTTTTTTCCAGTAGAACTACAGGTACCAGCGGGCCCGTTTTTCTCCCGCATGCTGGTACTTGTGGTTCTCCAAGTACCAGCTTGCGGGGGAGGCTTGCTGGGACTTGTAGTACTACTGGAAAACACAATATTCTTTCAATTTTCTCAAGGCTATCAGCCCCCCATCCGCAGCCCTTGGATGGGGGGGACAGCCTCGGGCTTCACCCCTGGCCCTTGGGTGGCTGGGGGGGACCCCTTGATTGAAGGGGTCCCCACTCCCCCAGGGTACCCCGGCCAGTGGTGACTAGTTGGATATTTAATGCCACGGCCGCAGGGCGCTGTAAAAAAGTGACCCCCGGCTGTGGCATTATCTATCCAGCTAGTGGAGCCTGATGCTGGTGTAAAAAATACGGGGGACCCCTACTCTTTTTGTCCCCCGTATTTTTTGCACCAGCACCAGGTGCAGAGCCCGGTGCTGGTTTTAAAAATACGGGGGATCCCCTGTCATTTTCCCCCCCGGATTTTTAGAACCAGGACCGGCTCGAAGAGCCCGAGGCTGGTTATGCTTAGGAGGGGGGACCCCACGCAATTTTTTTTCTGATTTTTACCATTCCATTTAAAAAAAAAAAATAATAATAAAAAATATATATATTTTTAAAAATATATAAATAATACTTGTGCCTCCAAAATAGACAAACCAAGTACCTAATCCCTTCTAATATAAATAGATATGCTATTACCAATAAAAAAAACACCAAAAAAAAAATGTTTTTCAATTTTTTTATTAGATTCCGCCAGCAAAGTGTGGCGGATTGAAAATGACGAATTTACTGTCTAAAAGCACTGTTGTCGAATTTCCAAACTTTAATTGAATATACTTTTGGCGAATTGCCGCATTTGTACCATTGCAGAAATGTCGAATTTGACAAATATCGAATTTCAAAAAGTCGAATTTGGAAAGTCCGTTTTTTTGGCGGAAAGTACTGAATTGCATTGTCGAATTATTTTTTTTGGGCGAAAATGTCCCGGTTTTCGACATTTTCGGGAATTCGACCGCAATTGCATATACCCCATAGTGAGATGAGGTAAGAATGTAGATTTGAAGCTAATTAACTCTCATACTACAGATTGATACATAATATAGCATTCACATAGTCCAGCCCACAAAATCCTCATTTAGTATTCAACTTTCCCTTGTATTAAAGACATTTGTTTTTAAATTTGCTTTCACTATTATAAACTTAGTATTCCAGCCTACCATTTCTTTTATAAAAATGAGTCCCCCAGTCCTTGTACTGCTGAAGACCTTACTCAGCCAGCCACTGTGATCAGTCAACACCGTTCCAGCTATTCCAGGACATAGGTTCCTCCTGTCTCCAACTGTAACTGTCCTTTATAATTCAAGACATTTCCGAGCTATCTGAAACCAACCAGCTCTCATGGTACAGAAAATCTATTGCCAACTTTTTATCCTTGTACCCATGGATTGTAGGTAAGAGATTATGGGGGAAGGTCAGAGGTTTATTACATCAGAGGCCCCAGTTTAACGGCAACAGAATCTTTAAGACCTCTGCCCTTTATACATATTCTATAGTAGAATAGTAAACAAAAAGGTATAGTAAAATATATATGGTACATCTAGTGCATACTTGCCTGCTTTTGAAAACTAGTTTCAGGGAGATTGTAGGTGTTAGCAGAATGCAATGCGCAGAGTACCATTTTGAGGGGGCAAGTCATACTCCGCTCAAAAAGCATGTCTAGCTCCACCTATGCGCATATCTATTGCCCCTCATTTTAGTGATTTGCAGACATTACAGAAAGCATTTTAGTGACCACCAGTCAATATGGGAAGCATTTCAGTGATCACCAGATAATACGGAGAGCATTTTCATGACCGCCAGACAATACAGAGATCATTTTAGTGACTTCCAGACATTATATAGAGAGCATTTTAGTGACCACCAGACAACATGGAGAGCCTTTTAGCGACCGCCGGACAATACTGAGAGTATTTTAGTGACCACCAGACAAAACGGAGAGCATTATAGTGACCACCAGATAATACGGAGCGCATTTTAGTGACCACCAGATAATATGGAGAGCATTTTAGTGACTGCCAGACAATACGGAGAGCATTTTAGTGACCACCAGACAATACGGAGAGCATTTTAGTGACCACCAGACAATACAGAGAGCATTTTAGTAACCACCAGACAATATGGAGAGCATGTTAGTGACTTCCAGACAATACGGAGAGCAATTTAGTTACCACCAGACAATACTGAGAGCATTTTAATGACCGCCAGACATTATGGAGAGCATGTTAGTGGCTGCCAGAAAATACAAAGAGCATTTTAGTGACTACCATACAATACTGAGAGAATTTTCATGACCACCATACAATACCTAGAGGATTTTAGTGACTACCATTCAATACTGAGAGCACGTTTGTGCCCACCAGGCAATACAGCATTTTAGTGACCACTAATCAACACAGATAGCATTTTTATGAATAAATATATATATATGCAATATGACACCACACTTCTATAACTGAGACCCTTAATAACCCCCAATATGGACCCCATGCTGGTTGTAGTGGGGATAAGTAATGGTACAATTGCTGGTGTATATAAATATATGCTGCCCCTTATGCTGTGCCAGAGACTCATTGGTGGCAGTGGACACTGTGGCGTAGAAGTATGACCCAGCGATATGGGAGGAAGTGGTATCAGTGCACATTATGTGCACTGATACCGCTTCCACCCCGATGTATTACAGTGGCTATGTGTGCCAGGTGACAGGGGCGCTATGCACCCCTGTCGTTATCATCCCTGCAATCTTTAAGATAGCGTACCGATGTGCGGGACAATGTGGCACTGACAGTTCCAACAACTGCAGCTATCAATTTTGACAGCTGCAGCTATCATTGACCCTCTACAGCACTGTCTATGGCTGCAGGCTCTGACAGCCAGAGATTGTGCTGAACAAAAACAATAAAGTTGTTTTTTTTTTGTTTTTTTTTATAACTGTGGGTGTCGACCGGCGCATGTGCACAATCTATGCATGCGCTGGCCAATGCAGCCGAAAAGGGAGAGTGCACTTTGGAAGTCAATCTGGGGCCTGCTTTGCTGTGCTAAATGGGTGAAGCAGGTCTTGTCAAATAATGGTAGAAAGCCTCAATGATCTACCCCCATACTTGCCTACCTGACCCTCTCCATGAGGGAGAAAATACTCTGTTTCTGGACTTTCCTGGTAATGTATGATTGCCATTACCTGTGGTGAGCTAGGTAATTGATAAGAAAGGTGTTTCACCACAGGTGATGGCAATCATACATTACCAGGAAAATCCAGGAACAGAGCATTTTCTCCCTCATGGAGAGGGTCAGGTAGGCAAGTATGGGGGTAGATCATTGAGGGTCAGGTAGGCAAGTATGTCTACCCCTCAAAGCAGCTCCAGGAGCTAGCATGTGGGTAATGGAACTGCATCCCACGCGCCAGCTACACAGAGTCTCGCGGGAGATACCTGTGTGGGCACCAAAGTGTGGAGGAGTGCAGCAGCAGTGAGTGGCAGTGAGCCCGGTGGTGCCACTGAGGATGTTGCTATATTGAGCAGAGTGTGCTGCAACGTGTTTGTGAAGCTGCCTGCATCTAAGGAACAGCAGACAGGAGAGGGGGAGCTGTAGGCAGACCAGGGTGGGACTGTGTACATCCCGCCCGGGCTTCCCTCCGTGCCTGTCGCCCTTTATTTCCAGACTTGCGCATACAAGATTTTAGCAGGAGGGGTCTGCAAAAAATGCGAGGAAAGGCTAGGTTTGCGAGGCAAGAAACAGGAGCCTTCCACTGAATGGGGGAGGGTAGGCAACTCTGCATTTAGCAAATAATATTTGTGGATATTTCCCTGAAAACACCTAATTTTGGGGAGTTAGCCGAAAATATTAAGTATCTTGGAATATATGTAAGAGGGACCGCAGCAGATATCACCAATGCCTGCTGCAGCCTTCCATACCTGCAGCAGCCGCATTCCCCATAAGTTTCTATTGGAGATGCAATGCTGACAAATTTATCAATAACCGGAATGCAAAGCATTCCCAATATTGGCCGCTGCAGGCAGAGGGTTTCCCCAGAAGTGTGCATGGGCAGCAGCCCTGGCACCACACTCGGCACATCACAGGGACCTCTCCCTGCGGGTGGCGGATAATACTTCCAGCCAATATGAGTGCATATTGCAAGCGCGATCCTTGGTGATAATATCATGCCAAGATTCCATTGAATACACGATAAATGATAAATGGGCCTCTGACTGTTTTTAAAGTCAGCTACAATCATCAGTGTCTATACAGATGGTGTAATGGTTAGCATTACTGCCTCATAGCACTGAGGTCATGGGTTCGAATCCCACCATGGCCCTAACTGTGTGGAGTTTGTATATTCTCCCCATACTTGTGTGGGTTTCCTCCGGGTTTCCTCCCACAATCCCAAAAAATATACTGGTAGGTCAATTGGCTCCCAACAAAATTAACCCTAGCGTGAATGTGTCTGTGTGTACATGTGGTAGGGAATATAGATTGTAAGCTCCACTGGGGCAGGGACTGATGTGGATGGGCAAATATTCTCTGTAAAGCGTTGCGGAATATGTGTGCGCTATATACATAACTGGTAATAAATAAATAATAATAATAATAATAATAATAATAAATTGCCCATAATTCAAGTAAAATGTAAATCTGAATTCTGTGTAAGGGCGAGATGCACTAAGAAGACGGTACTAATTGCATATGCACTAACATCGCAGTGGTACGAATTGCATATGCGATGAGCGCCGGTCACTGGACTTCCGGGTATCGGCCCCAGGAGTCCGTTTGGATATGTGCTTTAGCCGTGGGGAATGCTGGGAGGTATCCAACTGGATCCCTCACACAGCACAGTAAGGAAAGAAACCCATTAGGATTCTATAGGAAGCCGGGGATAGAGGGCTTAGCACATAAGGAAATGCTGTAAAAAAAAACAACAACTGGGTTTTTACCGCAGTGTTCCTTTAATGCATACCACTCTATATGAGAGGTGAGGGGGAAAAAGGCTTTATGATTGCATCAGTTTGACCAGCTAGTTTGGACTGCCTTATCCACCATGCAGCAGCAGCAGGATGCAGCACCATCCACCATGCAGCCGCAGCTCCATGATGCAGTTTAACTACCTTACATTTTAGTTGTAACAGGCTACCGCTGTGGGGGGGAGAAAGAAGAGACTACCAATGCTGCCACCTGTGCTGGTGACACTGCCACGCAGAAATCCTCTCCTCCGATACTATGCAGAAAGATTCTTCTCCTATGCAGCCACTGCTATCCTCAATCCTGCCGGTAGCCGGGATTTAAATAACATGATGCCCAAATTATGACATCACCCATGCAGGCCCCGCCCCCACATTCCAGATTCGCTGATAATGCAAACTGCGCATGCGTGAATCCGGAATGTCGGGGGCAGGGCCTGCACGGGTGATGTCATAATGGGGGTGTCATGTTATTTAATTGTGGGCTACCGCAGTTGTGGGTAACAGTAGCCATGCAGGCCCCGCACCCTGGCATGTCGAACTCACGCATGCGCAGTTCGTATAATCGGCAGGCAACACAGAAAATCGTGAGTACCCGGAGGTTTGGCAGGGCAGCGGGAGGCTCGTGTAAAAAATGAGAGCCCCTCGCTGAATGCGGGAGGGTAGGCACCCTGCAACAGTTAGTACTGATATCAGCTTTTCACCCTGTCGCTTACATGTGCCACTAAGGGTCAGCAGGGGGGTAAGGAGTCCAGGTTGCAGACAAGGAGTTAAAAAGAGGCTACAACAATAAAAATCATGGGCATTAGGAAGTTGAATTGCAAAAATTCATCTAATAAGGGAACTGTAGCGGGATACAGTATGTGCAATGTGACTGTCACTGGAGATGACATTGTGGTTCCCAGCCATTGTCTTCTCTTTGCGCATCTGGAAATTACAGTGTTAAAATCTCAGAGATCCAAGCCCACCCGAACTTTGCTGATCTGAGGGAATCCCAGTGGTGGCTCGGGTTTTCCCACCTTGCTATTATTCTGAAATGAGGCAAAACATCATCATCCCAGCTTGATTAAATATATATGGGCCTAACCCTCACGATGAGCAGGGAACTGTGGGGGGGAGAGCACCGGTACCAGGCTCAGCAGGGACATCTCCATTGGTACTGAGTGTGCTCCCCACATTCTCATACCCACCTGTACTATGATCATACAAAATAATGTTAATCCAATTTCCCTTCCACCACTGGTTACCTGCTATTGTTCCCCAAACTCCCCCCCCCACCACCACCACCACCCTGTTGTTGTTGTTGTTGTTGTTGTTGTTGTTGTTGTTGTTGTTTTCTCTCTCTTCCACCTCCACTGATTGCACACACTGCCATTGTGCCCTACATACAGGGTACATCATACTACTGCACAAGTGTCAGTTTTCCCATATAAGCACTGGGCCCTTGTATGGCTCACCTCCCACAGTAACCTTCGTAGTGTGCCCAACATGGCTGCCTCATCTGTTACGCTTGTGGATGGGATGAAAAATACATAGACCTGGTGGTTTTGTTGGAACCCTATTCTGAACTTCAGGACTCTGAAATCATCCCCATTTTGTGTCATCTCTTCTAGGGGTAGATTATTCCACCCTGGGTAATCATACGCTGTGCACCCAAGATGGCTGCCGCACCTGGTACCTTGTGAGGGTGGAATATACAACCCTTGGAAGTTATTACCCAAAATGCCTACACCAATAATGCATTATGCTTCTGTATGCTTAAGGTTTTATTTTATGTCTGTGTGGCTTAGCTATTGCTGTATTACTTAAATCCTCTGTATTATGTTCATTGTGTTTGATGTCTGTAAAGCTCCTTGAGTCCTGTTGGAGAAAGAGCGCTATATAAATAAAATTATTATTATTATTTTTATATGGACCCTGCAGAGGTGACTCGCACCATTTCTGATCATGCTGCTGTGCTGTGCTGTGTCCACTGGCGGCTGTGCTGTGTTCATCCACTCCCTGGGGTATATTTACTAAGGTCCCGATTTTGACCGAGATGCCGTTTTTTCTTCAAAGTGTCATCTCGGTAATTTACTAAGCAAAAATCACGGCAGTGATGAGGGCATTCGTAATATTTTGGAAGTCCTAGGAAAAAATCACGAATCAATACACCATTGGTCAAATACGCCTGCAATTTGGTAGAAATCGGTCATTTACTAAAAAGTGCAAAACACAAACACTGCCGACAAGAGCCAAACACTGCCATGATGAAATACAAATCGTGAAAATGGGCTAAAAAAAAACAGACCTGCTTTTTTATCCCGTGTTTGTATAGGCATGCACGGATCCATGAGATCCGTGCATGTTTTTCAGTGGGAAGGGGTGGGAAATGTTATAATTTTTTTTTTTTAAAATGCGTTGGGTCCCCCCTCCTAAACCAAACCAGCCTCGGGCTCTTTGAGCCGGCCCTGGTTGCAAAAATATTGGAAAAAATTGACAGGGGTTCCCCCATATTTAAGCAACCAGCACCGGGCTCTGCGCCTGGTCCTGGTTCCAAAAGTTCGAGCTCACATATAACACTCATTGACACATTTGTCAACTTGATGATACTGTTCTCATAGAGAAACCTCTTCTACCATTTCTGCTCCCTCTCTAAATGTGGGATTGAGCAGCAGAAGTATAGCTGGTGACATAGAAATTGAGGATGCCACTGTGTAAGTGCAAAAGGATAAGGGGTATATATGTTTAGCTGACGCCAGCAATGAGGCTGTTGGTGATGAGGATGTTGTTTGTGTAAGTCAGGGACCAGTGAAAGCGGTTCTTGCATGTGATAAGAAGGACATTGTCAAGTCTATGTATAGGACAAAAAAATCCACCACTTATGTGTGTCATTATTTTCACCCAAATCCTGACAACATTTGTCTAGCCATCTGTAGCATTTGCAAAGCCACAGTTAGTAGAGGTAGAGACCATAACCATCTAGGAACCCCTCCCTGTTACGTCATTTGCAGCGAGTTCATGGAAAGTTTTGGGGAAAATCAGAAACTTTTGCAAAAAATACCAGCAAGTAGTACAGCATCAGCTAGCTGTCTTCTCTCAGCTAGATGCCAGCTCCTGCAATCTCCACCACCAACACCTGCATCATCAATATCCTCACTCTTGACCCTAAGTGGTCCTACATCCAATTTGATAAGTCTAAGTGACTCCTCCCCTATCCAGTATTCCTCAGAAGAATCCTCAAGCACTAGTCCTGCTGCTTACAAAAATTGACTGTTAAACAAGCCATTGAGAGAGAAAGCAACTATGACAGCTGTCACCCAGGTGCACAGCGATCACGTGCACTATGACAGCTCTGCTAGTATTACATTTGCAGACAATATCCGCAATTAATGTAGCAGGTTTTGGACAGTTAATTGAGATCCTGTGTCCCTGGTGCCAAATTCCATCTCGGTTTCAGGTCGTTAAAAAAAAATCATAATTTGTGATGTGCAACCAGTTATGAAAATGCCATTTGTCTATTTACCACCTTCTCAGGTATATTCTGTCATACTATATGACAGATGGCCAGTCTGTAATTAACTGGCTAGTGTTTACTCTGAATCACTAGGCATGGATCTGTTTGTAAAGAGGTCTGTTTACTATAAAAGAGGTCATGCCTACAGGCCAAAAAACGTTCAGTCTAAGAAAGTGTCAAATCTCTTTTATGACAAAAGCCATAACATTCCAGACCCTTAGGCTTCAAACTGACTGAGGTAGATAATTAAATAACTCCTGCTGACTTGACCAGGAAGCCCTTCAGATACCTCAGTACAAACAATTAATTTTGGTTTTGGAAGAGTAAAAATCTAAAAGGGTGGGTGTGTCATGAGTAGTTGCTGCAAAGATAAATATGCCTGTTAAAGTTTATCCAAGGTGCACTTTTTGGGGACAATCATGCGCTTATCATCTTATCTCTGTGAAGCCCCCACAACGGAACTCCTAAATTCTTTGAAGTAAGTTCTTGAATTTCTGAAACGGTATTCCTTTTATTTCTCTCTGAAATTATCATTTGTGTGTATTTTTAAAGTAAGCATATATATTTTGTAATTTTTGATTCTTGAAATGAACACTTAATTTCTTATTCTGACATTCTGTGTTCTTAACCTACGCCTTGTGAGGCACACTTGCTACTGATTTTTAAAGCGTATTTACTGTAAGCATAACCAAAAGGCCAATGTGGGAGGAGCCCCAACGTCTTCGGTGGTGGCAATCAATATATTTTCTTGTTAGGATAACTGCCATACACCAATGTCAAGGTCTCCCAACTCAGTAGGAGTTCTGAAGGTGGTTGTGACTGTGGCATAATTATTGGCCTACAAAATACCATTATACCCACTGTCCACTTAACCACAGAAGTGGACAAGTGGACAAGGCAAAATAAAAATTACATGACTGCGACAGCCCACTGGGTGGGTAAATCCCCATTAGCAGCAGGAATAGCAGCAGCTAACAGAAATACCAGCTCATTCAGAAGCAGGCTGATCTGTGTATCCAAAGCCTCACTAAGAGTTAAAAAAAAAAAAATTTTTTAAATGACTGCAGGAGATGCTGTCTGTAGCCCGAAAACTTTCAGGACATTTTGGTCATTCAGAAGCTGCATGCAGAAGACTGTAGGCCTGCAAGAACAATTCAATCTGCCCTGCCATTAACTGAAGTAACAGGTAGTAACAAGTAGCGATGAGGGGGTCCAGTTCTTCGTGAACCGGACCCACCCTAACTTCGCGATCCGAATCCGAGTCCGGCTTGGGGTTTCCTGCCAGACTCGGATCCCAAAAGGAGACAAAACATCATCCCGCTGTCAGATTCTTGCAGGTTTTGGATTCTATAAAGGTCCCCGGTGGTCAGCGCCATCTTCACTTCGGCTGTAGAGAGTGTGCTGGACGGACGTGTCCATCTCAGTACTTTGTTGTCTGGCTTGGGGTGGGTTCTCTGACTGCTGTGTAAGTCCAGGAGTGCTCTGTCTGCTGTATCAGTCCAGGCAGAGCCGGATTAAGGGGAGAGCCCAGGGGACACATTACCCTGGGCCCCCCAAATTTAAGGGCCCCCCGAGCCTGCCGTGAAGCACTGGCAGTTTTGCATGTTTTTTTTTTTTTTATGAAGTTCAGCAAACTGTGTTTCAGAGTCGGAGACAGCATTGTCTCTGTCTCTGCACTAGGCGGGACCACCCACAGGCACTAAAGTGCTGCCGAGAACTCTCCTCACAGAGAGCTCTGATCAGCAGAGCTCTCTGTACTGGACACATGACTCACAGTGGAAGGAGCTGCTGAGCATGTGCAGCATCAGCAGCAGCTCCTGTGCTTAACTAACTCGTCAGAATCTCCTTCTCTTCTCTTAAATTGGTTAGTGCTGTGTGTGTGTTTCTGTAGATATGCTGTTTGTTTGTTTGTTTGTTTGTTTGTTTGTTTGTAGGTATGTAGTGTGTGTGTGTGTGTGTGTGTGTGTGTGTGTGTGTGTGTGTGTGTGTGTGTTTGCAGGTGTGTATGCATGCTGAGTGTGTGTGTGTGTGTGTGTGTGTGTGTACTGTATGTATGCTATGTGTGTTTATGTAGGTATGGTGTGTGTGTGTGTGTGTGTGTGTGTGTGTGTGTGTGTGTGTGTGTGTGTGTGTGTGTGTGTGTGTGTGTGTGTGTGTGTGTTTTGTGTGGATGTATGCTGTGTGGATGTAAGTATGCTGTATGTGTATATGTTAACAGTTTTCTTCTTGTAGTACTATAGGGTTTAGGATTAGTTGATATACTTCATTTTGTGACAGGCAGATTATACAATCCTGTACTGTTGTAACCATCAGCTTGCCTATCCCTAGATGCAAGCAGATCATGCCCCCACATCATACTATCACCACCTACTGTGTGAAAGGTTTGCGGTGACCCTGTGCCTCGCAGACTAGCCACAACATCCAATCCTCTGAGTCTAGCTGAGCACTACAGTGTGATATTGTTTTTCTACAGTGTATACATACGCTAATTTTCTATTGAATAATATGTGCTATATGTTGTTACCGGCTCTAACAGCTTTCTGCTTATACTTTTATCTATCCTATATATATATATATATATATATATATATATATATATATATATATATACGCACACACATGTAAGGAACATCCCCTTCCTATATACACTATATTTAGTCCTCTGGGGCCCCCCTTGTCTAAAGTACCCCGGGCCCCCTGAAGCCTTAATCCGGCCCTGAGTCCAGGGATGCCCTGTCTGATGTATCAGTCCAGGGTGCTAAGTCTGCCATATCAGTCCAGGGGTGCTAAGTCTGCTGTATTAGTCCAAGCGGGGTGCTCTGTCTGCTGTATCAGTACAGGGGTGCTCTGTCTGCTGTATCAGTCCAGGGATGCTATGTCTGCTGTATTATTCCAGGCGGGGTGCTCTGTCTGCTGTATCAGTCCAGGGGTGCTCTGTCTGCTGTATCTGAAAGGGGTGATCTGTCCGTCCATCCAGAGGCTCTGCCCCAGTGTAAAATTAAAATAATAAAAGCTAAAAACAAAAAGCCTAAAAATATAATTATAAAAAAAAAAAAATTGTTTGTCCTGTACGCCAGTGTACTATACAATTATTATTTTATTTTCATAAGTGCTGTGACACTGCCAGTCAGACTGCAGTATATTATTATTTTGTACACATACTTGTATTGTGGTGAAGATCAACTGCTGTGTTTGAATACTATTTCTGACGCACACACATATTGTGTGATGCTGTGGGTGAAGGTGGTGTCACAGTAATATATATTATTTCCTACTCATACACGTATTGTGTGACACTGTTGGTGAAATTAAACCGAAGTGTTTAATTACTATTCCTAGTGGGAGGGAGGGCCCAAGGACAATTCCATCTTGCACCTCTTTTCTTTGCATTAAGTGCTGTTTGGAGCAATGCTGACTGTGATGACAAACATTTGTATAGTCTATTAAACTGCCACCCAGTATGCCACTGCAGTGCCATTCTGTTTCCTAGATGTGCCATGTTGGAAGTTGAGGTGCCACATGTTTGTGCCGCCCACTGCTGTTGCTTAGCTTAGTCATACAGCTACCTCGATGCAACCTTTTGGCCTAAACTGGATAAAATCAATATTGTCTGGAAATGAGTGGATATTAATGTTATTGAGGTTAATAAAACTGTAGGAACAAAAACAGGCCTAAATTCTGTGATCCAAAACAAATACAGATCCAAAATACGAAGGAGATACAGATCCAAAACAAGAACCAAAAACCCAAGATTTGGACAGCGCACACCTAGTAACAAGGTGGAATTCCACCCTTTACATACTTCAGAAGTTGGAGCAGAAAGCCATCCAAAAGCTACACAACAAGCCATGACACTGGAAGAGGAGTAATGTACCTTACTGCAGCACAGTGGAGAATACTTTTATGTGTTGTGGAAGGTGCTGAAACCATTTAAAGTAGTCACCTGTGAAGTGAGTTCAGACACTGCTAGCTTCAGTCAGGTGATTCCCCTAATTAGACTTTTGGAAAAGCAGCTTGAGAAATTGAAGGAGGAGATGAAACTAAGCGATTCCACTAAATATGTCAGACCTGTAGATCAAGTCCTTTATTTGCTTTGCCAGGATCCATGGATTGGCAATATCCTGAAATCGAATCCCCATATTTTGGCAATGTGCTTGATCCTACATAGGTTTAAGTCATATTTCATTTCTTTCTTTCCAATGGATCCAGATCTTAAGAGATGCAAAGAGCTCCTTGTGAGCAAGTTGGTAGCTCAAGTGGCAACTACTGCTGCCATGAAAAACTCAGCTTTCCCAGGAGACCCTGTGGTGATGCAGGAGTCAATGCAACATTTTGATATCTGGTTGGTTCTAAAAAAGTGCCCAAAATCAGTGACACCTCTACCGTTACTCTATCTGATATGGTCAACATCTAAAGAATGGTGGAGGATTATTTAAATGACAGTGTATAAATAGGCATGTTACAGCGTCTCTTGGAGTACTGGAAGAAAAAAAGGCTATTTGGAAGCCCTTGTTTAAAGTCAGTTTGCATTACTTGAGCTGCCCACCCCCTAGTGTGTACTCAGAAAGAGTTTTCAGCACAAGCGGGAACCTTGTCAGCGATTGGTATAGGAGGCTACTTCAAAATTATGGGCTGCACTTTTGTAGAGCATTGGCGATAGTATCCGGATGGTAGGTCGACAGTACTTAGGTCGACAGTAAATAGGTTGACCACTAATGGTTGACATGGTCAAGGTCAACATGGGAAAAGGTCAATGCAGTAAAAAGGCAGACACATGACAGGTCAACACATGAAAATGTCAACATATCTTTTTTACAATTTTTTTCATTTTTACTTTTTCGTACTTTACCATCTACGTCAGGGGAGGAGAACCTCCTGCCCGCGGGCCATATAAGGCCCGCAAAGCCGTTTGGTCCGGCCCACCCGCTCCTCTCAGTGAGACACGCCGCCGCACAGTCCGGCGGCAGCGTGTCTCAGCTGTCACCACACGGAGGAGAGCGCGGCTATTGTCGGGCGGCGGCGGCGTGTAGGACTTTAAAGCAGCCACCGGTTCATGAGCCAATCAGAGCTCGCGGACCGGCAGCCAATCAGGAGCCACGGCTGCCGGTCCGCGAGCTCTGATTGGCTCTCGAACCGGCAGCTGGTATCAAATCTTACACGCCGCTGCCCAACATAGCCGCGCTCTCCTCTGTGTCCCCGCCGAAAGGAGCGGTAAGCAGGACGGGGGGGGGGGGCATCTGTATACCTGGCACTGTGGGGGTCATCTGTATACCTGGCACTGTGGGGGACATCTGTATACCTGGCACTGTGGGGGCATCTGTATACCTGGCACTGTGAGGGGCATTTGTATAACTGGCACTGTGGGGACATCTGTATACCTGGCACTGTGGGGGCATCTGTATACCTGGCACTGTGGGGACATCTGTATACCTGGCACTGTGAGGGGTATTTGTATACCTGGCACTGTGGGGGCATCTGTATACCTGGCACTGTGGGGGCATCTGTATACCTGGCACTGTGGGGGCATCTGTATCCCTGGCACTGTGAGGGGCATTTGTATACCTGGCACTGTGGGGGCATTTGTATGCCTGGCACTGTGGGGGCATCTGTATGCCTGGCACTGTGAGGGGCATTTGTATACCTGGCACTGTGGGGGCATTTGTATACCTGGCACTCTGGGGGCATCTGTATACCTGGCACTGTGAGGGGCATTTGTATACCTGGCACTGTGGAAGCAATTGTGGATCTGGAACTGCACTATTGGGGGCATATGTGTATCACGTCCCATTTTAACTGGCCACACCCATTTTCTTGGCGCGCGCGGGGGCAGACTTGTATGGCCCCCGAAGGATTTTATAAATATCCAAATGGCCCTCGGTAGAACAAAGGTTCCCCACCCCAGATCTACGTGGACTATGACTGGAAATAGTAATCTTTGCCAAGCACAGCGGTAGCAGAGTAAGGCACCTTGCCCGCAGCATGGCAAGCAAAGGGAGTCATGCAAGGGGATGCAGTGCACAAATTTGGGATTCTGGTCATGTTACTCAAAAAACGACACCAAAAACATTTAAAAATCTCATGTCGACCTTTTCATGTGTATGCCTGTCCCGTGTCGACCTTTTCACCGTATGTATGGTCAAATCCCCATAGAGCGGGGAAATGAAAGAGAAACCAGTTTGTCTAGGGTGCACACAACCCAACCTATATACAATACAATGCTGTAATTATTATGAGCATATATCCCTTAACAATGATGTCTAATAAAGGCCTAAATGCCTGTAAAATAAACTTTTATTTATATATATATTTATATATAAGTATTATTGTAGTATTGGGACTAAATATGTCCTTTATTAATTGTCGAGTGAAGTGTTAAAATCAAAAGCAAAAATAAATGTGAAAGAAAATGGAATAAAGTGAATAAAGATTTAAAAACAAAGCAACTGTGTTGTTCCCTTTATTTTTCTTGTGTTTATTTGCACACGTTCAAGAACCAGAAGAATATTTATGTATTATATATGCGGCACTGTGCCAGTGCTGAGTTAATATAAATGACAACTAAGATGATATCAATTGGAGCTTTGACAATGTATCATAGAAAAAATGCTTTGCTGGCTGCTGGCTCATAAACTGTTGCTAAAAATTGTAATAGTGAAGTACAAATATTGCAACAGTTATTTACTGTCCCTGCTGTTAGGGCTGTGAATGTGGGGGGTAATTCTGAGTTGATCGCAGCAGGATTTTTGTTAGCAGTTGGGCAAAACCATGTGCACTGCAGGGGGGGGCAGATTTAACATGTGCAGAGAGAGTTAGATTTGGGTGGGGTGTGTTCAATCTGCAATGTACATTGCAGTGTAAAAATAAAGCAGCCAGTATTTACCCTGCACAGAAACAAAATAACCCACCCAAATCTAACTCTCTCTGCACATGTTATATCTGCCTCCCCTGCAGTGCACATGGTTTTGGCCAACTGCTAACAAAAATCCTGCTGCAATCAACTCAGAATTACCCCCGTGGTGAGGTAGTCCTTTGGATACTTGTTAACAAGATGAATTCTACATGCAAGATAAGAAACAGAGTTGCTATGTCTCTGAATATAGTAATAGGTTACTAATCACCACGCACTATGAATGAGCTATATAATGTGATTATGCCAGCAAGCCGAGAAGACTGGCGGGGATATATATGCTCAAGCAGGGCCGAAACTAGGGTTACTGTCACCTGGGGCAAGACAGTCATTTGGCACACACACACACACACCCTTCCCCCACCTCCCAGTTATATAGAAATACATCCTCCCATACATGTATACACCATCAATAATACACAGTACGGTACATATCTACACAGCCCCTGAATATACACATACTACCAAAATAAACATATATACGTGCCCCTGTATATACACATACCCCAATATACTGTGATTAAATACACCCCTCCTATACATACAAATGAAGTACCCACCCCGGGTACTCCAGCATACATACACAACACCGGGTTACACTGCACTGCTCCAGTACACACACACAGGGTTACACTGCACTGCTCCAACACATGCACACACACACACAGGGTTACACTGCACTGCTCCAGTACACACACACATGGTTACACTGCACTGCTCCAACACATGCACACACACACAGGGTTACACTGCACTGCTACAACACATGTACACGTAGGGTTACACTGCACTGCTCCAACACACATACACACAGGGTTACACTGAACTGCTCCAGCACACATAACCACAGGGTTACACTGAACTGCTCCAACACACATACACACAGGGTTACACTGCACTGCTTCAACATACACACACAGGGTTACACTGCACTGCTCCAACACATACACACACACACACACACACACACAGGGTTACACTGCACTGCTCCAACACACAGTGTTACACTGAACTGCTCCAGCACACACGCACACACACAGGGTTACACTTCACTGTTCCAACACACATACACACAGGGTTACACTGAACTGCTCCAACACACATACACACAGGGTTACACTCCACTGCTTCAACATACACACACAGGGATACACTGCACTGCTCCAACACATGCACACACACAAAGGGTTATACTGCACTGCTCCAACACACATACACACGGGTGTAGTACGGGTGACCGGCGGTCTCCTGACCGCCGGTCACCTTACCGACGCCGGGATCCCGGCAGCATACCGACGCCGGGATCCCGGCGGGGAGGGGCGAGTGCAGCAAGCCCCTTGCGGGCTCGCTGCGCTCGCCACGCTGCGCTCGCCACGCTGCGGGCTCGGTTGCGACCTGCGGTCGCCACGGGTTCTATTCCCACTCTATGGGTGTCGTGGACACCCACGAGTGGAAATAGTCCCTGTTGGTCGGCATGCCGACCATCGGGACAGTGAGCCGTCGGGCTCACGGAGGAGGTTATGTGACTGTCGGTCAGCCGACCGGCGGTCACATGACTACCACCCCATACACACAGGGTTACACTGCACTGCTCCAACACACAGGATTACACTGCACTGCTCCAACACACATACACACTCACAGGGTTACACTGCACTGCTCCAACACACATACACAGTCACACAGGGTTACACTGAACTGTTCAAGCACACATACACACAGGGTTACACTGCACTGCTTCAACAAATACACACACACACACACACACACTCAGGGTTACACTGCACTGCTCACACACACTAGGTTAAAGTACACTGCACACACACATATTGTACATATATAGCTGCCCGCCTCTCCCTACCTACTTTTAGTGCTGATCTGCTGTGTCAGTCAGGGCCCCCTCCTCTCCATTTCTGAAGTGCGCTGTCACAGTGACAGTCACACACACAGCGCTGGCAGAAGCGACGGCTGTGTTTCCGGGAAGCAGCTGTAGCCTCTACGGAAGTATCCTGGCGCAGCGGAGCGGGACGGCGCCTCTTCAACCCTGCGCCATCCTGCACTGGTCGTTCCCGCTTACTGCCTCGCGCCGAAGCGTCCTGGTGCAGCGGAGCGGGACAGCGCATCATCAACCCTGTGCCGTCCTGCACTGGTCGTTCCCGCTTACTGCCTCGCGCCGGTGCCCTCTCCTTTTCCGCGCCCAGGTCGCGTGCCCCCTAGCCCCCCCTAGTTGCGGCCCTGGCTCAAGGAGTGTCTGTCCTGATTATTTGATATATATTAATGTATATATCTTCTGATGTTCTATATTTCTCTGACGTCCTAGTGGATGCTGGGGACTCCGTAAGGACCATGGGGAATAGACGGCTCCGCAGGAGACTGGGCACATCTAAAGAAAGCTTTAGGACTATCTGGTGTGCACTGGCTCCTCCCCCTATGACCCTCCTCCAAGCCTCAGTTAGATTTCTGTGCCCGGCTGAGCTGGATGCACACTAGGGGCTCTCCTGAGCTCCTAGAAGAAAGTATAGTTTAGGTTTTTTTATTTTCAGTGAGACCTGCTGGCAACAGGCTCACTGCAACGAGGGACTAAGGGGAGAAGAAGCGAACCTACCTAAGTGGTGGTAGCTTGGGCTTCTTAGGCTACTGGACACCATTAGCTCCAGAGGGATCGAACACAGGACCCGACCTCGTCGTCCGTTCCCGGAGCCGCGCCGCCGTCCCCCTTACAGAGCCAGAAACAAGAAGGTGGTCCGGAAAATCGGTGGCTGAAGACTTCTGTCTTCTCCAAGGTAGCGCACAGCACTGCAGCTGTGCGCCATTGCTCCTCATGCACACCACACACTGCGGTCACTGATGGGTGCAGGGCGCTGGGGGGGCGCCCTGAGCAGCAATAATAACACCTTGGCTGGCAAAACTAACACCATATATAGCCCCAGAGGCTATATAGGTGTATATTAACCCCTGCCAGAAACGATAAAATAGCGGGAGAAAGCCCGCCGAAAAAGGGGCGGAGCCATCTCCCTCAGCACACTGGCGCCATTTTCCCTCACAGCTCTGCTGGAGGGATCGCTCCCTGGCTCTCCCCTGCAGTCCCGCACTACAGAAAAGGGTTAAAAAGAGAGGGGGGGCACAAATTAGGCGCAGTATATATATATATATATATATATATATATTATGCAGCTATAAGGGAAAACACTCTCTATAGGTGATATCCCTGTGATATATAGCGCTCTGGTGTGTGCTGGCATACTCTCCCTCTGTCTCCCCAAAGGGCTTTGTGGGGTCCTGTCCTCTGTCAGAGCATTCCCTGTGTGTGTGCTGTGTGTCGGTACTGCCGTGTCGACATGTATGATGAGGATAATGATGTGGAGGCGGAGCAAATGCCTGTGAATGGGATGTCACCCCCCTGCGGGGTCGACACCGGTGTGGATGGACTTATGGAAGGAATTACGTGACAGTGTCAACTCCTTACATAAAAGGTTTGACGACATAGGACAGCCGGCTGCTCAGCTTGTACCTGTCCAAGCATCTCACATGTCATCAGGGGCTCTAAAACGCCCGCTACCTCAGATGGCAGACACAGATGTTGACACGGATACCGACTCCAGTGTCGACGATGATGAGACTAGTGTACCTTCCAATAGGGCCACCCGTTACATGATTGAGGCTATGAAAAATGTATTACACATTTCTGATAATACCCCAGATACCACAAAAAAGGGTATTATGTTGGTGACAGAAAACTACCAGTAGTTTTCCTGCATCTGAGAAATTGATATGAGGTGTGTGAGGAAGCGTGGACTTCCCCCGATAAGAAATTGATAATTTCTAAAGCAGCGTACCCTTTTCCGCCAGAGGATAGGTCACGTTGGGAAATAACCCCTAGGGTAGATAAAGCGGTTACACGCTTATTAAAAAAGGTGGCACTACCATCACGGATACGGCCGCCCTGAAGGACCTGCTGATAGAAAGCAGAAAACTACCCTTAAAGCTATATACACACACACGGGCATTATATTGAGACCTGCTATTGCCTCGGCATGGATGTGCAGTGCGGCAGCTGCGTGGTCAGATTCCCTGTCGGATAATATTTATACTATAGATAGGGACAATATTTTGCTGAAAATAGAGCATATAAAAGACGCTGTCTTATACATGCGTGATGCACAGAGGGATATTTGCCGACTGGCATCACTAATAAGCGCTATGTAAAACCATTGCCGCCAGACGGGGGTTATGGACTCGGTAATGGTCGGGCGATGCCGATTTAAAACGGCACATGGAAGTTTGCCCTAGAAGGGGGTGGAACTGTTTGGGGATGGTCTTTCAGACCTCGTTTCCACAGCTACGGCTGGGAAATTAAAACTTTTGCCACAAGCTACCCCACAGCAAGAGTAAGCACTGTATTATCAGGTACAGTCCCTTCGGCCCCAGAAAAGTAGAGAGCTAGAGGCTCATCTTTTCTGCCAAGAGGAAAAGGTAGAGGGAAAAAGCTGCAGCACACAGCTAGTTCCCGGGAGCAGAAGTCTTCCCCTGCGTCCGGTAAGTCCACAGTATGACGCTGGGGCTGCTCAGGCGGACCCGGGTACGGTGGGGGCCCGTCTCAGAAATTTCAGCGCACAGTGGGCTCTCTCACAGGTGGATCCCTGAGTTCTTCAAACAGTATCTCAGAGGTACAGGCTGGAATTCGAGACGTCTCCCCCCCGCCGTTTACTAAAATCTGCCTTACCGGCAACTCCCTCTGCCAGGGAGGCAGTGTTGGTGGCAATCCAAAAAACTGTATTCACAGCAAGTGATTATCAAGGTACCCCTCCTTCAACAGGAAAAGGGTTACTTTTCCACAATGTTTGTGGTACCGAAACCGGACGGTTCGGTGAGACCCATCTTAAATATAAAAAATCCTTGAACACATATAACAAAAGATTCAAGTGCAAGATGGAATCGCTCAGGGCGATTATTGCGAACCTGGACGAGGGGGATTACAGGGTCTCTCTGGACATCAAGGATACTTACCTGCATGTCCCCATTTACCCTCCTCACCAGGAGTACCTCAAGGTTGTGGTACAGGACTGTCTCTATCAGTTCCAGACGCTGCCGTTTGGATTATCCACGGCACCGAGGGTCTTTACCAGGGTAATGACCGAAATGATGATACTCCTTCGCAAGAAGGGAGTTTTAATTATCCGGTATTTGGACGTTCTCCTGATAAAGGCGAGGTCCAAGGAACAGTTGGTAAGGGGGTAGCACTTTCTCGGGAAGTGCTGCAACAGCAGGACTGGATTCTCAATTCCAAAGTCACAGCTGGTCCCGACGACACGTCTTCTGTTCCTGGGAATGATTCTGGAAACAGACCAGAAAAAAGTGTTTCTTCCAATGGAAAAAGCCGAGGAGTTGTCATCTCTAGTCAGAAACCTCCTAAGACCGGGACAGGTGTCGGTACATCAATGCACACGAGTCCTGGGAAAAAATGGTAGCTTCGTACGAAGCAATTCCATTCGGAAAGTTCCACGCAAGGATTTTCCAGTGGGACCTGTTGGACAAATGGTCCGGGTCCCATCTCCAGATACAGCAGCGGATAACCCGGTCGGCAAGAACCAGGGTGTCGCTGCTGTGGTGGCTGCAGAGGGCTCATCTACTAGAGGGCCGCAGATTCGGAATACAGGACTGGGTCCTGGTGACCACGGATGCCAGCCTTCGGGGCTGGGGTGCAGTCACACAGGGAATAAAATTCCAAGGACTATGGTCCAAACAGGAGTTTTCACTTAACATAAATTTTCTGGAGATAAGAGCCATTTACAAGGCCCTAAGCAAAACAAGGCCCCTGCTTCACCAGCCGTACTGTTCCAATCAGACAACATCATGGCGCTCGCCCATGTAAACAGGCAGGGCGGCACAAGAATCAGGAGGGCAATGGCAGAAGCCACAAGGATTCCCCGTTGGGCGGAAGATCATGTGGTAGCACTGGCAGCAGTGTTCATTCCGGGAGTGGACAACTGGGAAGCAGACTTCTGCAGCAGACTCCACCCGGGAGAATAGGGACTTCATCCAGAAGTCTTACAAATGCTAGTAAACCGTTGGGAAAGACCACAGGTGGACATGATGGCGTCCCGCCTCAATAAAAAAGATATTGCGCCAGGTCAAGGGAACCTCAGGCGATCGCTGTGGACGCTCTAGTGACACCGCGGGTGTACCAGTCGGTTTATGTGTTCCCTCCTCTCCCTCTCATACCCAAGGTACTGAGGATAATAAGAAAAAGAGGAGTAAGAACTATACTCATTGTTTCGGATTGGCCAAGAAGGGCTTGGTACCCGGAACTTCAAGAGATGATCTCAGAGGACCCATGGCCTCTGCCACTCAGACAGGATCTGCTGCAGCAGGGGCCCTGTCTGTTCAAAGACTTACCGCGGCTGCGTTGACGGCATGGCGGTTGAACACCGGATCCTGAGTGAAAAAGGCATTCCGGAGGTAGTCATTCTTATCCTGATCAAAGCCAGGAAGGATGTCAGCCTGAAGTTCAGACGTTAGGGAGTGCTGCATATTCAGCCCCTTCTTTGTGCCCCAGTGGCACCTTGGGATCTCAATGTGGTTTTGGAGTTCCTGGAATCACATTGGTTTAAGCCACTTAAAACCGTGGATTGAAATAGCTCACATGAAAAGTGGTCATGTGTTGGCTTTGGCTTCGACCAGGCATGTGTCAGAATTGCCGGCTTTGTCAAAAAAAAAAAGCCCTTACCTGACTTTCCATATGGATAGGGCAGAGTTGAGGACTCGTCCTCATTTTCTCCCGAAGGTGGTATCAGGTTTTCACTTGTACCAACCTATTATTGGTGCCTGCGGCTACTAGGGACCTGGAGGATTCCAAGTTACTGGACGTAGTCAGGGCCCTGAAAAATTATATTTCCAGGACGGCTGGAGTCAGAGAAACTGACTCGCTGTTTATCCTAGATGCACCCAACAAGCTGGGTGCTCCTGCTTCTAAGCAGACTATAGCGCGCTGGATTTGTAGCACTATTCAGCTTGCGCATTCTGCGGTGGGACTACCGCAGCCTAAATCTCTAAAAGCCCATTCCACAAGGAAGGTGGGCTCATCTTGGGCGGCTGCCCGAGGGGTCTCGGCTTTACGACTTGGCCGAGCTGCTACTTGGTCAGGGGCAAACACGTTTGCAAAATTTTATAAATTTGATACCCTGGCTGAGGAGGACCTGGAGTTCTCTCATTCGGTGCTGCAGAGTCATCCGCACTCTCCCGCCCGTTTGGGAGCTTTGGTATAATCCCCATGGTCCTTACGGAGTCCCCAGCATCCACTAGGACGTCAGAGAAAATAAGATTTTACTCACCGGTAAATCTATTTCTCGTAGTCCGTAGTGGATGCTGGGCGCCCATCCCAAGTGCGGATTGTCTGCAATACTTGTAAATAGTTATTGTTACAAAAATCGGGTTGTTATTGCGAACCATCTATTCAGAGGTTCCATTGTTATCATACTGTTAACCGGGGTTCCTATCACGAGTTATATGGTGTGATTGGTGTGGCTGGTATGAGTCTTACCCGGGATTCAAAATCCTTCCTTATTGTGTCAGCTCTTCCGGGCACAGTGTCCTAACTGAGGCTTGGAGGAGGGTCATAGGGGGAGGAGCCAGTGCACACCAGATAGTCCTAAAGCTTTCTTTAGATGTGCCCAGTCTCCTGCGGAGCCGTCTATTCCCCATGGTCCTTACGGAGTCCCCAGCATCCACTACGGACTACGAGAAATAGATTTACCGGTGAGTAAAATCTTATTTACAATATACACAGATGTGTCACAGTGAGGTTAAATATAGTATCCTCTCAGCTGTGGTATAACCCTCTAGGTAACTGTGGCTCCCTTAGTGAAGCTGTATATATAAACTGTGGTATGGGGGATGTCTGCTGTGTTGGGAAACAAAATCCTCTGTAAGATATCCAGGGAATATCTGAGACTCTAATAAGTATAGCTATTGGGAGTAAATGTCCGTGCTTTTGATCTACACATGTGAGAGTGACACTAAGCAATATATGTGTAGATTTAGGTATGTACTTCAAGGTATCTGCATTGATGTGTCACTTTTCATGTGAATTACACATAATTGATTTGGGCTTAGCATATTGGGGGTCATTCCGAGTTGTTCGCTCGGTAAAAATCTTCGCATCGCAGCGATTTTCCGCTTAATGCGCATGCGCAATGTCCGCACTGCGACTGCGCCAAGTAAATTTGCTATACAGTTAGGAATTTTACTCACGGCTTTTTCATCGTTCTGGCGATCGTAATGTGATTGACAGGAAATGGGTGTTACTGGGCGGAAACAGGCCGTTTTATGGGCGTGTGGGAAAAAACGCTACCGTTTCCGGAAAAAACGCAGGAGTGGCCGGAGAAACGGGGGAGTGTCTGGGCGAACGCTGGGTGTGTTTGTGACGTCAAACCAGGAACGACAAGCACTGAACTGATCGCAGATGCCGAGTAAGTCTGAAGCTACTCAGAAACTGCTACGAGGTGTGTAATCGCAATATTGCGAATACATCGTTCGCAATTTTAAGATGCTAAGATTCACTCCCAGTAGGCGGCGGCTTAGCATGAGCAAATCTGCTAAAATCCGCTTGCGAGCGAACAACTCGGAATGACCCCCATTATTCTATAGTCTCCATAGTGTGCCTTATAATGGAATTACAGTATTATGTCCATAGTGTCCCTCATAATAAAACACAATGTACGCTGATATTGCTTAGATTGTATGTATGTGTATATATAGGGGTAGTTTACACTTTATTTGGATAAACAATAGTTCCATATATCATTGTGCACATATGGGTGATATCTGTAATAGGATTTCCAACGCTCGTGGGAACCCTCAAGCCGCACGGACACTGACCGCAAGATCAGAGTGACAACAATGCGGTGGAATCACATAACTGGTGATTCCCTTGCCGATGTAATACTATTCCCCAACAGTCCTATGTGTTCTATGACAGCACTGGCAGTGTGACAAGGGTATTTGAGAGCAGGTCTCTAGCATATCCCCTGATGCTGTGATAATGTTCCCCAGCAGCCTCTCATTTTGTATATACATTACAACATAACCTTTTTTCTCGGTGCGGGTTACTCTCCAGGAAGGGTAAGAGCTCTTGCTTTTCCCTATATTGGAACCCCTTGACCTTTTCACTGTGTCAACCTTTTTCCCATGTTGACCATATCCATGTCAACCAATAGGGGTCGACCTATTGACTGTCGACCTTATCCATAACCATTGGTGATGGTCTTATTATTTTATTGTCTTTTTGCTGCTAGTCCTCACCTCACAGAGAATATGGACCATAAAGTTGTCAGTGCCTACCACAATTAATCAATCATTTTTTTATTCTTCTTTTAATGCCGTTGTGCCAGTAGGCGGCACATAAAATATTGTTATTTAGTTATTCACTTCACTTTCTGCCCTAGTGGCCCAATCAGTTGCCTACCACAATCAATCAATCAATCAATCAACCATTTCATTGTAGCTCCCTCAGTCCTCTGATCTAGTTCTTCATTAATGAACACATTTTTGGTTACTTTCTATGGAGTCATATATTGTAGTTTATTAAACTGCCATCCTGTCTGCCACTGCACTGCCACTCTGTTTCCCAGATGTGCCATATTTGAAGCTGAACAGTCGTGTGTGTGTGTGTGTGTGTGTGTGTGTGTGTGTGTGTGTGTGTGTGTGTGTGTGTGTGTGTGTGTGTCTGTGTGTGTGTGTGCTGACCACTGCTGTCGCTTAGCTTACTCAAGCAGCTAGCTTGGTGCAAACTTTTGTCCTAACCTGGATAATAAAACAATATTGTAAGCAAAATTGACTGGAAATTATCAGAAATTAATTTTATTGAGATAAATAATACTGTAGAAACTAAAGATGAGCGGGTTCGGTTCACTGAGAACCGAACCCTACCGAAGCTCCCTACCCAAGTCCGGATCCTAGTCAGGCTCGGGTTTTCCCGCCTGGCTCAGAAATCAGAACGAGACAAAACGTCATCATCCCGCTGTCGGATTCTCGCAGGGTTTGGATTCCATATAAGGACCCGCGCATCGCCGCCATTTTCACTCCAGTCTCGGAGAGTGTAGTGAGAGGACGTGTCTCTGTCCTCAGTGTCTGTGTGGGCGGGAAAGTGGGATGGCGATTCCAGTGCTGTCTTGTGCTACTCAGTCCAGTGTAGCGTCTTATGCTGCATCAGTCCAGCCAGTCACAGAGGTGGTGTCCTCTGCTGCTATATGTCCCCAGTGCTGCTGTATAAGTCCCTTGCAGTTTTGCTGTGTTGTCTTGCATCAGACCAGGGGTAGTGTCTTGTGCAGCATCAGTCCTGTGACCAGCCACAGTGGTAGTGTCCTCTGCTGCCATATATCCGGTGTAGCTGTATAAGTCCCTTTCAGTGGTGCTGTGTTGTCCTGCATCAGACCAGGGGTAGTGTCTTGGGCAGCATCAGTCCAGTGACCAGTCACAGTGGTGATGTCCTATGCTGCCATATATCCAGTGTTACTGGCGTATAATTCCCGTGATACTGGCGTATAATTCCCGTGATATTGCCATATAATTCCTGTGATACTGGCATATAATTCCAGTGATATTACCATATAATTCCTGTGATACTGTACTGGCGTATAGTTCCAGTGATATTTCTGTATAATTCCAGTGATTCCAGTGATCCTGCCGTATAATTACATTGGTACTGGCGTATAAGTACAGTCCAGTGATACTGCCATATATGTCCAGTGATACTGCTGTATATGTCCATTGATACTGCCGTATATGTCCATTGATCCTGCCGTATATGTCCAGTGATCCTGCCATATATGTCCAGCGGTGCTGCCGTATAATTCCAGTGATCCTGCCATATAAGTACAGTGATCCTGCCTTATAAATCCAGTGATCCTGCCGTATAAATCCAGTGGTCCTGCAATATAATTACAGTGGTACTGGCGTATAAGTCCAGTCCAGTGACACTGCTGTATATATATATATATACCCTGTTGCAAAATGGATTACTGAGGCCATAGCAACTATGCTGGTGTTAGACGTGTGTCCGGTATCCGTCATTAGTGCAGTGGGACTGCAGTGCCAACCCTAGATGGGCCAGGTTGTTTGTGTCGCACACTTGTGTCGCTTAGCTTAGTCATACAGCTACCTCATTGCCCTCTTTTACTTCTTGGCATGATGTGCTGTTTGGGTACTATTTTTTTTAAGTGCCCTCCTGTCTGACACTGCAATACCACTCCTAGATAGGCCAATTGTTTGTGTCGCTTAGCTTAGTCATACAGCTACCTCGTTGCACCTCTTTTTTCATCTTTGCATGATGTGCTGTTTGGGGCCTTTTTTAATATCTGCCCTCCTGTCTGACACTGCAGTGCCACTCCTAGATGGGCCAGGTGTTTGTGCCGCACACTTGTGTCGCTTAGCTTAGTCATACAGCAACCTTGGTACACCTCTTTTTCATCTTTGCATCATGTGCTGTATGGGGCATGGTTTTTTTTAAAGTGCCATCCTGTCTGACACTGCCGTATAAGTCATGGGGTACTGCTGAATTAGTCCAGGAGTACTGCCGTATAAGTCCACCAATTGCAGAATTTTTGAAAGATGACAGGGGCGTGCAGGAGATGCTGTCAATGGACTAAAAAATTGCGGGCCACTTTCGACATTCAGCCACTCCTATATGGGCCAGGTGTTTGTGCTGCACACTTGTGTCGCTTAGCTTAGTCATAAAGCAACCTTGGTGCACCTCTTTTTCATCTTTGCATCATGTGCTGTTTGGGGCCTATTTTTTAAATCTGCCACCCTGTCTGACACTGCAGTGGAACTCCTAGATGGGCCAGGTGTTTGTGCCGCACACTTGTGTCGCTTAGCTTAGACATACAGCAACCTTGGTGCACCTCTTTTTCTTCTTTGCATCATGTGATGTTTGGGGCCTATTTTTTAAATATTCCATCCTGTCTGACACTGCAGTGCCACTTCTAGATGGGCCAGGTGTTTGTGCCGCACACTTGTGTTGCTTAGCTTAGTCATATAGCCACCTTGGTGCAACCTTTTGGCCTAAAAACAATATTGTGAGGTGTGAGGTGTTCAGAATAGACTGGAAATGAATGTTATTGATGTTAATAATACCGTAGGATCAAAATTACTCCCAAATTCTTTTTAGCTATTTTTTATTTATTTTTTCAAAAATCATCCAGATCCAAAACACGAAAGGGTAGTTTTGCCAAAACCAACCCAAAACCAAAACACGAGCGGGGAATTAGAACCAAAACCAAAACATAAAACACGAAAAGTGCCCGCCGCACATTTCTAGTAGAAACATAAAAGCCCCAAATTCTATGATTTTAGCTGCTTTTATCAATTTTGTAATAAAAAAAAAAAATACAGATCCAAAACACATGAGGGCAGTTACAAAAACACAAAGTTAATATAGATACAAAACCAATCCCAAATCATAGGAGTCAGCGCACATCTGTAGTTAAAATCCAGACTTGAAACACATACAATATGCAGGTGCAGGAAAAGGAGTCCCCTTAGATGACACTTTTAACTTTTCCATTTTCAAAGCACATAGTTTAGAGGAAATAATGCCAAACATTAGTTATTTCTGTCTTCTGTACTGATTTCTAGAAAATGAAGAACCTTCAAAGCATAACATACCTATTATTTTTACCTCTTCATTCTAAAACAATTTAAATAAAGGGGATCAACATGATGTATACTTCTGTGTGTATTGGTTTTGCATTTAAAGGAAGCACTGTTAGGACAATGTAAAAGCTATCGTCCATCACATGTCCTCCTGTCAAAGCACAGGAGATGTTAAGTCTAGAGACACGGTAGACCCGAATATTTTGTATGCATGCCAACATTTTATGTATCACAGGACCATAAATGCAAAACCAGATGTGCAAAGAAAAGATGAAAGTGATGAAAGTACAAGGTTACCCGAGGAGACTACTGCCTGAATTTCTATAATAAAAGGGGAAATGTCTATGGAAGGGGAAGACATTATTCAATATTTATAGATATACAAGTGCTTAGATTTATATAAGTAATAATGTCATACTTTACAGTAGTGGATTGTAGTGCTTGCTTATCTCATTGTAAATTGTACAATGTCAACTAAAATGACTTTATCTAATATTACTACATAGTAAGTCAGGAGTGAGTGTCACATTAAGGGCACATAGTATTAGCTATACTATGCACATTCTCCTCTGGTTTTTCTTCATAGTCCAGACTTATGACTGACTTTTTCAGCCCTGAGGCAGGGGTGTGTTGGGTTGGGGGGTAGGGTGGTATCTTGAATCTTCCTATCCAATGGATCTCCACCATTGGTTGCATAGAGCTCCGCAATATTTTCATTTTCTTTGTCCCTGGCATCAAGACACAGAGCCTATCTCCACCATCTCATATGAGATCCACCCCTATCTCTGATTGGCCCACTGTCTGGTGAGTTATAGAGCAGGGTTGACTATCAGTGGGCAAACCATCAGTGGTGCCCCCGCCAAAGGCTTCACACATCAAGATTAGCCACCAATGGTAATATCGATGGTTAACCTATTGATGCCCATCCCTAGTATGAGCGGCCGGGTAACATATTTTGTCTCCTGTCAGCCTGTCACATACCTGTCCTGCAGCATCCAGCTATGTAAAGCCAAATGCTGATTGGTGGCTGGTTCTGGCCATCCACCAATCACATGGGTGGAATGTCTCCCCACATTGATTGGTAAATGGCTGGAGTTATCCACCCATCAGAGAACAGAAGACTGAAGGAAAAAACATGGAGACCCTGAATTCAGCAGGTTGAGAGTGTACTTTGGTTGGGTTGCACCATAAATCTGAGGTCTCATTTATAAATGGGGAACAACAATCTGTGGTTTAATTTTTAATCAGTTGAGTGTGTGCTGGGTCATATCTGGGGCATGATTTATAATAAGGGAGGTAGAGGTGGGGGTCAGTGAAATCTAAGTCTGATTTTAAACAAAGGGTGACAGATCTGGTGTATGAGCGAGGGCAGGTAGTCAGATTTGGGGTCTGATTTTAAATCTGATGATTGTATAGAGTTCTCTTGTATGCTCTCTGTATTGCAAAGAGAACACTAGAATAGTTTATGCTTTGTTAGATGATGCTGGGAGGTTTTGTATTTGTTTACAGCTCTTTAACATTAATATGTTTTATATAATTCAATTGCTACTTAAAACCACACCTCCATTAGAGAAGTCGTTACTAGATTATTGTTACACTAATATTTCTGTTGCAGGGTGCTGTTAGTAAAGCTGTGGCCACATGTTTGTATTTTCCCCCAAGGCTGAAATTTGTCAGTCCCTGCCTCCAGGTGCAAGGTTATGAATAAGCTGTAATAGAAGTGCTGGCCACATTCCCTTGACTCCACCCAAACATTTATATAGAATATGGATAGAAAGAGTCATGATAGATAGATCAATATAGTTCAGTTGTCTGGGCTAGGAGCCTAATTCAGAGATGTGCACAAAACCGATGGTTTATGTTTGTGAGGAGTGACATGCTGTGGGCTTTTTTGGTTGCAAGGTAGGGGCAATGACAGCCAGTGTCAGACCCTCCAACTTGACCCGCCCCACTAGGTACAAAATGCTCTGTTTCTGGACTTCCCTCTTCATTTATTATTGCCATCACCTGTGAAGAAACAGCTCTCTTATCATTTAACTAGTTCAACACAGGTGACGGAAATTATACATTAAGAGGGAAGTCCAGAAACAGAGCATTTTGTACCTAGTGGGGTGGGTCATGTTGGAGGGTCTGCAGTGTTATAGAAAATGAGGGTGTGTTGGCCCTGTTTTCTGGGTGCGCCATGGCTAGTGGCCTCTTTCCTTGGAAGCAGCTTCAGTGGCCCCAGAAGCATGAATTACAGTGCCTCCTGAGTAAGCTGAGGGTTACTCAGATGTCCAGTGGTTATGCAGATAGACGAAACTTCATCTTCGGATGCAACAGCAGATTACAAGAGCATGCAATGGCACATTTCTACTACAGATACCTCTTACTGCTTTTACATATTTTATCCCTGCATTTGTCTTGCACAGTGCCTGGACACAGACCCTGCAGCATGTAGAACTTTTCTCATACTTGCCTACCTGACCCTCTCCATGAGGGAGAAAATGCTCTGTTCCTGGACTTTCCTGGTAATGTATGATTGCCATCGCCTGTGGTGAAACACCTTTCTTATCAATTAACTAGCTCACCACAGGTGATGGCAATGATACATTACCAGGAAAGTCCAAGAACAGAGCATTTTCTCCCTCATGGAGGGGGTCAGGTAGGCAAGTATGACTTTTCTCAGTGCACTTCTTACTGGTGCCAGGGCACATGGTGGAATTCTCCCTCTTCTGTTGTTGGTGGATGATGACTACTATGCTGAAGCAATTGATTATATGTATTATATCTATAGGCAGGGCTAGATTAAGGTTTGTAGGGGACCCATGGAAACTAGGGTATGGGGACCCCTACCTATGATAATGTCAATATTGCATGATGACCATTATTGAAAAGGACAATGTTGAAATACTCCCAGCACCACAAATGTGGTGACACACTGTGGTGCCACCAGTTTACATTATGTCACACAGAACCTCCAGTCACCGCAGCCGACCTGCTGTTGATCCAGCATGGTTTATTGGCTTTCTGAGATGGTAATAATTGTGCATTTAAATGAATCACTAACTATGTACAATGTTTGTTTGATCAGAGAATAATACCTATTTATATTTCATCCTAGTGGATACTGGGGTCTTGTACTTTAGTACCATGGGGTATAGATCAGGTCCACTGGAGCCTGGCAATTTAAAAACTTTTAGTGTGTGTATGTGTGTGCTGGCTCCTCCCCTCTAAGCCCCTCCTACCAGACTCAGGTTAGAAAAATGTGCCCAAGGAGCTGGGTGCATTTCTCTGGAGCTCCAGAGAGTGTCCTTTGTTTTTATTTTAGTTATTATTTTCAGGTAGTGCTGGTTGGCAACCAGGATACCTGCTTTATGGGACTTAGAGGGGGGACCAAACCAACCTCCTGAGGGTTAATGGTTCGTAATCCCAGCTGACAGGACACTGAGCTCCTGAGGTATTGATCACACATCGTTAGTATGTGTGCCCACACCAGCAGCTAGGCGCCACCCTCTAACAGATGCCGAAGTACAAGGTGCTGTAAGTGTTACACCAGGGTCCCAGTTAGCAGGTCCCCGGTGCAGTTTTGGCGGCAAGTCACGCAGCAACCACGGGCACAGAGCTGTGGTGCCCGCCGCGGACAAACTGGCCAAGGGCTGATGTCCCTCAGTGCTCACTGTCACAAAAAGGCTTTGTGTGTAGTGTATGCATATTCTGATGCTATTTCTAACATAGCCAGTATAAATTATTGATCAGGGGCCGCGCGCCATTACAGGGAGTGGTGCTTCCCGGAGCGGGACCTGAGGTGGGAAGGCGCCATTTCCTGCTGCTGCAGATCGAGGCTGCATGCACGCTGCTCCTCCAGAGACCTTGCTTCTACAGGACTGTGTTCTGGTACCAGGGGGTCATAGAAAGGGTGGAGCCTGCCAGCGGTAGCACCGCTGCACTACAGTCAGGTCATACACTTAGTTACACATTGTACTTGTCTGTTTTCTGTGTGCTGGTGTCCGCTCCTCTGTGTCACTCCAAGGGTTCTCTAGGGTCTGTGTGGAGGTGTTGGTCAGTGGGCTGCGCTGTTTTTACAGTTGTGTAAGATGTCTGTGGACATAGTAATGTGTGCTGCTTGTAACTCAACCCCATCTTCAGCGGGGTCACTCATGTGTGAACAATGTTCCTTATCTCCACAAGGTCACAGTTCACAGGCACCTGACTGGCTAGATAGTTTTAAAAGCATGATTCAGAATGTTAATTCAGAATTAGCTGCAGCTAAAAAAGGGAGACATATGTTAAAACACTCTTGATTGTGTGGGTAAAGCAGCAGACAGACAGCTCTCTGTCCCCAGGGGTGGAGGCCCTCATCTTTGCTGTGAGAGTGGCTCTTCACATACCGGATTAGGAGTCAGAGCCAGATGAGGAGTTGTATTTTAATGTTAGACCAAAGGCCTCAGCAACTTTTCCTGTGTCTAAAGAGTTAAACTCTCTGGCCAAGGAAGCATAGTTAAACCCTGATAAAATATAAAAAATTCCTCAGGGGTTTTTAACTACTTTTCCCCTCCCAGCTGAGGACAGGAAGGTATGGGAAAACTCTGCATCAGTCGATACGTCTGTATCCAGACTGTCTAAGAAATTGGTACTGCCGATGCCAGGGGCTATATCCCTAAAAGAGCCAGCTGACCGTAAGATTGAGACCACGCTCAAGGCAATATATACGGCAGCAGGAGCAGCACAATGCCCCACAATTGTTTGTGGGTGGATTTCCAGTGCTGTAGTCAAGTGGTCAGATAACGTTATTGACGGTTTAGACTCTCTGCCCTGAGATGAGGTCATTACTCTGCTGCAACATATACAGGATGCTGCAAATTTTATGAGTGAGACTATTAAAGAGTTATGTAAGATTAATGGCCACACTACTGCTATGGCTGTTTTCGGCGCACAGAGCTCTGTGGTTACGTCAGTGGTCGGCAGATGCGGATTCCAAAAAGGGTGTAGAAAATCATCCCTTTACAGGTGATGCCTTGTTTGGAGACAAATTAAATAAATGGATCTTCCAAGCAATGGCGGATAAGTCTACCTATCTGCCGTCGGCTGCGCCACCTGCAAGATGTTCTTACACCATACCCTCCTTGCAGTTCTTTCGTGTGGCAAGGTTCAGAGGTAGGGGCCGAGGGGTCTACACCACTCCCAGAGGATCTCATGGTAAGTCCCATAAACCTGCAACTGCTGTCTCCCTGGACCAGACCACCGGATCCCCTGCCGCTAAGCCTTCCGCGTGACGGTTGGCCCCAAAAGCAAGGTGACTTTCAGGTAGGTGCTCACCTTCAACACTTCGCCCATGTGTGGATGGAGTCCTGCTGGGATCCTTGGGTGAGGGCCCTCATTTCCCAAGGATACCGGCTGAAATTTCAAGCACTCCTTCCTCACAGATTTTTCAAGTCGGGCTTATTAGCTTTACCCACAGCGAAAGTTAACTTGCAAGAGGCTATTCACAAACTTTTGCAGACAGGGGTGGTGGTTCCAGTACCTCCTCCGTTACACAACTGGGGTTTTTACTCCAGTCTTTTTGTTGTTCCCAAACCAGACGGTTCGGTGCACCCCATTTTGAACCGGAAGTTTCTAAACCCGTATCTGCGGGTGTTCAAATTCAAGATGGAATCCCTGCGGGTGGTGGTGTCAGCTCTGGAGGAGGGGGAGTTCCTGGTGTCTCTGGATGTCAAGGATGCTTATCTACACATTCCCATGTGGACTCCTTATCAGGCTATCCTCATGTTCACCATATTGGAAGATCATTTCCAGTTTCTGGCTTTACCTTTTGGATTATTCACACCTCCGAGGGTCTTCACCAAGGTCATGGCGGATATGATGCTGCAACTGCGCATAATTGGAGTAAACATAGTCTCCTACTTGGACGATCTCCTAATAAAGGCTATGTTCAGGGAGCATCTGCTGAACAGCATTGGTCTGACGATTCGCCTACTTACGGATCATTGGTGGATTCAAAATTTTCAGAAGTCTCACCAGGAACCGACCAAACGTCTTCAGTTCCTGGGAATGATAATGGATACTGTGTCTCAAAAGGTGTCTCTCCTGAGGGACAAGGCCTTGACTATCCAGGCTATGGTTCGCTCAGTGCTCAGCCCTTGCAAGGTATCCATACATCTTTGCATCCGATTACTGGACAAGATGGTGGCTGATTACGAGGCAATCCAATACGGCAGATTTCATGCCCGCCCATTTCAGCTGGATCTGCTGGACAGATGGTCGGGGTCTCACCTTCACATGCATCAGGAAGTGACCTTATCACGAGGGCCCAAATTTCTCGATTATGGTGGCTACAAGTTCCTCACCTGGTAGGAGGTGGGAGTTTCAAAATCCACTTGTGGATTCTACTGACAATGGATGCCAGCCTCCGGGGTTGGGGGGCTGTGACCCAAGGGGCCCAGTTCCAGCGAATATGATCAAGACAGGAATCTGCTCTGCCAATACACATCCTGCAACTCAGGGCAATTTACAATGCTCTTCTGCAGGCTTCTCATCTCCTGAAGGATCATGCGATCCAGGTTCAGTCGGACAACGCCACGGCAGTGGCATACATAAACCAACAAGGGGGAACAAGAAGCAGAACGGCGATGCGAGAGGTTTCAAAAATCCACCTCTGGGCGGAGGCCAACGCAAGATCCATCTCAGCCATATTCATTCCAGGAGTGGACAACTGGGAAGCAGACTTCCTCAGCAGGCACGACCTTCATCCGGGGGAATGGGGACTACATCCCCAGGTGTTTCAACAGTTAGTTCACCAGTGGGGCTGTCCGCAGATAGATCTGATGGCTTCTCGACTCAACAAGAAGCTATGCCGTTACTGTTCCAGAATGAGGGATCCATAGGCTGTTGCAGTGGACGCACTTACGACACCGTGGATGTATCAGTTTGTATACCTGTTCCCTCCTCTACCGCTAATCCCAAGGGTTCTCAAAAGCCTAAGAAGGGAAAGCGTTCAAGCAATTCTAATTGCACCGGATTGGCCTAGATGAGCTTGGTACTCAGACCTCCTAACCATGTCTCTGGAGGATACATGGCCTCTGCTGCTCCAAGATGATCTTCTTCAGCAAGGTCCGTTCGTCTATCCAGACTTACAGCAACTACGTTTGTTGGCTTGGAAGTTGAGAGGGAAATTCTAGCTAGAAAGGGTCTTCCCTCCTGGGTCATTTCCACCATGATCCAGGCCAGAAAGATGGTTACATCGAAACATTATCGTATCTGGAAAAAGTTTCCTGGTGTGAAGGTAGAAAGGTTTCCTCCCGTGGAATTTAGAATTGGTCGTTTTCTACTTTTTCTGCAAGTGGAGTGGATATAAGCCTACGGTTAGGCTCCATCAAAGTCCAGAATTCTGCACTCTATATTTTCTTCCAGAGACAACTTGCCATGTTGCCAGAAGTACAGACTTTCCTAAAGGTAGTTCTTCATATGCAACCGCCCTTCGTACCTCCCACGGCTCCGTGAGATCTCAATGTGGTTCTGTCCTTTCTCCAATCGGACTAGTTTGAACCCTTACATAGGAGTTGAAATTTCTCACCTGGAAGACGGTGATGTTATTAGCATTGGCGTCTGCCAGACATGTCTCTGAATTGGGGGCCTTATCCTGTAAGAGCCCTTATTTGATATTTCATGAAGACAGGGTGGAACTTACAACCCGTCCTCAGTTTTTGCCGAAAGTGGTGTCAGCTTTTCATGTGAATCAACCTATTGTGGTTCCAGTGTTGTCTGATGCTTCCATTGATCCTAAGTCCTTGGATGTGGTCAGGGTTCTGAAGATTTATGTCAAAAGATGGCCCGTCATCGGAAATCTGACTCGCTGTTTGTCCTTTATGACGCCTCCAAGATTGGTCGGCCGGCTTCTAAGCAATCTGTTGCTCATTGGCTCAGGTTTACCATTCAACAGGCCTATACTTTGGTGGCTCTGCCCTTGCTGACGTCTATTCAGGCCCACTCAACAAGGTTGGTGGGTTCTTCCTGGGCGGCTGCCCAGGGTGTATCGGCCCTACATTGTGCCGAGCTGCTAGTTGGTCTGGTTCTAACACATTTGTTAAATTCTATAGGTTCGATACCTTGGCCAAGGATGACCTTCAGTTTGGTCAGGCGGTTTTACAGGGGTCTCCGCACTCTCCCACCTGTTTGAGAGCTTTGAGACTTCTCCATGGTACTAAAGTACAAGACCCCAGTATCCACTAGGACGTAAGAGAAAATAGGAATTTAATACCTACCGGTAATTCCTTTTCTCCTAGTCCGTAGTGGATACTGGGCACCCACCTCAGTGCTTCGTTCCTGCTTACCTGTGTAAGTATTTGGTTGGACTGGCATTGCGGTCCCGTTATGTTGTTGGGATAGCTGTGCTATCCTGGTTGGGTTGGTGTTGCTATCCTTGGTTCTGGTTAGCGCCCTCCTTTCATTTATGGTTGTGTGTTGGCTTGTTGCCTTACCGCTGTTGTATTGTTTCTTCTCTCAGATTATGTCCGTCTCCTCGGGCACAGTTTTCCTAGACTGAGTCTGGTAGGAGGGGCATAGAGGGGAGGAGCCATCACACAAATACACACACTAAAGGTTTTTAAAGTGCCAGGCTCCAGTGGACCCAATCTATACCCCATGGTACTAAAGTACAAGACCCTAGTATCCACTACGGACTAGGAGAAAAGGAATTACCGGTAGCTACTAAAGGGTCACATGTCACTCTTCCACAATATTTATTTGCATTGCAATCACTAAAAAACTATGCAGTCTATTCATGAAGCAGTGAAAAGTGTGGAGAAGTGAGCCAGTGGAGAAGTTGCCCATGGTGACCAATCAGCATTGAAGTAACATTTATAATTTGCATACTATAAAATTATACAGAGCAGCTGGCTAATTGGTTGCCATGGGCAACTTCTCCACCGCTCACTTCTCCATTCTTTTCACTGCTTCATGAATAGACCCCTATATCTTTTGCGTAATGCACACATGTGACAATGAACAAGGGTGCAACATTTGATTAAAGTCCAATTTTCAAATGTCGAGTTACAATTAACAAAACCATTAAGCACCTTATTTGTACCAGCGCTAGCTTCTACCTCTATCTTCCAGGGGGGTCTGGTGCCAGCAGGGCTGGACCTTCCACTAGGCAGCTTTAGGCAGCTGCCTAGGAGCGCCGGGACCCTATTGCAGCCTCCAACTCTTCCTCCACTCGGCACAGGCAGTAACTTTGACAGCTCCTGAAGTCTTGGCCAGGGGTGACATGCGATGCTGCTCTTCATTCCAGGCTCTTTCACAGACTACTCAGTCCCAACTCTGCAACACCGCCTGCTGGCAAGGTGGCTGCACAGTACACTCTCTGCATTTGAAAGGAAGGAGGGGAAGAGCAGCAGTCTGGGGAGATGGGGGGGAGATGAGGAGCAGCACGCATACAAGTGGTGGGGGGGATAGAACAGCAGATATTTAACAGAGTGGGGGGGGGAGAGAAGAGTGCAGCAGGCACCCACAGAGACTAGGAAGATGGGGAAAAGAGAGCAGATATGCAACAGACTGGGGGAGGGTGAGAGCAGCAGCATGCCTTTCACCTGAAGGGTGGGTAGGGGAAGGGGCAGTAGGCAGAAGTTTTGCCTAGGGTGCCGAGGCGGATCTATACTTCACTTTTAGGGGGGGTGGGCAGTTTAAGGATATGGACTCCTCCCCTCTATGCATAGCTCCTCCCACTTAGTTCTGCCCCTCCCATTTTCAACAAAAATTGCAGAAAAAAATCCATAGAATATTAATTAACAAGAAATAGAACAAAATAAATAAAAATCAGCAGTGTCCACCTACTTTTGTGATAGTCACCTCTTTCCAGCATTACCTGACTCTGCTGGCGGCAGGAGGGAGAGTCTGCAGTTCAGTGCCCCTCACCACCCCAGAGCTGTGAGCACCGTGCAAACCCCTCTCTCCCCCATACAGCTGGCATTGTCTCCCTAGTCAATACCCTGCCATGCTGTTAGGAACTGAGTCAACAGCAGCCCCTCTACCACAGTCATCAGTATGCAGTCACTTCTCTCCTAGCAACTTCCCCTGTCTCCGGCCCAGCCAGTACTGTCCACCCGCATAAACCCATATCTTACAGCTAGTGCTGTCAGACTCGTGTCCTGCTTCCAGCCCGTACGTTGGGGTCTGGACCCCCATGCCGCCACTGGCGCCCGCAGCTTCCCCACCCACCTGGCATTTTCTTAGCGTGGCTAGTGTGGCTACCGCGGCCAGGTCCCGGCCAGTGCCACCAGCTCCCGCGATCTGACAGCGGCGGCGCCGTCCCAGCGTGGCCAAGTCCTGGACTCCCGGCCAGATCCCGCGTCGCGACCTCTGCTTCAAACAGCTGGATCCGCCACTGCCTGGGTGCCAGTCTTAAATGTGCACATGTGCAAATCGCAAACCCAAACATGCGCACAAATGAACAAGCAGTCCCTAGAAGTCAGATTGTGCTGCCGTTATAGCAGGGGAGTGGCTTCTCAATAGAACTTCTGTCTTTGCTAATTGCAATTTGGACTGGCAAAATTTGGACAAAACATCTCCACATGGGACTGTCTGGCTGGCTTTTAGCAGAGAGCACTTCTAATGGGAAGACACTGCCACTACTAAGATAATAGTTGAAATATAAAAAAATTGGTGGAAATGTTGAACAACTGGACGAGATAATTGGCCTACGTTAGGGGTTTGCTAAAGGCTTATGGATCATAATAATGTACAGATATTTGTAGCTAACAATGGACGTTATTTAGATGAGGTTGCAGGTGCTATCACTGCTGCTTCCTTGGAAGCAGCAGTGATAGCGCTGTATGGTGATGCAGCAGGAGGCGTCTATTACAAGCAGATGCCTCCTGCTGCAGCAGTGATCTGTCCTGCATCCTATGATGAAGCATCGGATCTCTCTCCTACAGTCAGGTGGCTTGCAGCACTCATGGTTGCACGCAAGCCGCCTGTCCAGTGGCGTAACTACCACTCCCGCCGCCACTGATTCAGAGCAGATTGACATGCGGACTAGCCGTCCGCATGTTAATCTGCTAAATGTCCCTCTGAAAATGGCCGTTACCATGGAGGAGACATGCTAGAGTTCATGCCACCTTTGAAAAAGCTGTCCTGTGTGATAGTGAAACACGTAAGGCATACAACTGGGACCTGTGGACATTCACCTACATCCAGAATCTTTGGACCATGGATGGGTTGTACCGGAGCCTTGGTGTTTACTGTTACAAAAGAAGTATCCATCAGAAACCCTACAATTGTGTGCTGGAGCCATTGCCAACTGGACCACCACCTTTGGGCATTCATTATTGACACTCCAGGACTGGTAATTATATGGAACTTACAGTCCCTACAGCGAAAGGCTATTTGCACTAAAAGTCCACCAACCACTGGATCAAATGGTGATTTGTCCTTAGTCCCTCATCTATCAAGGACTCTTTCTATAAGCTCCTAAACAATATTCAACTGATTGATTGTTATTAGTCTAAGGCAGAGTTTTCTCCCTTTTTTAAAAGTGTTTATTTTTATTAAATTTTCCACTAATTGCTTTTACATTTACACCTGTCTGTTTTAATTAATAGTAAGCGCTGTGTTATATTTATTAGCATTTATTGTTTGGATTGACTATCCATTTTAATCAGCTGCTTAGAAAAACCAGCTCGGACCAACCGTGTGGCTTCTATGCTTCTAGGAGCAAAATATTTATTCCTACAAAAGTTCCATGCTACAGGACATACTTGACCTCTAGCGTCTAGGAAGCACCAGGACCCGCGGGAGCACATTGCGATGGCCACGGCACCCTGCCACCCTGGCATCCCTGGTAGAGAGCATGAAAACCCCTTGGCAACGAGCATTACCCCCTGGAAACACGCATGACATACAGCTCATGAAATCCCTGGCAACAGGCATTACTCCCTAGCAGCAAGCATGACACCCAGTTTATAAACCCCTGCCAACAATCATTACCCCCTGGCAACGAGCTTGACACCCAGCGTATAAAATCTCTGGCAACGAGCATAACACCCACAGCATGAAACCCCTGAGCATGAAAACGCCTGGCACCATGCATGGAACCAAGATCATGAAACCCTTGGCAATGATCAGGTAATTTAAAAGTAATTAGAAGCCTTACTGTAGGGCTTAATGTGTAATGGACATTGCAATGTTTGGCATAATGTATCACGGACATTGTGGTATGTGGTATAATGTCTCAGGGGCATTGCAGTGTGTGGCATAATGTAAAACGGGCATTGCGGTGTGTGTCGTAATGTGTCCCAGGCATGACGGTGTGTGGTATACTGTATCACAGGCATTGTATGTGGTATAATGTCTCAGGGGCATTGCAGTGTGTAGAATAATGTATAATGGGCATAGCGATGCGTGGTATAATGTGTCACAGGCATTACAGTGTTTGTCATAATGTGTCACAGGCATTATGGTGTGTAGTAGAATGTCTCAGGGGCATTGCAGTGTGCGGCATAATTTATAATAACGGGCATTGCGGTGTGTTGCATAATGTGTCACAGGCATTACGGTGCGTGGCATAATGTGGCAGGGGCATTACGGTGTGTGGCATATTGTGTAATGAGCATTACGGTGTGTGTCATAATGTCTAAGGGCCATTGAGGTGTGGCATAATGTGTAAGGGGCATTACTATAAGGAGGAAAAATGACAAATAATGTAAGGGGCATGAATCAGGATTTTTATTTCCCGTCTCGGTGCGCAGGTTGCAAAACTGCAGTGCCGTAACTAGACATTTTAACACTGTGTGTAAAATAGGGGCAGTACGCGCCTTAGGCGTGCAGCAAAAATATAGGGGCGTGGCTTCATGGGAAAGAGGTGTGGCCACAAAATAATACCAATTCATATTACGGTGCACAGTAGTGTCTATTATTCAAATTATGCTGCACAGTAGCGCCACTACACCAGGTAGAGCCCTTTTTACACATTACGGCAGACAGCATCCCCTGTTTACACATTATGGCAGACAGCGTCCCCTTTTTACACATTATGGCAGACAGCGTCCCCTTTTACACATTACGGCAGACAGCATCCCCTTTTTACTCATTATGGCAGACAGCTTCCCCTTTTTACACATTACGGTAGACAGTCCCCCTTTTTACTAGTGATGAGCGGGTTCGGTTCCTCAGGATCCGACCCGCCCGAACTTCACCTTTTTTTTACACGGGTCCGAGCGACTCGGATCCTCCCGCCTTGCTCGGTTAACCCGAGCGCGCCCGAACGTCATCATCCCGCTGTCGGATTCTCGCGAGACTCGGATTCTATATAAGGAGCCGCGCGTCGCCGACATTTTCACACGTGCATTGAGATTGATAGGGAGAGGACGTGGCTGGCGTCCTCACCGTAATAGAAAAGACTAAGAGTGACATTGTTATAATTGTGGGGAGGATTGGGGACGGGGAGCAGCTGTTAGGGAGTACAGTGCAGGGTTTTGATTATACCACCAGTGATTTTAATCCTTTGTTTCTCTGCCTGAAAAAAAACGCTCCACCATATCTGTGGCTGTGCTCACTCAGTGTGCTGCACTGCTGCATGATATATCTGTGCTGAGTGCACTGCTCTGCTCACACTGCCTAATTGTGGGGACTGGGGAGCAGTTATAGCAGGAGTACAGTGCACAGTTTTGCTGACAGTGACCACCAGTCCAGTATACGTTTGTCTGCCTGAAAAACACTGTGGTGTTTTTTTTTCTTTCTTCATGCTAGTTTGTTTAGCAGTCTGCTGACAGTAGTAAAATAAAATGATGACCGCGCTTATGTTTATGATAGCAGCTCCATCCAATAAAAGACAAAAATACACACTAAAAAGGAGCGCTTAATTTGGTTGGAACGCACATACCTGTAAAGAAATTGGCCCTCATTCCGAGTCGTTCGCTCGGTAATTTTCATCGCATCGCAATGAAATTCCGCTTAGTACGCATGCACAATAATCGCACTGCGACTGCGCCAAGTAATTTTACAATGAAGATAGTATTTTTACTCACGGCTTTTTCTTCGCTCCGGCGATCGTAGTGTGATTGACAGGAAATGGGTGTTACTGGGCGGAAACGGTAGCGTTTTCGGGGCGTGTGGATAAAAACGCTACCGTTTCCGGAAAAAACGCAGGAGTGGCCGGAGAAACGGGGGAGTGTCTGGGCGAACGCTGGGTGTGTTTATGACGTCAAACCAGGAACGACAAGCACTGAACTGATCGCAGATGCCGAGTAAGTCTGAAGCTACTCTGAAACTGCTAAGTAGTTTGTAATCGCAATATTGCGAATACATCGGTCGCAATTTTAAGAAGCTAAGATACACTCCCAGTAGGCGTAGGCTTAGCCTGAGCAACTCTGCTAAATTCACCTTGCGAGCGATCAACTCGGAATGAGGGCCATTGTTTTTAGTTAGTAAAATGTTTAGGCTCTTTTGTGAAATGGTGGTGGAACGGAGACAATTATTATTGTAACTGTGAATTGTGCCGGACAGTCTTTTTGCCAAACTATCCCTGCTGTCCCTATCAGTACCTCTTGCGGCTTGCTGTTAGATGGTCTCAGCGCGCTTCAGCATGTGTCACGGGTGTTATGTATTCCGTCTTCCCCGTTGTTTGCGGCTGGTCCGGCTCCGTGTCTCTCGAGCGGCTTGATTGCTTGGACGCGTGTCAGCGTCTCTGCTGTCAGTGTTTGCATACACTGTTCTCCGTCTCTGCACCAAGTGTCTCCTCAGTGTTTGCATACACTGTTCTCCGTCTCTGCACCAAGTGTCTCCAACGCGTTTCGGGTTAAAACCCTTTTACTAGGATATTTTTTCTGTCAAATTAACTTCCTATTTATACTAAAAAAACTTTATTAAGATTCAATTAAAACAGGAAATGTTCCACAGGAAGTTATAAATAAAAAGCGGCAACCATGAGCCCCTATATACTCTATAAGTAAAATTTATTTTTTTACATAAATTATTGGTATTGCGTTAAGTGAAATTGATCAATTATGTTAATGATTATTAAGTATGATGTTCAGTGAAATTAATTATTTTAATGTTTTAATGAATGAAATTAATTGTCAATTAAAAAAGCATTTACATCTATTTCCACGTTAAGTCCTTCTGGTTGTAAAGTCCTCATGTAATATATCCATTTTGTTTCTCTCTTTCTTAGTTCGAGACTTATGTCTCCCCCCCTCCAGTTTTTGAATACTTTTTGTATTCCTATGAACTTTAAACTTGATGGATCGCTGTTGTGACAGTCTTTATAGTGTTTTGAGACACTATGAGTTTCCAGTCCTTTCTTTATATTATATATATGCTCCGAAATTCTTATTCGCAATTTTCTCTTGGTTTGACCAATGTATTGAAATCCACATGGACAACGAAGGAGATAGACTACTCCTTCCGAGTCACATGTGATTCTTTCTTTGATGTTATATGTCTTTTTAGTTATATTAGATTCAAATTCAAGGATGGGCTTTGTAGATTTATTGCCAGTTATTTTGCATGGACGGCAACATAAGCAGTGGAAGTTTCCTTTTCTTTCTTCTTGATTTGTTGTTTCTATCTGTGTATAGCTTTTTACTAGGTTCTGCTTCAAGCTCCTTGCCTTTTTATACACAATTTGTGGTTTATCCTTTATATAAGGCTTCAATTGTTTGTCCAATTGCAGAATGTGCCAGTGCTTATGTAATATTTCTTCAAACTGTTGGTGTTGACTATTGAATTGTGTTATAAATAATGTTTTATTATCAAGGCTGTTTGTTTTTTGTTTATATTGATACAGTGATTTTCTGTCCATTTTTTCTATATGTTCTATCTCAGTTTGCAGACGTTCTTCTTTATACCCTTTGTTCACGAATTTTTCCTTCATCATTTGACATTGTTGTATATAGGTTTCCGAGTGTGTACAGTTCCTCCTAAGCCTTCTAAATTGTCCATTAGGTATGTTCTTCAGCCAGTTGTTATGGTGATTGCTGGTCCGACTTAGTGTATTGTTTCCACTGCATTCTTTTATATGGTTTCGGGTACATATTTTGTTTTCTCTAACGTCCTAGTGGATGCTGGGGACTCCGTCAGGACCATGGGGAATAGCGGCTCCGCAGGAGACAGGGCACAAAATTTTAAAAGTTTGACCACTAGGTGGTGTGTACTGGCTCCTCCCCCTATGACCCTCCTCCAAGCCTCAGTTAGGTTTTTGTGCCCGTCCGAGCAGGGTGCAATCTAGGTGGCTCTCATAAAGAGCTGCTTAGAGTAAAAGTTTTGATAGTTTTATTATTTTCAGTGAGTCCTGCTGGCAACAGGCTCACTGCAACGAGGGACCTAGGGGAGAAGAAGTGAACTCACCTGCGTGCAGGATGGATTTGCTTCTTAGGCTACTGGACACTAGCTCCAGAGGGACGATCACAGGTACAGCCTGGATGGGTCACCGGAGCCGCGCCGCCGACCCCCTTGCAGATGCCGAAGTAAGAAGAGGTCCAGAAACCGGCGGCTGAAGGCTTTTCAGTCTTCATGAGGTAGCGCACAGCACTGCAGCTGTGCGCCATTGCGCTCAGGCACACTTCACACCGGCGGTCACTGAGGGTGCAGGGCGCTGGGGGGGGCGCCCTGGGCAGCAATGTTAATACCTTTCTGGCTAAAAAGAATACATCACATATAGTCCATGAGGTTATATGGATGTATTTTACCCCTGCCAGGTCTCAGAAAAACCGGGAGAAGAGCCCGCCGGAATAGGGGGCGGGGCCTATCTCCTCAGCACACAGCGCCATTTTCCTACACAGCTCCGCTGCTAGGAAGGCTCCCAGGCTCTCCCCTGCACTGCACTACAGAAACAGGGTAAAAAACAGAGAGGGGGGGCATTTTTTGGCGATATTATATATATTTAAGCAGCTATAAGGAAACAACACTTATATAAGGTTGTTCCTATATAATTATAGCGCTTTGGTGTGTGCTGGCAAACTCTCCCTCTGTCTCCCCAAAGGGCTAGTGGGGTCCTGTCTTCTATCAGAGCATTCTCTGTGTGTCTGCTGTGTGTCGGTACGTGTGTGTCGACATGTATGAGGACGATGTTGGTGTGGAAGCGGAGCAATTGCCGGTAATGGTGATGTCACCCCCTAGGGAGTCGACACCGGAATGGATGGCTTTGTTTATGGAATTACGTGATAATGTCAGCACGCTGCAAAAGTCGGTTGACGACATGAGACGACCGGCAAACCAGTTAGTACCTGTACAGGCGTCTCAAACTCCGTCAGGGGCTGTAAAACGCCCTTTGCCTCAGTCGGTCGACTCAGACCCAGACACGGACACCGAATCTAGTGTCGACGGTGAAGAAACGAACGTATTTTCCAGTAGGGCCACACGTTATATGATCACGGCAATGAAGGAGGCTTTGCATATCTCTGATACTGCAAGTACCACAAAAAGGGGTATTATGTGGGGTCTGAAAAAACTACCTGTAGTTTTTCCTGAATCAGAGGAATTGAATGACGTGTGTGATGAAGCGTGGGTTACCCCTGATAAAAAACTGCTAATTTCAAAGAAGTTATTGGCGTTATACCCTTTCCCGCCAGAGGTTAGGGCGCGCTGGGAAACACCCCCTAGGGTGGACAAGGCGCTCACACGTTTATCCAAACAAGTGGCGTTACCGTCTCCTGATACGGCCGCCCTCAAGGATCCAGCTGATAGGAGGCTGGAAAATACTCTAAAAAGTATATACACACATACTGGTGTTATACTGCGACCAGCAATCGCCTCAGCCTGGATGTGCAGTGCTGGGGTGGCTTGGTCGGATTCCCTGACTGAAAATATTGATACCCTGGATAGGGACAGTATTTTATTGACTATAGAACAATTAAAGGATGCATTCCTTTATATGCGAGATGCACAGAGGGATATCTGCACTCTGGCATCAAGAGTAAGTGCGATGTCCATATCTGCCAGAAGAAGTCTATGGACACGACAGTGGTCAGGCGATGCGGATTCCAAACGATTACTCCACGCTATTTGTGGTACCGAAGCCGGACGGCTCGGTAAGACCTATTCTAAATCTGAAATCTCTGAACCTGTACATACAAAAATTCAAGTTCAAGATGGAGTCACTCAGAGCAGTGATAGCGAATCTGGAAGAAGGGGATTTTATGGTGTCCTTGGACATCAAGGATGCTTACCTTCATGTCCCAATTTGCCCTTCACACCAAGGGTACCTCAGGTTCGTGGTACAAAACTGTCATTATCAGTTTCAGACGCTGCCGTTTGGATTGTCCACGGCACCCAGGGTCTTTACCAAGGTAATGGCCGAAATGATGATCCTTCTTCGAAGAGAAGGCGTATTAATTATCCCTTACTTGGACGATCTCCTGATAAGGGCAAGATCCAGAGAACAGCTGGAGGTCGGAGTAGCACTAACTCAAGTAGTGCTCCAACAGCACGGGTGGATTCTGAATTTTCCAAAATCCCAACTGATCCCGACGACACGTCTGCTGTTCCTAGGGATGATTCTGGACACTGTTCAGAAAAAGGTATTTCTTCCGGAGGAGAAAGCCAGGGAGTTATCCGAACTCGTCAGGAACCTCCTAAAACCAGGGACAGTGTCTGTGCATCAATGCACAAGAGTCCTGGGAAAAATGGTGGCTTCTTACGAAGCGATTCCATTCGGCAGATTCCATGCACGAATTTTTCAGTGGGATCTGCTAGACAAATGGTCCGGATCGCATCTGCAGATGCATCAGCGGATAAAATTGTCGACAAGGACAAGGGTCTCTCTGCTATGGTGGTTGCAGAGTGCTCATCTGTTAGAGGGCCGCAGATTCGGCATGCAGAACTGGGTCCTAGTGACCACGGATGCCAGCCTGAGAGGCTGGGGAGCGGTCACACAAGGAAGAAACTTCCAGGGCGTGTGGTCAAGCCTGGAAACGTCTCTTCACATAAATATACTGGAACTAAGAGCAATCTACAATGCTCTAAGCCTGGCAAAACCTCTGCTTCAGGGTCAGCCGGTGTTGATCCAGTCGGACAACATCACGGCAGTCGCCCACGTAAACAGACAGGGCGGCACAAGAAGCAGGAGGGCAATGGCAGAAGCTGCAAGGATTCTTCGCTGGGCGGAAAATCATGTGATAGCACTGTCAGCAGTGTTCATCCCGGGAGTGGACAACTGGGAAGCAGACTTCCACAGCAGACACGATCTTCACCCGGGAGAGTGGGGACTTCATCCAGAAGTCTTCCACATGATTGTAGTCCATTGGGAAAGACCAATGGTGGACATGATGGCGTCCCGCCTCAACAAAAAACTGGACAGGTATTGCGCCAGGTCAAGAGACCCTCAGGCAATAGCTGTGGACGCTCTGGTAACACCATGGGTGTACCAGTCAGTGTATGTGTTCCCTCCTCTGCCTCTCATACCCAAGGTACTGAGAATTATACGGCAAAGGGGAGTAAGAACGATACTAGTGGCTCCGGACTGGCCAAGAAGGACTTGGTACCCGGAACTTCAGGAGATGCTCACGGAAGATCCGTGGCCTCTACCTCTAAGAAGGGATCTGCTTCAGCAGGGACCGTGTCTATTCCAAGACTTACCGCGGCTGCGTTTGACGGCATGGCGGTTGAACGCCGGATCCTAAGGGAAAAAGGCATTCCGGAAGAGGTCATCCCTACCCTGGTCAAAGCCAGGAAGGAGGTGACTGCACAACATTATCACCGCATTTGGAGAAAATATGTTGCATGGTGTGAGGCCAGGAAGGCCCCGACAGAGGAATTTCAACTGGGTCGATTCCTACATTTCCTGCAAACAGGATTATCTATGGGCCTCAAATTAGGGTCCATTAAGGTTCAAATTTCGGCCCTGTCGATTTTCTTCCAGAAAGAATTGGCTTCAGTTCCTGAAGTCCAGACTTTTGTAAAAGGAGTACTACATATACAGCACCCGGTTGTGCCCCCAGTGGCACCGTGGGATCTCAATGTAGTTTTGGATTTTCTCAAATCCCATTGGTTTGAGCCACTCAAATCGGTAGATTTGAAATATCTTACATGGAAAGTAACCATGCTACTGGCCCTGGCTTCAGCCAGGAGAGTGTCGGAATTGGCGGCTTTATCGTATAAAAGCCCATATCTGATTTTCCATTCGGACAGGGCAGAATTGAGGACGCGTCCTCATTTTCTGCCTAAGGTGGTATCAGCGTTTCACCTGAACCAGCCTATTGTGGTGCCTGCGGCTACTAGCGATTTGGAGGATTCCAAATTGCTGGACGTTGTCAGAGCATTGAAAATATATATTTCAAGGACGGCTGGAGTCAGAAAATCTGACTCGCTGTTTATACTGTATGCACCCAACAAGCTGGGTGCTCCTGCTTCTAAGCAGACGATTGCTCGTTGGATTTGTAGCACAATTCAACTGGCACATTCTGTGGCAGGCCTGCCACAGCCTAAATCTGTCAATGCCCACTCCACAAGGAAGGTGGGCTCATCTTGGGCGGCTGCCCGAGGGGTCTCGGCATTACAACTCTGCCGAGCAGCTACGTGGTCAGGGGAGAACACGTTTGTAAAATTCTACAAATTTGATAACCTGGCTAAGGAGGACCTGGAGTTCTCTCATTCGGTGCTGCAGAGTCATCCGCACTCTCCCGCCCGTTTGGGAGCTTTGGTATAATCCCCATGGTCCTGACGGAGTCCCCAGCATCCACTAGGACGTCAGAGAAAATAAGAATTTACTCACCGGTAATTCTATTTCTCGTAGTCCGTAGTGGATGCTGGGCGCCCATCCCAAGTGCGGATTGTCTGCAATACTTGTACATAGTTATTGTTACAAAAAAATCGGGTTGTTTATTGTTGTGAGCCATCTTTTCAGAGGCTCCTACGTTATCATACTGTTAACTGGGTTCAGATCACAAGTTGTACGGTGTGATTGGTGTGGCTGGTATGAGTCTTACCCGGGATTCAAAATCCTTCCTTATTGTGTACGCTCGTCCGGGCACAGTATCCTAACTGAGGCTTGGAGGAGGGTCATAGGGGGAGGAGCCAGTACACACCACCTAGTGGTCAAACTTTTAACATTTTGTGCCCTGTCTCCTGCGGAGCCGCTATTCCCCATGGTCCTGATGGAGTCCCCAGCATCCACTACGGACTACGAGAAATAGAATTACCGGTGAGTAAATTCTTATTTTCTTGGATAAAAATCTCCAAATCCAAATAGACCACCATGTCTTGGCTTATTGTAGATGTGAATTCCAGCCCATAACGATTATTCTCCATGTATTGAAGGAATTCTGATAATATGTCTTTCGGTCCACTCCAAATGAACATCAGGTCATCGATGTATCTTCTCCAGATGACAATATGTTCCTTAAAGGGGTTGTCTCCCCAAATGTTTTCCTCCTCCCACTTCGCCACAAATAAATTTGCGTAACTCGGTGCGAAGGAGGAACCCATCGCTGTGCCTTTTCTCTGATTGTAGAACACTCCTTGGTTCCAAAAATAATTCCTATTTAATATGAACTGTATGCAGTTGATGATGAAGTTTATTTGAGAGTTTGTTAATTCTGTGCATTTTGATAAGAAAAATCTGCTAGCCTCACTTCCTATGTCATGGGCTATGCATGTGTATAATGAACGGACATCACTTGTGCATAAGATGTAATTGCTTTGCCATTCTACAGCGTCCAGTATTTGTAGTATGTGTAATGTATCTTTCACATAGCTTTTTTGTTCATGCACCAGTGTCTGTAAGAAGGAATCTACATATTTGGATAGTCTTGAGGAGAGAGAGCCTATCCCCGAGACTATTGGGCGTCCCGGAGGATTAATTGGATCCTTGTGTAGTTTGGGAAGTTGGTAGAACGTTGGAATTTTCGGATGAGGGATATAGATGTAATCTCGCTCTTTCTGTGTCAGGATGCCAATTTCCAAACCTTCTTGAAGTAGTGTCTCTTATTCTTCTTGATATGTTTTTGTTGGATCTGCTTGAAGTATTTCGTAGGCGTCTCTTTCTCCCAAAAGCTTTTGGACTTCTTCTTCGTATTTTTCTTTGTCCATGATTACCAGACCTCCACCCTTGTCGGCCGGCTTCACTATGATGGATTTGTCTTCTTTTAGCTCTTTCAAGGCTTGCGTTTCTTCCTTCGTCAGGTTATACTTCTTCTTTTGTGTGTTATGTGCCATCTCTCGGATATCTTTCTCAACAAGTTTTTGGAAGGTCTCAATATGGGGCCCTTTGATGTAGGAAGGATTGAAGGTGGATGTCGGCTTAAGTTTACTATGTATGAACTGGTCTTGTGATTCTGGAATTATTTTATTTTCATCTTTTCCGTCAAAGAACTTTTTTATGCATAGCTTTCTGACAAATTTCTGGGTATCAATAAAGAGGTCAAAATTGTTCATATTGGAATGTGGGGAAAATTTCAGTCCTTTATTTAATAATGACAATTGCTGTATTGTCAAGATCTTTTTACTGAGATTAAAGATTCCATCAATCTGAATGGCTGGTGTTATCTTTTTATTTTTCCCATCCCTGACACCCCTTCTCCTGGTGAAAGGGCCTGACGTTTCGTTCTTTGCTTCCATGGAGTTTGCTCCCATGTGTGTTCTTGTTCTTCCTCCAGGAGCTCTCCTAAAAAATGCTCCTCAATTTCGTCTTCCTCTTCCACGTTGTAGGATCTCTTTCCATTTCTGATTACCTTCTTCTCTAGATGTTTTTTGTCCTCAATGTTTTTCATAAGAGTTTGGTAAGTAGTTTTTTCCTCTCTCTTTGCATCTGCTCTTCCTTGATTTTATGATTCTTGTTCTATTGATCTGTATTGAAAGTTTCTAGAATTGTACGGTGGATATTTCTTCTGCTGTGATGGTAGTTGTAGTTGCTTCTGAATTAGAGGTGTTTTCTGAACTTGATCCTTATTATAGTTCTTTTTTTTATAATTTGGGTTCCTATATCTATATTTCTGAGTATTTGCTGATTGGGTTTCTGATTTTTGCTGATTACTGTTTGATAGTCCATTTTTTCTTCTATCTATCATTGAATAATGAGATTTCTCATTATGATCTCTGAAGAACTTTCTCTGTTTTTGTGCTATAATTTCATTTTCTAGTTTTTCCATTTTTTCATTTGTTAATTTCATCAAATTTATGTAGTCTGGCATTGTTTTTAAAGGTTCAAACTTCTTTTCTGTGGTATTGATTTTTTCTTTTATTAATTCCAGAGAGATTTTTTTCTATCTTCCACAATTAATGTTATTAATTCTTTGGTCTGGTAATCATGGACAAAGAAAAATACGAAGAAGAAGTCCAAAAGCTTTTGGGAGAAAGAGACACCTACGAAATACTTCAAGCAGATCCAACAAAAACATATCAAGAAGAATTAGAGACACTACTTCAAGAAGGTTTGGAAATTGGTATCCTGACACAGAAAGAGCGAGATTACGTCTATATCCCTCATCCGAAAATTCCAACGTTCTACCAACTTCCCAAACTACACAAGGATCCAATTAATCCTCCGGGACGCCCAATAGTCTCGGGGATAGGCTCTCTCTCCTCAAGACTATCCAAATATGTAGATTCCTTCTTACAGACACTGGTGCATGAACAAAAAAGCTATGTGAAAGATACATTACACATACTACAAATACTGGACGCTGTAGAATGGCAAAGCAATTACATCTTATGCACAAGTGATGTCCGTTCATTATACACATGCATAGCCCATGACATAGGAAGTGAGGCTAGCAGATTTTTCTTATCAAAATGCACAGAATTAACAAACTCTCAAATAAACTTCATCATCAGCTGCATACAGTTCATATTAAACAGGAATTATTTTTGGAACCAAGAAGTGTTCTACAATCAGAGAAAAGGCACAGCGATGGGTTCCTCCTTCGCACCGAGTTACGCAAATTTATTTGTGGCGAAGTGGGAGGAGGAAAACATTTGGGGAGACAACCCCTTTAAGGAACATATTGTCATCTGGAGAAGATACATCGATGACCTGATGTTCATTTGGAGTGGACCGAAAGACATATTATCAGAATTCCTTCAATACATGGAGAATAATCGTTATGGGCTGGAATTCACATCTACGATAAGCCAAGACATGGTGGTCTATTTGGATTTGGAGATTTTTATCCAAGAAAACAAAATATGTACCCGAAACCATATAAAAGAATGCAGTGGAAACAATACACTAAGTCGGACCAGCAATCACCATAACAACTGGCTGAAGAACATACCTAATGGACAATTTAGAAGGCTTAGGAGGAACTGTACACACTCGGAAACCTATATACAACAATGTCAAATGATGAAGGAAAAATTCGTGAACAAAGGGTATAAAGAAGAACGTCTGCAAACTGAGATAGAACATATAGAAAAAATGGACAGAAAATCACTGTATCAATATAAACAAAAAACAAACAGCCTTGATAATAAAACATTATTTATAACACAATTCAATAGTCAACACCAACAGTTTGAAGAAATATTACATAAGCACTGGCACATTCTGCAATTGGACAAACAATTGAAGCCTTATATAAAGGATAAACCACAAATTGTGTATAAAAAGGCAAGGAGCTTGAAGCAGAACCTAGTAAAAAGCTATACACAGATAGAAACAACAAATCAAGAAGAAAGAAAAGGAAACTTCCACTGCTTATGTTGCCGTCCATGCAAAATAACTGGCAATAAATCTACAAAGCCCATCCTTGAATTTTAATCTAATATAACTAAAAAGACATATAACATCAAAGAAAGAATCACATGTGACTCGGAAGGAGTAGTCTATCTCCTTCGTTGTCCATGTGGATTTCAATACATTGGTCAAACCAAGAGAAAATTGCGAATAAGAATTTCGGAGCATATATATAATATAAAGAAAGGACTGGAAACTCATAGTGTCTCAAAACACTATAAAGACTGTCACAACAGCGATCCATCAAGTTTAAAGTTCATAGGAATACAAAAAGTATTCAAAAACTGGAGGGGGGGAGACATAAGTCTCGAACTAAGAAAGAGAGAAACAAAATGGATATATTACATGAGGACTTTACAACCAGAAGGACTTAACGTGGAAATAGATGTAAATGCTTTTTTAATTGACAATTAATTTCATTCATTAAAACATTAAAATAATTAATTTCACTGAACATCATACTTAATAATCATTAACATAATTGATCAATTTCACTGAACGCCATACCAATAATTTATGTAAAAAAATAAATTTTACTTATAGAGTATATAGGGGCACATGGTTGCCGCTTTTTATTTATAACTTCCTGTGGAACATTTCCTGTTTTAATTGAATCTTAATAAAGTTTTTTTAGTATAAATAGGAAGTTAATTTGACAGAAAAAATATCCTAGTAAAAGGGTTTTAACCCGAAACGCGTTGGAGACACTTGGTGCAGAGACGGAGAACAGTGTATGCAAACACTGAGGAGACATTGGTGCAGAGACGGAGAACAGTGTATGCAAACACTGACAGCCGAGACGCTGACACGCGTCCAAGCAATCAAGCCGCTCGAGAGACACGGAGCCGGACCAGCCGCAAGCAACGGGGAAGACGGAATACATAACACCCGTGACACATGCTGAAGCGCGCTGAGACCATCTAACAGCAAGCCGCAAGAGGTACTGATAGGGACAGCAGGGATAGTTTGGCAAAAAGACTGTCCGGCACAATTCACAGTTACAATAATAATTGTCTCCGTTCCACCACCATTTCACAAAAGAGCCTAAACATTTTACTAACTAAAAACAATTTCTTTACAGGTATGTGCGTTCCAACCAAATTAAGCGCTCCTTTTTAGTCTGCTGACAGTGTCCACCAGGTCCGTTATACAGTATATTATATATATAAGCACTAAGCAGCAGTACGGTAGGCCACGGCTGTACCTACCTCTGTGTCGTCAGTGCACTCGTCGTCCATAAGTATAAGTAATACTATACTATCCATCCATCTACATTGTATACCTGTGGTGTTTTTTTTTTCTTTCTTCATACTAGTTTAGCAGTCTGCTGACAGTGTCCACCAGGTCCGTTATACAGTATATTATATATATAAGCACTAAGCAGCAGTACGGTAGGCCACGGCTGTACCTACCTCTGTGTCGTCAGTGCACTCGTCGTCCATAAGTATAAGTAATACTATACTATCCATCCATCTACATTGTATACCTGTGGTGGTTTTTTTTTCTTTCTTCATACTAGTTTAGCAGTCTGCTGACAGTGTCCACCTGGTCCGTTATACAGTATATTATATATATAAGCACTAAGCAGCAGTACGGTAGGCCACGGCTGTACCTACCTCTGTGTCGTCAGTGCACTCGTCGTCCATAAGTATAAGTAATACTATACTATCCATCCATCTACATTGTATACCTGCGGTGGTTTTTTTTTTTCTTTCTTCATACTAGTTTAGCAGTCTGCTGACAGTGTCCACCAGGTCCGTTATACAGTATATTATATATATAAGCACTAAGCAGCAGTACGGTAGGCCACGGCTGTACCTACCTCTGTGTCGTCAGTGCACTCGTCGTCCATAAGTATAAGTAATACTATACTATCCATCCATCTACATTGTATACCTGTGGTGGCTTTTAGTTGTGCGCAAAATATGGAGAACAAAAATGTGGAGGTTAAAAAAATAGGGAAAGATCAAGATCCACTTCCACCTCATGCTGAAGCTGCTGCCACTAGTCATGGCCGAGACGATGAAATGCCATCAACGTCGTCTGCCAAGGCCGATGCCCAATGTCATAGTACAGAGCATGTAAAATCCAAAACACAAAAGATCAGTAAAAAAATGACCCAAAAATCAAAATTAAAAGCGTCTGAGGAGAAGCGTAAACTTGCCAATATGCCATTTACGACACGGAGTGGCAAGGAACGGCTGAGGCCCTGGCCTATGTTCATGGCTAGTGGTTCAGCTTCACATGAGGATGGAAGCACTCATCCTCTCGCTAGAAAAAAGAAAAGACTTGCGGCAAAAGCACAGCAAAGAACTGTGCGTTCTTCGAAATCACAAATCCCAAAGTAGAGTCCAATTGTGTCGGTTGCGATGCCTGACCTTCCCAACACTGGACGGGAAGAGCTTGCGCCTTCCACCATTTGCACGCCCCCTGAAAGTGTTGAAAGGAGCACCCGCAGTCCAGTTCCTGATAGTGAAATTGAAGATGTCAGTGTTGAAGTACACCAGGATGAGGATATGGGTGTTGCTGGCGCTGGGGAGGAAATTGACAAGGAGGATTCTGATGGTGAGGTGGTTTGTTTAAGTCAGGCACCCGGGGAGACATCTGTTGTCCGTGGGAGGAATATGGCCATTGACATGCCTGGTGAAAATACCAAAAAAATCAGCTCTTCAGTGTGGAAGTATTTCAACAGAAATGCGGACAACAGGTGTCAAGCCGTGTGTTGCCTTTGTCAAGCTGTAATAAGTAGGGGTAAGGACGTTAACCACCTCGGAACATCCTCCCTTATACGTCACCTGCAGCGCATTCATAATAAGTCAGTGACAAGTTCAAAAACTTTGGGCGACAGCGGAAGCAGTCCACTGACCAGTAAATCCCTTCCTCTTGTAACCAAGCTCGCGCAAACCACACCACCAACTCCCTCAGTGTCAATTTCCTCCTTACCCAGGAAAGCCAATAGTCCTGCAGGCCATGTCACTGGCAAGTCTGACGAGTCCTCTCCTGCCTGGGATTCCTCCGATGCATCCTTGAGTGTAACGCCTACTGCTGCTGGCGCTGCTGTTGTTGCTGCTGGGAGTCGATCGTCATCCCAGAGGGGAAGTCGGAAGACCACTTGTACTACTTCCAGTAAGCAATTGACTGTCCAACAGTCCTTTGCGAGGAAGATGAAATATCACAGCAGTCATCCTGTTGCAAAGCGGATAACTGAGGCCTTGACAACTATGTTGGTGTTAGACGTGCGTCCGGTATCCGCCGTTAGTTCACAGGGAACTAGACAATTTCTTGAGGTAGTGTGCCCCCGTTACCAAATACCATCTAGGTTCCACTTCTCTAGGCAGGCGATACCGAGAATGTACACGGACGTCAGAAAAAGACTCACCGGTGTCCTAAAAAATGCAGTTGTACTTAATGTCCACTTAACCACGGACATGTGGACAAGTGGAGCAGGGCAGACTCAGGACTACATGACTGTGACAGCCCACTGGGTAGATGTATTGCCTCCCGCTGCAAGAACAGCAGCGGCGGCACCAGTAGCAGCATCTCGCAAACGCCAACTCGTTCCTAGGCGGGCTACGCTTTGTATCACCGCTTTCCAGAATACGCACACAGCTGAAAACCTCTTACGGCAACTGAGGAAGATCATCGCAGAATGGCTTACCCCAATTGGACTCTCCTGGGGATTTGTGGCATCGGACAACGCCAGCAATATTGTGCGTGCATTACATCTGGGCAAATTCCAGCACGTCCCATGTTTTGCACATACATTGAATTTGGTGGTGCAGAATTATTTAAAAAACGACAGGGGCGTGCAAGAGATGCTGTCGGTGGCCAGAAGAATTGCGGGCCACTTTCGGCGTACAGGCACCGCGTACAAAGACTGGAGCACCACCAAAAACACCTGAACCTGCCCTGCCATCATCTGAAGCAAGAGGTGGTAACGAGGTGGAATTCAACCCTCTATATGCTTCAGAGGATGGAGGAGCAGCAAAAGGCCATCCAAGCCTATACATCTGGCCATGATATAGGCAAAGGAGGTGGAATGCACCTGTCTCAAGCGCAGTGGAGAATGATTTCAACGTTGTGCAAGGTTCTGCAACCTTTTGAACTTGCCACACGTGAAGTCAGTTCAGACACTGCCAGCCTGAGTCAGGTCATTCCCCTCATCAGGCTTTTGCAGAAGAAGCTGGAGGCATTGAAGGAGGAGCTAAAACAGAGCGATTCCGCTAGGCATGTGGGACTTGTGGATGGAGCCCTTCATTCGCTTAACCAGGATTCACGTGTGGTCAATCTGTTGAAATCAGAGCACTACATTTTGGCCACCGTGCTCGATCCTAGATTTAAAACCTACGTTGGATCTCTCTTTCCGGCAGACACAAGTCTGCAGAGGTTCAAAGAACTGCTGGTGAGAAAATTGTCAAGTCAAGCGGAACGCGACCCGTCAACATCTCCTCCTTCACATTCTCCCGCAACTGGGGGTGCGAGGAAAAGGCTACGAATTCTGAGCCCACCCACTGGCGGTGATGCAGGGCAGTCTGGAGCGACTGCTGATGCTGACATCTGGTCCGGACTGAAGGACCTGCCAACGATTACTGACATGTCGTCTACTGTCACTGCATATGATTCTCTCACCATTGAAAGAATGGTGGAGGATTATATGAGTGACCGCATCCAAGTAGGCACGTCAGACAGTCCGTACGTATACTGGCAGGAAAAAGAGGCAATTTGGAGGCCCTTGCACAAACTGGCTTTATTCTACCTAAGTTGCCCTCCCTCCAGTGTGTACTCCGAAAGAGTGTTTAGTGCCGCCGCTCACCTTGTCAGCAATCGGCGTACGAGGTTACTTCCAGAAAATGTGGAGAAGATGATGTTCATTAAAATGAATTATAATCAATTCCTCCTTGGAGACATTCACCAGCAGCAATTGCCTCCAGAAAGTACACGGGGATCTGAGATGGTGGATTCCAGTGGGGACTAATTAATAATCAGTGAGGAGGGGGATGTACACAGTGAAAGGGGTGATGAATCGGACGATGATGATGAGGTGGACATCTTGCCTCTGTAGAGCCAGTTTGTGCAAGGAGAGATTGCTTCTTTTTTGGTGGGGGCCCAAACCAACCAGTCATTTCAGTCACAGTCGTGTGGCAGACCCTGTCGCTGAAATGATGGGTTGGTTAAAGTGTGCATGTCCTGTTTATACAACATAAGGGTGGGTGGGAGGGCCCAAGGACAATTCCATCTTGCACATCATTTTTCTTTGCGTCATGTGCTGTTTGGGGAGTATTTTTTGGAAGGGACATCCTGCCTGACACTGCAGTGCCACTCCTAGATGGGCCAGGTGTTTGTGTCGGCCACTAGGGTCGCTTAGCTTACTCACACAGCTACCTCATTGCGCCTCTTTTTTTTCTTCTTTGCGTCATGTGCTGTTTGGGGAGTATTTTTTGGAAGGGCCATCCTGCCTGACACTGCAGTGCCACTCCTAGATGGGCCAGGTGTTTGTGTCGGCCACTAGGGTCGCTTAGCTTACTCACACAGCTACCTCATTGCGCCTCTTTTTTTCTTTGCGTCATGTGCTGTTTGGGGAGTATTTTTTGGAAGGGCCATCCTGCCTGACACTGCAGTGCCACTCCTAGATGGGCCAGGTGTTTGTGTCGGCCACTTGGGTCGCTTAGCTTAGCCATCCAGCAACCTCGGTGCAAATTTTAGGACTAAAAATAATATTGTGAGGTGTGAGGTGTTCAGAATAGAATGAAACTGAGTGGAAATTATGGTTATTGAGGTTAATAATACTTTGGGATCAAAATGACCCCCAAATTCAATGATTTAAGCTGTTTTTTAGGGTTTTTTGAAAAAAACACCCGAATCCAAAACACACCCGAATCCGACAAAAAAAATTCGGTGAGGTTTTGCCAAAACGCGTTCGAACCCAAAACACGGCCGCGGAACCGAACCCAAAACCAAAACACAAAACCCGAAAAATTTCCGGTGCACATCACTACTTTTTACACATTACGGCAGACAGAGTACCCCTTTTTACACATTACGGCAGATAGTGTTCATCGCCTACAGATCCACTCTGTCAGTCCCTCCATTGGTTACATATATTCTACCGTATTCAATATAAAATACTTTTACTCACACACAAGGCCATTAACCCAACTACACCAAAGTACATCACTTCGCTTATCTCAAAATATCTCCCAACCTGACCTCTTCGCTCTTCACAAGATCTGCATCTCTCATCCACACTCATTACTCGCTCCTACTCACGATTGCAGGACTTTCATCGGGCTGCACCCACTCTGTGGAATGCCCTACCACGTACAATAAGACTCTCCTCTAGTCTCCAAACCTTCAAGCGTTCCCTGAAAACTCACCTCTATACTGCTCACGTAACTTTCATAAACCTTCCTATCAAATTGCAACCGTTCTGCACAGTCCACACATATCCTCACATGTCTTCTCATCCTTCCTCTCGACCCTGGTTCATCATTGCTGTATGACCATATCATACAGCCCACCAAGAACCTTTGCAATCTGGTGGACAACTATGCAATAGATAGCACCTATCCTTGTGTGTCCATGCCTATTTCCCTATAGATTGTAAGCTTGTGAGCAGGGCCTTCCTACCTCTATGACTGTTTGTTATTACCCAGTTTTGTGATATCATTGTTTTGTTATATCATTGTTTTGTTATATCATTGTTATTTCCAATTGTAAAGCGCAATGGAATTTGCTGCGCTATATAAGAAACTGTTAATAAATAAATAAATAGCGTCCCCTTTTTATACATTACGGCAGACAGCGTCCCCTTTTTACACATTACGGCAGATAGTCCCCCTTTTTACACATTACGGCAGACAGTCCCCCTTTTTACACATTACGGCAGATAGCGTCCACTTACATTACGGCAGACAGCATCCATATTTTACACATTACGGCAGACAGAGTCCCCATTCAAATGGATGTATTTTTTCTCTTTATAAAACGTAATTTCGGAATTTACTAACCAGAAGGAGGAAAATGAGGATCGCCTCCTCCTTCAACTATCAGCTCCTCGCTCGCTGTGCAGCGGTAGGGCAGGGCGCAGGGCAGTGTGGGAGAGTCTCTGTGTAAGCCGGGAGAGAAGTCTGATGTCATCATGTCTCTCCCGAATTGCAGGGGGGCTGAGCCGGCATACATGGCTGGGCCAATTAGCAGAGGCAGACACTGATTACAGCGCTGCCGCCAGGCCAGCTCCCGGGTCCTTCACAGCAGCAGCGGAGGCGGCGGTGGGCGATGGGAGACAGGTGGCGCCATCAGCGGTACACAGGCGACTGCATCAGCAGGACACAGGTGGCGCCGTCAGCGCTGGCAGGGAGCTAATCGTCGCTATGAAGATTGCAGCGGCTGCGTGTGATGTCATGCAGCCGCCGCGGTCCACCCCCTGCATAGTCTGGGCACGCCTGCTGCGCCCAGAAACGGCAGCCAAACGCCGTCGGCCCGTTCCCTCCTGCCCAACGACCGCCTCTGTCTGTCAATCGGGCAGAGGCGATCGCAGGGCTGAGATGGCCACCGGCTGTCTGACATGCTCCAGCACACTGCAGCATGCGCAGTTCAGACCTGATCGGCTGCTGTGTGAAAATGTACAGCACCAATCAGGTCTGAATTATACCCCTAGGATCTTATTCAGCTTCAGCTGCAGTTCTGCGATTGTAGCATAATTGCAAATGCTGAGAATCGCACAGCAAGAGCCGCACAGCATGTTAAAAGTCCATCCAGCACATAACAAGCCGCCACTGATGCGAATGCAGTCGCAGAATTGCAAATGCATCACAAATATCGAGCACCATTGACAGTTGCGGTTTACCCAGGGTTAATCAGAATAATGGGAGTGCAGTCGCCCCGAAAATGGCTATAGAGTGTGTGTTTTCTAAACCACTTTCCGCAAACGCCATGTGTAAACCCATGAATGCCCGCAGCCTGTCAATCAACCCCTGATCGCATTCCAGCAAGATGCAGTCATAGAAGAATTGCAAATGACAGGTCGCGCATGCGCAATACATTTGCAGCGCATGCACAGAGGGCCGATAATCAGCCGATCTGTGATTTTACAAATTTGCAACTGAGCATGAATAAGGCCCCTAATTCAGAGATGTACACAAACACGATGGTTTGCATGCATCTCTAGAGTTCCTATGTTTTCGGAATGTGGCTACGGTGGCGATGGTGAGGAATGTGGCGACAGCGGTGATGGTGAGTATTTTACAAAATGGGGATGTGTCTGCCCTGTTTTGTACACGTGCACAGGTCAGGGTCTGCTTCTTCCAATGCAGATTTACTGACCTCTGTTACATGATTACACCAGTCATCCTTTGTATCCTGAGGGATACTCAGATGTCTGATGTTCTTGCAGATGAACAGAAGCTGGCAGGAGGCGTCTATTTACATAAGACGACTCCTGTGGCATTAGCATATTTTTGCACAGCAGCTCTGCACAAAGGGGGTAATTCAGACCTGATCACTAGGCTGCGTTTTCTCTCATCCTGCGATCAGGTACAAACTGCGCATGCGTATGCACCGCAATGCGCAGGCACAAGGAACCACAGCAACGGGGACTGATGCATAGCGATGGGATGGTGCGAAAAAAATGATCGCACAGTCCCCTGGATTACGAGGAAAGGCTTACTAGGTTAAATATGTATACACTGGAAAAGAGGCGTCTAAGAGGAGACATTATTAATGTCTTCAAATATGTAAAGGGACACTACAAAGAGGAATTATTTATTAAAAGAACTCTGTTTAGGACACGTGGGCACTTGTTGAGGCTGGAGGGAAAAAAATTCTGTACGCAACGGAGGAAAGGCTTCTTTACCGTTAGGGCAATCAGGATTTGGAACTCCTTGCCAAAGAAAGTGGTAATGGTGGACTCTGTAAATGCATTTAAAAAAGGATTGGATGAATTTCTGATTGAAAAGGATATCTTAGATTACAACATTTAAACTATTGACATTGTTAATCTGGGTGTAAAAGGATTTATAGTTGTTAACTAGTCATAAAAACATTCTTCAGCAGGTACAGTAAAATCAATTCAACTTAATACAGAGTACACGTTGAACACCAAGGGCAAGTTGCCTCTTTTCAACCTCAATTACTATGTTACTATGTTACTGGAGATCGCAAGGTAACTGACAGGTAGAGGGCATTTGTGGGTGGCAACTGACCGTTTTCAGGGCGTGTCTGGAAAAACGCAGGCGTGTCCAAGCTTTGGAAGGGAGGGTGTCTGACGTCAATTCCGGTCCTGGACAGGATGAAGTGATCACAGTGGGTAAGTAAGTCCTGGGCTACTCAGAGACTGCACAAAATCTGTTTGTACAGCTCTGCTACACATGCGTTCTCACACTTGCACAGCTAAAATACATTCCCCCAATGGACGGCGCCTATCTGATCGCAAGGCTGTAAAAATCGCTGCCCAGCGATCAGGTCTGAATTAGGCCCATAGTCACTGATCACCTCTGAATTATCCCCATAGTTCAGTAATAAAAATTCCACTGTATATCCAATTGTATAATGGGGGTCATTCCGAGTTGATCGCTCGCTAGCTAGTTTTATCAGCCGTGCAAACGCTATGCCGCCGCCCACTGGGGGGTGTATTTTAGCTTAGCAGTAGTGCGAACGAGCTCTGCAAAAACAGTTTGTGCAGTTTCAGAGTAGCTCTGAACCTACTCAGCGCTTGCGATCACTTCAGCCTATTCGTGCCCGGATTTGACGTCATACACCCGCCCAGCGAATGGCCAGCCACGCCTGCGTTTTTTCAGACACGCCTGCGTTTTTGCAAACACTCCCTGAAAACTGTCAGTGGACACCCAGAAATGCCCCCCTCCTGTCAATCTTCTTGCGGCCGTCAGTGCGACTGAAACCTTTGCTAGAACCTGTGCACAACCACAACGGGCTTTGTACCCGTACGTTGCGTGTGCGCATTGCGGGGCATACGTATGCGCAGAAATGCCATTTTTTAGCCTGATCGCTGTGCTGCGAACAACGGCAGCTAGCGATCAACTCAAAATGACCCCCAATGTCCAGCAACAGATCATCCACATAAATGTGAAACTCTCTCAAAATTGGCACAAAAAAATCCAGTGGATCACAAACTTCTGAATAATGTCTCATTGACTGATTTTAAAATAATGTCCCCTTCAGTTTCAGCTTATTTGTTCCATTCAAATGCAAACCACCATTTGCAAATGTCTATATGATGGTGTGCCCTCTTATATTAATCCTTTACCAGATTCTCCACAACCTCTCCCTATAACATGGTCCTGACATTTCATAAGAGGGTGTGGTATGCGTGACCGGCGGTGAGGAGACCGCCGGTCAGCATACCGACGCTGGGATCCCAGCAGAGGAATCCCGGCGGGGTGTGGCGAGTGCAGCAAGCCCCTTGCAGGCTCGGTGGTGACCTATGGTCGCCACGGGTTCTATTCCTACTGTATGGGTGTCGTGGACACCCACAAGTAGGAATAGTCCCTGTTGGTCGGCATGCCAACTGTCGGGATTGTGAGGGGGCGTGATGTAGGGAGAGGTTATGACCTTCGGTCACATAACTACATCCCTTCATAGGAACAGTATCAGTTCTTAATGAGAGACACTATGTAACAGGTAAGTGCATGTAACAGACAACTGTAGGTAAGAGGTTTATTACTTACCATATTCTGCTACTTGATTGATGTTCTCTGATGTCAGTCTCCTGTAATTGGCTGTGAGCAGTGGCAAACGCAGGATCTCTAGAGGGGGGGTTTCCAAATGCACTCCACAATCTCCCACTCTGCGGAACATTAGAGCAAGTGCGGGAGTCTGGAGGAGCGGTAGAATAACCTAGTCACGACCCTGGATATTAATGTAAACATTGGTCTTTTTATAAACTGGATACTGTATGGACTACAGTATTTATATTTAACACAAAATTTGAGCAACTTGCCAAGAGGAGGGGGGTTTCCGTGCAACCAGAAACCCCCCTGCGTTTGCCTATGGTGAGTGTTGCATGTGGGTAAAGGGTATTAATGATGGAATAATAGGATAAACTAAAATCAATCTTTATTATGTTTTGATAGTACAAAAAAAGTTAAAATGCAACTTGTGACCATACACTTCACAGATAATACTGATCATCTACTGACTCACTTGCCGGTCTGCAAGTATCTGTTGTCCATGCGATTAATAGCCGAATCCTGATCTTGTGATTGAGTAGAGAGATCTGAAACTGAATTTTAAAAAAGGATTTCTAATGCGTTTTGTCATGTGCAGTATCTTCCTTAGGGGGTTGTCTAAATACACTGTGTAATTATAAATCAATATTTAGTTTATTTAATGCTCGCATCCTTTTAGTAATTTTTGCGGTTAGATCGCGAATAGCGATCCAACCTAAATCAGGCCCTTAGAGTATATAAATAAAGGTTGGAATCATAAGAAATTCGAATCAATATTTCCTGGTAAACTGTACACAAGTCCAAGATGGAATTTTCTAAATACAAAGAGCAGGCCAGTACTCATGGGTACATACAAAGTGTAGAAGTTAAAGATGTATGTATCAGCATTCATTTATTGAGTCATCTCCACCTCTGTTGCACTTTTTTTTTACACCTGTATTGCTTTCCAAAGAGCAATACAGTGAATACAAGTTTTAGCAGTAACTGTAGAAAGAATGTTTAGAAAATAATTTTTTGTAAAAATCAAAAACACATAAATCACTATATTTTATCACTTGCAATTTTTTATGTGAAATTTGTGAATAGGTTAATTCTTTTTCAAAAAGCAAAAGAATTAGAAAGTTACATTAAATATACAATTTAAATTTTACAGATAAAGTGTTCTAGTGATCAAAACTATTAAATATATGTATTAGACAAAATATATACTTAAAAACATTAAAAAAAATAAACATTTTTACTCATGCTAAAATGTAATCGTAGTTTTGAATGGAACTGTGATGCTTGTGAAATTACAATAATTTACGGTGTGCTTTTTACAATAAATAAAGGACATAATAAATTCCATTGCTAGCATCTTGCTTTTTTGCAAAAAGTTTGCTTTGGTGTGTATTTGATAAATTCGGAAATTAGCATTTTCCTCTTTAAGGATGATATTTTGGGGTATTATTATCAGCTACAACAAGGACTGGAGGTGAACAGTGACAAATTACTTTGTATGTTGTTGTGAGATGAAAAGCACTGTGAGAAGGCTGACCTGAGAACAGAGTTTAAAGACAGAGGCATTATGTACAGCGCTGACATGACTGTAAAAGGCTACATTTTGTTGGTACAGTACCTTGCATAATATACTGTACAGTCTACACACACATACACACACTATTTTTTGGGGGAAGAGGAGAGAACATTTGCACATGACTTAGAATGCCCATGCTACTATTAGTTATTTATTAACAGTTATTTATATGGCGCACACATATTCCACAGCGCTTTACAGAGAATATTTGCCCATTCACATCAGTCCCTGACCCAGTGGAGCTAACAATCTATATTCCCAATCACATATACAGTACACACAGACACTTTCATACTAGGTTTAATTTTGTTGGGAGCCAAATAACCTACCAGTTTATTTTTGGATTGTGGGAGGAAACCGGAGTACCCGGAGGAAACCCACGCAAGTACGGGGAGAATATACAAACTCCACAAAGTTAGAGCCATGTCGGGAATATAACCCATGACCTCAGTGCTGTAAGGCAGTAATGTACTATTGTCACCTTTTCACTAATTCCTTTACTCGCCATGCATACAGTGCCCTATCAAACCCTGCCGCCAGGCAGTCAAATCGTGGGTCTCCCTCACAAATTATTTCCTAATATGTTTTTAAGTTTACCAATCAACAGTCTATGATCTGGAAACTGTAATGTAAATCATATATCTATGTCTCATGTGCTGTAAGTTTTTTAATAGGTGCATTACATTATTACAATATTTTCTCTAGAGTTGTTGACGTAAAGTTTTCATCTTTTCTTTCTTTTCAAAAAATTTATTAAAGCTTGATTGTAATTTTCATTCAAGATCAAATCAATCATGTTGTCGCAGGGACCCTAAAAGGTGCAGGGCCCATAGGCCAGTGACTACTCACTCTGCCTGCAGGCACTTCTGAAGATAGTCTCTCCCATGCAAATTACCTTGCCACCGAATTACAACAGGGATGTTCCTGTCTGTTGGGATTTCCTCAAGCACTGAATTTCAAATCACAGTCTAAAAGATTTGTTCTCAAACTTGGTCCTCAGGACCCCAAACAGTTCATGTTTTCCAGGTAACCCAGCAGGTGCACAGGTGTAGTCATTACTCACTGACACATTTTAAAAGATCCACAGATTGAGCTAATTATTTCACTTGTGATTCTATAAGGAGACCTGGAATACATGATCTGCTTAGGAACATACAATACATGACAACCTATGGTCTATTGAAACTTTGCGTCTGATTCAGTGTTGCATGTAAAGTGGCAACAAGGGTAGGTGCTTTCCGCATTCGGAAATAAATGTAAACATCCACCTGTATTCAGGGACGGACGATCTATGTAACTGCACTACACTCATCCATATGCTTGTAAATGTACGGCAGGAGTCCGAGATCACCAGAAGTGCTGGATGCCGGACAATCTTGGACTTTTTTTAAAGAAGCAGTCACTTACAAGGCATAATTTTGCCTTGTAAGCGATCAGATGGCATCCTACACATCCGGCGATCTCAGACTTTATTACATCCCACCGGTAGTCTTCATCATTATCAGCACGCATTTGTATCAGCACTATCCTTTGTGCAATAAAATATTGTGGATCTTTGCATACACACATCTCTGAATAGCCATCAATTCTGCCTACATGCTGACAACATGCCCATGGAATGCTTATCCTACGTACAAACACCAGGTTGTTGTACAGTTACAACCCCTCATGTGTAAGTGGATATACTGTATTGCCTTGATCTGTCTGAATTTGAATGGCCCATAATTACTCTAACTTGTGTATTCACTCTCCGATGCGAGATCCAATGCACGATCCAACCAAAGATGGGCTGGTATACAGTACAGAATAAGGGCCTTTGGGGGTCATTCTGACCCGATCGCACGCTGCAGTTTATTGCAGCGGTGCGATCGGGTTAGAACTGCACATGCGCCGGCACTGCAGTGCACCGCAGCATGCCTGACGGCCGAAGGCCATCGGGCCGCTTCGATCATCTCTGCCTGATTGACAGGCAGAGGCGGTCGCTGAGCGGGGGGAGGGAACGACGGCATTTGGCCGCCGTTTCGTGGACACGGTCTGGCCAATGCAGACGTGGCTGGACCGAACGTGGGGCGGGCCGCAGCGGCTGCGTGACGTCACACACAGCCTCAGTGAGCCGGGGAGCGATGAGTAGCTCCCGGCCAGCACGCTAAAGCTGCGCTCGTCAGATGCTACTCTTGAAGTGCAAAGGCATCACCGCTGTGCAATGCCTTTGCACTTCTGCTGGGGGGTGCGCGGCACTGACATGCGGGGCGGGGTAGCCCTGTGCTGGGCGTCCCCCCGCATGTCAGTGTGAATGATCGTAGCTGTGCTAAATTTAGCACAGCTACGATCATCTCAGAATGACCCCCATTGTCTCTAAGCATGCTAAAGTGGTATATATTATCTGTTTACAAAGAAAGTAAAAACTACACTAAAAGGAAGAGCTGGAAAGTGAGTAAAGGCTGTAGAGATACTGATTACCACATAAATAGAACAACAATACTAACTATGCACATTGCACAACAACATTAAATGATGAATTTATAAATGGAAAAAAAAAAATCACAATAAGAATATATACACTGTAGAACAGTAACATTCTACCAAAATCATTCACAGTCTTGCATGAATAAGTAATACTCTTCAGCATTTTTAATCAAGAGGTTGAATATTCGATATGCCAGATGGGCATTTTTCTCTCTCCCTGTACAGTTCTCTCTTGATCTTTCATTCTTCTTGATCATGAAGAACCACATAAGACTTTTCGTATTATTGATCCTTCATGAATCATGGCTTCTACTTTAATCAATGTCTCTACAAAATTCCTTTGAGGGGAAAACACTTGTTACTATAGATCTTCATTCTAACCTTCATGCGTGGACTGTTGACACCAAGATGTCTTGTAATTTTGTAAGCAAGAACACTCTGGGACTCCGAATATCATGAGTATATAATAGCGCAAAGTCCCGTTTTAAGCTTCATCCTGGATAAAAACTGTACCAAAATTGTCATCATATCCTTCACAACCACAGGTGCCGAGTAACCGACTGTGGAGTCTCCTCTATTTGGTAGAAGCTGGGTCTCTTTAACTTGTTTTGTTATGTAAGATCAGCAAACTTGAAGTTACTTTAGAGTAGATTGCTTTATTTTACTTTATGAATTCTCAAAGTAGAGTTAATTCCAGTGTGATTACGGGGAAATGTATCAAATCTTCTACAGAGGACAGGTGGAGATATTGCCCATAGCAACAAGTGAGCTTCTGGCTATAATATATCAGTACAGTCTATAAAATGATAGTAGAAGTTAATTGGTTGGCTTGACAACTTCTCATTTGGTCGTTTGTCGCATCTTCAGATCTTACCTACTGCAGGCAAGATTTGGCATTCTTGTTAGCATTAGCGTTAGGTCGTTAGTAGATCATATGTCAAAATGAACACTTGTGCACGATATTGTGATTCCAGGACTGCCTGAGATTTCAAGTGAAATTGTTAATGGCAGTGCATTGTTTGGGAGTCATTAGATATGTGGCCACCTTTACACTTGACAAGATACTTTCTCAGTCTAATGGACAGATAGTTAAGCAGACTCTTTAAAATAATATCTGAATGTATTTGCACCTCAAGGCAAATGCTAACACAAACTGCAAAGTAATATACTGACACTATATAAGTCAATTTTAATAAACAAACAAATGGTTGGCTTTGTATAGTAATATACAAATATAATTAGAATTTATAATCATTTTTGAAATCCTTGTAAACATTCCTGGTTGACACTCAACAATTTGAACTGGAAACAAATATGGATTCTAAAGGTGTTTTTTTTTAATGGAGGATTGTTGTCCATTATAAAAGCTACGGTCATGAAGATGTGCATGTCAATCATCTGATTCAAAAATGTATATATGTTATGCATGTAAATCTATCAAGCATCTTTGGATGTCACCCTGAAGGGCAGGATATTGTTACACACTATATCAGTACTCTTACAATTACAAAGCATTGTTATAATTGGTTAGGCTGTGGTATTTTAGCATTGCTGGTATTAAGATTTCTATTCAAAGACAATTTTCCACAGACTCTTACAATCAACAACAACCTGAACCATTGACACGAGGTACTATGGATGCAATCCTTTTGTTTAAATTCTGCATATCAGGGCAGATATTGAGATGTGTCAGACAAAGAAATGTTTTCCAATCTTCAACTGTCCAAGCTTATTGAGCATGTGGCCACTAATTGAGGGGTTGCAGCACTGCAGTTATGACAAATTATTATACTGCAATATTTGTGTATAACTGGGATTCATCAATGGTTTTTAGACAAATTTTACTAATTTATGGATAGACCACAAAAAATTGCTTCATTGACAATTGGAGAAAAGATGGTGAAAAGCTACAAAGGAACAAGAGACCATCTGTAATGTATTAATGTCTGTAATTATTAATTAGTCTTTAATTTTAGCACAAAGCAACCTTTTTTGGAAAGTGTAATCCTCATCTCCTGTTTCCATGATATTTAAAATGATATCTGTCTACTGTGGAAGAAGCCATGAGCATTATGTGAATAGTTGACATCAGAACCTTAGAAATTAGGTAAAATGTACAGAGATTTTAGGTGGAATTTTCTTACGACTGAAGTCCTGTACACATTAGGTGATATTGTAAGCGATATCGTTCATTATTACCCTCCTGCGTGATATCGCTTACTATATAGCCCAATGTGTATGCTGCAGATGATGGCAGAAGTCCAATCTGACAATATCATCAGATGCTGCATGTTTCGGCTGGCCACGGTATGATGTCACTGCGCGATATCGCTATCGATATCGCACATTGTGTATGCACACTGTCAGCAGCCTGTCCTGGGAGGGGTAACACTAGATGAAAACGCTCACGGAGTGAATCGTCTAGTGTGTATACACCTTAAAGAAAAGGAATTATTAAAGTTTTATATTTTAGATATTGATGCTTACTAGATGCCATCACCGTTCTCCTTGTATATACATATGTCTCACTATATATGCCCCTCTTTGCCTTTATTTATACTGGCATTGTTTTAAGCACCTCTTTATCCAAAGCAAAATATTCTACTACTGTATATAAGAAACTCAGACTTCTTTCAATGATTGGACTATACACTTCTTTGTAACTGTTTTGGACCTTGGCCTACTCTCTTCATCTCATTTCTATTATGATACAGTACATTTCTTTCCTTTTTAGCTTCTTCCTTGTTAGTCTAGTGTGGGGGCTGCATTTTGCATGTGCCCCACCCACTGCAAAGCCCCTAATCTCCCTGGTGATACCATACATTAATTATAATCCGTGCCCCAAGTGAGCCAAAGTCAAGTGTCAGTTCACAAGTAGAACAGTTGGCAATTGCTGATTGACATTTTAGGAATTAGCTCATAAATTCTATTTTACATTTACTTTGTCCTACAAAATACTCCAAAGTCAAACTGGACAATATTAAGGTTATATATAGATGTCTAGGCTTCTATAATTTAAAGCACCATCCTGTGAAACAATCACTTTGTATTCACCATGACCATACAGTAAGACTCTGCCAAAATTATCTGCATACTGTACCTTAATTAACACCACTGGAGCTTGACTGTAGAACAGTGAGCAATTACTTTACATTTTCAGAGTGCAGTTTTACCTACTTTTATAATGCCAGCTGAAGCAGTATGTTCATATTGATTCTTGGCTGGCATAGCCTTAGCAGTGACAAAAAAGTGCCCGCACTATTTTTATCAACAATTGGCGATAGTAACTTTACTTCTTAAAAATGTTGGCTGCAGGAAGAGGTATCTGTAACAATGATTTATTAAATGTAATCATCCAGGAACGTAAGTAGGTGAGTGCGGAGTAGGGTAGTGCTGCAGGGTAGGGGGAGCTATTGGCAGCATTAATTAATTATAAATTATCACTAGCAGCTTCCTCCCGTTTTGAAGCCCAGCATCTCCTGACCGCCCGTCTCCTACCCCCACCCTTTTTGTCGCTAATACCCATACAGAAATCATGGACTGGACTTGAGAGCTCCTTGTTGTTCAGTCGCACTGTCCTTTATTACATTTCAGGATGCTGATGTGCCCAGGATATATTATGTTAATAAATACATAAAACTGTGACTTAAAAAGGATTGTTACTATTTAATAAAGCCATGTGTGTAATAATCATTTATGGAATCATTTATGAAGTCAACCAGTAACTACAAATGTTAAATGAACTTCTGCAGCTATAGAATATGTTACATGAATACTTTGATTAATATTATAGTCTCACCACTATAATTTGTTGCAGAACTCCACGTAATATGATAAAAACAGAGAATGTCCTTAGAATAATAATATGGGCCCATTTAAAAGAGTACACTGTATTCAGTTATAGTATTAATGCAGGTTGTTCAGTATGTGCATTGTCTTACATCTGCCAGTCACAAATGTGACTTCCATAAAGCCTCAGACCAGACGCTGCCCTCATCAAAGGTGAATCCGGAAAAATGATTTCCCCCATATGACAGCGTGCTTACATAGCATCAGGGCAGCTATCACCCTGTCACCCTACCAGACCCCTGTATTTATACCCAAATAACATAGAGGCAATTGGAGCCAAAACCAGCACACATGGTAGTAAAGGTCACAAAGCATAAACACTCAAACATGATTTTAGTTGTTATGTTCATTTATTGCTGTTATGAGTTGTTATAGCTGTATTATATTATTATTTTTTGATGTTAAATGATGTTTTATGATGTTAAATGATGTTTTGATGTTAAATGTTAAATTTTTATTTTTTGATGGTTTGATATTATTTTTTGATGTTAAACTGTTGGTATTTTAGGATGTTAAATAATAAGTAAGTTGTTACTTACATCTGTAAGATGGTGAGCTGATGTAAGTATCTCGCTCTATGCAGGTTAGTTGGATCTCTTTGGTTTTCTGCCCAGCTTTGTTCTAATCCATTGGAAAAAAATTCTGGATTTTTTCTCTGTGCTGTGGGCTTTTTCAGTGTCATCCTTCTTACATCTTCTCCCCAGCTTTGTTTGTATCCAGGTCCTGACATTGGATTTGGGCTTTTTATTAATAACTCCCATGGTGGTTTTGTCGGGAAAATCATGGCAGGTTCTCGTGTGCGGCTCTGCCTCTTCTATAATAGTGACGCTGGGAGAGGATTTCTGGGTGGTGGTGTCAAGACATTCATGGCAGATGTCTGTATGTGGCTCGGCCAATTTCATGAGATTTAGGCTGGAAGGCCTTCTCCAGCCTAGAGACATTTTTTGAGTGGTGTTGTCCAGAACCTCATGACAATCATTTATGTGTGGCTCAGCTTCTTCTCTGAGTGAGGCCGGGCAGTCTTTTCTTGGCTAGAGATGTTTTCTTGTTGGTGTTATCCAGTCATCCATCCCACACATAAAATTTCACCTTTGGGTAGTAATGATCTGCCTCAATGATGTCTTCCTCATCTCTGTCATGGAGTATGATAATGGTGTCATAGCTCTCAGTATTGCAGATGTCTTCTGCACTGATATCATCTGTATCCCCATCATCTGCGATGTAGTGGCTGGACATCTTGGTATAATATTCCGCATCAGGTGTGCCTGCCTCTCTGCCATCATCCTTATCATTGTCATCACCAATATAAGCGGTTGGGTAATAACTATCGGAGCTCGTCTCACTGGTGACATCCTCTTCTTCTTCCTCCCCAGTGTAGTATACCACCTTTGGGACATTTTCCTTTTCAGCATCAATATACGATGTTACAATTGTGCCAAACGTCACAGCGTGGTAAGTGACCATTTGTAAGTAAATGTCATCGCTCATCTCAGTGGTGACAGCCTCCTCTTCTTCCACCCCAGTGTAGTATACCACCTTTGGGACATCTTCCATTTCAGCACTAACGTGTAATACAATTGTGCCAAAACGTCACAGTGTCGTACTGTAAGTGACCATTTGTAAGGAAGTGTCATCATTCATCTCCACCTCGTTTACTAGAGTGAGGCCGGGTGGTCTCTTCATGCCTAAAGAAATCTTCAGTCTCAGGCTGATAATTTGCTGTCTTGAATTTCTCTCTCTCTCTCTCTCTTTTCAAATCTCCTTCACCAGGCAACTTGTATTGAGAAGTGAGGTTACAGATGCAGCAGCTGATTATACCGTGTCTGTGATATCACAGTTCACTGGCTGACTGACATTATCACCAGACATCAGCACCAGCCTGGACAAATGTCCAGCTTGTCTATTTCATCAATCCATACAGGTGTAGGTATCCGTGTTAATGCATGGTGGCAGACACATAATTACATATAACCTTCCTACACTATATCCTTTTGAGATATTCAAACAAAACCCAGTTTTAAGAACAATTAAGCACACATACATAAATAAATATATATATATATATCTTTCGATATAGCTTTCGATATGTACCCCTGATGAAGTCTTGGAGTAAGACGAAACACATTGGGTTGTCTATTTCTATAACACCACTCTCCATATGTTCAATAAGGAGAAGGAGGAGTCTGTAAAGATAATTCTACATGTCCTCTGTACAACTGATTGGTGTCATTTGTCAAAAAAGGATACTTTATCATCTTTGTACTATTACTTGTGCTTTTATGTTTTAATACATTTTATATGGAACATGTTATTATGATCTTTTAAAATATCTCTAGTAGACATATCTGGGAGATCTCTTTAGAGTCCGGTTCAATTATTGGGTAACAACACGGCCCAAGGGCGCCCATTCCTCTATTGTTTTATATATATATATATATATATATATATACAAACAAATCTAGAAAACCACAGCACTCGCCACCCCAGAAGCGGGGTGCAATATCTGCACACACCACTCATAGGGTGGGGTGCATGCAGCCCATGGCCACCAACCCAAATATATACAAACAGAAAGTTCAGCACTCACCATAGCAAGCTCACTTATCCTCACAACATCAATAAATAAATGACGGGGGTTTAGTTAGTGAATTGGCCAATGCACGGAAGCCTGCATACCGCTCGCCAAGGTACCCCACCTTCATGCAGGTCCTACACTATCACAAAGTCTCAAAAATTAAAACCTTGCAACTGTATCACACATAATATACTGCACACATGCCCACTAGGTTTAATGTGTATCTGCCATGCATCTTATGGCTTTTAAAGGTGCACTAGTCACCTGACACTGGCTGATAAATTACTAAGGAGCAGCTGACACAGGTTTAGAACAAGTGAGATTACACAGGGGTGCATGAAAAGGCCTGTGACCACGGATAAGTGAGCTTGCTATGGTGAGTGCTGAACTTTCTGTTTGTATATATTTGGGTTGGTGGCCATGGGCTGCATGCACCCCACCCTATGAGTGGTGAGTGCAGATATTGCACCCCGCTTCTGGAGTGGCGAGTGCTGTGGTTTTCTAGATTTGTTTGTATATTACGGGGTTAATCTTTGGTTAACTCTTATTAACCGTGGTCACAGGCCTTTTCATGCACCCCTGTGTAATCTCACTTGTTCTAAACCTGTGTCAGCTGCTCCTTAGTAATTTATCAGCCAGTGTCAGGTGACTAGTGCACCTTTAAAAGCCATAAGATGCATGGCAGATACACATTAAACCTAGTGGGCATGTGTGCAGTATATTATGTGTGATACAGTTGCCAGGTTTTAATTTTTGAGACTTTGTGATAGTGTAGGACCTGCATGAAGGTGGGGTACCCTGGCGAGCGGTATGCAGGCTTCCGTTCATTGGCCAATTCACTAACTAAACCTCCATCATTTATTTATTGATGTTGTGAGGATAAGTGAGCTTGCTATGGTGAGTGCTGAACTTTCTGTTTGTATATATATATATATATATATATAGAACAATAATAGAGGCACTCTCCAGATTTTCAAAATATGCAAAAAGTGTTCTCATTTATTATGATATAGGTTACATAGTCCACTTGAATAGAATCCTCAAGCGCTTTCGGCCCTCACCGGGCCTTCCTCAGGAGGCTATATGAAGCAGCTAAACATCAGGTAATAAGATAACACAGCAAATCATCCCAGGCATCCAGCAGTAAATTAGGCCATGCCTGACTGACTCTATAAATACACCTCTTCATAATTGAAATTGGTGCCAAAACCGCCCATTGTATGACCTCATAGAAATGCGACTTAGAGTACACCAGTAATCAACCTATACAACAATCACTAATAGAAAATAAACAAAGGAAGAAAAGAAGAAAAGTAAAGGACAGTGGGGCACATCCACGATGGAGAAGGATTCATCTAAAAGGTAAAACAGTACCATTCAGTGACCTCGGCGGGCTCGCAAACACAGCCCGTCACCTCCGCCAGCCGCTGACGTCAGCGGATCAGCGGAACAGCATCCAGTTCCTGGTTACGCGTTGCTAAGCAACGACCACCGCTTCCGGCCCGTTGGGACGCACGCGTCACCCGAGCGGAAGTGCAACCTAGGGCAATGGAACGCAAGCGGGAAGGATACCCGAAGGAACATAATAATGAAAGAGCTCACGGCTCATCTCAAATAAGAATACACCTGTCAATATACATATATTAATAAACCAAGAGATACTTAGATAGACAGGTCACCTGGATTAGATTGTATATAGTTACAACATCCCCCAGCGTGGATGTGCGCCACTAGCCTTAGTAATAGAGCCAATCACGTGCAGTTAAAAACAATGCCCATTATATCCTATATAACTAAACGCGGCTGTAGACGGAAAACAACATTCACGTCCACCATTAAACAGCCACAGTAGACCAGCTGACCATAAACAACATCAAATCTAGAAAACGTGTTAGTAAAATAGACCTAAAGACATATGTACAATCACATATATGTGTCCATATGCAAAAAATATATATATATAATTTTTTTTGAAGCAAAACCGAGAGTATGCACATATTAATACATTTAAATTATTAAATAATTAATTAATTAATTAAAGGGTGTGTGTCAGTCAGTTCGTCCAAATAACAGCTCAGAACAAAAAAAATCAGAAAAAGAAGGAAGAATTTTTCATTGCTTTTAACGTAAAAAGAAATTTAATGGATTAGATTCATTGGGTCCGTTGGGCACTACTGACCCCAGTCTGTAAATCCACCTTGCTTCTAACTTCTTTAGGAGGAGTGATCGGTCTCCACCCCTTTTGGAAACTGGGACCCAATCTATGATGCGACACTTGAGGGAGGCCACTTGGTGTCCAGCTGTTAAAAAGTGCTGAGCAACTGGCTTATCAGTACGTCCCGTCACCAGTGCCTGATGGATCGAACTGCGATGATTAGCCATCCTCTCCCTAAATGTACATGTAGTCATCCCCACATACGGAAGGCCACACGGGCAGATCAACATATATATTACGTGATCAAGCCGACAATGTAGCCTAAATCTGATGTTGATCAACTTTCCACTACGGGGATGTGGGAACTTGTCCCCAACCAGCATGGAGCGACATGTAACACATCCCAATCACGCAGCCCTTCTTCTGAGGGTTTAGCCAACCACTTTCTCCATTACTAGCCTGCTTAGCTGGATGCATCAGGAGCTGTTTTAAATTTCGGCCACGTCTGTAGGCCATCATTGGTGGATGTTCAAACAGACCCTTTAATTTAGGGTCAGAATTCAAAATTGGCCAATGTCGTCTCAATGAGGGTCCAATGCTGGTTGATTTACCATCGAATTGTGTAATGTATATCATCCGTGCCTCCTTACGTGGTTTTGGTACTAGACATTTTAAACGTGCCTTCTCCAAACAATTATTAATTGTGCTTTTTTTATAACCCCTCTCCAGAAAACGAGTCTTCATCTCCAAAATCTGTGTCTCCGCAGTTGTTGGATCTGTATTGTTCCTAAGCACTCGCATGAACTGCGAGATAGGTAGACTTGACCTTAGTGCGGGTGGATGGTTACTCGTAGCATGCAAGATCGTGTTACGGTCGGTCTCCTTTCTAAACAAAGTGGTACCCAACTTAGTACCTTTACGGAATATTGTCAAGTCCAGAAAGTTAATGGAATTTTCACTTACATGTCCAGTAAAACATACTGTAGAGTCTAAGGAATTTAATTGTTCTAACATTTCGTTGAACTCAGACTCAGTGCCACCCCACAGCATGAAAATATCGTCTATAAAACGTGTATAGTAGATAATTTTACTACCATATATGGGTAAGATGTGGGTTGTCTCATACTGATACATGAAAATACCTGCATATATGAGGGCTACATTGGAACCCATAGCTGTTCCTGAACACTGTATGTAGTAGTCACTCTGATACATAAAATGGTTATTAGTCAAGATCAACTCAAGGAACTCTAAGAGTCCTTCAATGGGAACAGATACCGTACCTACTGAGATGAGCAGTTTTTTTACTGCCTCAAGGCCTAAATCATGTGGAATTATAGTGTACAAAGATGACACATCAAGTGTCACAAGCAACACTCCCTCATCAACATCACCCAACTCATAGATCTTGTTTAAAAAATCACCTGTATCTTTCAAATAACTTGGAATAGATGAATCAGTTCCTGCAGAAGATTGTCCACAAACATCGCCAAAGGCTGTAAAAGGGACCGCCTGGCTGATATTATCAGCCTGCCTGGGGGGTTAACTAAGGTCTTGTGGACCTTGGGAAGGGTATAGAGCATTGGGCAAACAGGACAGTCCACCTTCAGGAAGAGAGAAATTTGCTCAGTCAACCAACCCTGGCCGACCGATCTATCAACCAGAGAGTCAACCCTCTTTTTGATAAGTGGCATCGGATTGTTGTCACACTTAGTATAGGTACCAGAGTCAGATAATTGGCGCCTGACCTCCGCATTGTAATCCGAGAAGTTTTGAATGACTACAGCACCGCCCTTATCGGCGGGCCTGATTACAATCTTTTCATTATTCCGTAGGGACTTTAAAGCTCTGCGTTGTTCAGGCATCAAATTACCAAACTTCCTCTCAGGGATGTTTCTAAAATCACTTTCAGTCATTCTTAGAAAGGTACGTATACTTGGGCTAGAGGAAGGTGGATCAAACACACTTGGTTTTTTAAGAATAGATGAACGAACCATTTCAGCCCCCTTAGCACTGCACTGATCGCTAAAAAATTCCCTTAATCTCAGCTTCCGTCCAAATTTGTAATGATCAACCGCTAGGTTGAACTCATCATGCCTAGCTGTCGGCACAAACGATAAACCAAGTGACAAGAGGTAGACCTCGCTCACAGTGAGAACATGGTCAGATAAATTAAATACACTGTTTAATCCTTCTTCCTTTGCCCGCTTCTCTTTAAAGCCACTCCTCCTATGGTGGGGTCTTCTACTTCTCCTCGGTTTTTTACTTTTGCTACCTGTGTACCTCTCCCTAAAAAACCACTTGGTGGAGTCAGAGTCTGAGGCCGAGTGTGATGCAGATGAGTCTGTACTCAACTGAGCTCTATTTCGAAACGGTCTGTTCTGTCTAAACCGCCTAGAGTTACCTGTGCCACCAGTTAACCATCTATAAACCTGATGGGTAGCATAATCATGATTCACAGCCTGTAACTTTTTCCTTTTGAACGTCACCAAATCATCTCTAAATGCTTCAACCTGTGACTGGATTTTCTCACACCAGGGCCAGTATTTACTAAAAGTCCAAGTTTGGTCGATTTGTGTTTTTTTTTCTAAGTCCCAATCCGGGAATTCACTAAGCACCAATCTCGGCAGTGTCTGGTCTATTCGTAATGGTTTGAATGACAACGTCACGAAATACGAATGAATAGACCATCGGTCAAACGCGGCTGTTATTTCATAGAATACGGGAATTCACTATTCATTCGTATTGGGTGTTAGTCTCTGAGGGCTCAAATGCGGTCGTATTTTTTTGCGATTCGTTAAAAAAAGCGGCAAAAAAATAGACCTGCTTTTTTCAGTCGTGTTTACATGTGTTGCAAATAAAAAATCACTCACACCTGAATTAGGATGCCTATAAAAGGATGTTAGGCCCATTTCAATACACCTACACTCAGAAATGGCAGCAGGACTGTGGGCCAGTGATCTTTTGTGTGCTGTGGGATTCCTCAGACTCAGGCATCAGCCTGTAAGTACCCAGGGCCAAGAAACTCAACATGGTCAGCAGGTTGTACAGGTTCCGCGGAGGCTGCGCAGGCCTCGTTTTTTTAGGGGGCGTTTAAACTTGAACGCATTGTCCGATGATAAGGTAATACAGATGTTCCGTCTAAATCGTAACAACATTTTCCATCTGTATGACCTTGTCAAACTGGGCCTAGACCCTGAGACAGCACGCTCTCGCCCTGTCTCAGGCCTGCACAAACTCCTGGCTGTGTTGCACTTTATGGCTACTGGCAGCTTTCAGGCTGTGTCTGGGGATGTCATAGGAATCTCACAGCCCACATTTTCCAGAATCTTAACACAGGTGATGTATACCTAACAACCTCTTCTGTTTTGTGTTTGTTTTAATTTCTCAGTGGCCAGTTCTGTCCTAAAATCTCAAGTTTATTGTTCATTAAAATGTTCACACAGGTTTTGGCTGTTTTGCAGCCACACATCGAGGCCTCAATCTGCTTCCCTACCCAGGAGTCTCAGTGGCATGCCGTCAGGGTAGATTTCTGTGAGCTGGCTGGCATGCCCAATGTGCTTGGAGCCATAGATTGCACACACATTCAGCTGAGACCACCTAGGGGCAGGCAGCACATATATACAAACCGCCATTTTGAACACTCCACAAATGTGCAGGTGGTTTGTGATGCAAATCTCAAAATAATGAGTGTTGTTGCTGGTTACCCTGGGGGCTGCCATGACTCCTTCATCCTCAGTCAGTCATCCCTCTTTGATAAGTTTGAGGACGGACAAATGCCAGATGGATGGCTGCTGGGTATGTAATTTGATATGTGTAGGCCTGCGTATACTTTGCCCAAATGCAGGTGCAGATGTATTAACCTGTAGAAGGCGTAAGGAAGTGAGAAACCAGGGATCTGTGCAAGGTGTTGAAGGCACCAGCCAATCTGCTCCAATATGTAAATGAACATTTAGGATCAGATTGTCTGCTGTCTTTATTACCTTGCACATATCACTGGTTTTTCACTTCCTTATGCCTTCTACAGGTTAATACATCTGCCCCACAGTGTGTTACTTATGCGTTGCTGTATCTTCACATGAATCACGTTACTATATCTGTCTTTTAGGTGATGGAGGATATGGCTGTTTCTCTTGGCTTCTAACTCCATTGTCCCGACCTGATACCCCTGCTGAACACAATTACAATAATGCACATAAGTCCACGCGGAATGTGATAGAAAGATGTTTTGGTGTGCTGAAATCTAGGTTTCGGTGTCTGGATAAGTCTGGTGGGCTTTTGTTGTATAGTCCCTCCAAGGTGACTCAAATTGTGTTCTGCTGCTGCTTTCTTCATAACATGTGTTTGCAACAACATCTGCCACATGTTGAGGAGGAGGAGGAAGAAAGCAGCCAGCAAGCAGAGGAATTAGAGACATCTGGTGATACTTGGAGTACTGATGTAGGGAGGCAGGTTAGGCAACAGATCATCAATAGCTATTTCTAAGGTAAGCTTGGTTTGCTTATTTCATTTGTTGTGTAAATAGATGTTTTGTTTTTTTGGTCAAAATCCATTACTCAGAATGTGTCTGTCTCCTTGACACATACAAACATACCCTCGCTATATGGTCATCAAATGTTGCATGTGTATTGTGTGTCTTTTTAATATCAAAACAACAGATTATGAGTGGCATGCATTAGGTCTGGATAAGTGTTCGAAATCTTACAGTGCTAATTTCTTACAAGCCCACATCATCCATTTAGTATTTCACTTTATCATTGTGTGTAATGTCCTAAAGCACAGGTTCACAAACTCGGCCCCCAGGCCCACACACAGTGCATGTTTTTCTCGTAACCCAGTAGAAGCACAGGTGTATGAATTACTCACAGACATATGTAAAAAGGTTCACAGGTGGAGCTAATTATGTCACTTGTGATTCTGTGAGTAGACCTGCAAAACATGCACTGTGTGGGTTCCTGATGGCCGAGTTTGAGAACTTGTGTTCCCCAAACACTCTCCTCAACATATAATATGTTTGCCTTGAGGAATACATGTGTCCCTATGTGTGACGCAACATCATATTTAAGACTCACAAACTTACTGTAATCAGGAATAATTTATTTCCTAATGTTTGATGCTGTAAACTTGATGATGTGTAAGTAAATACACAGTCTGCCACACATATACATTATTCTAAACAGATTTTTTTTTGTAAAAGTACATATTTGTTTGTTTCAGCATCATGTGTAAAAACATGCTTAAAAATTTTTAGCACACACAAACCTGTCCCAACAATACTGACATTCATTTGGACAATATTTTTCAAACAAAACAAAGGCAACATATTGCAAGCTTTTTACGCAACTCAATTGTGTTAATCTTGTAATGTTGTATAGATAAGATAGCTAAGATATGTATCACTAACATTGTAATTTGGATTGTCTGCAGGCAAAGAGAATGTTTGGAATCTAGAAATAGTAATGATTAGAAAAAAATCAAGTGGTCAGTTTACTTCCTGCTAAAGACATTCTGCCTGGCTGGCAATTATTGTATCTGCAGGCAAAGAGAATGTTTGGAATCTAGAAAGAGTAATGATTAGAAAAAAATCAAGTGGTCAGTTTACTTCCTGCTAACATGTATGTGTGGCTCCATCAACATTTTCCTCCTCCAATACCCCAAAAAAATGAAAAGGAATAAATGTGCGTACTATTTTTAACAATTAATTTGGTGCACTTATAATTAATGATGTTTAAAAAAGGGGCAAGGAACTAAGTGTGATATTTTGTAAAGCATCAAAAACACTTGCTAACTTTACTTATCACAAATGTCTACATTTTTTTTGTTACTTTTTTTTGGTGGCTGCTTGTCCTGCCCTTTGCCTTTAGCACTGTCATGTTGGTGTGCTCTGGTGGACCGTCTTGGTGGTGATGAGACTGGCGTGATATTTGGAGTAGTCGTACCAGAACTGCTGGTTGTTTGCTGTTGGTGCATGCATCTGAGTGTTTCATTCAGGTTAGTGAGGGTGGCATTGAGTTCACGTGTAGCAGCATTTTGATTGTCTACTATTCTGAATAAGCTTTCATTAATCTTTTGACTGTTTTGAAAAATGCTCATATAACTTTGCTGTTGTCTGTGCTGTTCTTCCATTAGTCTGTGCTGTTCTTCCATTAGTCTGTGCTGTTCTTCCATTATGCGCTGTAAGTTGCTCATGACCTGTGTAATGTCTGTACGCATGAGTTCCATGGTATTGCCTATTCTGGTTGTTTGCTCATTTTGTCGACTCAGATTTCTGGAGATTCTTCTGAGGTGAGATGGTAGGCTTGCAAACATTTGTGTCTGCTTACGCAGGCAATCTTCATTAGTGGCCTGCTGTCTAGCCCAAATAGTCCAAAACACCTGATCAGGGCCTTGTGTTCCTGGTGTTGTTGGGCTGTGTTGTGGTGGAGGTGGTGTGCTTTGCTGTGGTGGTGTACTCACAGGTGCTGGGGGGCTCATTCCTTGCATTAATGGCTGCATTTCTAAGATGTTTGTCTCCTCCATGTCACTGTGTTGGTGTTGTTGCGGAGGGATGCTGTTCCCAGGACTCGAAGCTGAAATGTTAAACATATCTCCGTTAGCTATCCATATGGTGGTGAAATGAAAAAAAAAACACTACACATGGAACACATGTCATTCACTGTTGCTTTAAACTATTCTGCCTAGCAACATCATCACTCATAGCTTAAATACATACATATGCCTGCTTGTGGCAAATGTGTCTGGTTACTTAATTGTGAAAGCAAACACTTTAGTTTTATTGTAGCTCACACATACTCCAGCATAAAAAAACATTGTAATACATAATGTGTTACCTTATAACTTTGTTCAAACAAACATAGTAATGTTTTTGTAGGTATTTTGCAATGTAACCTTAAGCACACATGAGATTTTTGGAAAAACAAACTTACTTTTTACAAACAAACCAACATGCTTTTTTGTTGCAGCATCTTACACCCAATGTCATACTGTATGACTCAAGTGGACATACATATCTTTACTGGATGTGGACAAGGCCATTTAGTTTGGATTCCATTTCAGCTTTTACTTACTGCGGTAAGTATTTTTGTTTTGGATGTGTTTGGACTTAATGCGGTTATGACTGATTATGATTATGTTCTGACATTTTACACTTTTTTGTGGATGACGTCTTGGAGGTGTGTCCAAAATTTGGAGTGGGGGGACAGAACATACGGACGATAATCTTCGTGGCGGGGTAGCCTGCTGTGTTTGTGGTGGGACAGACGACCTTGCTTTCTTTTCGGCCACAGGTTTCTTTTGGTGATGTCTAACAGAAGAGCCACTTCTGCTGCTCCATACTTCTTTTGATGGACCTTTTAATGAAAGTGCAATTTTGTTATGGCCATTCCTTCACAAGCATACCCTATACTACAATGGACACTTTACCTGCTTCCGCAGCGTCATCATCATCATCAGATGTGTTGGGATTTACTGGCCGACGAGTAGTACTGCTTTTTTCCGACACAGTATAAAATGAGATATATTCATAAATCATGCTATTGTGTATACATCCACCCATTATGCTTATAAACATTTATACCTTTAGAAATTCTTGGTTTTCATTTTAAAAAAAACATAAGGACCAGAAATACCCAAAAAAATAATTAAAAATGAAAAAATATGCACTATGGCAACATCAAGACAGGCAAACATGTACAGGACACTGACATAGGCCACAAGTTAAAGGAATTGTTTTTTCTCTGACGTCCTAGTGGATGCTGGGACTCCGTCAGGACCATGGGGATTAGCGGCTCCGCAGGAGACAGGCCTGTCTCCTGCGGAGCCGCTAATCCCCATGGTCCTGACGGAGTCCCAGCATCCACTACGGACTACGAGAAATAGATTTATCGGTAAGTAAAATCTTATTTTCTCTGACGTCCTAGTGGATGCTGGGACTCCGTCAGGACCATGGGGATTAGCGGCTCCGCAGGAGACAGGCCTGTCTCCTGCGGAGCCGCTAATCTCCATGGTCCTGACGGAGTCCCAGCATCCACTACGGACTACGAGAAATAGATTTATCGGTAAGTAAGATCTTATTTTTTTGTAAAAAAAAAACCCACAAATTAATTTTGAATTGTTTTTAAAAATAATACAGATGCAATATCTAATTGGCTTTATGATGTGGCACTCCAAATACACATTACCACTATATGACCACAAAAAAAACCCAGCAAATGTTAAGATTTTAAAAATGCAGTATGGTGTCACGGAACAAATACAAGCAAAAAAAAATATTTTTAAAACTTATATAAAAAAAAACCCTTCTGTAAAGATGACATTACACATGTAAGTGGTTTACAAACCACTTTCCAGTACTCCAGCCTCTAACATGACAACGACTTATTTTAATTTAAAAAAACATGGATCACTTATATATAAAACATAGTAATATTTTTTTAAGAAAAAAACGCCAAAAAGGAAAACATTATTGCAGGACAAATCAGAGACACAACAAGTCTAAACTACACATGCTAAATATCTGTGTGAAAAACACATGACATACAATAAAGTAAGATGTTACATTGGCTTTTAACTAACACATGACCCAAAACAATGTATTTGCAAACACACACTTGAAGATGGGAGTAATATGCAACGTCACATGACACAGATTACAAAATACAACTTATAAAAAAAAAAAAACACATGCTCACCATTCTTCCTTGGCCTATCTGAATCCCGGACATGGGTTGCAGAGACAACTTCAGGAGGTATGACACTCCACATGGGCTCCTCATACTCCAGATATCTTGCAATATAGGGCTGCCCACCACCGGTTTGCCGAGCCGACTTGGCCTCCTTGGCCATTTTGGACTTGACACGTCGCTTTATGTCATAGTACCGTTTGCGGCATGTGTCCTGCGTCCGCTTGACCACCCCCTCACTATTGACAGCAGCAACTACTTTCGCCCACAACACCGTCTTCCTCCGTGTTGGCACCTTGGCGGACTCAGGCCCAAATAGCTGCCTCTGATACTTCATCAGCTCACGCACCAATGCCACATTTTCAGCAAAACTAAACGTAACATTCCGCCCAGTCTTAGTAGTGGTGCGTGGCTGCGGAGCACTCTGACTGTCACTGTCACTTGAGGCTGCTGCAGCAACCTCACCCACCTCCTCAACCTCTCTAACACTCACCTCCTCCACCTGACCGACCTCCTCCCCCTCACTCACACCCTCCACCTCTGAGTCACACTTAATTGTGTGTCTAAACAGTTAACACAGGGGAAAAAAAGACAAACAACACACTCCTCCACTACCACTACACAACTCACCCACACACACACCCACACACACACACACACACACACACACACACACAAACACTGACAAGGGACTATAAAGAAAAATAACTTGGACTAAAAATGAGACAAAACCACAAAATACAAGACAACAAGAATGACAAGACGACTTTCAAACACAATACCACACTCAGAAATCGCTACCAACACTCCTCTTCAAACCACAAAATCACCTACCTCCACAGCACAACCTCCCTCCTCCTCACCACTAACTAAACCCACGAGGTGCGGATGGTTTGGGGCGTATTTATGTGGTTGCGCACAGACACTCCTACCATCTGAAACACAACCAATCACGAACGGGGATAAAAATCAAAACTGAAAGTGAAAATGCGGCCGCGGGAAAAAAAAACCTGCCGCGTTTAACTTAGTGAAAAAAACAGCAAATCCAACAAAAACACGTACGCAAACAACAATGACGGCCGTAAATGTGGCAAAAAAAAAACGACTGGCATCGACATCGGAAAACATGAAAACAATAAACTCGACTGCTTCGTAACTTTGCGTATATGGATTCAAAAAGTTGCATGAAAATGCACCCGATACAAAACGAGTTTAAACACTACACAAACCGACTCAAACACGAATGTATTAGTAAATATTGCCCCATGTGTCTGTCTTATCAGATTTCAATGCCTGTTGGTGGGTTTTTTCAAACTTAGCAATTTCTTCCCGAATTTTAACCAACTCCAATCCAACTTCCTCGATGACTAACAAAATAAGATCGAGTGAGCATTTGTTCAATACTCGACACCATTTGGTACAAAATACCACATTAGTTCTACCTATGGTGGGAGTATTGCTCACTCGAAAGCCACGTGGTATTTTTTTGGAGCGGTGGTATTCGGAAAGGAATTGGCCATGGAGCGTGAGTTCAACTTCCCTACGTTTCAGACGTGTAATTCTATGAACAGATTTCTCAGCTGTTAAAGAGGTGAATTCAAAATGCTCAAAGTAAACCTTCTCTGCATCATCATCCGTTAGTGATACTAATTGATTCTCAGCTGCAAAGAGGAGACCTTCATCAAACGCAGGAGTGCCCGATTGGGTCATTCTATATTTACACAGTATAATAAAACAACAGAAAAATCTTTAAACCAGAGTGAATAGATAAGGGTATGTGACCTAATGTCACCACAGGCCCTATCAATAACAAAACATATACATACAGATCAGAACTTATTCCACTGTGGGGCAGCACTGAGTCATATGACCGACACACACCCATATACGAAGAAAAAACTTTTTAGAAAAGATTGACTGTTAAAATTCATAGGGCATAAAAACTGCCAAAATGGCCCATTATACGGCCAAAAAGATCCCAGGAGGCTAGTTACTCTGACCAAAAAATAAAAGGGTGATGGGTGTCCAACCAGAAGACAGTCCAAGACGAAACTGAATCCTATAATATATCCAAAGAAGGTTACACTCACATCCTCAAAAAGCAACGACTGGGGTGTCCACTCCAATGACCAAGCATTGTAAATGTCGCATCATAGATTGGGTCCCAGTTCCCAAAAGGGGTGGAGACCAATCACTCCTCCTAAAGAAGTTAGAAGCAAGGTGGATTTACAGACTGGGGTCAGTAGTGCCCAACTGACTCAATGAATCTAATCCATTAAATTTCTTTTTACGTTAAAAGCAATGAAAAATTCTTCCTCCTTTTTCCGATTTTTTTTGTTTTGTTCTAAGCTGTTATTTGGACGAACTGACTGACACACACCCTTTAATTAATTAATTAATTATTTAAATGTATTAATATGGTTTTGCTTCAAAAAAAATTATATATATTTTTTTTTTGCATATGGACACATATATGTGATTGTACATATGTCTTTAGGTCTATTTTACTAACACGTTTTCTAGATTTGATGTTGTTTAGGGTCAGCTGGTCTACTGTGGCTGTTTAATGGTGAACGTGAATGTTGTTTTCCGTCTACAGCCGCGTTTAGTTATATAAGATATAATGGGCATTGTTTTTAACTGCACGTGATTGGCTCTATTACTAAGGCTAGTGGCGCACATCCACGCTGGGGGATGTTGTTACTATATACAATCTAATCCGGTGACCTGTCTATCTAAGTATCTACTGGTTTATTAATATATGTATATTGACAGGTGTATTCTTATTTGAGATAAGCCGTGAGCTCTTTCATTATTATGTTCCTGCGGGTATCCTTCCCGCTTGCGTTCCATTGCCCTAGGTTGCACTTCCGCTCGGGTGACGTGTGCGTCCCAACGGGCCGGAAGCGGTGGTCGTTGCTTAGCAACGCGTAACCAGGAACTGGATGCCGTTCCGCTGATCCGCTGACATCAGCGGCTGGCGGAGGTGACGGGCTGTGTTTGCGAGCCCGCCGAGGTCACTGAATGGTACTGTTTTACCTTTTAGATGAATCCTTCTCCATCGTGGATGTGCTCCACTGTCTTTTTCTTTTCTTCTTTTCTTCCTTTGTTTATTTTTTATTAGTGATTGTTGTATAGGTTGATTACTGGTGTACTCTAAGTCGCATTTCTATGAGGTCATACAATGGGTGGTTTTGGCGCCAATTTCAATTATGAAGAGGTGTATTTATAGAGCCAGTCAGGCATGGCCTAATTTACTGCTGAATGCCTGGGATGATTTGCTGTGTTATCTTATTACCTGATGTTTAGCTGCTTCATATAGCCTCCTGAGGAAGGCCCGGTGAGGGCCGAAAGTGCTTGAGGATTCTATTCAAGTGGACTATGTAACCTATATCATAATAAATGAGAACACTTTTTGCATATTTTTAAAATCTGGAGAGTGCCTCTATTATTGTTCTATATTTACAATGCTTGGTCATTGGAGTGGACACCCCAGTCGTTGCTTTTTGAGGATGTGAGTGCGACCTTCTTTGGATATATATATATATATATATATATATATATATATATGTTCAAAAGATCCAGCACTCTAAACAATAACGTGACTTCTACCTGGGTGCTTTTGCTGTAATTAACATAGATGCAGGGCAGACAGCTGTATGTGCTGACTGAAGGCACGGCACTCCAGGATTTAATTCAAAACATTTTTATATGCATGGATAAAATGGTACAAGCATAATGTATATCATTTATGCAGCTTACAGACTCTGATACCATCAGGGATTCTTTCACAAATTTAATGAAGATCCAAAAGACATAAAAACATAAAAAATGGCACACATAGTGTAAAACAGTAAGAGCAATATCAGAGCACTACCACACAATAAGTAGTTGCCTGTACATCAGTTTAAAAGGGTATTTGCTTATCTGAGTATTGGCTTCACGCCACAGCTACCTAACACGTTTCGTCCAGGTGGAGCAAGTGTCCTCACCTACAGACTTCCTCATGGGTAATGACTGACCTCCAGCCAAAGCAGATGGGCAGTACGGATGGTGTAATGGTTAGCATTACTGCCTCACAGCACTGAGGTTATGGGTTCGATTCCTACCATGGCCCTAACTGTGTGGAGTTTGTATATTCTCCCTGTACTTGCGTGGGTTTCCTCCGGGTACTCCGGTTTCCTCTGGGTACTCCGGTTTCCTCCCACAATCCAAAAATATACTGGTAGGTTAATTGGCTTCCAACAAAAATTAACCCTAGTGTGAATGTGTCTGTGTGTACATGTGATAGGGAATATAGAGTGTAAGCTCCACTGGGGCAGGGACTGATGTGAATGGCCAAATATTCTCTGTAAAGCGCTGCGGAATATGTGTGCGCTATATAAATAACTGGTAATAAATAAATAAAATATATAGGGGTCTCAATTAGCACACTAATTAATTTCAAAGATGGCTGCCACATGATATCCTCAAAAGCAGCCCCCAGGGATAATCTGCAACTGATAGTACAGCAGTAGGATACGTATTTAAAAGACACCAACATGTTTTTACAAACAATGCGAGCCCTGGGAGATTTACCAGAAGGGAGATGGCTTTGTACAGCAGATGTTGTAAGCCTCTATACAAATCATACTTGCCTACCTGACCCTCTCCATGAGGGAGAAAATGCTCTGTTCCTGGACTTTCCTGGTAATGTATGATTGCCATCACCAGTGATGAGCTAGTTAATTGACAAGAAATGTGTTTCACCACAAAAAATCAGAGCTAAATTCCTACAGAGGGGGTACTCTAATAAATTACTACAATCAACCATGAGTAGAGCGTTGCATATGCCAAAGTCTCCTGAGGTAACTGCAAAGCAGACAAGGCATAAATATGGGTCAACAAATAAACTTACTCTAGCCTTCATTCAATTGGGATAGTCAAAAAATAGTGGCCAGTAGTGAGAGATGATCCAGATTTACCTTCTTTAAAAAACAAACTCTTTTTTACCTGTTTTAGGAGAGGTAGGAACATCAGGGACCTGATATCAAATCTGAAAGTAAACCAGAAATAAATTTTGACAAGAAAAATGGGGGTATATAAGTGCCTAGGTTGCGCTACCTGCTCGAATTTAGAAGTCGGACATACGCTTGCACATCCACATACAGGATGTAGAATTAAGATACGATATGTACTTACCTGTACCAGTAAATTTGTGGTATATTATATACGATGTCCATGTGGCAGTTATTATGTCAGTAAAACATTCAGACAATTTATAGAAAGCATGACCATGCACCGTAGTTCCATTAGACTAGTTGCCATACCTTTTAGAGATTGTAGATATCCGTTAGCTACCCTGAGGTATAAAATGATAGATAACGCCCCAGAGTATCATAAGGGGGGGAGTGATAGAAATAAAAATGATTGCAGAGGGAGGCAATGAACACGATCCACCCTGGACTTAATGAAAATCTATCTTTTAATTGATTCATATACAGTAAATATCTGTTTTGTTATACTTTGCTCGTAACGTTGTAACAAATAGTTTCCCCAGTGTAATGAATACGTGAAATTATGCATATTGCAATTTTGTACATATGTTAGTCTCCATGGTGATAGGTATTAGCACCAGAGGTCGACGTCTGTTCAGTGCCTGCAGCAGCTATTGATGATGTCATCACATCTCCTGAGCTTTTGGTGCTGGCACATCATGAGCACCTGGGTGTTTGTCTATTTAAGGTAAGTTGTTTTTTGTTTTTGCATTCCTGATGACAGTTAATAAAACCGTCATCAGGAATGTGTCAATGGTTGGATTTTACTAGTGCCCGTGTGTGCCACCAATCACCTTCGTTTTATATACATGCACCACATGTAGTACCAAGTAACTACATGTGATGCACCTCAACCACCTAAAACAGCCCTTTTTACAGGTTAAAAATGTGGTCAGGGGGCCTTGACAAACCCAGATATATTTGTTTTCACCACAATATCCTTGGCATTTCTACCTTGGGTGTAACTAGACAGGGATGTAACTATGCATATGTCAGTGGTGCCTGGCACACAGTGCAGTCGCCCTGAGAGCGCAACTGCCCGTATCCTCATTGTTCCGCCACCACAACGCTATCAAGGGCCCCAAAGTCTGATACATTGTAATGAGTCAGACTGACTAATTACAAGCTGTCTGTACTGAGTGCTGCCACCCGATCGAGGAGAGGAGCAGCTCCGGGGGCAGGTGAGGAGGAGGGGGCTCTGGAGCCACCGCAGCGCACTGTAATTGGTGGTAGTGCCACTGCATCTGTTCCTCTCCTTCCACATTGGCTGGCTGCTGCCGCTGTGAATACTGGGAGGTGGGAAGGACAGACAGAATCTGCCAGCAGCTGCATCGAGGAGCCTGAGCCAGTGGAGGAACAGCCAGTAAGTATCTATCTATTTATCCAGGGCCATAACTAGATGGCACACAGTGCATATGCCTGCCGTAATGTGTAACAGGAAACTCTGCCTGTCTAATGTGTAAATGGGGACTCTACCTGCCGTACTGTGTAAAAGAGGACTCTACCTGCCGTACTGTGTAAAAGGGGACTCTACCTGCCATACTGTGTAAAAGGGGGATTCTACCTGCCGTAATGTGTAAAAGGGGGCTCTACCTGCCGTAATGTGTAAAATGGGGACTCTACCTGCTGTAATGTGTAAAAGGGAGCTCTGTCTGCTGCAATGTGTAAAAAAGGGACTGTGCCTGCTGTAATGTGTAAAAAGGGGGGCTCTACCTGCCATAATGTGTAAAAGGGGACTCTACCTGCCGTACTGTGTAAAAGGGGACTCTACCTGCCGTAATATGTAAATGGAGACTCTACCTGCCGTACTGTGTAAAAGAGGACTCTACCTGCCGTACTGTGTTAAAGGGAACTCTACCTGCCGTAATATGTAAATGGGGACTCTACCTGCTGTACTGTGTAAAAGGGGACTCTACCTGCCATACTGTGTAAAAGGGGAATTCTACCTGCCCTAATGTGTAAAAGGGAACTCTACCTGCTGCACTGTGTAAAAGAAGGACTCTACCTGCCGTAATGTGTAAAAGGGGGCTCTACCTGCCGTAATGTGTAAAATGGGAACTCTACCTGCTGTAATGTGTAAAAGGGAGCTCTGCCTGCCCTAATGTGTAAAAAAGGGGACTCTACCTGCCGTAATGTGTAAAAGAGGACTCTACCTGCCGTAATGTGTAAAAGGGGACTGTCCTTGCCATAATGTGTGAAAGGAAGCTCTGCTTGCTGTAATGTGTAAAAGCAAGCTCTGCCTGTCATAATATAGACCTATATTTTTGGGACACGCCTACATCGTGTTGTGGCCCTATTTTAAATGGGTGTGCTATAAAAGATAGACAGTGTCTAGTTAGACAGTCAATAGACACCATATGTTAGACAGACATTAGGTCGACAGGGTCAAAAGGTCGACATGAAAAAGGTAGACAGTACTAAAGGTCGACAGGGTCAAAAGGTCGACATGAAAATGGTCAACATAAAAAAGGTAGACACCATGTTTTTTGCATTTTTGTGGTTTGTGTGGATAGTTTTGTCATATGGGACCCCTAATTGTAGAAAGGCATACCCTCGCGGGGCTCGCTTTGCTCGCCACGCTTCGGGCTCGGTGGTTCGCTGCACTCGCCACAAGGTTTATAACCAACTCTATGCCGACATGGATAGAGAAGGTATGAAATAGTCCAAAAACATGTTATATTTAAAAAAAAAAAATTATCTATCTTTTTTATGTCGACCATTTTCATGTCGACCTTTTGACCCTGTCGACCTCTTGACCCTGTCGACCTTTTTCATGTAGACCTTTTGACTCTGTCGACCTAATGTCTAACATATGGTGTCTATCTATTAACTGTCTAACTAGACACTGTCTATCTATCAACCGGATACCATTTTAAATATGAGGGGGTGATGCTGTTTCTTGCACACAGCACTAAAATGTCTAGTTACAGCATTGATATCATCCATATTGATGGTACCTTGCATACCTTCACAGCATGACAAAATCAAGGAGCATGAAGAAATGATGGGTAAAAAATGGTAATTAAAAAAAAAAATAAACCTTCACAATATCTAATGCCAGTACATAAAGGTGACATGACCCAGACATTTGTGATGTATAAAAAGTGTACATAAGAAAGCTAAATAAATTGCGTATAATTTGCAAGTGTATACCACGGACTGACTCAACATGTATTAAAGGATTATTATTTATGTACTTCTTCAGTAATTATCTAACAGACAACGTTCTCTTAAACCAAGTAAACAGAAGCACAGACTAATTTTTCCTCACAGAATGACACTCGGAAATTGTATTTCTGCTGCGTTATATGGGAAAATTTACTAAATACAGTGCCCTGCTAATGAAAAGTCTGTATGCATCTCCATTTAATCACAAGAACAGTAATAATTCTTGCTGCTAGCACAACTCTGGTTAATGACCTCCTGATGTGTTGAAGACAAACTGAACAATAAACATGTTTTTAGATATGCTGGTTGTCACCGATAACGCTCCTTCTAATATGAAGCTGTTTCAGACATCAATGAATGGAACTTGCAAAGCTTGGCCAACATCCAACATGTAAATTAATTTCAAAACATAACCTTAGCAGCAGATTAATGATCAGTGAGTCATCCATGTGTAACAACTTGCTTGCTGTGCTCAAAACAAATGTATTATTAAGGGATGCATAATCTTATTTCTCTTTAAACATTACCAGACATGTACTGTTTTCAGTTTCAGCTCTATGCTAGAAAAAATATATTCCTCACACAGGTATAATGGACACTGTAGATGCAGGGCTTCCTGAGGTATTCAGGTCCTTCACCAATTCTGGTGGCTAGTGTTAGATCTGCACCAAACAAATATTCATGTGCACTTCGGACAAATAATGCATCCGAGCCCACAGAGCTACTTGAGGTACAATCGTGGCATGTCAACAATATCGTGTCAGCGAGCAGCGCAAAATCTTCTTTGGTGATGGCACATGTCTCGGTTTGCACTGGCTTGCCTTGATTTTTGCCAAAATGCATTGGTCTGCTTATTTATATGTTTATTAACAGTTATTTACAGTTTATAGCGCACACATATTCCGCAGCGAGTTACAGAGAATAATTGTCCATTCACATGAGTCCCTGCCTCACTGGAGCATACAATCTATATTCCTTACCACATGTTCACGCATACGCTAGGGTTAATATTGTTGGGAGCCAATTAACCTACCAGTATATTTTTGGATTGTGGGAGGAAACCTAAGTACCCGGAGGAAACCCACGCAAGTACGGGGTGAATATACAAACTCCACACAGTAAGGGCCATGGTGGGAATTGAACCCATGACCTCAGTGCTATGAGGCAGTAATGCTAACCATTACACCATCCATACTGCCCGCATTGCTGTTTTTGGTGAAGCAGAAATTGCAGAGGCCCATAGGTTGAGTTTTGCAAAGCAAGGGTTCTCATTGCTTAATCTGTGCAAAGTGTAGGTTTCATACTGTGGATTAATACAGTACTAGTAAAATGAGAACATTTGCTTCTACATTTTTATGGGTAATACATGCTTTGTGGAAGGGCACAAAGCCAGTTTCTCCTTGCACAAACATTTGCGGCCTGATGTTTTACGTAGTTGAGCAATTTTTTGCAACGGTGCATACACAAAATCCTTAAAAGCTTATACAATGCATGCGTAACAGAGTGACTGCACAAAGACGCTGTTGCAATAGTGCCGCTTGGGATCAGAAATATTGTGGAAAAGTTCTGGGTGTTCCTGGACACTGTCTAGGAGTTGGCTAGTAATGCGTGCAAAAATGGTCCATTTAATGGACGTATTATGTGAGTACCACGGACATGTCAGTGAAAGCTGCTGTGTACACAGAAACAGAGCAACAGACATATGAGGCCATAATTAGATGGAGAAGCTGCACCTACCACAGGTCTGTTACAAGTTTCAATGAAGTGAGCAATGGTGGCATCTAAAGATGCATCAATCGGTATTACTGAGAGTGGGCACCTCAGTCCATGGACAATCTGATGCACAAATGTGCACAAGGGAAGAACTCTGCAGCGTCATTTGCATAAGGTTGCAGACGGACGATGGCGTGTGCTTTATGCAGGTACATCATTGGTTGTCATTTAACCACACTAATAGGCTCTCTTGATGTCTGGAAATGATATCAAGCCCAGCTTTTTTTATATTGTCCAGTTTGTTCACCCAGGTGCTTACACATAATAAAGCATAACTATAATTATAATAAAGCACTAAAACAAGCAATAATATACAGTTTGCTCATGCAGGTGCTAACACATAATAAGTCACAACTGTAATTTTAACAAAGAACTAAAACAAGAAATAACATACAGTTTGTTCACCCAGGTGCTTACACATAATAAAGCCAACTATAAGTATAATAAAGCAATACAACAAGCAATAACATGCATAATCGATATAAATAAAGAAGTTAAACAAACACTTTGGGGGATTCGAGTTGGTAGTCCATCCATATACCAGACATTTACAAAGCAGCTATTGTGAATGGTATCTTAGGTGTGATGTTCCATGCGACATCATCATTAGGTGCCCCGATTACCTGCAGCAAAGTTAGTATGGAATACTACACACCTGATCTAATCCTTCATAAATAAATAAATATGTATAAAAGAATGAATGTTGTGTGCAATAAATCAGCATGGTAACTAGAGAACAGCGAATAAACAGATAGAACACATAAATGATTTATGTATATTACGATCAAAGCAGGTTACTGAAGACCTAGGGCAATATTCAGTTAGTGTCCAAATTTTCTACAAGGTGGAAAGACTGCACTTTCCGCCATTAATCGGCACTTTTCGACACTTCACTATTCAATTGAAGTGCCGGTTTTCCACACTGTCGAAAAATGCAGAAATGTCGAAAAACACATGGATGAGTGGAATTTCAGCTCATCCATATGTTTTCGATCCCGCTGCGGTCCGATTTCGACCATTCATTTTCGCTCATAAGAAAGGACGAAAAGTAATGGTTGGAATCAGCGGGGAAACGGGCAGAAACGGCCCGCAATAGAATAGTGAAGTGTTGGATCCTTAATGTCTGAGAGGATCCTACACTAAATTGAATATACCCCTAAGGAGTTGTTGGGATCTATTTCGAAAATATCTGGATCATAATGTATAATTCAAGTAGGAATAGTTATAGATTACTATAAAATAATATTTTGTGAATAGAATAGATAATAGACCATAACCCATAAACTATATAAACTGTACAACTCTCTAGACCACAACATATATATTACAGACCCTATAAGTATGATACCTTTAACCAGAATTCTGTGCAATTAGTGAGATTTGTTGAGCCTTATCTAATAAGAGACACACTCTAGACTGCTTTGGTTCTTCTTAGAAAATTTGTATCCCAATTCCAATAATTAGTAATACATAGTATTTTTATTCATAGATACTTTGGCATATGCTTCATATGGGTTAAATGCAATATAGATTGAGTGATGTTAACATGTGTGCTGTTGGTCATTTCAGATTATGCAGTATATTTCTTTCAATTCTGGCTAATCCACAGACTACCGCTGATCACAAATATAATGAAGCTTATGTAACCCTCAGCGGTAGGATAGAACATGCCTTTGGACTATTGAAGATCAGGTTCAGATGCTTGGGCTGGTATGCTAAGCCGCTGATGGAAGTTGCTTGCTGTATGCTGTAAAATTATAAATATAGCTTTACATCAATATAGGCCAACTGGGAATATCACAACATTTAGTGAGGAAGCTGGGATCCTACCGCTATAGCCTGAGGTAAGGTCATTCAGTGGCTCATGTTCATGTAACCCTTTAGAGTACAATTAACTCACATTGCATCTCCTATATTTAAAACATTTCTGAATCTAGTTATATTTCACTGTGGCCTAAACCTGCGTCATCAAAATCCTGCTATGTGTACAGTACTGTACAATATATTGTCATTGTCACACCTTCTTACCTGTGACTAAACCAACCTTATAGCATGGTATACTCCTGCTGTTTCTTACTGCAAATATCAACATATTTGGTGTCAAGCAAGTATCATACAACACACATTGACAAGAGGAACTGTCACAAATGTGACCTCTCAGCAGCAGCTCTACAGTCACTGGCTGTAGCTACATTGCTGGGAGAATGACGATTGCTGGTGGCTCCTCCATTTGGTCTCCACCACGTCAGCATCAGTGAGGAGTGACAGAGGTGTCAACAGCAAACCACATAACCTCTCAGTGCAGCATAACCACATTAGTCATCTGCCTGCGAGGATACAGTGGATAACAATTTGTGGCATATTCATGTAAACTGAGGCACTAGCTAAGATCTTGTCTAGGGCTCCCTATTGGTCAGGATCCGGCTCTGTAGAGTACCATACAGCATATATTCCGCAGAGATGGCTCTTATGATGGCAGAATTGTTACATTCTCAGATGATTACTCATACTGCCTCTTTTCTTCATCAGGTGCATATATGGCTCCTCCCCCAAGTTTAGGATGACTTCAGCATCATCATTGGCTTCTGGAAAATAAAGACAATCTTAACACTTGGAATCACACAAGAGTCTCACACATAGAAGAGACAGAACAATTCAAAATGAGAAAAAAGCATGGTCAGCAGCTTGGAGTGTACTAGGGGGCATGAAATCACCTGACATCACTAGCAAATTAAATTTTAATCCTACGAACCACTGGATAATAAATCCATCAGTTTGTCGGAATCGCAGCCAAACCAACAGGTTTTGGCCCCGTTTCCAACAATGTCAATCCGACTTTAAAAAAAGTCAGATTAGCATTGTCAGGAACGTCCAAATCCTGTTGGATTTGGCTGCTAATTGAATACTGCATTGTCGAAACCTTTCCAACAAGCATTGAATACACCCCTATATTATTTTATTACAACAATTTTTTTTCAGTTCTAATCACAATTTTAATCCTTTCACACTGCAATTTTTTTAATACTTCACAAAGGTATGTGCTATTGTTTGGACTTTTAGGGCAGTGTCTGGTAAGCATTCTCTCAAAATAAGTGGATTGCTTTTCTCATTCCTCATTTATAACAACATCACACTATGGGCCTTATTCAAGTTGCATTGCAAATGAGAATCTACCGCAATTTCTCCGTCATGGCTCTTGTGCGCACACGCAGGTTCTGTCCTGCGCGTGCATGAGCAGTTAATGCGATTCGGCCGCATTAACTGTGAACGCCTCTGCCTGATTGACAGGCAGAGGCGTCCGCAGGGCGGGTGGGGTGCATTTGTTGACCGTTGCAGGGGCGGTGCGGGGGAAATGGGGGACTGTCAGCAGCATTTTCAGGGTGGCTGCTTGTCATCACACGCAGCCACTCCGATCGGAAAAATGGCGCCTGGACTCCTGCCGTCGCAGCCAGGCTTCACCGGCAGGAGGCTCCCTAGTTTTTGCGACCACACACTAATCGCAGTGCGATCACAATTAGAGTGTGGTCGCAGTTGGTGGGCAGTGGGTAGCATACTGGGCGGCCTTGCCCTGCGATGGGCGGCCCCCAGCATGTGAATAAAAGGATTACAGATTCTGCTAAATACCTTTTTTGTGGTTTTTATTTTAGCTATATTGCAGAATCTTAGTGTATGAATGGATGTATTTCTTGAAGATGCCAGCATATTAGAGCTGTGACTAGCGCCTTTGGTGACCTTGTTTTTGTTATTTGCTGATATAGTGTGGGGTGACACTATTTAATGGTGGGCACATTTGTCTTTGGCTTTTAGGGCGCACCTATTCTTTTCCACATTTTCACTGGGAGTATTCAGGGGAAAAAGAAAGACAGTTTGAAAGAAAGTTTAAGTGGTATTTTATTGAAAAATAGAATGGTCATTCAGGATGACAGGTTTCATCAAATGCACTGAGCTTTCAGCTAGATGTCTTGTTTTAGGTAATTTTATATTGTCTCTAAATATGTCTAGATTTATTATCATATGGAAATTAACTTTCAATCTAGGTTACACGCTTTGTCCGATGCAGACAAGTAAGTGAATGTAATATGACCCACATCTACAGTATATCCTTACAAGAAGCATTTTCCTTAATTTTATTTGTGCTTAGAAGCTGCTGGATAATTTCGCACTCTCATGTGCTTTACGGCTTCCCATAAATTCTTCCGAATGTAACTTTTCTGGTATTTCCTGTGTGCTTCTCCTATGCCTGTGGGTTTTTTTTTTTTATCTCCACTTCAAACTTACATCTGGTATTAGAAGCAGGGAGAGACATAGGACAGACTTAGAAGTGTTGGAACAGAGCCGTAAATAGACTTTTTGGTGCCCTGTGCCAGAGAGAGAATTGGTGCCCCCCCCCCCCCCCCCCCCCATTTTTCCAGTAGAGACATAAGGTGCACGCCCTCATGGGGAAGGGGCATGGCAAAATTGAACCCAGAGAAATCCCATGCTATGATGCCCCTTCCCACATTTTGTTTATATATATATTACCAGTTATTTTATAATTATATATATATAATATATATTTATAATTATATATAATTATACACACACATTTATAGAACACTGCAAGAAAATGGATTTGGACACAAATCCTCTTTATACTACATTCTTGCATTTAACTTGAGAGCTCACTGTTATTCAGTTACAATACCCTGTATTAAATAACACACTTCAATATACTGCCATACCCAGGATTCAAACCTATAACCTGTTGCATTCCAGTCAAACACCCTACTCATGGATCTACTTGATCCTTCATAAAAGCTATGAGATATCTAACTATATGAAGCTACTTGTACTTTAAAAAAAAAAATCAGCATTGCAGAATTGAGTAGATCTATGTAGTGTGCAGTCACATACTACATAGATATGCTCAGCTGCAATGCTGATAATTTTTGGATGAAGTACAAGGTAAGCTTAAAACGGTTAGAATTCTCTAGATTAGAATTATCTCACTTTTTATGCAAGGGCATTTACTGTAGCTCAATGAATAGAATGTCTGACTGCAATGCCACAGGCAATGTATTAGAATCCCGGGAATGGCAGCATCTTGAAATGTCTTAAAGGACAGTGTCACTGAATAAGAGCTATCAAGTTAAGTTCATGAATGTTTTATAGGTATTAGCGACGGAAGGGGTGGGAGTAGTAGACAGGGGTGGTAAGGAGTTGCTGGACTTCAAAAAGAGGGGAAGCTGCAAGTGAAAGTAATTAAAACAGATAATTGACAAGTGCTGCCAATAGCACCCCCTAACCTTTAGCGCTGTGTGTGGTGCCCCCTCCGCACACACCTAGTTATGGCCCTGTGTTGGAGTGTATCATATAAAAAAAGCATCTGACTGAAGACAAGTGTCCTAACAAGCCCTTTAAATGTAGGCAGATAACAGGTTAAACAAGAAATCCATTGAAATTTGAGAGTTCCCCATTAGAACCCTCCACCACCACCTCATAGGATGGTGCTGGGGACTTCTACCCTGTGACCCATCTGTTACCATACAGTTGACTGCAACCTGTGATCCTTACAGTTGCTATATTAACCTACAGTATGTACTCTGCTTATATGAAGGTTCTACCATCACAGTGGTCTTCCTCCTAGCAAAAAAATGGTAGTGAAGGCGCACAGTAAAAAGGTATATCAGCTGCTGGTTTGATAATAATTATATTATTTTATTAGTACCACTAAAAATACTAATTTGAAGATAAAACATAAAAATACACAAACAACGAGTAGAACTGTGGACACATTTGTGTCACTACAAATAAAAGAAAGACTAGCAAGTTACTGTGTGCTGGTTGGTGTTTAGCAGATAATTAGTATGCATGCACATGTAGTCTGTTAGTAAGTACCAATCACCAATTATACACCATTTGAAGGGTGAAGTATAATATTACAAAGTGCTTTCCTTTTCCCTGTGATCGGAACTTACTAACCGACTCCATGTGCATGCATACTAATTATCTGCTAAGCACCAACCAGCACACAGTAACTTGCTAGTCTTTCTTTTATTTGTAGTGACACAAAGGTGTCCACAGTTCTACTCTTTGTTTGTGTATTTTTATGCTTTATCTTCAAATTAGTATTTATAGTGATACTAATGAAATAATATAATTATTATCAAACCAGCAGCTGATATACCTTTTTACTGTGCACCTTCACTACCATTTTTTCTGTAAAGCACTTAATAGTTGGTAGATGCTCATGTCCACGCCGTGAAGGCAGACGAAAATTGGTTTATAATAATCTGCATTATTAACTATCATTTACACCTTTTTTATATAAAAATACTAGCGGCCACTATATTGCTATTTTCCTCCTAGCAAGACCGGTAAATCTATTCTAGATTTTCTATGGGAGATAAAAGATCCATCATCATGCTGACATGTGCATGCACATCAGTTCTAACTAGTGATGAGCGGGTTCGGTTCCTCGGAAACCGAACCCCCCCGAACTTCACCTATTTTACACGGGTCCGAGGCATACTCGGATTCTCCGGTATGACTCGGTTAATCCGAGCGTGCCCGAACGTCATCATCCCGCTGTCGGATTCTCGCGAGATTTGGATTCTATATAAGCAGCCGCGCGTCACCGCCATTTTCACTTGTGCATTGGAAATGTTAGGGAGAGGACGTGGCTGGCGTCCTCTCCGTTTATTAATAATATTTGTGCTTATTGCTTAATTGTGGGGACTGGGGAGCAGCTGTATTATATAGGAGGAGTACAGTGCAGAGTTTTGCTGACAGTGACCACCAGTATACGTTGTCTGCCTGAAAAACACTCCATATCTGTGCTCAGTGTGCTGCATATATCTGTGCTCACACTGCTTAATTGTGGGGACTGGGGAGCAGCTGTATTATATAGGAGGAGTACAGTGCAGAGTTTTGCTGACAGTGACCACCAGTATACGTTGTCTGCCTGAAAAACACTCCATATCTGTGCTCAGTGTGCTGCATATATCTGTGCTCACACTGCTTTATTGTGGGGACTGGGGACCACCAGTATATTTTATAGGAGGAGTACAGTGCAGAGTTTTGCTGACAGTGACCACCAGTATATATAGCAGTACGGTACGGAAGGCCATTGCTCTACCTACCTCTGTGTCGTCAAGTATACTATCCATCCATACCTGTGGTGCATTTCAGTTGTGCGCAGTATATATAGTAGTAGGCCATTGCTATTGATACTGGCATATAATTCCACACATTAAAAAATGGAGAACAAAAATGTGGAGGTTAAAATAGGGAAAGATCAAGATCCACTTCCACCTCGTGCTGAAGCTGCTGCCACTAGTCATGGCCGAGACGATGAAATGCCATCAACGTCGTCTGCCAAGGCCGATGCCCAATGTCATAGTAGAGAGCATGTAAAATCCAAAAAACAAAAGTTCAGTAAAATGACCCAAAAATCAAAATTGAAAGCATCTGATGAGAAGCGTAAACTTGCCAATATGCCATTTACGGCACGGAGTGGCAAGGAACGGCTGAGGCCCTGGCCTATGTTCATGGCTTGTGGTTCAGATTCACATGAGGATGGAAGCACTCATCCTCTCGCTAGAAAACTGCAGTGCCACTCCTAGATGGGCCAGGTGTTTGTGTCGGCCACTTGGGTCGCTTAGCTTAGTCACACAGCGACCTTGGTGCACCTCTTTTTTTCTTTGCATCATGTGCTGTTTGAGGACAATTTTTTTGAAGTGCCATCCTGTCTGACACTGCAGTGCCACTCCTAGATGGGCCAGGTGTTTGTGTCGGCCACTTGTGTCGCTTAGCTTAGTCACACAGCGACCTTGTGCGCCTCTTTTTTTCTTTGCATCATGTGCTGTTTGGGGACAATTTTTTTGAAGTGCCATCCTGTCTGACACTGCAGTGCCACTCCTAGATGGGCCAGGTACTTGTGTCGGCCACTTGTGTCGCTTAGCTTAGCCATCCAGCGACCTCGGTGCAAATTTTAGGACTATAAATAATATTGTGAGGTGTGAGGTGTTCAGAATAGACTGAAAATGAGTGGAAATTATGGTTATTGAGGTTAATAATACTATGGGATCAAAATTACCCCCAAATTCTATGATTTAAGCTGTTTTTGAGGGTTTTTTGTAAAAAAAAAAACACCCGAATCCAAAACACACCCGAATCCGACAACAAAATTTTCAGGGAGGTTTTGCCAAAACGCGTCCGAATCCAAAACACCGCCGCAGAACCGAATCCAAAACCAAAACACAAAACCCGAAAAATTTCCAGTGCACATCACTAGTTCTAACCTGCAACGTGCATGTACAACACTCTACATCACCAAAACCAATAATTCTGTGGATGTACTGTGTGAGGGAGGGAGCAAGCAAGTGCATGCTGGACAGCATCACACACTTGAAGAAGTGTCTTCCTTTAACTCTGTGGGTGGGATGTATTAAAATACATTGCCGCTCCTCGCTGCCCACCGCAGCGATGCTAAACACATATGTACTAACATTAGCATCGCAGTGCAGTGACAGAGGCCCCCCGCAATACCTGTCAGATGGTCTCCGTGGGGTCCGTCACCTCCCAGCACCAGGAGTCTCTGGGGACTCCCAGCTGGTAGTCCCCGTGCTCCTCCTTCCCACCCACCCTGCAGTCGGAAGCAGAAATGGCTGTGTTGCAGGGGAGAAGGAGCTGGGGCATCGTGCAGTGGCACATGGACACAGGTGAGGGGATGGTCGGCCAGTGCAAAAGAAGCCCATAGGCTTCTATAGTGTACCACCATCAAAAGATGGTGATACCCATGGCGGCGAAAACCCGGCAGCCAGGTCTTAGTACATATGAAAATGCTGTAAAACCCCCGGGGTTTTACTGCATTTTCCCTTTAGTACATCCCATCCTGTGGATGTTAACCAAACATGAAGGCTAACACAGAAAGAAGAGACATTTTCCTGTTCTCCTCCTCCCCATTATGCTTAGGTCAATATACCCACCCGGTGAGTGGGACTGGAGGGAGTTAAGGTGAGTGTGGTGCATTGCTGCAGAATGAGCAGGTCCGGAAAGAGCAAAGTTAAGTGTGGGGAGAGCAGGGACTGGTGAGAGCAGAGAGTAATGCTGCAGGGTGACTAGGACTGGAGGGGGCAGAGTGGGATGCAGAATGAGCCAGAATGGAAGTAGCAGAGTAGAGTGCAGTGCTGCAGGGTCAGTGGGACAGGAGTAGCATGAGGTGAGTTGGGTGCATTGCTCCAATTTGAGCAAGACTATAGGAGTCGAGATGAGTGGGGTGCGGTGCTGAAGGGGAACAGGGCTGGAGAGAGCAGAGTTAAGGTGAGAAGGGAGAGCATAGGGTGACTGGAGAATGGGGGGACAGAGTGAAGGTGGGTAGGGTGCAGTGAGAAGGACTGAAGGCAGCAGACAATTGAATGTGACCAAGGCAATGTTGGCCACATCATCTAGTAGGAAATAACTATCTTGTTGCTGATGTGGAGCATTGGTTTGAAGAGTTGAGTAGATGAAGGTCCATGAAGGTCTCTCTTCACTACCCTTATATGTGCCAGTATC